>NC_090442.1:293735613-294360613 GCF_031143425.1 Pleurodeles waltl
CCGAACCCAGCACCTCAGCCACCACATCACCGGGCACAGTGGTGCCAGCAATAGCCGGATTTTGGAGTGCACCAAGCAACAGGGCTGCCAGTGTCCCAAGGAGTGAGCCCAAGGACATTCCCTCACCTCCAATACAGAAAAAGTTGCCCACATCCCTGAGGGAGAAGGCCAAAACACCTGCCACCAAGGGCTCAGGCAAGACAATTGTTGGAAGTGGCATGACAGCTGCGCCACCATCCAAAGTAGGGAAGGGCCTGAAAATGAAAGGCAAGTCAACGTCGTTGCCAACCTGCACGGCAGACAAGACCGCCACATGCACCGCTGCCACGGACACCGCCACCAGCACCCCAGATACTGAGCCCTTCACCAGTACCGCAGACACTGTGCCCTTCAGCAGCACCGCAGTCAGTGAGCCCGCCACCAGCACCGCCGCTACTGACACCGCTGACAGCACTGCAGTCAGTGAGCCTGCCACCAGCACCACCGCTACTGACATCGCCGCCAGCACCGTGGTCAGTAAGCCCGCCACAAGCACCACCGCTACTGACACAGCCGCCAGCACGGCAGTCAGTGAGCCAGCCACCAGCACGCCAGTCAGTGAGCCAGCCACCTGCACCACAGTCAGTGAGACCGCCGCCGGCACCGCCGCCACAATGACCGCCGCAAGCACTGCTGCTACTGACCCCGCCGCGAGCACCGCCAGTGGCCCAGCGACATCCTGAGCCAGTGGCACCACCGCAGACATGGCTTTTTTTTACGAGGCTGGTAGTCAGTTTCTAGGGTCTGGGCAGCTTGCATGTTGCACCACCATTAGTGGAGTGTCACAGCCACTACCTCAGTCCTTGGAAGTATGAAGCACTCTGGGCACAAAGCCTCCTCCAGAACCAGTGGAAAAGACATCCACTTGAGAGACTGTGGCTTTGCACTCCCCAGGATAAAGCAGTGGGCAAACCACCCACTGGAGAGACTTGAGAGACTGTGGCTTTCCACTCCCCAGGATAAAGCAGTGGGCAAACCACCCAATGGAGAGACTTGAGAGACTGTGGCTTTGCACTCCCCAGGATAAAGCAGTAGGCAAACCACCCACTGGAGAGACTGTGGCTTTGCACTCCCCAGGATACATCAATGGGCATGGAGCCCCCTCGTGCAGCTGGCATAGTGCACTCATCCGGCTGAGGTGCCCCCCCTCCCTTCCCCCTGAGGTGCCTGTTTTATTTCGATCTGATGCCCCTGCAGTGTTCTCTCCATTTCGATCGGGTATCGAGTGTGTGCCCATGCATTTTGGCCCCAGTGGTCCACGGACTATATAGGTGCAGTACCTGGACTTGAATTCTTGGTGTACATAATTGTTTATAGTGTATATACATTTTTAACTAATGGATTATTCTTGATTACAATGGTTACAATCATTTCTTTTTGTCATTTTGTTCTTCCAGAGGGGGTTGGGGGGTGTAAATGTAATGTGTAGCATGTATTTGTATGTATGTTGTTGTGGATGAGGGTGGGGGTGGGGGTGTAGCGTGTGTGTGTCACTCTCTTTTCCCTCCCCCCTCCCCTGGTTTGTAGGTGCAGTACTCACCATGGCCGTCGCCGTCGCCGTTCATGCTCCTGGTAGAGGAGCAGGAAGACTATTGCAGGGAGTATTTGAAGCTCAGGCTCCATGGCGTCCTGGTTCCTCGTAGGGTGTGTGGAGGTGAGTGTTTTCCCTTCCAAGTCCTGTTTCTGCCGTGTTTTTGTTTGCGTTGAATCCACCCCGGAAAAGGTGGCGGATTGGCCTGTCATAATAGTGTGGGCGGTACATTGTCTTCTGCCTGTCTGTTGGCGGTGAATGCCATGCAGTCGGAGTGTTAAAGTTGCTGTCTATGTTGGCGGTTTCCGCCATGGTCATAAGTCAATTTTTTTACCGCCGGCCTGTTGGTGGTTTTACCGCCGCTTTACCACCCACCGCAAGGCTTGTAATGAGGGCCTATATGTCCTACCTTAACCATACACTGCACCCTGCCCTTGGGGCTACCTAGGGCCTACCTTAGGGGTGTCTGACATGTAAGAAAAGGAAAGGTTTAGGCCTGGCAAGTGGGTATACTTGCCAAGTCGAATTTACAGTTAACACTGCACACAGAGACACTGCAAAGGCAGTTCTGAGACATGATTACAGAGCTACTTATGTGGGTGACACAACCCGTGGTGCAGGCCCACTAGTAGCATTTGATTCACAGGCCCTGGCACCTCTAGTGCACTTTACTTGGGACTTACTAAAATCAAAAATGCCAATCATGGATAAACCAATAACATATGATTTACACAGAGAGCACTTTAGCACTAGTAAGCAGTTGTAAAGTGCTCAGAGTTCAAATGCCAACAGCAACAGGTCATAAAAAATAGGAGGCAGGAGGCAAAAAGATTGGGGATGACCTTGCATAAGCAAAAAAGTCCAACAATGACCAACACATAGAAATCCGCCACTATACAGACACACACACAAGTCCACTAGCCCAAAGGTCAGTGATAAACTGCCGGTACCAAAACCCACACCGTTACGCCAACAGAACTACGCCCACAGCATCATGACCCACAAATCACCACGGCGGACATTCGACTGCCGTGAACCATTGGCGGTACACACCGCCGCACTCAAGATACACACCCACTAACAAAACAGCACCACATTGGACAATTCAAACTACACACACCTGACACACATGCACACACCACACCCACAACACTATAAAACACACACCCACACTACCAACAACCCTTTATGACTCAAACATTTTGGCAAGTCAGAGAGAGACAAGCCAGGAGCACCCACTGAATCTGAGCCACAAAACACCATCACCCATACACCATCAACGCACCTCACAGCACACACCCCAACACATCACAACACACACCCTCACACATACCACTCACACTACACCCATGACACCACAAAGACACCCCAGGCACTCTGAGGAGGAGCTAACGGTCATAGTTAAGGAAATCATGCAGGTAGAGCCACAGCTATTCGGATCACAGGTTCAGCAGACATCTATTGCAAGGAAGATGGAGCTATGGCAGATAGTCGTGGACAGGGTCAACGCTGTGGGACAGCACCCAAGAACAAGGGATGACATCAGGAAGAGGTGGAATGACCTACGGGGGAAGGTGCGTTCCGTGGTTGCAAGACACCAGGTACCTGTACAGAGGACTGGCGGTGGACTCCCACCTCCTCCCCCACAACTAACAACATGGGAGGAGCAAGTCTTGGCGATCATGCCTCCTGAGGGCCTCGCAGGACTAGCAGGAGGACTGGACTCTGGTAAGTCAAATCTTTACTACTATATACCCTACCCTACCTGCATGCCATCACAAACAACAACCCCTACCCTCACCCCCATCACCCCACCACCTCACAGATAGCCCACCATCACAACCCACCCATCCCAAAACCAAGCCCTGAATGCAACAACAATGCATGTACCACCACCACAGACCTGCATGGACACTGATCACCACAGCATGCACACTAGTGACAAGCACTTAGCCAAACCAAGCACAATGAACACAAGCCAAAAGTGCCTTTGCTAATAATAACCATAGAGGGAAACATATCCATGCACAAGATGGCACAAGCAGATACAATAACACTGCATTTACATCCCCACAGGACCCCCACTCAACGTCACCGGAGAGGAGGTGCCAGCCACATCCAGTCCCCCCCGAAGAGGCCCACAGTGATGACAGCAGCTCTGCACGCCTGGATCACGATGACCAACCTGGCCCATCAGGGACCTCTGGACAGTCGGTGACCCAGCCATGGTCCCAACCCACCACAGAGCCTCCCCCCCTCAGGAAACACCAGCACAGCACCCACCCAGCTGGCCCATCCCTCTGTCCTCAGGATACGTCAATCAGCAGTGTGTCCACCATTACAGGGAACCCAGGCAACCGCACAAACACAGGACTATAAGGGACCTGGGGTCAGTGGCAGTGGGCACACGATCCAGGGGACAGAGGCACAGGACAACAGGGAAGGTGGAAGGACTGCTGTGCGACAGGGGGAGGACAGGCGCAGAGAACCGACTCTCCATGAGGCACTCACCAACATCCTGGGAGCACACCACCATTCCTAGGAGACCATGTGCCTGGTACTGGCCAAGCTGCAGGAGACCCAGCGGCTGCAGAAGGAACAGTACCTGGGGATGAGGGAGGACCTGAGGGACATCCACACCACCCTGGTCACCATTGCAGGGGTGCTGGCAGACATGGCCAACACCATGAGGGAGGCAGTGGCACACCAACGGGCCCCTGACACTAGCCAAACTGATGAACAGCAACCATCTCCACCGGCGCTAGTGGACAGGAGGCCCCGCCACAGGACCAACAGGCCACCAGCACCCCACCCCCTGCAGAAGGAGAACCACCCCGCAAACGGTCCCTGCGAACCAGGCAGAAGCCAAAGAACATTGCCAAGACCCCCGACAGGAAATAAGACTCTCCTGATTGTCACCCTTCTGTCCACTCTGTCACCTGTCCACCTTGAACTGCCATTGCTCACCTACCTATGCCTCCTTGGACAATGCACCTGTGATACAAATAGACTGGACTTTACCCTGGACTTTCCTCCATCAGCAACCCAGCCCATTCCAATACCCCCTCCACTTATTAGCACATAAATAAACACCCTTGGAACAAAGTCAAGTATGGAGTCTTTCAATTGTTTGACATATGCATTAGTTTAACAAACTGTAAACATTGCATTTGAAATGTACTGTAATATTTACATAGGTATGACTAGTAGTGGGCAGCAGTAAACACACCAGGAGCCAGAGTGGAGCACAGAGATCTGAAAATAGAGATGCCAAAGGGTACAGTAAGTGGCCATAGAAATAGGGAAATCAGGCTGCCATGTTCAATGTCAAACACAAAACTGCAATGGAAGGTGAAGTTACAGTGTCTTACCTGTGTGTCACTTGAAGTACTGTTGAATTAGTGTACTGCTGTTGTCCACATCTTCGTCCTCTGCCTCCTCTTCAACACTGTCCACAGGCTCCACCGCTACCACACGACCATCCCCAGGCTCAGCCTCCTGCAGAAAAGGCACCTGGAGTCTCAAGGTCAGGTTGTGCAACATGCAACATGCAAGGATGATCTGGCACACCTTCTTGGGTGAGTAGTACAGGGATCCACCTGTCAGATGGAGGCACCGGAATCTGGCCTTCAGGAAGCCAAAGGTTCTCTCAATGATCTTCATGGTTCGCCCATGTGCCTCATTGTCACGTTCCTTTGTCCTTGTCCTGGCATTTCTCACTGGGGTCAGTAGCCATGCGAGGTTGGGGTAACCAGAGTCGTCTGCAAATATTCGAGGGATACCTGTTAGCCACACACTCACCCTTAGGGCCACACCCATATACCTACATCAACTGGGTGGGGACCATGGGCTCACCAATTAGCCACACCCTGTGCCTCTGTAGTTGAAACATCACATATGGAATGCTGCTATTCCTCAAGATAAAGGAATCATGCACAGAGCCAGGATACTTGGCATTCACATGCGAGATGTACTGGTCCACCAAACACACCATCTGCACATTCAGAGAGAGAAAGCTTTTCCTATTTCTGAACACTTGTTCATTTCTCCTGTGGGGGACAAATGCAATATGTGTACCATCAATGGCACCAATGATGTTGGGGATATGTCACAGTGCATAAAATTCAGCCTTCTAGGGAAATGCGATGTAGCTGCGCATATGTTTCATCAGTGCAGACAACACTCTAGTCAGCACAGTTCTTGGATTGTGGCCCTTTCAAGTCTGTAGGTCAGGATAATGTGCCTGTCCTCCATTATCACCAGGTTCACTAGGGGTCTGTACACGGGGGATGTCTCCATCTCCTATTCTTCCTCAGCGGTTGAACTCTAGGGTGAAAAACGGTGAGCAGAAGGTCATATTCACACATATGTCAATATTAATATGCATTTCTTCCTGTACAGAAACAGTATGTGAACTCATAAGTCAGTTGATGTGCCAATATCTGCTGTGACGCAGATAGGTGCCATGGAATGTGCCCCCCTGAAATGGCGGCTGTCTGACCTGTGATGAGAGACAAGTGGAAATGAGGTAATTCTGCTGGCGCTGTGTGCCATTGTGGTAGGCCGTCACCACCGGAGAGCAGTGTGTAGTGGTGACCAAATGGGCTGCAGTGCGTCCTGGACCCTGCATCACCTGTCGGTGTGACACCCAGGTAAGAGACTGTGACCTTGCACCATCCAGAATTAAGCACACTGGGCACCATGCCCATTCCAGAACCAGTGGAAGAAGGCATCCACTCAGCCCCTCCTTGCCAGGATGAAGCACACTGGGCACAAAGCCCCCTCCAGAACCAGTGGAAGAAGCCATCTACTCAGCCCCTCCTTGCCTGGATGAAGCACACTGGGCACCATGCCCCCTCCAGAACCTGTGGAAGAAGCCATCCACTCAGCCCCTTCTTGCCAGGATGAAGCACACTGGGCACCATGCCCCTTCCAGAACCAGTGGAAGAAGCCATCGACTCAGCCCCTCCTTGCCAGGATGAAGCACACTGGGCACAAAGCCCCCTCCAGAACCAGTGGAAGAAGCCATCTACTCAGCCCCTCCTTGCCAGGATAAAGCACACTGGGCACCATGCCATTTCCAGAACCAGTGGACGAAGCCATCCACTCAGCCCCTCCTTGCCAGGATGAAGCACACTGGGCACAAAGCCCCCTCCAGAACCAGTGGATAACTGCCACCCACTTGAGAGACTGTGGCCTTGCACTCCCTAGGACCAAGCAGTGGGCAAACCACCCACCCGTGAGACTGTGGCTTTGCATTCCCCAGGACCAAGCAGTGGGCAAACCGCCCACTTGAAAGACTGTGGCTTTGCACTCGCCAAGAACCAGGCAGAGGGCAAACCACCCACTTGAGAGACTGTGGCTTTGCACTTCCCAGGACTAAGCAGTGGGCAAACCACCCACTTGAGAGACTGTGGCCTTGCAATCCCCAGGTCCAAGCAGTGGGCATGGAGCCCCCTCCAGGTCAGTGGCGTTATTCTATCTTCCGGCTGAGGTGTCCCCCCCATTCCCCGTCCCCCTGAGGTGCCTTTGGGTTTTCGACCTGATGCCCCTGCAATGTTCTCTCCGAGTCAAGTGTGGGGTTGGCCTATGTGTTTTGGGCCAGTGGGTCACGGACATTTTTGAGAGGGCATTGTCCCTCCTTTTGTATATATTGTATATATTGTACATACTATTTATTTATTTATGAACGTATTTCTAAAAATTTCTAATATTACACTCATTTTACTCCATTCATTTTGTCCTTACGTTATTCCTAAGGGTTACGGGGTGTATATGTAATGTTGTTGCATGTGTTTGTGTGCATGGTGTTGGGGGTGTTGCGTGTGTGTGTCACTCTCTTTTTCCTCCCCCCCCCTGTGTGCTAGGTGCAGTACTCACCGTGGTCGTCTTCTCCGGCATTCATGTGCCTGGTGTATGAGAAGATACACCAGCATGGGGAGCACCTGCAGTTCAGGCTCCATGGCATCCTGGTTCTTCCTTGTGTGTCGAGAGGCGAGTCATTTCCCTTCTGTGTTCTGTTTCTGCCGTGCTTTTAATGGCATTGGTACCGCCCTGGAAAACCTGGCGGATGGTCGTGTTGTAATGCAGTGGGCGGTACATTGTCTTCCGCCTGGCTGTTGGAGGTTACTGCTGTGGTGTTTGTTGCTACCGCCGTGGCGGTTTGAGTGTTAAAGTGGCTGTATGCGTTGGCGGTTTCTGCAGTGGTCATGATTCAAATTGTTTTACCGCTGGCCTGTTGGCGGTATTACTGCCGCTTTATCGCTGACCGCCAGGGTTGTAATGAGGGCCATAGTCTTATTTATCTATGTTAATGACATTTTTACCCATGTATTTCTAATTTTTACATTTATTTTTGATGTTGTCTGTTTTTTAAAAAGTGGTATACATAAAGTTTACCATTCCTTAGTATTATATTTGAAAAGTTTGAGACCAAATACGTAGCATTTTAGGTTTTAAATTAATGCTCAGGTATTAAAATCAATACTTGAGTATTAATGCACTTCCAGGTCCTATGCCCCTATATCCATTACATCCCTTCCCTAAAAGATATTTTTTCCGTTTTAAAATATTTAAAAAAAAATTAAATGTAAAATATTAAAAATATATATTACTCAGGTTTATTAAAAACTGAAGCATTAATAAACTTCTCCACCAAAAACCCATATATCCCTTACATCCTGTCCCTACTTTTCTATTTTTTTTTCTATTATTTAATAATACAATTATCATTAAAAATCCCCTTAAATTCCTATTTAAAAAAATGAGTACTTAAGTATTTCACCTTAATACCAGAGCATCAATATCCTTCCCCCCTTCTCCCATCTCTAATTGTTAGTTTTCTAGTTTTTTCACAATTATTTATTATAAAAATTATCATTAAAATCACTATTTCATATTTAAAAAAAATAATACTCCGGTATCAAAAATCAATACCTGATTATTAATACACTTGCTCACCCACTAACTCTATACCCCTTACATGCCATCCTTGAATATATGTTTTCCAGGTTTTTCATAATCATTGAAATATATTACTATTGAAAAAATCCCATAAATCCCTCTCTTAAAAATGAATACATGGGTATTAAATGTAATACCTGAGTATTAATACACCTGCCCACCCAATACCAATACATCTCTTGCATGCCATCTCTAAATGTAAGTTTTCTACTTTTATTAGTTTTATTATTTATAGTAACATTAAACATCTCCTAAATTCATGTTCTGAATATTAACACTCAGGTACTTACATTAATACTTTAGTATTAATATACTTCCTCACCAGGAGCTCTAAACTCCTACATCCAACCCTTGAATGTAACTTTTTTTAGGTGTTTAATAATTTTGGAAAAATAATATTACATTTAACAAATCCCTTTAATTCCTATTTTAAAACGTAATACTCCGATAATACAAATGAATACCTCAGTATTAAAACGCTTCTCCACTCTATACCTCTACATTCCTAATAGCCCACCCCTATTAAAAAATATTTGAAAAAATAAACATTTTTCCCATAAATCAAAATAATTAATAACTAGAAATCATTTTATATGTATATACATATATATCGCTCTATCTATCTATCTATATATATATATATATATATATATATATATATATATATATATATGAATTACCAAAAGTATTCACTGCACTCCATGAAGTTCAGTAGTGCATATTTATTCCAAAATAACAACCACCAACGCGTTTCAACTCCCCAAGGAGTCTTGTTCACAGTGAATGAGTCCCTTTTCCCTTTTGCTTTTTATACCCCATAGTGCTAAATCAACCACAGTGCATTATGGATAATGTAGTTTCCAATTAAAACCCAATTCTATATTTTTCTAAATAAAAAAACTAGTGATAAAAATAAATAAATATAATATATAAAATATCTCTTTCTCATCATATAGTACTTATTGCGTGTGTTCTCCTATATTGTGCTATCTCATCCTAATTCATAATTTCATAATTTCATACTATTTACAATGGTTGCTTATTAATTACTACTTTCTAATTATACACAAATGACACTGTTTGCCCTTTGACATCTATTTCATTTTTCATATATGTATTGAGACAATTGAAGTCACTCTAGTGTTTAAGGATTTCTAACTAAAGCATTCCTATATGTCAATAATGATCTTGAGAGATGTAAGAAATTCATCCATTATTATGATTTTAACACTTTTTTCCCTTTTTCCCCCACTTATTTCATTCTGTTCTCTTGTTCTAGATATACACATATTAGTTCTCTCCAACTTAATAGCTTACGTTATTCGACTGGGATATTATATACTATTAATGGTGTTTTATCAATGGCCTCCCCGCATAGACGCCAATATTGTCATATATTTGACCATGTTCCAAAGTCACAAATGTACATGTAGTTCTTCGTCCATGTTCAATCCATAAGGCATCTTAGTGCGGAGCTGGATGATAAGCTTACTCTCCATTTGTCTTAACTTTCGGGTTCTGTCTCCTCCTCTCTCACTTCTTTTCATTTGTGATATACCTACAAATCGTAGTGATCTCCAATCATTGGTATGTGAGTTTGCTAAGTGTTTTGTCATTGTGTAGCTCATGTCTTTATTGGTGATGGCTCTAGTGTGTTCCAAAATTCTTTTCTTCAATGGACAGATTGTACTGCCAATGTATCTCAAACCACACTCACATTCAAGCATGTAAACTACGTATTGACTATCACAAGTAATTCTTTGTAGAATGTGTGTGGCCTTGCCACTATAATCCATATAAGTTTTTGTGTTTCTTGCAATTTGACACACTTTACATTTATTGCATTTATAAAAACCAGTTCTTTCATTCTTCAGCCAATTCCTTATAGTTGGTGCTTCATAGTGGCTTCTTACCAATATATCCTTTAATGAGAGTGACTTCCTGTATGATATTTGTGGAATGCCACTTATTCTTTTTGCCAGATCTCGATCACTCCTCAATACCTTCCAGTGTTTTCTGAATATCGATTCTATGCCCTTACTTTCTTTACTGAAAGTAAGAATTAAACGGGGACACATTTCCTCCTTATCACTTCCTCTTATTGCACCCTTGTCTATCAGTGTTTCCTGTCGAGACATCCTCTTGGCCCTTTTCTCACTCAGTTCAATATTTCTTCTTGAATATCCACGGCGCATAAAGCGTTTTCGTACCATATTGAATTGATTCACCATTTCTTTGTCATTGGAACAGTTTCGTCTCATTCTTAGGAATTCGCCAAAAGGGATGCTCTTTATCAATGGTTTTGGATGAAAACTGCTCCCATGTAGAACACTATTAGTAGAAATCATTTTTCTAAGTACAGTTGTATTGATTTCATCATTGTCTACATATACTCTGATATCCAAAAAATCAATTTGTTTATCATTGATGTCATAAGTGAAGCTCAAGCCATATTCGTTTTCATTCAAGATTTTGAAATGCATTGCAAATTTCTCTTTGGTACCATTCCAAATCAAAAATAGATCATCTATATAACGTAGCCATAATACTACCTTCTCCAGATGTTTAGAGTATCCATCCTGCCATGCTATTTCCCTCTCCCACCAACCCAATGTTAGGTTGGCATAACTTGGAGAGAGAGAAATACCCATGGCAGTTCCGCGCACTTATTTATAGATGTTCTTAGCAAATAATTTTTTTTTGTTATTTAAACATAACTCCACCATCTCCACTAGCATCTCCGAGTGGCTTTTTTCTTCCACTTTCCTTTGTCGTAAGAAAAACGTTAATGCATTTAGTCCAACTTCATGTCTGATTGATGTATATAGTGACACTGCATCCACTGTCACTAGCTTGTAGCCTGATTGCCATTGAATATTGTCGATTGTTCGCAAGAAATCTCCTGTATCTTTAATATACAAACTGAGAGAAGAGACTAATGGAGCAATGTAATGGTCAACATATCTAGATATATTTTCAAACATTGACCCACACCCAGAAACAATGGGTCTTGCTGGAGGATTAGTTAGTGTCTTGTGGATCTTTGGAAGAAAGTAAATAGTAGACAGTATTGGATATCTTGGATTTAAATATTTAAATTCTTCCTCATTGATCAAACATTCATTGTGCCATTTTTCCAATTTCTTTGTGATCAACTCCTGTATATGATTTTTAGGATCATTACTCAATTTTTCATGACTCTCTTTATCATTTATTTGGCTCATTGCTTCTATGACATAGTCCTTTTGATTGAGGATCACAACATTTCCTCCCTTGTCTGCAGGTTTGATAATGATATTTTACATGGGCAAAGCCCACACGGGATACCTGACTCCAACGGAGAGAACACTGCAGGGGCATCAGATAGCAAAACTACAGGCACCTCAGGGGGAAGGGAAGGGGGGGCACCTCAGACAGATGAGTGCACGACGCCAGATCCACGAGGGGCCTCCATGCCCACTGTTACATCCTGGGGAGTGCAAAGCCACAGTCTCACAAGTCCAGACAGTGGGTGGGCTGCCCACTGTTACATCCTGGGGAGTGCAAAGCCACAGTCTCACAAGTCCAGACAGTGGGTGGGCTGCCCACTGTTACATCCTGGGGAGTACAAAGCCACAGTCTCACAAGTCCAGACAGTGTGTGGGCTGCCCACTGTTACATCCTGGGGAGTGCAAAGCCACAGTCTCACAAGTGGATAACAGTCTCCACTGGTTCTGGAGGGGGCCTGGTGCCCAGAGTGCTTCGTGCAGCCATGCCCGACACAGATGCGGGCCAGCCCCTGCCGCTCATGGGCCAGCGGTGCTTGAGATGAAGGGCCAAGTGCAGCGGTACTTGAGACGGCGGTGCCCAGTGCAGCGGTGCTTGAGATGAAGGGCCCAGTGCAGCGGTACTTGAGACAGCGGTGCCCAGTGCAGCGGTACTTGAGACGGCAGTGCCCAGTGCAGCGGTGCTTGAGATGAAGGGCCCAGTGCAGCGGTACTTGAGACGGCAGTGCCCAGTGCAGCGGTACTTGAGACGGCGGTGCCCAGTGCAGCGGTGCTTGAGATGAAGGGCCCAGTGCAGCGGTAATTGAGACGGCGGTGCCCAGTGCAGCGGTACGTGAGACGGCGGTGCCCAGTGCAGCGGTGCTTGAGACGGCGGTGCCCAGTGCAGCGGTGCTTGAGACGGCGGTGCCCAGTGCAGCGGTGCTTGAGACGGCGGTGCCCAGTGCAGCAGTGCTTGAGACGGCGGTGCCCAGTGCAGCAGTGCTTGAGATGAAGGGCCCAGTGCAGCGGTACTTGAGACGGCGGTGCCCAGTGCAGCGGTACTTGAGACGGCGGTGCCCAGTGCAGCGGTGCTTGAGACGGCGGTGCCCAGTGCAGCGGTGCTTGAGACGGCAGTGCCCAGTTCAGCGGTGCTTGAGATGAAGGGCCCAGTGCAGCGGTACTTGAGACGGCGGTGCCCAGTGCAGCGGTGCTTGAGATGAAGGGCCCAGTGCAGCGGTACTTGAGACGGCGGTGCCCAGTGCAGCGGTGCTTGAAATGAAGGGCCCAGTGCAGCGGTACTTGAGACGGCGGTGCCCAGTGCAGCGGTGCTTGAGATGAAGGGCCCAGTTCAGCGGTACTTGAGACGGCGGTGCCCAGTTCAGCGGTGCTTGAGATGAAGGGCCCAGCGGATCCGGCCATGGTGGGGAGGTCATTTGCCACCTGTCCTGTGGCTGGCGGGGCCCTCCTGCCCATATGTCCTACGGCTGGCGGCGCCCTCCTGGGCAGCTGTGCCGGGCCTGTTGGTGGCCTCCTGCCCACCTGGGATGGGGCTGGCGGGGCCCTCCTGGCCAGCTGGGCTGATGGCGGTGTTGTCGGCCGTGCTGCCCTTCCCAGCCTTCCCTGATCGCCTGTGGCCCTTCCCCACCTTGGGCGGTGTGCCAGCTGTCTCCACACTTCCTGCCGGAGCCATGGTAGGGGTTTTAGTCCCTGGTGTTTTCACCCTCTCGCGCTGACCACTGCCTATCTTGGGATGTTTCTCCGGGGGTGGGCTGCCCGTGCCTTGGCTTCGTACCGAACTGGCTGCCCTGGAGGGTGGGACACTCCACAGTCCATGGCAGACTGTGATGACAGGGGCCGGTTTTGTAGTGGCTGAGGTGCTGACTGTAGTCCTATGACATGGACGAGGTGGGGGAGTTGGGGGAAAGAGGTTGAGTTTGGACAGGAAAAGCTTTTTAGGAGCAGTGGGACGGGTAGGTGTAGTGGGTATGGGAGTGGAGGAAGAGGTTGTGGTTGTAGGAGTTTGGTGTCTTTGGGTGCAGGTGCTTGGGCTGGAGGCTGGCGTGAGGTGGATGGCTGTTGGGTGGGTGGCTGCCTGCGTTTGTGTATCTTGGAAGAGGGGGTCACAGACACACTGGGAGAGGACACAGGGGACGTGTAAATGGCAGTGGGGGTGGTGACTGCACCTGTGCGGGGGTTTTAGTGTGTGTGCTGCTGAGGGTCGTAGTGGCTGAAGATGTTGTGCATGCAGGTGTGAGTGGAGACGTGACAGGGAGGGAGGAGGGAGACGAGGAGGAGGGGGACACAATGGAGGCAGTGGGTGTTGGTATGTCTGTATGTGGATGTTGCTTGGGTGAATGCCTGTGTGATGTGTGGTGCTTATGTTTGCCTGAGCTTCCCTTGGGTGTTGAGGTGTGTGCAGGCTGGTCTGATGGTGTGTCTGGGATAGGCAGAGGTACAGGTGATAGGGTATGGGTGGAGGAAGTTGGAGGGGGGAGGCTAGAGACAGGGACAATGGCTGCCATCAGTGCTGAGGCCAGAGTCTGGAACGATCGCTGAAGGGCAGCCTGACCAGAATGAATGCCCTCCAGGTATGCATTACTCTGGTGCACCTCCCTTTCTACACCCTGGATGGCATTCAAAATGGTAGACTGCCCAACAGTGAGCGTCCTCAGGAGGTCAATGACCTCCTCACTGAGGGCAGCAGGGGTGACTGGGGCAGGGCCTGAGGTGCCTGGTTCGAAGGAGATACCCACCTTCCTGGGTGAGCGGGCACGGGGAAAACGCTGAGGGGCTGCTGGGAGGGCGGTGCTGGTGCGGTGGGTGGCGGCTCTACCTGTTGTTGCGGGGAGCACAGATGTTGCCGCCACCACAAGAGAGCTCCCTTCAGAGGACGAGTCGGTGTCACTGATGTCTGCTCGAGTCCCCGCTGTGGAGCTCCCCTCACCCTCTGTCCCACTGGTGAATTCGTAGTCCGTTGCATGGCCCTCCATGGCCATGTGGGATGCAGCTCCCTCGTGCTCCGATGCCACTTTTCCTCCACCTGATGATGCTAATGCACATAATGAACAGGAAGACCACAAAAAAGGGGGGGGAGAAAATAAAGACATGTTGAGTGCATGCATTGGCGACACCGTTGGCGGACAGGACAGACACAGAAGCCCCCTGCACTACGCCGCACACTTGGGGTCGACTATTCAATCCGTGGGACATGGCCTACAAGCCTATGGACGACATCTGCACACATAGAGGACACAGGGCCATGAATAGCTGTACTAGGCACCCTACAGAGGTGGTGGGCGGGGGCACAGGGCCATGCCTTACGGAGGGGCCTAGCCTACAGAAATCGCCCTGGCCTAGGGATACCCACAGCCCTCCTCCCCCACCCAGACACCTCCACTGCGCTCAAAGTCAACAGAATGAGAGTGTACTCACCCCCTTGTGTCTGCTGTGATGTCCTCACGCGCCCATCCAAATCGGGGTAGGCCACCGCCAGGATCCGGGACATCAGGGGGGTCAAAGTCCGACTGGCACCCCTCCCACGTTGGGAGGCCATCCCCAGCTGAGCCTCCGCCGTCTTCCTGCTCCAGCGGCGGATGTCCTCCCATCTCTTCCGGCAGTGGGTGCCCCGTCTGTGGTGGACCCCCAGGGTCCGGAAGTCCTTGGCGATGGCACGCCAAATATCGATCTTCTGGTGGGCGCTGACCTGTGTGAAATGTACAGGGGGAGAAAAATAGTCATCACCTTCTGCATATTCAATGTGAGTGGCCCCCCATCCCTACCCTTGCCATGTGGCACATGCTCTCACCGTCGTTTGATGCATGCCTCAATCGCTCCCCTCCCCACCATCTTTCATCCACCCCACTCAACACAGGCATTGCCCATAAAGCATGCTCCCTCAGTACTAACCTGTTGGTCTGGAGGACCGTAGAGTAGCGCGTACTGGGGGAGGACCCCATCCACAAGTTTCTCCAACTCCTGAGCTGTGAAGGCAGGGGCCCTTTCCCCAGTCGCATGAGCCATTGTCTCTTCCAGACCGAGGTCACAGCAGCACTTGCAGTGTAGGTCCTCTCCTGTCGAAGATCAGGTATCGAGTGATTAAGCAGATAGAAAATGGCGGTCACGCCCGCAGCGGTGCGTACCGCGGCGGTGCCTACCGCGACCGCCGGCGCACATTGTCATTGGCTCATGAGACCCATAGGGTTCAATGTTAACCAATGCTGCTTTGCGCCGCGGTCTTCGACCGCCTACCGCCACGGTGTGCCACGCCAGCGCATTTACCTCACATCCCATTGTCGCACTTCACAGGTCAGGCAGCCGCCATTTCAGGGGCCCACATGGCTTACTTTTTACTGCGTCACACATACCTAGGCCTTGCATCAACACTCGTACAAAGCGTTCAATGGAGTGAGAATCGTGTTATGTGCAAGCTGTGGTTGTGTGTTGATTGACTCTGTGCTCACTGTTGTCCTTCATAGGCACCGTCCGCTGGGACATGCGAGGAGATGGCGGAATCTTCCTGTGTACAGACCGCTGGTGAACCTGTCGACAATGGAGGACAATGGAGGAAAGACATGTCATACTGACATACAGGCTTGACCGAGACACTAATCATGAACTGTGTGCCCAGCTGGAGCGAGAGCTGATGTCACCAATCCGCCAACCCACAGGGATCCCCCCTCTAGTGCAGGTGCTGTCAGTGCTCCATTTCCTTGCAAGTGGGTCATTTCAAACAACAGTGGCCATATCATCAGGGATGTCCCAGCCTATGTTTTCCAAGGTGTTGTCCAGAGTGTTGTCTGCCCTGCTGAAACACATGCGCAGCTACATCGTTTTCCCTGAGGTGGGGGATTTGCCTACAGTGAAGGGTGATTTCTATGCCCTTGGACATATCCCCAACATCATAGGTGCCATTGATGGGACCCATGTGGCTTTGGTTCCCCCCCACAGGAGTGAACAGGTGTACAGAAACAGGAAGAGTTATCATTCAATGAATGTGCAGATAGTATGTTTGGCAGACCAGTACATCTCCCATGTTAATGCCAAGTTCCCTGGCTCAGTGCATGACGCCTACATCATGCGGAATAGCAGCATCCCTTACGTGATGGGTCAACTCCAGAGGCAACGTGTGTGGCTAATTGGTGACTCTGGTTACCCCAACCTGTCATGGCTACTGACCCCAGTGAGGAATCCCAGGACAAGGGCAGAGGAACGCTACAATGAGGCCCATGGGAGAACTAGGAGGGTGATCGAGCGGACCTTCGGCCTCCTGAAGGCCAGGTTCCGCTGCCTCCATATGACAGGTGGATCCCTATTCTACTCACCAAAGAAGGTGTGTCAGACCATCGTGGCCTGCTGTATGCTTCACAACCTGGCTTTGCGATGACAGGTGCCTTTTCTGCAGGAGGATGGTCCAGATGGTGGTGTTGTAGCAGCTGTGGAGCCTGTGGAGAGTGAAGACGAGGAAGCCGAAGAAGACGACATAGACAACAGGAACACAGTAATACAGCAGTATTTCCAATGACACACAGGTAAGAATACACACCGGCATATTACATATACTTAAACACTACTACCTCTCTACTGTCTGTCCTTTTCCCCCAGTGTATGGTAACTGAGTTGTGACTTTCCCTTCCGATTTCAGAGATGTGGGCCCCACTGCGTGACATCTGCTTTGTTTCCCCATGAACTACAGCTGTGTGACATTGGTATGTTGGCACCACAATGTAAATAAGCATTTTGGCACGTTAATGCCTAATACATTTGTTCAAAATCACAGCCAGACTCCTGATTGTTTTGTGCAATAACTGTGTTCATTACAGTGCTCTATATTGGTGGGTGGTTGCAAATCGGTGAGGGGTGATGGTGGAGGATTGTCCATGGCAGAGTCCAGACTATTTGTATCACAGGTGCATTGTCCAAATGCCTGTGGAAAGTGGAGTAGGGGCAGTTTAAGGATGGACAGGGTGACAATGTGGGACAGTGGGATGACAATCAGGGAGGTATCCTTTCCTGGCGGGGGTCTTGGCATCTTACTCTGTCTTCTTCCTGGATCTCAGGGCCCGCTTGCGGGGTGGTTCTCCTTCTGCAGGGGGTGGGGTGCTGGTGGCCTGTTGGTCCTGTGGCGGGGCCTCCTGTCCACTAGCGCCGGCAGAGGTGGTAGGCAGTTCTTGGTCCATGCTAGTGTCAGGGGCCCTTTGTGGTGCCACAGTGTCCCGCAATGTGGTGACTACCAGATTCAGAGCCCCTACAATGGTACCCAGGGCGGAACTGATGGTTCGTAGTTCCTCCCTGAAGCCCAAATACTGTTCCTCCTGCAGGAGCTGGATCTCCTGAAACCTGGCCAGTACCGTCGCCATTGTCTCCTGGGAATGATGGTAGCCTCCCATGATGGAGGGGAGGGCCTCGTGGAGAGTGGGTACCCTGGGCCTGTCCCCCCCCTGTCGCACAGCAGCCCTCCCAGTTCCCCTGTTTCCCTGGGCCTCTGTCCCCTGGACCGGGTGCCCACTACTACTGCCCCCAGGTCCCTGTTGTTGTTGGGGTGGTGGGTTAACCTGGGTGCCCTGTAGTGGTGGACACACTGCTGATTGACGTGTCCTGGGGACAGAGGTATGGGCCCGCTGGGTGGGTGCTGTGCTGGTGTTCCCAGAGGGGGGAAGGTCTGCTGTGGCCTGTGGCTGTCTGAGGGGAACCGACTGTCCCGAGGTCCCCGATGGGCCGGGCTGGTCATCTAGATCCAGGTCGACAGAGGTGCTGTCATCACTGTGGGCCTCTTCTGGGGGTGGAGTGGACATTTGTGGACCCTCTTGCACGGTGACGTGGCGTTCGGGTCCTGCAGGGGTATAAAGGGATGGTTATTGCATCTGTGTGTGCCACAGCGTGCAATGGGTGGGTGCCCGTGTACCCCAGTGCTTGCATTCCTGTGTGGGGGCTTTTGTGATGGTGGTTTGGGAGGGGGGGATGAGTATGTGCAGTGGGCATGCTTTGGTGATGGGTGTCCATGCTTTGTGGTTGCATGCAGGGCTTGGGGTTGGGATGGGTGGGTTGTGATGGTGAGACATTTGCAAGGAGTAGGTGTGATGGGGGTGAGGGGGTGGGTGGGGGTATGAGTTGGCATGCTGGTGAGGTGGGGGGGATGAAGTAGTGAAGATGAGACTTACCAGAGTCCATTCCTCCAGATACTCCTGCGAGGCCCTCAGGATGCAGGATCGGCAAGACCTGCTCCTCCCATGTTGTAAATTCTGGGGGTGGAGGTGGTGGACCGCCGCCAGTCTGCTGAACCGCGATGTTGTGCCTGGATACCATTGAACGCACCTTCCCCCGTAGGTCGTTCCACCGCTTCCTGATGTCGTCCCTATTTCTTGGGTGCTGTCCCACAGCGTTGACCCTGTTGACTATTCTGCTCCATAGCTCCATCTTCCTGGCAATGGAGGTGTGCTGCACCTGTGTTCCGAAGAGCTGTGGCTCTACCCGTACGATTTCCTCCACCATGACCCTGAGTTCATCCTCAGAAAACCTGGGTGTCTTTGTGGTGCCATCGGGTGGTGTGGGTGATCTGTGGGGTGGATTGTGTGGTGCTAAGTGTGGTGATGTGTATTGGTGTGTTGTGTGAAGTGCGTGGTAATATTGCTGGGTGAATGTAATATGCGCGTCTGGGTGCTCGGATATCTATTTCTCTGTGCGTGGTACCGATTCTCTAGGAGTGGAGGTTTGTGGGTGATGTGGGTGTGTGTTTTATAATTAATTGGGTGTGTGGGTGTGGTGTGTGTATGTGTCTCAGGTGTGTGTATTTTGAATTGTCCAATGTAGCTGTGTTTAGTAAGAGTGTGTGTATTTTGAGCGCTGCGGTGTGTACCGCCAATGAAATACTGCGGTTGAAAGACCGTCGCGTGGATTCGTGGGTCGTGATAGTGTGGGCATATTTCTGTTGGCGTGAAGGTGGAGGTTTGGTCATCGCCAGTTTCTCGCTGACCTTTGCTGTGGCGGACTTTTGTGGATGTCTGTATTTTGGCGGTTTGCCTGTTGTGGGTCAGAATGACCGTGGCGGTTTACCGCGGCTGCGGCGGGATGTTGGCGGTCTTCTGACAGCGGTAAGCGCCTTTTACCGCCAGGGTTGTAATGACCCCCTTAGTGCTATTCAAACAGATATGACAACGCGTTTCGGCCTGAGCCTTCGACTGGCCATTCTATATATATTTCCTACTGCCAGTAGGTAGTTATTGTTAGGACCATAGAAAAAGTAATTTTTGACTTGCTCTTGTCATTTGATGGATCTTCACGAAATGTTCCCAAACAATAGTTCCAGTAATTTTTGTTGCACATGAGAAGTTTCGGGGTAATCCATCAAGTGGAGCTGAGAAAAGGACGGGGTGGCAATAAACATGCCTTTCCATGCTAATTCCCATAGGAGTTTTGAATACGACTACAGCCCACAACGCTGGACGGAAGTACACCAAATTCAGCAGGAAGCTAGATTTTGTTCCCCAGATTGTGTTTTTGGTTATTTGGTGTAAATCTGTTTTGTAGTTCATGAGAAATAAAGGAAATCTGAATTTGTATATCTGAGGTCATGAATAATTTGAGAATATTCACCAATAGAAGCAATATAATTGGCCTGTCACAACTAGAACAGAAAGCTGCGGCCACCATTTTAAGGTCCCGGTACACCGTCTTCCGGCCTGAAAAATCGAATGAAAAGTAGCATAACATGTCAGGATGGCGGTACCCTGACCCCAGGGATGTGATATAAGGGTTTTTGAGGATCAAATTATGGGTTTCAAATGATTTTTCTTCACCATGCGTGATATTCGGCAATATTCAAGAATATTTGTGAATAAGCTAACAAAATGTTTAAAAAACATACACTAATTAATTCGCTCATACATCTACTCAAAGACTCATGCGCCCACTTGCACACCCACTCAGACACTTGTGCGCACACTCAGGTGCACTCATAGACTCACACATCCACTTTCAGACCCACTCAGTCACCCGTACACCCACTCAAAGATTTAGAGACAGGCCCTGTTGCCAACCCCTGCTGCGCGCGGTGCAGGGTTGGGTGCATTGAAGGGCTTGACTGTAGGCCCTGCGGCCAACCCCTGCCATGCATGGCCAAAGGCCATGCGCGACTGTGGTTGGATTGACGAATAGTAATCAAAATTACTTTATGGTAAAAAAACATGGAAATTCACAGAAAAAAAACAAAGCTTACAGGGACATTATAGTTAGGTTCTGAAGTTACTCGTACAAAACCATAGAAATTCAGCAGTTATAGTTAGAGTCATTTCAAGTAACTATAACTCATGCCCAAGGTAAGTATAACTCGCGCCTTCAGCATGCCCAGCTAATCACTCCACATGTTATATCTTTGATGTCACCTCCTATGCCATCTTTGATATTATCACTGCAACATTTGCAATAAAATTATTGAAAACTCTTCATGGTGAGGGCACGAGTTATTGTTACTCTTAATAACTCTAACTATAACTGCTCAATTTCTGTGGTTTTGCACGAGTATATTCAGAGCCTAACAATAACGTCCCTGTAACCTTTGTTTTTTTCAATGAAAAAAATAAATATATATATATATATATTTATATATATATAACACCTACTGGCTGCCAGTAGGGAGTTATAGTTAGGACCAAGGGCCTTATTACGGGTTTGGCTGTCCGTGCACTGCCATGGTGGTGGTGGGGGTCCGACTGCCATCGGCTTAGCGGTCAGACCACTGTATTCCTATTCTGGCGGGTCTATGAAGCAAAGACCACCATGGTTCTGCCGGTAGAACCAAGCAGCGCAGATCACTGCTGTGGCAAGACAGGACAAACAGGCCGACATAGCCAGTGTTTCCCTCTGACGCATTATGATGTTGCTCACCGTCAATGTAGCGGTTGAAACACCACATCCCAGCAGGAGAGTATAAAGGGAGCAACTCACCTGCAGGCAGCATTCCATGTCCTATGCCGCTATGAAGCCAATCACACACATCCTACTGGTGCTCATCGAAGGTGCACAAAATCCACACCACCGTGGACTCAACCGACAGTGAGTATACAAGCCTACCTATGCTGTTAACCTCAACCGAGCATCGAGTCTTCATCCACATCATATGGGGCCCAAGCTGTGGTCACCAAGCTCACGTGTCATTGTGTTCACATTCGGATTCATTCACAAAGATGGACAGACACACAGCCATTAAATGCCCCCTTTGGGCAGGTCACTGACAATGCACCACCACACTACACAAAAGCACATGCCTGCACATCTTAGGCACAGGGACAGTAAAGTGTACACAACATTGTGTCACACAACAGCAACAAGGTGGCAACATCACATCTTCCAATACAACTTCCACCCTCACATTGCACACATACCATAGACTGTTGTCATATTCAAAACACATATGTATGGATGTGTCATAGAACACAAACACCCCTCCCATGAAACAGCCCTGCAATGGACCCACACATCACCCATATTGCAACACAATGGAATGACAATGGGATGCTCAATAGTCATAGAAACAACTATCCAAAGCTCACAATGCAAAAAATACCTGCACAATAGAGATGGGGCATAAGGAGCATTCATGGAATGATGCTGCCCTCGGACACCTTACACTTTGCACATGCCCCTAAAGCACAATTTTCACAGGAATTGGCCCTTCAGGTATCTCAGGGACAAAGAATACTAGAGCCAAGTGATATGCCTATCTGCAGAATGCAGAAGTGCAAGTCAAGAAAGCAAATACAACTGCAAAAGCATGGGCCATAAATCTAGCTGAAGTAGCTGCAAGGTACACACAGGAAAATTGATACACGCACAGTCAAATGCAAAGGAAGCTAGCCAATTGAACACCCTCCATGTCTGCACAAAGATAACTCAAGCTGCCACGCTTGAGACAAATCTACAAACTATACCAGGAGGACAAGTCTAGCACCATGCATACTGACATTGGACCACACAAGATGAAATACTCACCATACTAAACATAAAACAATGCAATGACACCCCATTTGGATTAACACCCCCATATCCATACATTCACCATCTATCTTTGTCTTGGGTGACACCAACACTGCCCACAAAGTCAGGAATTGTAAACAACAGCAAGTGGATCAGCAACAGGTTGAAACACACCCAGCTTTAGGCATACAACACAAGTTACGTAGGAACAACATAAAGGTAGAAAAGGAATTGCATGAAAAATGTGCACCCAAAAAAGAGCAATTTGGGTTTAATAACTCAAAATGCATAATAGCAAAGGCCATTGGCCGGTCCATTTGAAGTCTCTGCACATACTGTGCCCACACTTGACGCCTATCACTGCCAGGGACCCTCCACAGGGGCATCAAGTGGGCAGGCATCATGCTTGGGTGGGGTGGGGTAGAGTTGTATTTGGGATGGGTGAGTTTGGTTTTCAGTGGGGTAGACCATTTCTTTAGAGTGGTGGGCTTCTTCTTGGGTGAGGGGTATGGGTGTTTGTAGGGGGCAGATGTGACAGGGGAGGACTTGAATGTGGAAGGGATGGGTTGGAATGTGGGTGGGGGCCTCTTGGGTTTGGGGGGGTTAGAAGGAGACAGGGGAAAGGACAAGGTCGAAAAGGAAACTCTCCTTGGGAACACGTGGACAATCATCAGAATGGGTTGGGGATTTGGAGGTTGAGGGAGTGGTTGTCTGGTGTGTTGGTGTAGATGTCAAGGGTAGGTACCTGTGTGAGGTATGCTTCTACGTTGATGGTGTCTGTCGCATGTGTGAGTGTGGGCGTTTGTGTGTCGTGAAGGGCTGGGAAGTGGAGGTGCTGGGTGATGGAGTTGTGGATGTGTGTGTCTGTTGGGGTGGTGTCTGTGGGTATGCTGGATGTGGTGAACGTTTTTATGTCTGTTGGGGTGGTGCCTATGGGTTTGCTGGATGTGGTGGATGTTAGTGTGTCTGTTCGGGTGGTGTCTGCAGGTATCCTGGATGGGGTGGATGTGTCTATGTATGTTGTACTGGTGTCTGCAGGTATGGTAGATGTGGTAGATGTGTCTGTGTGTGTGGGGTGGTGTCTATGGGTATGATGGGTGTGGTGGATGTGTCACTGGCTGTTGTGGTGGTGCCTGTGGGTAAGCTGGATGTGGTGTGTGTGTCGGAGGGGATGGTGGGGGTTTGGTGAAATGCTGGCTAATGTTGTGATTGTGGGTATATGTTGAGTGCCTGCATGCTGGTGTGTCTTGTGGTGTTTGTGTCGATGTGTGCTGCCTGTCTGTGTCGTGGTGGGTGGGTGCAGATGTGTCTATGTGCTCGGGATAGGTAGGTGAATGGAGAATTTGGATTGGGAAGAGGCAGGTGGCGGGAGAAAGGAATGAGGGGGTGACTGGCTCCCGTCAATGAGGAGGCCAGAGCCTGAAAAGATCTCTGTAGCCCAGACATGGCACTATTCATGCCTGCCAGGAAAGCATTGGTCTGCTGAAGTTGTCCAGCCCCTGGATGGCATTCACAATGGCGGTCTGCCCCACAGAGATGCTTCTCAGAATGTCAATAACCTCCTCACTCAGGGCAGCAGGGGTAACAGGGGCTGGGACAGAGGTGCCTGCAGCAAAAGAGACACCCACCCTCTTGGGTGAGCGGTCACGGGCAACTGGGTGGGGAGCAACAGGGAGGGTGGCGATAGAACTGGAGGTGGTGGACAAAGATAGTGCAAGAGTAGGTCTCAATGGGTCCGCCACCACTACAGAGTGGCCACTGGAGATTGAATCTGATGAAGAAGACGTTGGTCCTGTCTCCTACATGGCACTCCTCTCACCCTCCAGGCCACTGGGTCCCTCTGTGTCTGTGGCGTCTTGACCGGAGGTACCATGGCCAGATGCTTCCCCACTTGGTAGTGCCCTGTGTCCTTCACTTGCCTGAAAAGATGCTGCAAATACAAAGAGGAAGAAGGTCTCCAGGTGTTTCTGAACACACTTGAACAACAGTGATTAACAAACATTACTATGACGTCAAGTAGGCCCCAGCAACAAACTACATCAAAGTGGCTCCTACATGTGCCACACCATATACATGCATGCATGCCATCTGAACTTCCAACACTTGCCACAGGAGAATCGGGATCTCAGACAACTTCAATTGCTCAGCTGAAGTTGTGTAATCACAGTAACCAATGAACAAGTAGGAGACAACCTCACCTTCAATGCTTTGCGTCATGGATCATACCTCAGTTACCTGTTGTCATACAATAGTAGCCCAATGCCAGCTTCATTACCACAGATCCCACATAAGGTCATGAAGACATCTATTTGACACATACACAATAACACAACAATATGAAATAATGTTCCTAAAACCTGCCATGTTGCTGACAACAGTACAGTATCCTGGAGAAGGTGACATGGAAATACTCATGTTACCCTGGAAACAAATCAATTATGCACACTTCACCAACTGAAATATGTCCCAATGGAGTCATGAAGGTAGTACTAATGTTGCTCAGATATGCTACACATTTGGCTTGGAATTGGACACTGTAGACAAATTGTGCTAAATGTTAGGGAGATATACCCCTAAAATTCATAACACAATGAATCAGCAAGTCCCGGGGAAATCACCACTAATGTCTGACACCCCTTGCAATGACATACTCTGATTGCATCAGTAGACACCATTAGTCCTTTGTATGTTGGAGAGGCACAGACATTTGCAAGTGGTAGTAGAAGGCCCTCAACATGTTGCCAAATGGGAAGCTACATCACTGTCTCCATTTTGGTACAACAAACCCAATTGTCTGTGGATCAATATGTGTACCCGAACACATATAATTCATACATAACTGCAAGTCACTCTATGATACATGCCAAAAGTCAAGTTACAAACCTTCCCCATCATATGTGTGCAGTGAACTTTCCGACATGATGCCACATCAGTGCCATGAAAATGCACATTGTGGCTAAAAACTCTAGCCAAACACATCATGCTCCTCATTGCTACTGCAGTTGCACATGTCAAATGACATGCAATGACAGGTGAGGGTTTGTGTCAGCCAACAATCAATGGTGACACACTCCTGTCTGTGACACCACATTAAATGTACCCCCATTATAAATGTCCTATTCCAAACAGAGTTGGCATGCATATATATTGAGAGAATACAGAAATCATCCTGTGAACACAGATAGACCATGCACAAAACAACAGTGTACACATTTTGTCAAAAGAGAAATGGACACATGCTAACATGTAGGTACAAGGAATGTTTGCAACAGTTGTGGCACACAAACCATGTCAATGGACATTCCCCACTTACCAATTGAAAGTATTGATGTGTAGCTGCACCCGAATAACAATGTATACTCTGTCACATGTATGATCTCTATCTTCACATTACAGAGGGAAGTGAGGCACCAGCACGCTTCACACTGAAGACAAGTAGCCTCTGGGTGGCAGATGCCAATAAACTCATTTGACCAGACATATGGTGAAGGACAGTGATCCATTACTTCCTTTCCTTTGGCCTGTACCACTGAGGAGTAGTGGCCTGCAGTGTAGAATTTACACCCACAGTAACAACAAACATTACTTGATTGAACAATGTACACAACCATGTGTTGTCCCCGGAGAGCAATTTGTTTTTGGATTGTACCCAGTTCTGTCCTAGGTACCTGGGTCAAAAGGCAAGGCACACCAGTATGCACTACATGACATATCTATACAGTTACTCATGTGCTGTATCCCCCTCCTAATCATTAGAGGGGGATGTCAGAACCTAACACATTAGGTTGGCAATGTGACAGGCAGGAATATGCCCTGTATTCACCCCTTTGTGGCTGCTGTGCTCCCCTCAAACACCCATCAATGTCTGGGTAAGCCACCTCCAGAATACGGAACATTAGGGGGTCATGATCCAACATGCACCCACCAATGTTGGGATGACAGCACCAACTGTACCTCCGCAATCTTCCAGGCCCACCGTCTCAGGTCCTCCTACCTCTTTCAACAGTGGGCGTCCGCTGGTTTCGAACCTCCAGGGTCCCCACCTTCCGTGCAATGGCTCTCCATATCTCCTTCTTCTGATAGGCGTTTACCTGTTTGGATGCAAGAGACAAATTAAGAGATTACAATCATAAGTTTTGGCACAAATGGTTGTGTCAGACACATGTCAGAAACACCAAGCTAAACATGTTCAATTTGTTGACACACCACAGGTGTAAAGCACACAAGCCAATAAGTACAGGGGCGTGACTACAGACATTTGTATCCATATGCAGACTGATCCACTACCCTGCTCAAGGCCTCCAATGACTAAGTAAGCCTACTCACATCAGGTAGCCCATGCTCCAGCAACATGTATTGTTATGTGACTATAATGAAACACTACACACATATGTGGCTTATGAAGGGTAAACTCCTTAGGCCTGAATGGACCAACACATTCACATTTTGCAGGATTTATTCACTGCAGAGTCCCTACAGGCAACGTCCATAGTATAGACTTTACCCTTACAGTTGAGTGACAGTGAAGGGGCTGGCATGGTGGGTACAGAAACAGTTTTCCCTGTGCATGTGTGGACATGTTGCCTACCAAATGCAGACTCATGCCACTTCAGCAGGGGTTCTCTGGTATGTATTAGTACCAGGGAGCACTCTTTAGGACATATGTGTCTATCCTACAGAGATGGCATCCAACATACAAAGGTATGAATGGTACAATTTCTGCTATGTGACCAAGTTACTGACTCACATGTATGGCGTCCCAGGAATTAACACACTGCACTGTGGGACTGTCATTCCTGCAATAAGCCCGTACTGTTATGACTTATGTGAAGCTGACAAGAGAGTTGTGGGAGTAAGAGACCTGTCATCAATCAAAGACACACAGTGACAATGATGCAAAATGCACATATGGAGTACTTCTAGATTGTACCTCAGTACCCATTCCTAATCTAGTCACTTGAGGGAGGTATTCAGGGCAAGTGTTGGCACTCCAGCATCGTATTGTCCACATGATAGGAGCTGCTGGTGTACAGGGAGTGGGCACAGTGCCACAGTTGCCTAGCCACAGTGATACTCCCACAGCCTGACCTAGATCCCAGACTCGGAGATACATGCGACAGGCCCTGGTCTTTGCAGGCTGAGCATACTGAACCTACATGACACATTTCCATCACTTCCATGCAGGAGAGTACATTATGTGGCTATCAGCAATGTGGCATGTGGTTTGAGTGGTAACCTGAATGGCAGAGTGAATCATGATATGCCTTCCAGACAATAGTTTTGCATGGTCAAATGTGGGTTGAAAGATCTGTGATACTCTACACATTGCTTACAAGATCCTCAAATGACAGGCAAGATGCATACGCAGCTCATGATGTCATACATGTTGTCCAACATTTACAGCCATCATAAAGAAAGAGATGTCTTGAATGGCAGTAAAGTCTTCTTGCCTAGTTATGTACATCCAACACAAAGAGGATCTAGGACCATAAAAACATCACACAATACAATGTTCATGAACACAACATATTGCATTGGCCACTAATACATGCACAAGGTACATCCCATTGATGCCACACACACAGCAACAACAGGTACACAAGAAGTCTAACTGGCACACAGGAGGGAAAGGATGGGGTTGAACAGAGTCAGTTGTGCTCATGAGGTACTGATTGCTCCTCTGGTGAGCTATAGTGGTGTCCATGCACGGGAAGGACCTCATTAACAAGCCTCTCCAGCTCTTCTGGAGAGAAGACAGGGGCCATATCACCTGCTGGATGTATCATGATTGCTTCAAGAGGTGGCATACAGCAGCTGAAGTAGTAGAGGTGTGGCTGGCAGCAGTGTCAGGAGTCAGTTTCCACAACATAGAGGTCACATCCACCACATAGGTGGTTATCACCGCCAACAGACACAGCCATTGGGCCACGACTGCCACAGGCAACAACGTTAGCCTATGGCTGTGTCCATTGTTGTTGGAACCGCCTACCGCCCAGATGATTTCTACCAGCGGTTATGGGCGGTTCCTAATGTCCAGAGGAGTAGGTTAGACATCCGCCATTTTGGCAGCCTGATATACTGTATTTGGCTTTGTCAACTGTGTCACACCTACAATATATGTGTTGTAGCATTACAAACATCCTTTTTCTGTATTGCATTGTAGGTCCTACTACACAACCACTGGTGTAGTGTTTTGCAGGGCACCGATGGCATCTGACAGCAGTGCACAGTCCACCACCTCTGACAGTCTTTTTGATGGTTGAAAAATATAGTCACATTTTGAGGAGCAATTGTGTAGCACATAGTTGAGTTTCGTCCAAATCCATTTAATGGGCACATGTGTTGACAGCCATGGGGGTCACATGTGACCCTTGTGTAGTTGCCACAATGGATATGTACTGTGTGTCATGTTTATCCAGTCTGAAATGCTTTGTCACATGAGATTATTGGCATGCACCATGTATATTACTATGGACACATTGACTGATGTTACAAATCATGTCTTGTCACACATAGGTACCCTGGGAGAGGGAGAATGTGACATCCTCCTGTCTACTGTCCACTGACAGACGTTCAGACCATGGAGCAATGTCATATAATTCACTTATACCACGTGGATAGGCAAACAACAGTGGAGGTATGCAGTCAGTTGAAGCCAGATCTGATGACAGCTAATAGTAATCCAACCTGCATACCACCCAGTGTACGTCATGTCAGTATTGCACTTCTTGGCCTCGGGGTCCTTCCAACATACGGTGGCAATATCTGCTGGTATGTCATTACCTATGTTCAGGCTGGTGTTGAAGGATTTCCTCTCAGCAATGTTGAAACACATTGACAGCTATGTCAGGTTCCCCCGATATGATGATTAAGCCAATGTCAAGGCTTACTTTAATGCTTTTGCCCGCCTCCCATATGAGTGAGGGCCATTGATGGCAAACATGTTGGCTTGGTGCCGCCACAGGCCACTGAACAAGTCTATCGCAACTGAAGGAACTTCCATTCCATCAGCATGCAAGTTGTCTGTTTGGCAGATCTCTACATCTCAAATGTGTGTGCACATTATCTGGGATCAGCACACGATTCCTTCATAATGCAGAACAGCACCAAACCCCAGCTGATGTCACTGCTGCACCCAGAGAGGCCCTGATTGGTTGGTAAGTCATATCTGTCCTGATTGTGTGAGAGAAATGTCAGGTGCTACAATCATGAAGTGAGGGACTCATTGGTACACTTATGTCCCATTCCCTAACAGGAGACTCAGCATATCCAAACAGCCCTTGCTTGATGACGCTGCTGAGGAATCCAGTTATGATAATAACGTCCACTTCAATGAGGCCCAAGAAAGAACAAGGCGGGCAGTGGAGTGGGCTTTTGGGCTCCTGAAGGCCAGATTTAGGTGTCTGGAAAGGACTGGTGGAACCCTCCTTTACTCACCTGCTAAAGTGTGTCAGATCACTGTGGCATGCTGCATGCTTCACAACATCGCCCTGTGGAGGAATCTCCCTTGCATCCCAGGGGAGGGGGAGCCTAAAGTGCCCCTGTGTGAGAATCCTGAAATGCCAATGCAGGATGACAGTGGTGAAAATGAAGGAGTTGACTTGCGAGAAGATCTCATCCACAGCTACTACTCATCAGTGTATGTATGTCTTGAGATGCCATGATTGTGACTGTACAATGAACTGTAGTCATGAGAATGTTTTGAGTTGAGTGTTTTGGATACAGCTAGGGAGCTAACACTCTGTAATAATCAGCCAAACGCTGCTTGATGAGATCGCTTTTGAAACATCCCCTCCTTGATGATGTTGCTTTGTTTGTGGCAGTTTCCTTGCAATGTACTTTGATTTCCAGATGCTTGCTAGATGACTTTTGTCAAATGTACAGTTTCAAGCATGTGCTCCTTGCTTTGTTCGTTGTACAGGTACCTTCACCATGATATCTTCATGTGGACATTTTACAGTTGTGATATTGGCAGGTATGTGATGATGTTCTGGCATATGAAGTGACATGGATTGTTCGAGGTAATGTATGTCACTGAGTTTGGGTGTATGAGTCCTGGGCCAAGACAGTTTGCACAGTACTTGGGTGAAAGGTCAGAAGTGCCCATTGGACTTGTTTTGTGTGCTGTAGTTGGCCTTATGCATCATGTGTGTCATCATGTGGGCATGAAATATGTAGTGCTAGCTCACGATCAAGTCAGTTTTCCTTCACATTGGCTAAACACTCTTTTAGTATGACCTGTATGTAGCTGTAGGTGTATTTCATCATTGTAGGCCACAGTGCCTGTGCCACATCACTGACATATGTTTGTGTCATACCACCAGTTGCATGGGCATTGGATTATGATGGCCATGAGATCAGGGACTGTTGTACTGCCATCTGACTGTATCTGTGGTATGTGATGAGGCTCAAGCTGCTGACATCATCCACATCAATATTTGCCTATTCTACAGGACAATGTCTGACAAATCCCTTCATCTCATGTTCTGGAGTTCTGTACCTGTCAACATGTTCATTTACTCAGTAAGAGTCAATCATTTTTGATTGTCAATAGTCCTGACAGATTAACAGCCTATGTGCTGAACACTGCAATAAAATGTTTAGTTTGAGCAGACACTTGTATGTTTGTGTTTGTGTGGGAGGGTTTTATTCCTGAGCTGGACACTGTGTACATGCAACATCCCATCGTGAACAAGTAGCTTGGATCATCATTGTATGGTTCACATGGTCTGACATATCTGCATGGCTAAATGTGAAATCAAAATCAGCGGACAAAGAGTCAATGAAGGGTGATTTTATTGTGCAGCTATGACTAAAAGAAAATATATGTGACATGACTCAACAAAAAATCAAATGTAAAGGGGTCAGTCATGGTGAATGAAAACTTTGGATTAATGCCACACCATTGATCTAATTCCAGAGTACTCCTCCCATTGGAAATGGTAGGTGGCTCAAGATCAGACCAGAGTGAATGTGTAACACACAAAGGAGGTCCTTAAGGAAAAGGGTTATTATTGGAGGTGGATGACTTGCCATCCTCACCTCCTGGATTCTTTACTGGACGTCCCTGCTTGCATAGGGGGAGATCTGCTGCTAGAGAGGCTGGGGTACCTTGGCCTTGGTGTTCCTCTGGCAGGGCCTCCTTTCTAGTGGCTGGAGTACCCATATTGCTTGGCCTGCCAAAGGTTACAGGGACGTTATAGTTAGGATCTGAATATACTCACACAAAACCATAGAAATTCAGCCGTTATAGTTATGGTTAGCTCAAGTAACTATAACGCGTACCCTAAGTTAACTATAACTCCCACCCTTGCCATGCACTGATAAGTACCACACATATTACATAATTTATGACATCTTTGATAGCATCATTGATAGCCTCAACCCAACATTTATAGTAAAATTATTTAGCAGGAAACTGTGTATGGCGGGGGTGCGAATTGTAGTTACCTAAGGGCACGAGTTATAGTTACTTGAGCTAACCATAATTATAAGTGCTGAATTTGTATGGTTTTGTGTGAGTAGATTCAGATCCATAACGTCCCTATAACATTTGTTTTTTTACATTATTTTGTAAAAACATTCACAGACTCATTCAGACATTAATTCATTCAATCATAGGTGCACTCAGAGACTCATGCAACTACTCACACACCCACTCAGAGACTCACACCCACTCACAGACCCGCTCAGGCACTCACACACCCCCTCACATACCCACTCAGACACTCACACACCCACTCATAGACCCACTCAGTCCCTCATGCAACCACTTACAGACCCACTCACACATACACACCCACAGACCCACTCAGACTCTCATACACCCACTCAAAGACCCACTCAGACACTCATGGACCCACTCACAGACCCACTCATACACTTATGCAGCCATTCACAGACCCACTCACACTCATACACCCACTCACAGACCTACTCAGAGACTCATACACTCACTCACAGACCCACTCAGGCACTTGCACTCCCACTCACAGACCCACTCAGACACTCATGTCCCCACTCACAGACACACTCAGACCGTCATGCATCTACATCTATTCACAGACCCACTCAGAGTCATGCATCCACTCACATATCAACTCAGAGACTCATGCACCCACTTGGAGAGCCGCTGACAGACCCGGCGAGGTACTCATGCTCACACTCACAGATCCACTCAAAGTCTTATGTTTATGAGGTTGGGTGGTTGTATGGGGTTTGCCACAGGGCCTGGCTGCAGGGCCTGGTGACAGGACAGGCCCTTCTGACAATCTCTGCTACCCATGGCTAAAGGAATGGGATTGGGTAGATATAGCTGGTTGGCTGCAGGGCAGTGGTGGTTACATTAACATATAGATGGTCATTATGACAATGGCGGTGACTGTTAAAGTGGCAGTAATACGGCCAACAGGCTGGCAGTAATTACTACCAAATTATGACCATGGTGGTGATAACTCCCATAGACAGCCGATGTACCACACCAACCGTCAGGGTGTTAACACCACTGACCACGGCAGCAGCCATCAACAGCCAGGCAGAAGCCAAGGTACCACCCACCATATTATGACATAGCAATCCACCACGTTTTCCGGGGCGGTACCAATGCCATCAAAAGCTTGGAGGAAACACTGCAAACTAAACAAAATACTCACCATCAGAGACACAGAGAAGACCACAGCCGCCATGGAACTGGAACTACAAGTCTTCCCGATGCCCTTCTACGCCATGCTTCACCTGGAACACCAACACACACATGCACAACACACATCATTCACACACACATCATACACACAATCAGCTGCACAGGAAAACCAATGTCACGGGACCCACGTAATAATAATGCAAGGACTGCATTTAGGTTTAACTGATATTGTAAATTGATGCCAACAGCCACCATATTGTCTATGTGAAAAAAACAAAAGGAGTAAATGTCCAGAAAGGGCCAATGGCCAGTCCAAAGTACAAAAGGTCCACATGGCCACAGGGCACAGTCCAAGCCCCAACTTGTTTCCTGACAATATCCACACCACACTGTGCAGGAGCATCATGTTGGAAATGGGCAGGCCCCTCATGGGGAAGGGGGAAACTTGCCCACTGGTTCTGGAGGGGGCTCCATGCCCATTTCTCTTTGCAGGGGAGTGCAAGGGCACAGTCTCTGAGGTGGGGAACTTGCCCACTGGGTCTGGAGGGGGATCCATGCCCATTTCTCCTTGCTGGGGAGTTCAAGGTCACAGTCACTGAGGTGGGGAACTTGCCCACTGGTTCTGGAGGGGGCTCCTTGTACAACAGTCCCTGGAGGGGATGGATATCTGCTGTACCTGTGCTCCACACAGCTGTGGCTCTACCATGACTATTTCCTCCACCATGACCTGCAACTCCTCATCAGTGAAATGGGGGTGCCTTGGTGGGGACATGGTTTTTGTGTGGTGTGTATGTTGTGCAGAGGGTGTTGAGTGTTGAGTGGGGTGTGGGATGTGGAGTGCTTGGCTGATGAATGGGTGTTTGTGGTGTGTCTGTGTAGTTGTCTCTGTGAAATTCGCGTCTGTCTCTTGGAAATTTTTGGTGTTTGTAAAGGGTTGTGGGTAATGTGGGTGGGTGTTTTATAGTGCTGTGGGTGGGGGGGTGTGATATGTGTATCAGTGTCAGGTGTGTGTTTTTGGTAGTGGTCAATGCTGTGTGGTTTTGTATTTGGGTGGCCATTCAGACTGCGCTGGTGTGTACTGCCAATGGTTTACCACAGTTGAATGTCCGCTGTGGTGATTCATGGGTCATAATGTGGTGGGCGTTGTTTTGTTGGCGTATCAGTATGGGTGGTAGTATCGACACTTTAACACTGACCTTTGGTCTGGCAGATATGTGATTGTGGCAGTATTTTGTCAGTTTGGTGTGTGTGTGTCACAATATGGCAAACGGATGCCACGGTATGTTGGCTGCCATCACCACGGCTATAAGCGGGCTTCACCACCATTGTCATAATGAGGGCCATAGTAATTAAAATTACTTTAAGTTAATAAAAACATGGAAATTCATTTAAAAAAACAAAGGTTACAGGGACGTTATAGTTAGGATCTGAATTTACACGCACAAAACCATAGAAATTCAGCAGTTATGGTTATGGTTAGCTCAAGTAACTATAACTTGCACCCTAGGTTAACCATATCTCGCGCCCTTGCCATGCACTGCTAATTACCACCCATATTACATCTTTGATAACATCATTAATAACATAAACCTAACATTTGCAGTAAAACTATTTAGCAGAAAACTGTCACCTGGAACTAATTAGGGGATAGGCTACAAGGGTTTTCCCAATGGAGTATGGGTACAAACTGAAATTAATCTAATCCAAAGCAACCAAGATAATCATTTATAATATTCTGTAATTGGATACATTGATGCACGAAGAAAGGTATGGAATCTAAATGAAATAAGATTAAAAAAATATATATTTTTATATTTTGCAAATGGATACATTATTGTCACTAACTGAGAGCTCTATTTCTTGCTTATGTTCAATGACTGATCCAAATGTTTGCAGTATGTCTATGAGTCATACACAAACCAGATAACCGGATTTCAACTGGCACAGACATTTCTCCAATTAAAATGTTCGTAGATATTAGTGGAGCAAACCTTTGCAGAAGTAGCCTAATCATTGGGACACCTAAGGAGTAGCTGCTCCCTAGAACTAGCTGTAATCTAGCACATTTGAATCCCATTACCATAGCACTGTATTTTATCTTGCCCTTGCTCAGAATTATATATTTATTTGCTTGCAATTTCAGATAGTGATGGTCAGACCTGAAGGCCATCAGAGTGGTTTGGATATGGAGAGATAAAAAAAAACATAAACACTTTTGTTTCACTGCATTACATTTTGTTCAGGACAAATTACATGTTGAAATTTGCAACCAAATAAGATTAATATTTACAAGGCAGTTTGTGTGTAGGTTACAAATCAAAAACTGTAGGGTGTGGGGATCCAGACATATAGGGACTCATTACGAGTTTGGCGGTCGAGGACGGCCATGGTGGCGGTCTGACTGCCAACAGGCTGGCAGAGAAGACTGCCAAATAAGGATATTGGCAGTAATGTACACCGGATCCCACCAAAGCACCACTGGCACTGCCAGTGCAGCCAGATCGCTGCAGTTGAGTAGAGCCACCATCAGTCTGGCAGAGACCCTGTTTCCACCAGATTCATTACGAGGTTGTACACCGCTAACAAAACCGCCGCGGTCAAACCACCACCGAATACCAGGCAGAAACAAACAGAATAAAAGGAGACACTAACCTCCAGGAAGCTATACACAACCGGAGCCAGCATGGAACCACTACAAGATGTCATCCCGCTGCTCCTGCTCGTCAAAAGAAAATGGAATCATTGCCGAAAGGAAGACAACAACCATAAGTGCATACATTCACCTATTACATTTGTAAAAATGTACAAATTACAACTGTTACATAACATACCATAGGGAGGGGGGGTGAGGGCTATACTCGCACGTAACAGTACAGTGACACACACATACAGCAACAAACACACCCACACATACACAGCATGTACACTGCAGCCAGCACACACATCACACATCAAGGACACATACTTATGCACGGCAACACATCACAGGGCCAACCCCACCAATTCACATACAACAAACAAACTTGTAACAACAACACCACAATCACACAACTATGTACACACGCCCAATACGCACAACTGACACTGGCCAGGAGGTTCACACACATACAACACAATATACAACCATCTGCGATGATACACCCACAATTATACCATCATACAACCTAGCAATCAACATATACATCACACACAATCGGTACACTGACCCTATTATGCCATGCACAATACACACAGACTCAAACAGGCCAAACACACAAAGCCACATAGCACCACAACAAACACACATAAACACTAACACAACACACCACTGTGACAACAACTCAGCTACATGCACAAACCATCACACAAAACACACACAATCCCTGAGGGATAAAGGCTCTGTACAAAACCTTACAGACTGCACAAACAATATCGGAACCATCATGCAGCACACACACACACACACACAAATACTGCCACACAACCAATGCCAGCCAAGAACAACTCAAACATAGAAAAGGAAAGGCTGGACAAGGATGGAACGTTAAAACCAACAACTGGTTGGTATACATTTTATGTGAATTGCGTTGATTAAAAACAATGTCCAATGTCAAAGGACAGTCCATGGCTGGTGCAAGCAACACCAAAGGCACAACATGGTGCCCCACTTGACTCCTGACCGCCATCTAACCTCCACAGGTAGGGACATCAAGGGGACAGGCAGGCACCTCAGGGATTCTTGGCATTTTGGGGGGATGGGAGGTTTGGGCTTAGGCCTGGCGAGGGAGGGGCATGGGTGCTAGCAGGGGAAGCCTTGGAGCTGGAAGGGATGGACTTGGGGAGGGAAACAGACCTTTTAGGGGTGACACATGGGGAGGAGGAGTACGGAAAAGATCAAACCTGGAAAGGAAAGTTTTCTTGGACACACGGGGATGGTCATCTGAAGAGGATTTAGGTGTGGAGGGTTAGGGAGTGGTTGTATGATATGTCAATGTGGATGTCTTGGGTGCGTGTTTGTGGGAGGTGTGCTTGTGGGTGGTTGGTGTCGGTTGGGTGGGTGAGTGTGGGCGTTTATGTTTCTTGGCAGAGATGTGTGGAGGTGCTGGGGATGCCGTGGTGGGTGGGTGGCTGTCTGTTGAGGTGGTGACTGCAGGTATGGCGGATGTGCTGCATGTAGGCATGTTAGTGGTTGTGGAGCCTGTGGGTGTAGTGGATGTCTAAGGGTCTGCTGGGGTGATGTCTGTGGATAGGATAGGTGTGGTGGTTGGATCACTGAATATTGGTGTGGTGTCTGCAGGTGTGCCAGGTGTTGTGTCTGTTATGCTTGGGGTTGTCAGGTGTCAGGGCAGATCGTGACTGTTGCTGTGTCTGCAGGTGTATGTTGTCTGTGTGCATGCCAGTGATGTGTCTTGTGGTGCTTATGTTTGTCTGAGCTACCCTTGGATGTTGAGGTGGGTGCATGTCTGTCTGTTTGTGTGCTGTGGCTGGGTCAGGATGGAGGGATTCGGACTGGTAAAAGGAAGGTGGCGGAGGGACAGTAGACAAAGGGTAACTAGCTGCCCTCAGTGTGGAGGCCAGAGCCTGAAATGATCTTTGTAGGCCCGCCAGTGCACCGTGAATGCCCTCCACAAACACATTGCTCTGTTGTATTTGAGTTGCCAATCCCTGGATGGCATTCACAATGGTCGACGACCCACAGAGATCGACCTTAGGAGGTCAATAGCCTCCTCACTGAGGACAACAGGGCTAATAGGGGCTGGGGCAGAGGTGCCTGCGGCAAAGGAGACGCCCACCCTCTTGGGTGAGTAGGCATGGCCATCTGGATGGGGAGCTACAGGTAGGACGGTGATAGAATGGGGGGTGGCGGGCAGAGATGGTACTGGGGTGGTCCCTGATGGGTCTGCCACCACTAGGGAGTGGCCGCTGGAGGAGGATTCGGAAGAAGATGTACTGGATCCAGTCTCCCCCGTGGCACTCCCCTCGCCCTCCAGGCCACTGGGTCCCTCGCTCGGGTCAGTGTTCTTGTGACTGGAGGTCCTGTGGACAAAAGCTTCTCCACTTGGCTGTGCCCCATATCCTTCGCTTGCTGGTGCTGATGCTGAAAAACAGAAAGTCAAGTATGGTCATAACATTCACAAGATAACACTTCCATCATACAGTACACATAAGTCACATTACATCCTGGTCACCAATACCCCCAGGTAGTGCCAGTAAAGTGCCAACATCATGTCACTACAAATTTTGATGGATGTCCCTCAATATGAACATTGTCAAACACCAGCTAAGCTACCTAACTGACACCTATAATACCGTGAATGGAGTATACCAATCACACTAACCATACCATTATAAGGTGAATTTGCCACATTATATAGGTTCCCTATCCACAACAACATGGTCAATAACCAATGAAGCAATAGTTTTTGGAAAGTGAAATTGCTCACAACTGATTATGATCACATACTCAACACCTACAAACACTTTTAACCTGATGTCATGTACCAGGCTATGAGACATGTTGGAAAGTAGAGGCAAAGCTACTTAATTTCACATAATTATAAACATACACAATGGACCTATTCAAACCTGTAAGACCTCAAATTGCCATACATTGTTAGTTAAGGCAAAGGTGTGAGAACACGTCACACACACAAGCACCAATTATGGTGTATCATGGATTGAAAAACATACTGGACTAAGTCATGTAGGTCATTGGTCTTCAGACAACTAACATCATCTGTCAAGTAAGGGGCCAGTTGCCTCTGACCTATGTCCCACACACTATCAGAAGATGTCAATCAGAGTGTACCAGAAATATGGAAAACTAAACTGTGCTGCAAGATGACAATCAGACCTACCTCGTCATGCAATTAGTCCATCTTTGGCCCACTGACTGAGTGGGTACATCACTACACACATATCAGACATGCCAAGCCTTACCGCTGTCTGTAGAGGATTCTGTGGGTCAAAGCACATGTGTTGCTAACATGACAGGTACACCTACCATGATGCAAGCCCCAAGCCCAGATACACTTACATCACTACTCACATGTGTATTTGAACTACCACACCAGCACCACAATGTGTCACGCAGCGGAGCTGTCGACTCGGGGCGCGGCTGCAATCCACGGCAGCAGGGCGTGCCACACCCCTGCCATTCCCTATTTTACTCGAGGCCCCAAATTGTGCATGGGGCCTCTACAAGTTATGTGAGCGGTGTGCCCTCACTAGTTCCTGCCTCCCTCCACACACACCTTCACGTACCTTATGTTCTCTCCTTCATGTTTCCTTTCTTCTTTTCTTCTTTCTTCGTTTCTCCCTGTATTTATGCTCTTTTCTAGCTGCCATATTCTTTCTTCATCCCAGCACGCCTTCTTTTTCCCTGCATGCCTTTGGAACCTTTTTTAACATGGTGTCTTTTCTATAGGTTTCTATGATGTATTCCCAATCCAATATGGTGTCTTTTTACTTCCTGTTGGTCACTTCCTGTTTCATGGGTGTATGATTCCTGTTCTCCTTGCGCTGCAACACTTCCTTTGGTGGTGATCTTTGCTCCTGCTTATTTTTCGCCAGTTATATTTTTTCCTAGCCTGTTCCAGCTTTTTGAGTACTATTTTTTGTCCTATTGCTCAGAATTACCTTTTTACTTTTGTTTTTGTTTCAGGGAGTTCCTCTTTAGAGGTTTTTTCCCTCTGGGACTTCTGGAGGACAGGGACTGCTTTTGACGTTTCCTCATCTGCAGCACCGTGGCTACCAGAAAGGGTTGCCCCTACTTGGGTCAAGGCAGAACCTACAAGAATCAAGACCTCTCCGCAGTTCCAGTGGGCCACAGACATAGACAACAAGTAGTCCATGACACAATGGTATCCATGTCAACATTTATCACTCAAACAGGCAAGACTAATTTGCCACATCCTTTATAGCAAAAACAAGTATACATAACAATTTGCAATTTTGAATCTTCCATGAACCTTTAAACAGTATGCCCAAAAGCAATCCTGTGTAGCCACTTTCCACTCACAGAACATTAGCAAGGTTTTAACATTCCCAGCTTCTGATATCGACAGTTGTATGCCCCTAGAAATGTTGGAACACATCAATGTTATCCAACATGCATGTTGTCTGCTTTGATGAGGCATCACAAATGTCTATGTACATCCCTCAATTACCAAGGGGGAGTTCCTTGTAACAGGTGTGAAGGTGTTAACTATGTAAGTCATGTGACATGTCAGATGGGCATCACAGCCTCACATGCTGCTGTCATTTATTAGAAAGCATTAATAAACTACTGCTGAATAGTATATGTCTGCCCTATGTTGCAAATAAAGAGGAATATTGATGCATTGCAGATGATAGAGTACAGGACCTACACACCTCATCACCATTACATTGGGAGGAATTACCTGTTGGTGAATATCTACAATCACCAAAGTAGAACATTCAGTATACTGATACACATATGACAAAGTCATATGTGCACCATTATATGCAATTGTACTGAGGGAAGAACATAGTTAAGTAACATGCCTCTATATACATTTGTATGTGCACACCTGTGTGCCATACATGGCTACAGTACATCAATGTGTACCCAGGAATTCAGTGACACTTTGCACTTACCACATTGTCAGGGCCAACATCCGGTTCCCTCACTCAATCACCTCGTAAAGGGACAAACATGACAGAGATCAGTACTTACCCCCTTGTGGCTGCAGTGCTGTCTTCAAACGCCCATCCAACTCAGGGTAGCCCTCCACCAAACTGCGGGCCACTGAGGGGTCAGTGACCAATGGGCACCTCACCAGACCCAGCGTCTCAGGTCCTCCCACTTCTTCTGACAGTGGGCGCTCCTCCGGCTGTGGAACCCATGTACCATACTACAACAGGCATATTTAGAACTAGTTGGTACAAAAAGCCAATTACAGACTGTCATTAATATCCACTACACTGATAGATGAGCATATGCAGTCAGGCCAGATGTGCGGTGGAAACAGGCAGACAACATGCATCTCGATCACCAGCTGTCATGTCATCACATATGACCAGACAGCAAACATATGTAAATATGCAATATCAGGAGGAGTCTGGTATACCATCTACACTAACCCTGTGGAACAGTCACAAGGTGGGTCAGGGAACATACATCAAACATTCATCACAATGTCTCAGGACTCACAATCTGTCACCAAACGTCAGTACATGACCAGGTACTGATTCCATTCTATCGAAAATTTGGCATCCTACAGACATTAAGCACACATTCAGAAACATTGCCCATCAGCCTGAGCTTAGTTTCACAAGGTATACTTGGGCCAAGAAAATATTTGTGCACATGGTGCACTTATCTGTTCCTCTGGTGCACCATAGAGCTGTCCAAACAGGGATAGGACTTCCTCCAATAAATCAAAAAGGGTACACACGGTTCCAAAAAAGCCAGATGATTTCTTTCACACTCAATGGTTCTGAATTCACTGGAAACCACAAATGGTCGAAGCAAGAGCCCTCACTCACCTTCCGGTGACATGCTTCATCATAGGGCCAAGCTCCTCGTCAGGCCAGCACTGCAATGCCTGACGGGGCCCACACAGGGGCTCTTTGCCGGAGATCTTTTGGAAGTAATGCACAACCGGTCAAAATTCGTGAAGGATTGGTGGTAGGAAAGTTAAAAATGACTAGAGGTAACAGATCTGCAAATTTATTCTAATACTGAAACCTCTGACATGATTAAAAACAATGCACAGGGATATAGTAGATTAATGTCTACATTCCCCATATAAAAATAGAGTAGTACAATTACTAAATCTCATAATCGAGAGTAGTAAAAAGAAGTAACCACAGGGTCCCCTGTGTTACTCAATATCATAGGTCAACATGTTTCTCGCCTTTTTTTTGTCAATAAATGATCTTAATGCGATTCTTCAGCACCATAGTACATACCTAATCCTTTAAGCAATTTAGGACTTCCACAGTACGGAAATCCAAAAACCCTCCAAATATTAAAGGTAGGGCCTCCTCGGGGAAACTTCAGGCCTTTAAAAGCCACTGTGGTTTCACGTGGAGCCAAGGGTACGGGACCACCTACGCCTGATGAAAAACCCCGGAACTTTCATCAGGCGTAGGTGGTCCAGTACCCTTGGAGGGTTTTTGGATTTGTATACCACCTATTGTACAAGTCATGTCAGTGCTGCATTTACTAGCCACAGGATCCTTTCAGAATACCATGGCCCTAACTGCAGGAATGTCCCAGGCTATGTTTAATCTTATGTTGGAGGATGTACTCTCTGCATTGTTAAAACACGTTGACAGCTACATTAGATTTCCACAACTTCAGGATTTGGCCCATGTGAAGACAGATTTTTATGCTTTGGCACACATCTCACATGTAGTGGGAGCCATTAATGGAACAAATGTAGACTTGGTTCCCCCAAGTGGCAATGAACAGGTGTATCGGAACAGGAAGAACTTCAACTCCTTAAATGTTCAAGTAGTCTGTTTTGCCTTTCTCGGTATCAGTTCATGATGCCTTCATCATACAGAACAGCAATATCGCACAGTTGATGACACAGCTGTACACAGAGAGGGCCTGGCTGGTTAGTAAGTCATATTTGTGATAAGTGTGAGTATCTGATGTCTTCTGCCAAATGTAAGGATATCCAATATTAATGTCTTAACACATGTAACGGTTCCTTACAGGGGATTCTGGCTACCCAAACAATCCCTGGTTGTTGACATCAGTGAGGTACCCAACCACGCCAGGGGAAGTTCACTTCAATGAGGCGCACGGAAGGACAAGGCATGTCGTGGAGCAGACTTTCGGGCTCCTAAAGGCCATATTTAGATGTATTGACAAGTCAGTTGGAGCCCTCCTCTACTCACTCGCCAAAGTCTGTAAAATCATTGTTGCCTGCTGCATGCTCCACAACCTCGCCCTGAGATGTCAGATCTCATATTTAGCAGATGAGGGGGAGCTAGCAGCTCCAGCAAGTGAGAATGCAGAATTGCCAAGTGAAGATGAAAATGATGAAGGTGGAGACAACCATGCAGCTCTCATACATCAGTACTTTAGCTGACTACAGGTATGTGTTGTTATGTATAACACTTCACTCGGTGGGTATTTGGTGGGATTAGAGATGTTTGTGAAGGATCTTAGTATGACCATCAGACAGCTCATTAGATGCTTAGCAGTACATAGCTCAGCTGCGCATGCAAAATTGTAAATGGAGTTGTTAATAACCTGATGATACCATTTGGTATTGTTTGTGGCACTGCATAGTCAGTGTGACAATTGTATTTGGAACATGTCTTTATAGGTCTTCATTACCATTACCTAACTATACCTTTTGTATTACATATTTAATTTGCAGATTTCTTTACAAGGTCATCCTCGTTGCTCATTTATGAATTGTGTCACAGGCTGGTGGGATTTGCAGGACTGACATGTGAAGTGAAAATGGATAGATCCAGGTACTGTATGCTATCATATTGGTGGTGTCTGAGTTCCATGCCCAGACTGTCAGGACAGTTGGATGATAGTGTACTGTTCCACACAATATACCTGTGTGCCATGTTGTCTGGGCCCAGTGGTGTCATATGTGTGGCCTTGTGTTTCTAACATATGTCATCTTGTGTACTCCATCACCTTAACCTTCTCATTCGTTGGATAATGCTACTATTTAACGTGTATGTAGCTGTCGCTGTGTTTACTCATTGCAGGCCACTGTGCACATGTGTCAAGACTGACATAGGTGAGTAGCATGCCTACGATACCTGACAATGGTGAGTGGAAGGTTCAATAATTGGGGACAGTTGTACTGACCTCTGTCAGTATTTATGGGGTATGGTTATTTGGAAGGTATGGCATGGGACTGTGATAAGGCTTTAGCTGATGAAACATTCAAGCAATCTATTTGTCTGTTTGGCCAGCCAAACAGTGACATGTCCCTTACGTCAGTAGTCTGTGGGGTTCTTGTTATTTACAACTATGGAGAAGCATTACATTGCGTGGCATTAGTGCCCTGTGTGATATTTGGCATGTTGTCAACCTATGTACTGGCAAGCGCACAAAATAGGAATAGGAGTGTGTCCATTTGTACAATTTTACATGTATCAGACCCAAATTCAACTGTGAGCTGGGACTTTCGAGAATGGGGGCATATGTGAATATCATGTGTATACAACATTTGTTTTTACAGTTTTCTATTCCAAATAGCAAATACATGACTCTCAATCAAGATGTGTGGTTTAGTTGTGGTTATTTACATGTGCACAGGTAGGTAAAAGGAATGGGAAAAAATCATTAGTGCAAACCGTGGAGGGTTGAGTCATGGTGGATGTAATAATCAGGGTAGCTGCTGAAACATTTGGAGTCTCAAATTCAGTGTCCTTGTGCCTTTGTAAAATGGAGAGTGGAGGTAAAACAGTCAACAGGGTGTATCTGTGACACATAAGAGGAACCAATGTGTAGGAGATCACTTCCTGGCAGTGGTTGAGGTCTTGGCATCTATTCCTCCTGGATGTTTAGGTGGACATACACGTTTGTGGGGGGGGGGGGGTTCTTCAGCTACAGAGGCAGGTGTGTCTGAGCCATGTCCTTCCCCTTGAGGAACCTCCATTCCACTTGCTGCCACAGATGTAGAGGGGCCTGATGTAACATGACCAATGGAAGGGGTCTGCTGTGGTGAACATGACCTACTCAGGGTAGTGTTAATGTCTCTCAGAATCCCTGTTAGGAAGTCATGTCAGCATTGTGGGCCTCCCACTTCTGCATGACCTCCTGGTGTTTGTCCATCAGCAGCTGCTTGCTCTCCCCCAAGTACCTGGCCCATCACACCTTGGGTCTGTTGGTAGGCTTCCAAGAATTGGGATATTGTGTCCTGGCCATTTGTATCCCTAGCAGCCTCAATCTGCTGGCCCACTTTATCCCTTCCACGCCCCCACCCCTATGTGCCTGTTCCCTTGGCACAGTTTGCCCACTCCCACTGGTGCCAGGTCCTTCATTTTCTGGGTAATCTAGTGGTGACTCCGGTACCTGCACTAGAGCACATGATGGTATCAACTGTCTTTGGGACACAGGTTGGAGGGTGAATGGTTGCCTGGGATGTTGAAGCAACAGGGCTGGAAGGAGTAGTTGTGGGAAGGGTGAGGCTGACAGGTGTAGACTGACTAGACATCCCAAATGGGGGAGAGTCGTCCTCATTGTCCTCACATCCAGGAATGTTGTCCTCACTGAGGGCTTCATCCACGGGGAGTTGGATGTCACAAGTGTCCTCTCCATGCTCACAATGGGTAGGTGACCTGTTGGAGAAGTGGAAAAGACAGTTACAGATTGCATGCAGCACGTGGTATCAACTTTGACAGGTGGATATGTTTAAGCCATGTACAGGAAGACTTTACCGGATCCTCTGATGTGACAGTGACACCTTCTTTCAAATCTGGGGTACAGCTATATGGGATACAGGGACTTCCTATGTCATACACCTGGCTACAGGATATCAGATTAGCTTGGCAGTTGGAGGCCTGTCAATAGGCACTTGTCTTGGCAGCTGTGCAGCTGGATGTTGTTTATGATACCTCCCAGTTAACATTAGTTAAGTATAGAGTCACCATACAGCTGTAGAAAGTAAAGTGGACACTGACCTGTCCATCAGCTTAGGAGTAACCATTCTACCTGCCCATATTTATCACGTTACACCTGGTATAGCACACTGTAGATATGTGTGTACCCCAGGTGAGTATCTATCAATGGGTGATAAGATGTAAGAGGGCCATTTTAGCAGAGGACACAGCAGTAGCTGTGTGTTGGTGGTATTGTACTGGCAGATGGCAATGGTATTGCTGTCATTGACCTAGACTGTAAAAATGTGGGTCTTTCATGTGGGTTAAGTAGATTGTGTAGTTGACATTCAGGGCTATTTTCATTGAGGTACACTGTTCTGGTTTTCTTGATGGTAGGTGTTGGACCTGGCCCTTTTTACAGGATCATCCCCAAACGTTTTGCCTTACCCCTCCTATTTTTTCTGACCTCTTGTTGTTGGCTCTAGGACTCTGAGCACATTATCACTGCTGATCAGTGCTAAAGTCCATGTGCTCTCTCTTCTAAAGTTGGTATAATTGGCCTACACCTAATTTGCACATTCAATTTACCAGTAAGTCCCTTGTACAGTGGTGTCCCTAAACCCAGGTCCCGTAAATTAAATGCTACTACTGGGCCTGCAGCTCAGCTTGCGCCACCCACAGAAGTAGCTTTTCAAACCTGTCTTAGGCCTGCTACCCCAGGGCCTACATGCGCAGTTTACTGCCATAGGGACCTGGCATTTAAATTTACTTGCCAGGTCTGGAACTCCCTTTTACTACACATACGTCACCCGAAGGTAGGCCCTAGCTAGCCCTATGGGCAAGGTGCTGTGTGAGTAAAAGGCAGTGTAGGAAAGTACCATCTTGCCTGGCATGTTACCCCCATGTTTACTTGTGTGTTAGTTTGTTTTGGCCTGTGTCACTAGGATCCTGCTAACCAGGACCCCAGTGCTCATAGTTTTTGGCCTATATGCGCTCCCTGTGTGGAGCCTAACTGTATCACTGAGGCTCTGCTAACCAGAACCTCAGTGTTTATGCTCTCTCTGCTTTTAAAATTGTCACTACAGGCTAGTGACCATTTTCAACAATTCAAACTGGCACACTGGAACACCCTTATAGTTCCCTAGTATATGGTATCTAGGTACTCAGGGTATTGGGGTTCCAGGAGATCCCTATGGGCTGCAGCATTTCTTTTGCCACCCATAGGGAGCTCAGACAATTTTTACACAGGACTGCCACTGCAGCCTGAGTGAAATAACGTCCATGTTATTTCACAGCCATTTCACACTGCACTTACGTAACTTATAAGTCACCTATATGTCTAACCCTCACTTGGTGAAGGTTAGGTGCAAAGTTACTAAGTGTGAGGGCACCCTGACACTAGCCAAGGTGCCCCCACATTGTTCAGGGCAATTTCCCCGGACTTTGTGAGTGCGGGACACCATTACACCTGTGAACTACATATAGGTCAATACCTATATGTAGCTTCACAATGGTAACTCCGAACATGACCATGTAACATGTCTAAGATCATGGAATTGTCCCCCCAAGCCAAATCTGGTATTGGGATGCCAATCCCATGCATCCCCGGGGCTCCAGCATGGACCCCGGGTACTGCCAAACTAGCTCTAAGGGGTTTTCTCTGCAGCTACCGCTGCTGCCAATCCTCAGACAGGTTTCTGCCCTCCTGGGGTCTGGGCAGCCCAGTCCCAGGAAGGCAGAACAAAGGATTTCCTCTGAGAGAGGGTGTTATACCCTCTCCCTTTGGCAATAGGTGTTAAGGACTGGGGAGGAGTAGCCTCCCCCAGCCTCTGAAAATGCTTTGAAGGGCACAGATGGTGCCCTCCTTGCATAAGCTAGTCTACATCGGTTCAGGGATCCCCGGCCCCTGCTCTGGTGCGAAACTGGACAAAGGAAAGGGGAGTGACCACTCCCCTGTCCATCACCACCCCAGGGGTGGTGCCCAGAGCTCCTCCAGTGTGTCCCAGACCTCTGCCATCTTGAATGCAGAGGTGTGAGGGCACAATGGAGACCTCTGAGTGGCCAGTGCCAGCTGGTGACGTCAGAGACCCCTCCTGATAGGCTCTTACCTGGTTAGGTACCCAATCCTCCTTAGAGGGCTATTTAGGGTCTCTTCTGTGTTTTTCTCTTCAGATAACGAATGCAAGAGCTCACCAGAGTTCCTCTGCACTTCTCTCTTCGCCAAGAATCGACCGCTGACTGCTCAAGGACGCCTGCAAAACCGCAACAAAGTAGCAAGACGACTACCAGCAACATTGTAGCACCTAATCCTGCCGGCTTTCTCGACTGTTTCCTGGTGGTGCAAGCTCTGAGGGCTGTCTGCCTTCACCCTGCACTGGAAGCCAAGAAAAAATCTCCTCTGGGTCGACGGAATCTTCCCCCTGCTAACGCAGGCAGCAAACTTCTGCATCACCGGACCTCTGGGTCCCCTCTCATCTTGACGAGCATGGTCCCTGGAGCACAGGAGCTGGATCCAAGTGCCCCCGACAGATCAGTGGTCCTTCTGTCCAACTTTGGTGGAGGTAAGTCCTTCCCTCCCCACGCCAGACAGTAATCCTGTGTACTGCGTGATCTGCAGCTGCTAGGGCTTCTGTGCACTTTTGCAAGGAATCCTTCATGCACAGCACAGCCCAGGTCCCCAGTATTCCATCCTGCATTGCTGAACTTGCTGAGTTGACTACCGGCTTCGTGGGATCCGCTTATGTTGTGTTGAGATTCTTGAATGCCTGTTCAAGTGCTTCTGCAGGTGTTGCCTGCTTCTGCATGGAATCTCTCTGTTGCTGAGCGCCCCCTCTGTGTCCTCCTCCAAGGGGCAACCTCCTGTTCCTTCCTGGACCCAGGCAGCATCCACTATCCTCAACTGCAACTCTTGCAGCTAGCAAGGCTTGTTTGCAGACTTTCTGTGTGGAAACAACTCTGCATCCTCCAGCACGCCATACGACATATTCTTACCACAGGAGAAGTTCCTGGCACCTTCCGTTGTTGCAGAATCTTTGGCTTATTCCACCCAGAGGCAGCCTTTTTGCACCTTCATCCAGGGTTTAGTGGGCTCCTGGCCCTCCTGGACACTTGCGTGACTCTTGGACTTGGTCCCCTTGTTTTGCAGGTCCTCAGGTCCAGGAATCCGTCTTCAGTGCTTTGCAGAATCCCCTATCTCGACTTTACTGTCTTTCTGGGGTACTAGGGTAACTATACTCCTACTTTTCAGGGTCTTGGGATGGTGTATCTTGGACACCCTTGGTGTTTTCCTACACTCCCAGTGACCCTCTACACACTACACTAGGCCTGGGGTCCATTTGTGGTTTGCGTTCCACTTTTGGAGTATATGGTTTGTGTTGCCCCTAGGCCTATTGTCTCCTATTGCATTCTATTGTGTTCTACAGTGTTTGCACTACTTTTCTAAGTGTTTTACTTACCTGATTTTGGTTTGTGTGTATTTTTTGTATGTTTTACTTACCTCCTAAGGGAGTATATCCTTTGAGATACTTTTGGCGTATTGTCACTAAAATAAAGTACCTTTATTTTTAGTAACTCTGAGTATTGTGTTTCTTATAATATAGTGCTATATGATATAAGTGGTATAGTAGGAGCTTTGCATGTCTCCTAGTTCAGCCTAAGCTGCTCTGCTATAGCTACCTCTATCAGCCTAAGCTACTAGAACACTACTAATCTACTAATAAGGGATAACTGGACCTGGCACAAGGTGTAATTACCACAAGGTACCCACTTGAAGCCAGGCCAGCCTCGTACAGGCAGGACATGTGCCTGGTTGTGTGGCCTGTCCTGGTAGTGACAAACAGCCTATTTGGTTTCTCACTGCTGTAAGCACTGCCTTTCTCATAGGATTGCATTGGAAATGCCCTAACATATGTCTAGGTAGTATTGTCTAATCTATGAGGGGGTAGCATAAGCATGTTTGGTATGGTTGTAATGGTAGTGAGAAATGCTCCTTACTGGTGTAGGTGTTTTTTTATTACCATTGTTGAAATGCCACTTTTAAAAAGTGGACATTTCTCTGTGCTTATGACTCTGGTGTTTTGCAGCTTGACGCCAATCCACGTCTGGGACAGAGTGACAGCTGGGCTTTGTGCATATTTTTCAGACAGGTTGTACACAGGAAGGATGGCAGTCTCACAGAGGTGCATCTGCATACTGAATGGTCTTCCTGGGCTGAGAGAGGGAGAGGCGGGCACACCTGCATTTGCAAAGGCTGTGCCCTGGCCTCACACAAAGGGCCTGTTTACCCCCCACTGATGTCTGGAGCCTGTGCAGGAGGAGAGAGGGGTCACTCCTGGAACCAGTTAGTACTGGTTGGAACCCCTTCTTCTCCTTTTGTGGAGACTGTGCAAAATGAGTATAAGCACATGGATTTTTCTCCACATTGTTAGGCACTCATGGACTACTGAACTGGACACAAGATGCTGCTGGAGGGACTTGCCAGGAACTGCCTTTGGACTGTTGCTGTTGTGCTGATCTGTGGCCTTCTTGGTTACTAAAAGGAACTGCCACTGCCTGCAAACCTTTGTGCTGGCCTGTTTGCTTGGTCCCTGCAGCCCTGTGCCCCATCCATTGTCTGCAGGGGCTGGGTGGCATGCCCTTGCATTTTTCTACCTTCCTCTAAGCACTGACAGGGCGCTTCACCATTCATCTTCCTAAGCTCACCACATTGAGCCGCCTCGCGATGTCCCTAGAGTGGAGGGAGACAGAGCTGGCAGGGGCCCTCTCTCCCTCCCCACACCGCACTGTGCTGCCTGTCCCCGGCCAGGATTTGGAACCCGGGGGAACCCAGGGAGGGTTTTCCTTGCACTCGGCAATGAGGCAGCCCCGCAAGAGGAGTGGGGTCACCTCCCTAGGAGGAAGCGGGACCGTGGAAGTTGAGTCAGCCTCTTCAATAGAGCTGTATCACTCAGGAGGCAAAATCCCAGCTGAAAGGACTGCTGGGGAAAACCTCAAAGGAGGTCCCTCTCTTCTAGTGCTTCACTGTAGGTAGTAGGAGCATGTGAGCTAACTACCGAATTCCCTCTAGCAGGAGCTCCTGCGCTTCATGTGTGAGTCTGGGGCTTACCGCCCCACGTGTAAGAGAAGCACAGGTACATGTCAGACAATGTTTTTGGGCATCTCTAGAAAAATGGTTGTGGTGATATGTACATTTTCCTTTGTGCCTGACATATACCATTTGGGGAATGTGTTTCATTATGAGGTCAGGACCTCTATGCTAATGTGTTTACTTTGCCATGCGCCTTTGTAGTGATGTTTTATCTTAAATGCAGTCATGATGGTTTTTCCTATGACATGATTTTGGTAACAATAACAACCTAACTACTGCTTGTGTTGCAGAATAACCAGTAACCTATATGTTTACTTGGCTACTGCTTACGTTTGTAGAGTACCAGTAACCTGTGTAATGTTCTGACAGCTCCTTATGTAGCAGGGTATTACTGATACATGTTGTGATTGGCCTAATGATTGTTTTATACAATAGGGTTTATTTTTATATAACTGGGAGATGTGTGTCCTTTGTGGTGTATTTATTGCATCACGTGTGTTGATTGTGTTGTACAATCGCTTTACACACTGCCTCTGGGATAAGCCTGACTGCTCGTTGGCAAGCTTCCAATGGGGTGAGCATTTTGGGTGTGTAACTCCCTCATCCTGACTAGGGTGGGATGGGTTCTGCCTGGCTTAGTTGTATACCCTAGCCAACCAGTAACCCCATTTCTAACAGTAGCACTGTGCTGCTGGGAGTTGTAGTGCTGTCAGTCCTGTACTACCCATGCCATACACAGACACTGGGACCCAGGTTAGAGTAGTTGACATGTGATATGGCAGGGGGGGTATTTAGACATTTGTTTGTTGGCTGTTATGTCAAAAGGTGTTCAGTGAGCATGCAAGACAAAACTTTAGGTTGACATTTCCATTGTTGTGACTGACCCGACTCCATTCCCCCAGATATTCCTTTTAAGCCCACAGGATGCAGGATGTCCAAGACCTTCTCCTCCCATGATGTGAATGTTGGGGAGGACATGGGGGCCCACCGCTTGTCTTGCAGACTGCCTGCTGGTGCCTGGCAGCAATGGAACATACCTACCCCCTGAGGTCGTTCCACCTCTTCCGGAAGTCCTCCCTTGTGCGTGGATAGCTGCCTACAGCATTCACCCTGTCAACTATGTTTTGCCACATCTCCATTTTCCTGGCAATCGAGGTTTGTTGGACCTGGACTCCAAAAAAGGCGTGGCTCTACCCTGATGATTTTGTCCACCATGACACTCAACTTATCGTCTGTGAAGCGGTTTTGTTTTTGTGGGGACATGGTAGTGGTGGATGACAAAAAAAGATTCAAAAATCAGGTGATGAGGTGTGGGTGCTGTGTTGTGAGTGGGTGACGAGTGATGTCTGATGTGTGGAGGAAATATTGTGTGATATGTATGATGTGCAGGTGTGGGATGAGTGGTATTTGGAGTGGTGAGGGGTGCCTACTCTATGTTTCTGTATTTTTAAATGTTACTCTGTCCTCTATGAGTGGAGCTCTGGTGTGGTGTGTGAAGGGGTGTGATTTATAGTGCAGTTTGTAGATGTGGATGTGTGTCAGGTGTGTGGAATTCAAACTATACAATGTGGTGTAGTGTATCACTCTGTAGACTACTGACTGCCGTGGTTCGCACCGCCATTGGTTATCCATCATGGGAGAACTGGTATCATGATTTGTGGGTCGTATTTGTGGGTCAGAGAATTTCTGCTGGGCTGGCGGCAGTGGTGGTGGAACTGCCTCTTTCTCGCCCTCTAGAGTCCTGGCGGGTTTTCAGCAGGCCTGCCTGTGTAATTTGTAATACGGCAGTCTGTTTGACCGCCAACATGGCGGTCTTTTGGCGGCCGCCACTGCAGCGGTCTTACTGTCAGACTGCCAAATTGGTAACAAGGCCCATAGTCTGCCCCTTTTCTTGGCAGGCAAAACTACCGCCATTGCGGATCCACCATGCCTACCCATGGTCACCAGTCACCCAAGTGGCTGGGAAAGAGGCGATCCAGGCAAGAATCCAGTGGATTTGCATTGCACATTTGTGTAGTTGTAGTTCAACTCTGGGGTATATAGATTTATATTGATCTATTGATTTATTTGTTGATCTGTCATGGTACAATCTTTGTATTTAGTGAGTAAAATGTAAAATGTAAAAGAGTAAAATGTAGCTGCCATGTATGGTGTTTTGCACATCTCTGTAGATTGCTAAAAAGCTATGCAGATTGCTCTTTAGTGATACTGGAAAGTGTCAAAACTGTGGTCAGTGTCATTCTTATTAGGTTTTTTGGTAGCTCTAGAGGGTATGCATTCTAGTTGCTGTTATATTATTAGGCCACAACACTGCGGCCTCGAGGGGACTCTTGGTGGTGGGAGTTATTGAGTGTAAAAGCTGGGTGCTCCCAGCTGAGCTGAAGAGCATTGTGATTTTTGGAATGGGCAAAACGTCCAGAAAGTAGGTTTCAAATAGTATATCTGTTTGTCTAACACTTCAGTTTTGTGAGATTAGGTAATATAAAGGTTGGCATGACATTTATGTATTTCATATTTGTAATTGTGTAACGTTGTTTATCAGGATAGTGATTGTTCTCCCCTGGCTTTAGGCTGGTGTGGTTCATGCTGGACTTGGCCCTTTTTGCAGGGTAATCCCCAAACTGTTTGCCTCCTTCCTCCTATTTTTCCAGACCTCTTTTTGTTGGCTTTTGACCTCTGAGCACTTTACTACTGTTAACCTGTGCTAAAGTGCATATACTCTCTGTGTAAATTGTACTGTTAATTGTTTTAACCATGATTGGAATATTTGATTTACTTGTAAGTCCCTAGTAGAGTGCACTAGAGGTGCCCAGGGCATGTAAATCAAATGCTACTAGTGGGCCTGCAGCACTGATTGTGCCACCCACATAAGTAGCCCTGTTATCATGTCTCAGATCTGCCACTTTAGTGTCTGTGTATGCAGTTTTAAACTGTAAATTCGACTTGGCAAGTGTACCCACTTGCCAGGCCTAACCCTTCTCTTTTCCAACATGTAAGACACCCCTAATGTAGGCCCTCAGTAGCACAATTGGCAGGGTGCAGTGTATTGTTAAGGTAGGACATGTACTAATGTGTTTTATATGTCCTGACAGTGAAATACTGCCAAATTCAGTTTTCACTGTTGCAAGGCCTATCTCTCTCATAGGTTAACCTGGGGGCTGCCTTTAAACATGATTAAAGCGTAGATTCCCTTTGGGAGCAGATAGACATGTGGAGTTTGGGACCTCTGAAATCACAATTTAAAAATACATCTTTGAGTAAAGTTGGTTTTAAGATTGTGTGTTTTAAAATGTCACTTTTAGAAAATGGGCATTTTCTTGCTTGAACCATTTTTGTGGCTCTGCCTGTTTGTGGATTCCCTGTCTGGGTTAGTTTGACAGTTGGGCTGTTTGCACCTCTCTATAGACAGTGACACAAAGGGGGCTGGGGTGTAGCCTGAATATTCTGATGAGCCATCTGTGCTAGGAGGGAGGGGAGGAGTGGTCACTTTCAACTGAAAGGACTGTGCCTGCCTTCACACAAAGCAGTCTCTGACCCCCTGGTGTGTGTCTGAGGCCTTGCCTGGGCAAGGCAGGATTTCAAAAACAAGTGAGACTTTCCTGTGAAGTAGGCCTACTTCAAAGGCCAAAATGGGTATAAGAAGAGGACCCCAAAACCACAGACTTTAGACACTTCTTGGGGTAGACACTTTACCTCACAGATACTTCTGGGTAAGAAACCTGCTGGTGAAGAATCCCTGAACCAGACCTGCCAAAAGGAACTGCCTGGCTGCTTAAAGGACTCACTGGGACTTCCATTCTGACAATGACTGCTGCCTTGCTGTTGCCCTGCTGCCTTGCTGCTCTCTGGCTGTTCTGAGAAGTGTTCTCCAAGGGCTTGAATAGAGATTTCCTCCTGTTCCCTGACGTCTCAGGACCAAAAAGACTTCACTGCTGCAACTGGACTCCTTGTGCGGTGAAAATTTGACGCATAGACTGCTAAAAACGATGCACAGCCTACCCTGCGGTGAAAAACTCACTGCACGCCGAACCGGGACGACACAGCGCATCTTCGCAAGGAGACGATCGACGTGTGGCCTGCGTTTGCGACTAGAACTTTGACGCACAGCCCATCGGATTGACGCACAGCTGACCAGGGATGTTGCAGCCCGAGTTCCAGTGAGAAATCGACGCAGAGGGAGAAATTCCACGCACAGTCCCCAGGGCGCCAGAACACCCCGAAACCCAAAGAGGAACCAAGTCAGCATGCCAGAAATTGACGCAAAGCCTTCCCCTGCGTGGAAAATAACGGCACAAGTCAGTGTACGTAGTTGCGACTTGCTATTTGCGAGTCCGAGCGACTCGCAAATTGCAACTCGCAATTTGCAAGCAGAACGGTGTCTCAGACACCATCTGCGAGTCGCTATGGGGTCGCAAAGACCCACCTCATTAATAATAATGAGGTGGGTCGCAAATTGCGGCCCCATAGCGACTATGGGCACTCACGGATATGGAGGCCTGCTGTAGTCAGCAGACCTCCATGTTCGGGACTGCTTGTAAATAAAGCCGTTTTTTTTTTTTTTCAAGTGTAGCCCGTTTTCCTTTAAGGAAAACGAGCTGTACTTAAAAAAAAAAAACGAAACCTTTTGTTTCTGAATTTTTTCAGGGCAGGTATTGGTCCCTTGGACCACTACCTGCCCTGAAAAAATAATTTGGGGTCCAGTCACAAAGGGGAAGGGGTCCCATGGGGACCCCTCCCCGTTTGCGAGTGGGTTACCATCCACTTCAAGTGGATGGTAACTGCGACTCCATTTGCGACCGCATACGCAGTCGCAAATGGAGTTGCATACCACTCCGACTCGTAAATAGGAAGGGAACCCCTCTTCCTATTTGCGACTCTGAAATGCATTTTGCGAGTCGGTCCCGACTCGCAAAATGCATTTCTGCATAGCAAACTCAGGTTTGCGACTCGCAAACGGCGATTTTCGCCGTTTGCGACTCGCTAACCGTTTGCTACATCTGGCCCTTAGTGCTTGCAAGAGACCTCTATTGTTTTTAAGAGACATTTATTTGTTTTGCAAAGACTTAAGACACTTTATATCACTTTTACAGTGATACCTCAACATCTACTTATTGCATTTTAATCATTTTGACCTGCATCTTATCAGATAAATATTATATATTTTTCTAAACACTGTGTGGTGTATTTTTGTGGTGCTATATGGTGCTATTGTATGATTTATTGCACAAATACTTTACACATTGCCTCCTAAGTTAAGCCTGACTGCTCAGTGCCAGGCCACCAGAGGGTGGGCACAGGATAATTTGGACTGTGTGTGACTTACCCTGACTAGAGTGAGGGTCCTTGCTTGGACAGGGGGTAACCTGACTGCCAGCCAAAGACCCCATTTCTAACAGAGTGTATATAGAATAATTTCAGATTTAGGGCACCGATTACGGGTTCGGTAGTTGTACCGCCAGACCCCCCACAGTCCCAAGTACTTTGCTGAGTCGGAGGTCTTTCTGTCGCCCAATTACGATGCATGCAGCCTGAACTGCCAACCATGTTGACGGAGTGTGTCCCACCTGTGAAGCGGTGGACTGCAGTGCTGACTTTTCATACTCTGTTGCCATTAGGCCTGTGTCTTCCAGCCAAGCAGATTATGAAAACACATTAGCACTAGCAGTCCCCTTGGGCTGTTTTGCGACGGAATTAGGCCATCATGGTACGCGCTCAGCAAAGCACCATAACAGTGGCTATTGGATGGATACAAGTACAACACACCTGATGTTCATTGGCCAAGTGGATACTCCTGCAAATCACAGTATAAAACACACCCCAGTCCAGACCATGATCCTTGCCAATCCACTGTAGCTCAGCGACGTGGACACAACATTTTGGTTAGAGAAGGCAGGCCTTTTTTCCCCATTTCTATTACCACTCATTACACACTTTACCAGCACTTATTTTGTATAATCTATTTGTGAATTTTTGGTTGCACTGTCACTTACTTTAATTTGGAGATATGTCACGACCATAATATCCACATTTTTCAGATGCAGAATTGTCAGTCATGGTGGATGAAATCATACGAGTAGAGCCACACTTTGTTTGGAGCAAAAGTCCAAAATACCAACAATAGTCAGAAAAGGAATATGTGGTCCAGAATAGTAGACAGAGTGAATGTTCTAGGTACCACCTTGCGCACACAGGAGAGAAGAGGTGGAATGACCTAAGGGGGAAGGTGCATTCTATGGCCTCCAAGCAATACCTGGAGACCAGTAGGACTGGTGGAGGTCCTCCCAGCACCCCAATCAGACGGTTTCCGTGGGAGGAGAAGGTCTTGTAGGTCCTACATTCTGAATGACAAGACCATGTCCACTCACCTGAATTCCAGGATCAGCGGGAGCGAAGAGAATAAAACCCTCACCCCTAAACACTGTTCTCTTGTATCTGAACTGAACAGGGAATGAGCGAATAGTCTCTGGCGGGAAGGGATAGGGAACAGGGATTTGGGAAGGGAAGAGAAACAAAAACACTGGTTCACAAAGGAGCGTCACTGTTGTTATAAGAAGGTTGCCTTGGGGTTTGGTGAAGGAATTTCTAAGACCAAAAACAAATCAAAAACAAAAAAACTATAAATATCACAGAGTCTTTCAGCAAAATAACAATAATCATTAGCACTTGAATGCTCAACTATTAAACAAACTTTTGTAACTCACAACAAAATCGTTATAAAACCAAACTTATGAATTTGTCTTTTGTTATTCATTTTCACACAAACGACTAATTTTGTATAGATATCGAGCAATGCTTTCAGGTGTTCACAACACTTAACTTCAATGCGCCTTTAGAAATACCTCTCAAGCTGTCTTTGGAAAATTGTCTTGTATCACAGGTTTCTTAGCATCGACAAATGTTTTTCATAATGCACCAAAAGATCACTAACCTCGAGATGGTTGAAAACAGGAGAACGAGAGGGGGATTACTCACAAACCAACTTCTCTTGGAATGTTTTCGATCATTTGAGGGAGATGGAATACTATTCGCAAATTCTCCAGCCGTTGTGGAAGTAATCTGCTCCAGAGAGGGAAGCTCCGATGAAGCCTCACACTGAAATGACGACTTCAGAGAGAATCATGGAAACTCCATCTGAACCGGGAACACCTGCAAGTGAAGGAAGACTCAAAGCCAAGCACAGGAAACACCCTGGCAGTTCGATTTATAGACTGGTGATGAGTCATCAGACACATGCATCAATCACTAAATCACTAATGATGATTCATATGAAGGAATTCTGGTGTCATCAGACACATGCTAGTGATGAGTCATCAAACACTTCTGATGATTCATATGAAGGAACTCGATGTCTCTACAAACCACTTGGCACATAGTTCACAAATGGGACAACTCTTGCTTTTAGAAATATAAAAAAAAAAAAACAATGTTGTTTTGCTCACAAGTTACAGGGAAGTGCTGTGCTGTAAACACATTCATGACATGTTTCATTGTTCTTCATACATGCTGATTTATTTTGTGAGTGTACAGCAAGAAGCATGCATGTGTGAGTGCGAGTCCTAACACTGGAGGCTTGACAGGAATACCTGGGGGGAGTTCGGTAAGTTACTTCTCATTAACTGTAACAAAACCTCAATGTCCTGTTTGTTCCTGATCCAGCTTTTGCCATTGTGTTGTCTACCTAGTTTTCTAACATGTAATCCCCAGAGTATCAGAGATATTGTTTTTCATTGTCAATTTGTTTTGTTGCATATAAGATCACATTAATCAATTACCATCACATTCCACATGTTGTAATGGTGTAAGTGTAGTACCCAAAACATCACATTTCAAAACCTATGATATGTGTCAATAGGTAGCTATATTGTCCATCCCAGCTGCATTTTGTGAACATGTATGTTACATTAACCCTTTTGCAAGTGTTGGGAAGTAGAGATTGTGAGTATTACAACTACTATGAAGCCCTGTTTATATCACTCTAAAAATAACACAGTTCTGGTTTTGACCATTCTCACTTGTCAGACATATCATAACCGAAGCCCTTTCATCATAGTGTGAGCAATCTACATATAATGCTCTACTTGGAGACATTTCTGCCTACTTTGCTTTAAGTTGTCCTAATCCCCTCAACTGAAACAATTGATGGAATGAGTGACACTATACCAAGTGTGCGGCCCAAATCTTTGCAAGGCATGAAGTTAACTTAGCAGATTAGAAGATGTAGGTGACCAATTGACTCTGCACTAGTTACATAATGACAATTGCTAAATATACAATCAAGTTGTGTGATTACTTGTTTTGTACACAGCTAGTCCTTGTAATGGTCAAATACACTTTAACTCTCCAGTGTTTGCTTGAATATTTGGGAGATGTCACATTCATCCCTCAATACAAAAACAACATCTCATGACATCTAATGAGTTGCTTGATTTAGATATATTTATTTAACATCTACACATGTCTTGTCAACAAGTTTAATATTACTGAAATGCTACTGAAATATATCACACGACCTCTGACCCTGCATCCTTGCAGGCAGGTCGCTTCCTCCTCACCACTGCTCCGGTAAGCGCTGCCATTGTTTTGGGCTTGTTTGGGCTTGCCTGGGCTTGTCTGGGCTTGTTTGGGCTTCTCGGCTTCTCCTCTCCCGGAAGGCCCCGCCCGCTCCCTCCTCCTCTGAGCTCTTCCCTCTCCTGACTCCTGCTGCCCCCACCCCCCCGCACTCCCATTGGAGGTTTCCCTCCCTCCTCCCAGCTGCCACTCCCTCCAACCTCCCCTCTTATGCCAGCCGCAGTGCGGACGCGCCGCTGGCATGCCAAAGGTGCACCAAAGGCAAGCCCGTCTGTGCCCATCCGCGCCAAGGCCGTGCCCAGCACCAGACCCCCTGGCCAACATGCCTCCCACGCCACCGAACACCTTTACACTGCCAACGAACTCCACGCCCTTAATCCAGGACGCTCCTCCATCTGCTTCCAGTCCACACCGACGCGCACCAAAGGACCCTTCTGCAAAATCTGCAATTTCACCTGCAACCTAACCTCCAAACTCCAAATCAAAACAGACAACCGCCTAAGATGCATCCTACTTAACACTCGCTCCGTCCACAAACATGCAATTGAACTCTGGGACCTCCTGACCACATACTCGCCCGACGTCGCATTCCTCACTGAAACCTGGATGAATTCGGCCTCGGAATCAGACGTAGCCATAGCCATACCAGAAAACTACAAGATCACCAGAAGAGACCGAATCAAGATACCAGGAGGAGGAATCGTCATAGTTCACAAAAACACCATAAGTGTCTCCACCAACTCCCACGACACCATCAACTCCGGCGAGCACCTCCACTTCAAAATCCACATCAACGCCAACAACACACTCAGAGGAACACTGGTCTACAGACCCCCTGGACCCAGACCGCAGTTCTGCGACAACATCGCAGACGCCATCAGCTCCCAAGCCCTCGCCTCAACAGACTACATCCTCCTTGGTGACCTAAACTTCCACCTAGAAAATAACAACGATATCAACACCACCAACCTAATCGACAATCTCGCCAACTTCGGCCTCAAGAAACTCGTCACTACACCCACCCTCTCCGCAGGCCACACACTCGACCCCATCTTCTCAGCCAGCAACCACGTCTCTTTCAGCCACACCACTGAACTCAGCTGGACAGACCACCGCTGCATCCACTTCTCCTACCAGAAACCAGTCACTCACCACCACCGCACACAACTCCCCCGACGCAACTGGAGCAAAATATCAACGGATCAACTGATCTCTACTCTTGCCCGGGCCCCACCTCTTGGGACCCCAGACCCCAACACAGCCACCACCAACCTGCATTGCTGGATAGAAGATTGCGCCAACACCCTCGCACCGCTCAAAAAAAAAAAAACACCTCCCACAGAATCAAGGCCAGCTGGTTCACCCCAGAATACAGGAATCCAAATGGCTATGTCACAGAATGGAAAAAACCTGGCACCTTGACCCTACCAACTCCAACCACATCGCTTTCAAGGATGCCCTACGCAAACATCACCAACTAATCCGCACCACCAAAAGGACCCACTTCAAAAACTGCATCGACGCCAACGCTCACATCAGTAAAGAGCTCTTCGGCATCGTCAATGAGCTCTCCACCCCCAGGACCTGCTCCAACGACCCCCCGCCATCACAGGAGTTCTGCAACTCACTGGCAACCCACTTCCATCGAAAGATAGAAGAAATCCACAATAGCTTCAAACCTCAGACCCACCAGCTGACTACAAACACCCAAGAACCCAACGCTCCAAGCAACACCCACCTCCTCCACACCTGGAACCCCGTCAACATAGAGGACACCGCCACCACCATGGCCTCCATCCACTCCGGATCACCATCGGACCCCAGCCCACACCATATCTTCAATAAGGCAAACCTCATCATCGCCCCCCCACCTATGCAGCACCATCAACAGCTCCTTCGAGTCAGCCACCTTCCCAGAAAGATGGAAGCACGCAGAAATCAATGCCCTGCTGAAGAAACCAAAGGCAGACCCAGACGACCCAAAGAACTACCGGCCGATCTCCCTCCTCCCCTTCCCAGCCAAGGTCATCGAAAAAATCGTAAACAGCCAACTATCCCGGTTCCTGGAAGACAGCAAGGTACTCAACACCTCCCAATCCTGATTCCGCAGAAACCACAGCACAGAGAGTGCACTCATTGCTGCCACAGACGACATTAGGACCATGCTTGACGAAGGAGAAACAGCAGCACTCCTCCTCCTGGACCTCTCCGCAGCTTTTGACATGGCATGTCATCACACTCTCCAGACACGCCTCCACAACACTGGAATCCGTGACAAGGCACTCAACTGGATCTCGTCATTTCTCTCAGGCAGGACCCAGAGAGTCCGCCTCCCACTGTTCCTGTCAGAAGCCTCCAGAATCATCTGTGGCGTTCCCCAAGGATCTTCGCTCAGCCCCACGCTCTTCAACGTTTACATGGCCCCCTTCGCCAACATCGGACGAACCCACCACATCAACATAGTTTCCTACGCAGACGACACTCAGCTCATCCTCTCCCTCACTAAAGACCCTACAACTGCAAGGAAGAACCTCCACAACGGACTTCACGCCATTGCCAGCTGTATGGAATCAAGCCACCTCAAGTTAAACACAGACAAGACAGAAATCCTCATCTTTGGCACCAACCCCTCAACTTGGAATGACTCCTGGTGGCCCACCTCCCTAGGAACCGCGCCCTCACCCACCACCCACACACACAAACTAGGCTTCATCTTGGACTCCACACTCAGCATGACTCAGCAGGTCAATGCCATCTCCTCTTCCTGCTACAACACTTTCCGCATGCTCTGCAAAATCTTCAAGTGGATTCCCGTAGAAACCAGGAAAACTGTCACCCACGCCCTGGGCAGAAGCCGATTGGACTACGGAAACGCCCTATATGCAGGAATAACAACCAAACTCCTAACAAGGCTGTAAAGAATCCAGAGCGCATCCGCCCGCCTCATTCTGGACATCCCACGTCGCAACCACATTTCCCCCCACCTCAGAGACCTTCACTGGCTACCAGTATCAAAAAGGATTATCTTCAAACTCCTCATCCACGCACACAAGGCCCTCCACGACACAGGCCCAGCCTACGTCAACGACAGACTCACCTTCCACACCCCCACCCGCAATCTCCGCTCTGCCAGCCTCGCCCTCGCCTCCATCCCCCGCATCCGCCGCTCCACCGCCGGAGGAAGATCCTTCTCTCACTTAGCCGCCAAGACCTGGAACTCCCTACCGCTCCACCATCGCCAGACCCAAGACCTCTTGACATTCAGGAAACGCCTCAAGACATGGCTCTACGACCAGTAGCTCCCCCCCCCAGCGCCTTGAGACCCTAACGGGTGATTAGTGTGCTCTATAAATCCTTGATTGATTGATCACAATAGTAATCTCTACCTCTTTTGGCTTCTTGTAGGTTTCTACTTGCTGTGTTACAAAAGTTTAGAATGTAGACACACTTCCACCAATAACAATGTTCTCTTTTTTGCAACAGGTCGATCTGGCAAAGCACTTGACCAGAGCTCGGACACACAAGAGACACCCACTAACCCCAGGACCAGGCCTTTAGGGATGACAACACTCCTGGTGATCTGGATGAGGATGTCGGTACTGGTCCATCTGGCCAGGGCAGATGGCAACAGTGAGTGTCACTGGGCCCACAACCACACCTTCCACCTCAGTGTCACGATACTTCAATTCGATTTCCTCAGAAGCAGAAGATAACTCCTCAGTCCCAACCCGAGCTACTCACAACGAATATTAATCCTTCGTGCTGAGTACCCTGGAGGGGGAAAGGGAAATGGGATGGTAGAGAGACTGCCACAGAGATGATGAACGCCAGTACTCAGTCTGCCTCTTCACATCTAAGATTGGATACAGCACCTGCAAGAGTCACAGTCGCAATTACTAGGGACATACAACATCAGTTTTTCACTTTCTACTCTCAACACTTAATTCTCTTTAATTCTATTATTTCTTCACTCACCCTGAGTTCTCTGTAGCCTTGCTTCTCTCTATCAATGATAGCTCTTCTTAAAGAAATGCTTAATACTGATTCTGGAAGAACTTCTCAACCTTTGTTAGAGATTGGTTTTATGTTGCTATATATATATATATATATAGTTGGTGATAATGCGTTCTTCAAATCAGCTGATGTTATTTAATTTCTCCTGTCTTATTGTGACTTCTGTCAATACTTGTAGTTGTAAATGCTTGTTTATTCAAGTTCGTTTCTCTTTTAAACTCTATTTTGGTTTATTACCATTGAATTTGTAAATGCTTATTTGTTAACAGTTCGTTTCTCCTTTAAACTTGGCCTTTGTTTATAACCTTGACATTTGTAGATACTTAGGCCCTGATTCTGATTCTGGCGGGCGGCGGAGGCCGCCCGCCAGAATTCAGCCCTCCATAATACCGCTCCGCGGTCAAAAGACCGCGGAGGGTATTATGAGTTTTTCCCTGGGCTGGCGGGCGGTCTCCAAAAGACCGCCCGCCAGCCCAGGGAAAAACTCCCTTCCCACGAGGATGCCGGCTCGTAATCGAGCCGGCGGAGTGGGAAGGTGCGACGGGTGCTGTTGCACCCGTCACGTATTTCAGTGTCTGCTAGGCAGACACTGAAATACTTTGTGGGGCCCTCTTACGGGGGCCCCTGCCGTGCCCATGCCATTGGCATGGGCACGGCAGGGGCCCCCAGGGGCCCTGCGGCACCCCCTACCGCCATCCTGTTCCTGGCGGGCGAACCGCCAGGAACAGGATGGCGGTAGGGGGTGTCAGAATCCCCCATGGCGGCGCAGCAAGCTGCGCCGCCATGGGGGATTCTAAGGGCAGCGGTAAACCGGCGGGAGACCGCCGGTTTACCCTTTCTGACCGCGGCCAAACCGCCGCGGTCAGAATGCCCTGCGGGGCACCGCCGGTCTGTCGGCGGTGCTCCCGCCGACCCTGGCCCCGGCGGTCTGAGACCGCCGGGGTTAGAATGAGGGCCTTAATCTTTTAAAGTACGTTTTTTCTTTGACTTTAATATCTTAAACAAGAACCTTGCAAACATAAGGTTAATTCATACATTAACTCTGTAGCCTTGCCGACTTCCACGGGAACGGTCTACTATCAAACTCTTCGAATAAACCTTGACAATATTTATCCATTTTCTGTAATATAATCTTCAAATGTAATTTTACCTCACAGGAGTTTCTGTTCTGAAGTGCGCTCTCTCTCCACACAGCTGATTCCTGTCAGACCTCAGTTGAAGTGCAAGGCTTCCAGCTGGAGAGCTCGTAACCTAGCAACCAACCGATTGCAAGACTAGAACTGTAACTAACCTTCAGGACTCACAGCGGCCATCTTGGATCTTCTCTTCTTGATTCTTCCTTTGAAATAAGCGCAAGATTACTCTGCAAACCTTCTTCCAGTTTGGGCTTTGCTGTCTCCACTGAGGATATCTCTTTGCTTTTCTCATGCACTTCTTTGATTTGACTTGGCAAGTTTGTGTGGTCATGACAGTACTCCCCCTCAAGGAACAGTTCTCCAATTTAGGTTTGCTTGGGTAGGTTCTATGAAAGTTTCTCACTAATCTTGAAGCATGTACATACAGGATCGTTCCTCTGGACCATAACCTTTCCAATCAATTAGATAATAAAGCTGGCCATTACGGATTTTGGAATCTAAGATTTGATTGACCTCATACTCTTCTGCAGAGCTAATCTGGATAGGAATTGGAGGGGAGTTTTGACGTAAATTTGGAGGACTGTTCTTTAACAAGGAGACATGGAAAACAGGATGTATCTTTAGATGAGCTGGCAACTGCAATTTAACTGCCACTGGATTGATCATCTTGTCAACTTTGAATGGGCCTATAAATCGTGGCTGAAATTTGCGATTTCCTTTGAGACGTAAATGACGAGTGGATAACAAAACTTTGTCTCCTTTCGAATAAATGGGTCTCTCTCTTCTTTTTCTATCAGCCTGAGTCTTATATGAGTCTTTTGCTTGAATGATGTTTTTTCTAGCCCTAACTAACGTGGTCTGCAAATCCCTCACCATCTCTTCTACTGCAGGCACTGAATCATCTTCTTTACCCAACATTACATTAGGATGTCTACCATGGTTCAGATAAAAGGGGGTGAACCCAGTGGTGGAATGAACAGCATTATTGTAAGCAAATTCAGCTGCCCACATCAACTCGGGCCATTCCTTCTCTTTATCGAATAAACTGAGTCTTAAATACTGTTCTAACTCTTGATTCACTCTCTCTGTTTGCCCATCGGTTTCAGGATGGTAACTGGTAGAGTAACGAGAATCAATTCCTAATCTTTTACTAAAGGCCTTCCAAAAGCGAGAAACAAATTGGGACCCCCTGTCTGAAACTATAATTTTTGGGATACCATGGGCGCGTACTATGTGTTGTGTAAACAACTGTGCAACCTGTGGGGCTCGAGGGATTTCTTTCAAAGGAATGAAATGCGCCATTTTAGTGAAAGTGTCTACAAAAACTAGGATAGTGTTAAAACCTTGGCTACTAGGGAGGTCCACTATAAGATCCATAGTAACAGTATGCCAGGCATAGGGTGCAGTGGGCAAAGGTCTTAACAGACCTTGTGAAGCTGTTCTATTTGATTTCCCTCTTTGACATTTGTCACAAGTTGACACATAGGGGGTCATTCTGACCTTGGCGGTCTTTTCGCAAGACCGCCGAGTTACCGCCGCGGTGAAGATCGCCGACCGCGGCGTTATGCCGCTGTGCGCATTCCGACCGCTGGGAGCGTTCCGCCAGAAAACCGCCAGCAGCCACACTGGCGGTCGGCGGGAAAGTGGAGACTGGTCAACCTCCACCGCCACGCCAGCAGAACACCGCCCACAGAATCACGACCCACATTTCTGTGTGGCGGTCTTCTGTTGGCGGTATTCTGTTGTTGGTCACCTCCCCATGGCTCCTGTCGCCTCCCGGAGGACCAACGCACAAGGTAAGTTGATCGTCCGTGAGGGGAGGGGGTGGGGGGGTGTTGTGTGATGTGTGCGTGCATGGGGGTGTGCGTGTGAGTGTGTAGAGGGGGTGTGTGAGTGCGTGCATGCGGGCGGGGAGTGCTGCTGTGCCTATGGGCAATGTGTGTAGTTCGGCGGGTGCGCATGTCGGCATGTATGTGTGCGGGTATGTGTCCCCGTTGTGTATGTGTGTGTGTAGGGGGTGTGTATATGTGCATGTTGGGGGTGTGTGCATGTCGGGGTGCGTGTATGTGCATGTCGGGGTGGGGAGGGGGTTCGTACCACCTCTGGGGGGTGGCAGGGGGGTGGAGGGTGTGGGGGGAGGACTCGGGGGAGCAGTGGGGGGCGGGGGAGACCCCTATCAGTGCCAGGGAAGGAATTCCCTGGCCCCGATAGTGCCTACCGCCATGGTTCGCATGGCGGTTCCCGACTGCCAGAAACCGCGGCGGTAAGCAGGGTCATGATACCGCCGCGGTCAGAATGCCATTTTTTTGACCGCCGGTCTGTTCGCGGTCCGACCGCCGCCTCTCCGCCGACCGCCAAGGTCAGAATGAGGGCCATATTGTCTTATCTGAGTTTTCATTTCTGGCCACCAAAATTCTCGTTGTATTAGATTTTGAGTCTTTTGAATTCCTTTGTGTCCAGCCAATTGATCGTCATGATAAGCCTGAAGAATTTTTTCTTGCAGCTCCACAGTTGGAACATACAGTGCACCTTTAAAGTATGGCAAACCTTTTTTGATTTCTCTTCCTTGGCCTTCTTTGGACCACTTCAGCATTCCTTCGAATGTTAAGTTTTCTTGAATTTCTTTGGTTACATTTTCATACAATATGGCAGATATGAACTTCTCTTGTGGAATAATCAATTCTTTTTCTGGAGGCTCTTTAACTGCACCGGTATCAATTCGAGATAGAGCATCTGCCTTCCCATTTACTTTTCCTGGTCTGAAAGTGATAACAAAATCAAAGTCTGCAAAATATAGGGACCAACGCAGTTGTCTAGCTGTTAGAGTTCGAGCTGATTTTAAAAACTGTAAATTTCGGTGATCCGTGTAAACGGTCACTTTATGCTTAGCTCCCAAAATGTAATGCCTCCACTCACGAAAAGTTTCTTTGACTGCCAATAGCTCCTTATCCGCAATTGAATAATTTATCTCTGGTGGTGTTAATTTTCGAGAGAAATAGGCCACTGGATGTAATTGACCTGTATCTTTATGAAGCTGGGAAAGGATACCTCCTATGGCAACATCAGAAGCATCTGCCTCCACATAATATGGCTCATCTGGATTGGGGTGGAGCAAGATTGGAGCTGAGGCGAAGGAATTCTTCCAAAAATTCAAAGCATTTTCAGCTTCTTTTGTCCACTCAAACTTCACTCCTTTCTTCAACAATCGAGTAATGGGTGTAACTGTTTGAGAAAAATTGGATATGAATCTTCGATAAAAATTAGCGAACCCCAAGAAACTCTGGATCTCTTTGACATTGCAAGGAGAAGGCCAATGTTGCACTGTCTTTATCTTGGCAGGATCCATACTAACTCCTTCTGGTGACAAAATGAATCCTAAGAACTCAACTCGTTCCACATGAAACGCACACTTCTCCAATTTTACATAGAGATGGTTTTCTTGCAACCTTGTAAGGATGGATCGAACATGGGAAATGTGCTCCTATAGATTGTCGGAAAAGATTAAAATGTCATCTATATAAACCACGGCAATCCGGTTGAGGAATTCTCGTACTATATCATTAACGAAATGCTGGAAGGCAGCGGGAGCATTGCATAACCCATAAGGCATCACTTGATATTCAAATAATCCGTATCGAGTCCGAAAAGCGGTTTTCCATTCATCCCCTAAAGCCACTCGAATCAAATGATATGCTCCTCGCAGGTCCAATTTGGTGTAGATTCTAGCATTTTTTACTTGATCTAATAAAACTGACACTAAAGGCAGTGGGTATCGATTCTTGATGACAACCTGATTGAGGGCTCGATAATCAATGCAAGTTCGAAGACTCCCATCCTTCTAAGGTATGAAAAATAGTGGGGATGACACTGGAGATTCAGAAGGACGAATAAAACCATTAGCAAGATATTGATCCAAATACTCCTTTAAATGTTGATTCTCTGCTTCGGTCAATGCGTATATTCTGCTACATGGCAATATCGCACCTGGCTCCAGTTCAATTTTGCAGTCGTGGGGTCGATGTGGTGGCAATTTCTCAGCCTCCTTTTCATCAAAAACGGAGACTAAATCCTCATATTCTTTTGGGATTTCTGCTGTCTTTAGTCCACAGATCATTGAAGAGTGTGATGATAAACAGGCCGCTTGGGACTTGGTGGACACTTCCACTCCATCATGAAAGCAATTCTCTTAGCAGTAAGAGGAATTCATCTTGATCGTTCTTTTGCTCCAATCAATTTGTGGATTATGTTCTGTAAGCCAGGGCAGACCCAAAATGAGTTGAAATTGTGGAGCATCTATCAAATTAAAGATTATCTGCTCCTGATGCCCACCAAAACCTTGCATCTGAATTGGTTCGGTCTCATGGGAAATGGGTCCTGAAGAAAGATTGGTTCCATCCACAGCTCTTACTACTTCCAAAGTAGATTTCTTGATAAATCGAATACCCATTTTATGAGCGTATTTGATATCACAGAAGTTGCCCGTAGCTCCAGAGTCTATCATAACTGAGATCCCTTGAATTTCCTTCTCAAGGGTCTTAACTGATACTGTTTGTACCAAATGTGGCGCTGCGGTATGTAAGGTATTCGCCACTCGTTGATCTAAAGGAGTTGTCTTGGGTTCTGCTTTCATCAGGGCAACTCCCTCTACTGATGAAGCTGGCCTTTTCCCGACTGAAGAGCTTTGGGTTTCTTGGGACAGTTTTTAACAAAATGCCCAGATGCACCGCAATATAAACATAGTTGATTCACTCTTCTTTTCTCTTTTTCTTCCTTAGATAAAGGACCTCGGATGGAACCAATTTGCATTGGTTCTTCTATCGTTATCCCTTCTCCGGCTCTCGTATGATCATTTCTTACTCAATCAATTCTCAGGGTAAATGGTCGATACTCTCTTCTCTTTTCTGCTCTTCGTTCAGTTAACCGGTGGTCAATCTGTAACGCAAGATCAATTAACTCCGAAATTTCGGTGGGTCTATTTGGAACTTGTGCTAAGGCATCTTTCAATTCATCTCTCAGTCCACGATAAAATATGGCGGCTCTTTTTTACTCCGGCCAGGCAGTCTCTACAATGAGTTTATTGAAATGAGCCAGATAGGCTACTTGATCTTTATTACCTTGCCTGATTTCCAGTAGTTCATTGTCAGTGGCTTGAGATGCAGTTCGCTGATCAAATATTCTTAAGAACTCTTCCTTGAAATTTTGGAAATTATATAAAACAGGATCATTTCTGGAAATTATTGGCATGGACCATGCGGCCGCATCTCCTGTCAGATAAGACAATATAAATGCCACTTTGGACTGGTCTTCAGAAAAAATGACTGGTCTACATAAAAAATGCAATGAGCATTGGGTCAGAAAAATCTGCGCCTTATTTGGATCCCCACCGAAGCGCTCGGGTTGAGCCAAAGGAATAATAGGGGAAACCGCATGAATTACTTGAGTGGATATACCTGCAGATTGTGAAGGGCTAGGGATTTGTGAAAACACAGATTCATTTGATTTAGCGGTGTTCCCTAACTCATTTATTCGCTGTTTTATTTGGACTGTTTCTTCTATGGTGTTATTTAATTGTTTCAGTAACCCTTCCAAAACGGTCGCTAATGCTTTTATATCAATTCCTTCTGCCATTCTGCTCAGGAGGAAATCAGTTTTTTCCCTAAAATTAGGGTGATGGCACTTCAATCTGTCAGGATACTTCAATTCGATTTCCTCAGAAGCAGAAGATAACTCCTCAGTCCCGACCCGAGCTACTCACAATGAATATTAATCCTTTGTGCTGAGTACCCCGGAGGGGGAAAGGGGAATGGGATGGTAGAGAGACTGCCACAGAGATGATGAACGCCAGTACTAAGTCTTCCTCTTCACATCTAAGATTGGATACAGCACCTGCAAGAGTCACAGTCGCAATTACTAGGGACATACAACATCAGTTTTTCACTTTCTACTCTCAACACTTAATTCTCTTTAATTCTATTATTTCTTCACTCACCCTGAGTTCTCTGTAGCCTTGCTTCTCTCTATAAATGATAGCTCTTCTTAAAAAAATGCTTAATACTGATTCTGGAAGAACTTCTCAACCTTTGTTAGAGAATGGTTTTATGTTGCTATATATATATATATTTATATATAGTTGGTGATAATGCGTTCTTCAAATCAGCTGATTTTATTTAATTTCTCCTGTCTTATTGTGACTTCTGTCAATACTTTTATTTGTAAATGCTTGTTTATTACAGTTAGTTTCTCCTTCCTTACTTCGACATCTGTCGATAACTTGTAGTTGTAAATGCTTGTTTATTTAAGTTTGTTTCTCTTTTAAACTCTATTTTGGTTTATTACCATTGAATTTGTAAATGCTTATTTGTTAACAGTTCGTTTCTCCTTTAAACTTGGCCTTTGTTTATAACCTTGACATTTGTAGATACTTGGGGGCATATTTATACTCTGTTTGCGCCGGAATTGCGTCGTTTTTTTTTACGCAAATCCGACGCAAAGCGAACTCCATATTTATACTTTGGCGTTAGACCCGTCTAGCGCCAAAGATCTTGGAGTTTGCGTCATTTTTTTGCGTGGACACCTACCTTGCGTTAATGATATGCAAGGTAGGCGTTCACGTCTAAAAAATGACTCCAAGGCATGTGCGCCTTATTTAAACTCCTGTGCAAAAATGAAGCACGGGAGTGGGCGGGTCAAAAAAAATGACGTCCAGCCGCTTTTGCGTCATTTTTTAACGCCTGGTCAGGGCAGGCGTTAAGGGACCTGTGGGCTCGGAAGGAGCCCAGAGGTGCCCTCCCATGCCCCCAGCGACACCCCCTGCCACCTTTGCCCACCCCAGGAGGACGCCCAAGGATGGAGGGACCCATCCCAGGGAACTTAAGGTAAGTTCAGGTAAGTATTTTCATTTTTATTTTTTTGTGGCATAGGGGGGCCTGATTTGTGCCCCCCTACATGCCACTATGTCCAATGACCATGCCCAGGGGACATAAGTCCCCTGGGCATGGTCATTGGGCAAGGGGGCATGACTCCTGTCTGTGCTAAGACAGGAGTCATTTCAATGGGGGTTGGGAGTAAAAATAAATGGCGCAAATCGGGTTGAGGCCAATATTTTGCCTCAGCCCTGACTTGCCCCATTTTTTGACGCCCAAGCTCTATTTTCCCCTACGCCGGCGCTGCCTGGTGTGGGTCATTTTTTTTTACGCACACCAGTCAGCTGCGCCGGCTAACGTCATTCCATAAATAAGGCACCCGCATGGCGCTTTGGAATGGCGTTTGCCGGCGTTAAAATTTTTGACGCACAACTGCGTTGGCGCAGTTGTGCGTCAAAAAGTATAAATATGGCCCTTGGTCTTTTAAAGTTCGTTTTTTCTTTGACTTTAATATCTTAAACAAGAACCTTGCAAACATAAGGTTAATTCATACATTAACTCTGTAGCCTTGCCGACTTCCACGGGAACGGTCTACTATCAAACTCTTCGAATAAACCTTGACAATATTTATCAGTTTTCTGTAATATAATCTTCAAATGTAATTTTACCTCACAGGAGTTTCTGTTCTGAAGCGCGCTCTCTCTCCACACAGCTGATTATTGTCAGACCTCAGTTGAAGTGCAAGGCTTCCAGCTGGAGAGCTCGTAACCTAGCAACCAACCGATTGCAAGACTAGAACTGTAACTAACCTTCAGGACTCACAGCGGCCATCTTGGATCTTCTCTTCTTGATTCTTCCTTTGAAATAAGCGCAAGATTACTCTGCAAACCTTCTTCCAGTTTGGGCTTTGCTGTCTCCACTGAGGATATCTCTTTGCTTTTCTCATGCACTTCTTTGATTTGACTTGGCAAGTTTGTGTGGTCATGACACTCAGCTACAGTACCTCGGCAAACATCATCAACCACAACCTGTGTGCCTAGCACAATGATGACCATCATGTGCCCCCCCACCACGTGCTGGATCGACTCCAGTTACAGAGGAGCCAGAAACCAGTGGGAGTGAGCCAAGGGCACAGGCTGGTGGTGGGAGGGGTCATGAGAAGGTAACTGTGGGCCAGCGGATTGAGGCTGTTGGGGCCACTCATACCTAGGACACCATTGGCCAAGTCTTGGTAGCCTATCAGGAGCCCCAAGACATGATGGGCCAGGTTCTCGCAAAACTGGGAGATGAAGTAGCTGCAGCAGGACATGCCCCATCAGATGGGGGCCCATAACTCAAACATGGACTCCCTAATAGAGGTGCTGATGGACGTTCATACACACCTGTGTAGGGCTTTCCCAGAACCATCTATCTCTTCCTGTGGTTCAACTACATCATGACCATCAACATCTGCTGCAGCCAAAGGAAGGGAGGCCCTGCCAGAGGAAGATACAACTCCAGACACCCCTGTTCCTGCAGCTGTGGATCACTCCCACACTGGCAAGCAGGGATGTCCATGCAAATTCCCAGGAGCTGAGGACGGCAAGACCTCCACCACCAAGAAACCTCAAACCTAATTTCCTCCAGTGTTGGTAGCACATTCACTCTGGGGACTATTTCTGAACACATCTACATTTCTGACGGCAGTAGTATTTTGGACATTGGACTCCAAATAATTTGGCAACTACAACTATGGGTTCATTCACCAATGACTGACTTGTTCATTTTTTTATTTATTTCAATTTGTTTTTCATAATGTTTCTTTTCTCCTTGTTCAATAAAATAAATCCACTAGTCTGAAACTCATTGTCTTCTGTTTTATATGTCACATCTAGCAATGTATGCATGTACTTCCATATGAACTTTACAACGGCATAAATATCTACTTGTGTAAACATGGATATGTTGGATATACACAATGTTTAGCTAAACACCACAACGATGTCTCACCAAAACAAACATACAAGTGTGTTCTCATATATCATCTTTATTCCATTGCAACAACAATAGCCAGGCATCATGTCAGAAACATAGCAAATCATACTTGACATCAATTATATGTGCCAGTGGTCACAATCTAATTTGCAAACCTTAACAACATAGAAGGAGGGGATACATCTGACAATTTCCTATTGAATATGCAAATCACCTACCCCACTGTGAAAATCCCTCATCAATAACACCAATAGACAAAGACATGGCAGTACTACATTTGCTGATCACAGGATCATTCCAATCCATATTTCCAGTATCTGGTGGAATGTCACCAACAAATATCTGTGTCGTGCTACAAGCACCTTGCCCTCCAATTATGAGACACATCAACAGCTACATAGACATCACACACAATAATAACAAGGATTTGTACACCCAAAGTCTCTGTCTGTTATACCCAGGAACAGCCAGAAATTCCACAACTCTGAAATGTCCAAATGACTATACCATGGTGAAGGTACCTAAGACAGAAAATAAATGAAAAGTGGCTGTCAAACCATACAGATAAGATGACTCGGATTGACAACTGCTGGAGAACACAGTCCAATGCAAAAATCAGAGGAAAAAAAAGCAACACAAACTTAATGACCATGGCCCTCATTCTGACCCTGGCGGTCGGCGGAGAGACGGCGGTCGGACCGCGAACAGACCGGCGGTATTAAAAATGGCATTCTGACCGCGGCGGTCCCCGCCGCGACCGACCGCTACTTCTCCACTCCGACCGCCACGGCGGTCATGACCGCGGGGCTGGAGTTTGCGCACTCCGGCCCGGCGGTCGTCCCAAGACCGCCAAGGGTATTATGACCCTGCCTACCGCCGCGGTTTCTTGCGGGCGGGAACCGCCGTGCGAACCATGGCGGTAAGCACTATCGGGGCCAGGGAATTCCTTCCCTGGCACTGATAGGGGTCTCCCCCACCCCCCACTACCCACCCGAGTCCTCCCCCCACACCCTCCACCCCCCTGCCACCCCCCAGAGGTGGTACGAACCCCCTCCCCACCCCCACCCCGACATGCACATACATGTACCCCGACATGCACACACCCCCAACATGCACATATACACACCCACTACACACACATACACAACGGGGACACATACCCGCACACATACATGCCGACATGCGCACCTGACGAACAGCACACATTACCCATAGACACAGCAGCACCCCCCGCCCGCATACACGCACTCACACACCCCCTCTACACACTGACACGCACACCCCCATGCACGCCCACATCACACAACACCCCCCCACCCCCTCCCCTCACGGACGATCAACTTACCTTGTGCGTTGGTCCTCCGGGAGGCGACGGGAGCCATAGGGACGTGACCGCCAACAGAAGACCGCCAACAGAAGACCGCCACACGGAAATGTGGGTCGTAATTCTGTGGGCGGTGTTCTGCTGGCGTGGTGGTGGAGGTTGACCAGTCTCCACTTTCCCGCCGACCGCCAGTGTGGCTGCTGGCGGTTTTCCGGCGGAACGCTCCCAGCGGTCAGAATGCGCACAGCGGCACACCGCCGCGGTCGGCGGTCTTCACCGCGGCGGTAACTCAGCGGTCTTGCGAAAAGACCGCCAGGGTCAGAATGAGGGCCCATGTGTCAGAACCTTGTTCAAAAAACACCTTCCACCTGGAAAAGTCAGAGATTGCCCTCCCTGATATTTTCCCCAACGTACTCATCTCATCATCACAGCAAGAGTTGTAGTTACAGTCCAAGTTGTGACATGTTACCAAAATACTTATACTCATGAGAAGAGGTTGTTGGTGAGAAAGCATATTTTTTAGTACACGACGAGACATTGGTTTGTGACATACCACCACTGTGTATTGAAAAGAACCTGTTGCCGGAAAAATGCAATACTGACATAACTTTCACAGTTGGTGTGATATATGTGGGGTTGGTGTTTTGAGGCAGAAGATTAGGCTCCAAATGATAACATAGATCCAGTATGGTTTGCCTATTCAAACAAAACGCCCGGGCTATATCGCTTTCTTCCAGGTTTGAAGGTCTGCAAGTCAGCAGTACACTAGAAGCTGTTGTCTCCTCCCTCTCCCATGGTACCTATGTGTGAGTTGCAAACAGTAAATTAAATTTGGTCACAATGTCCACAGAAGAACTGTGAAGAGTAAGCCAAAACACATTCAACAGTACATAAATATTTCAAATAGCAATATTCACATATTACTTCAAAAGCCTTTTTTGTGCAACATCCCTCAGCAATCCTCATTGTGGTCTCAACATGTGCCTTGACAATTACTTTGCCAATAATACATCCTGGTGTTATTATTTTCACCACTTTTTAATAGGCATTTGCATTTGGACAAAATACCGTCCACAGCGGCGTATACTGCACGCACTAGACAAATGAAAAGTTGAGTCCAATGGGGATGGATTGGTACATGTTTATACATCTAACCCCTCATTTGGAGTGGTGGTGATGAGGTTAACAGTCACCAATGCAGTACAAATGCCGCTGGTGCAAGCTGACTGCACAGTAGGCTGTTGACTCCATGACGGACACAGCCATAAGCTAATGTTGATGATTTTGACGGTAGAGGGCCAATGGCCGTGTCCATAAACGTTGATGACCGCACACAGCGCATATATGTATGCTGCAGATTGAAAAATACCTCACTTGCCTCCTGACACTGTTGTTATCAACACCTCCTCCATTTTTAGCTCCTCTTTGTCACCTCTGAGAGCAAGCATGGCAGGCCAAGCAGGTGAGAGGGCCCATGCCTCCTCAGCAGAGGAACTGGTTGATGAGGTCCTTTTTCTGTATGGTCAGCTCTATGGCTCACCAGAGGAACAGGTAACTATCTTAAATACTCATGTCACTTTGTTTTACTCCTCCATTTCCTTTTCCACAGTCTTCAATGTGCCTCTGAGTTAGAGTGTTCAGACTACTTGTATAATCTTTTGTGGTCCCTACATAGGACAATAATGTCAGTGATTGTCCAGCATTATACATTGTGTACTTAACATCACCAGTGGGATGCGTGGGGTGTGGAAAGCCCTGGATTTCATTTGTAGTGCGTGAAGACATCTGTGCATGTATACATTTCATGGTACCTATGATATATTTAGCATTCAGATCATGCTAACTCTGCAAACACGTGTACGGCCTTTGTAGCATGAACTGTGAATGTATTCTGGACAAAGTAGTTGAGGATGATGTTGGGTAGGTGTAAATTCCCACATATCACTCAACCTACTTCAGGGCTTACCAAAAGGTTGTCTGTGAGCTTCCAATAGCTTACATACCCATTCAGAGTGGCACACAATCTTGGGCACACATTTTGAATAGCCTTAAGCTGCAATCTGATATGCTGAACTGTTTGAAATGTGATGTCCAGTTGGGATTAGTATGCTGTGCCTGCAGGGAGCAAGGCCTGCCAATGGGTTGTGCCCAGTCATAACCATGAGCCAGGTTGTGGCAGAGTTTGTGTGGCAATACAACTCATTCCCAGAGTATTTTTTCTGTTGATCTGTGGATCCTTGGATGGTCACTAAAGGAATTTGAACAAATAATACTAGCTCTGATTAGTTTTACATGGAATACATTTGGAATGGTGACTGAGGTAATACTTTTGACCTGATACTTCATTCTATTGACCTACATTGTCAATGTGTCTCATTTCATAATGACAGGCCCCTTACACCTACAGGTCTGGTTTCAATTTCCAATAAGTAATGCTAGCACTGTACAGGCCTATTTCACAGGTGACACATTAACCTTGCAGATTGTTGTTTTCTTCAGAAGAGGTTTTGATAAATGAATCACCAGGTTTTTTTACATTCAAGGAAACAAGAAATACAATGGTATGTTAATGTCATGCCTGCCTGCAACAGTACCACATATAGCAAAAGGTTTGTCCTGTGATGGCAGTACATACTACACAAAGTCTATGAGACGTAGTGGGATATAACGTTGAGTTCTCCAATGTCCACACATCACCGGAGAGGAAGCTATCACGGGTCACAATGGAAGGGCTGTCATGTGTGCCCAATTATTGGGATGTTGTCTGTACTATGGTTCCAGGATGTATGGACTGTATGCATCATGTCAGTGGGCCTGGCTGTAAAGGTGTATGTACACTAATGCACAAAAAGTGTACTCCTCTAAAGCTCGCAATGGCGTGTCATGTTGCACAGTGTCCCCCATCACAGTACATATATGATGGGCTACGGCTACATGATCTTTGTGTGCTGGCTTAGTCAGTGTAGGACATGAGAGGGATGAGGATGGTCAGCAGATAACTACCTAACTGTATATTCCTTTCTTTCTAGTGCTCAACATGTGAAAACTGCGCATGTTATGTGTTAACTTTAGATTTATGCTGGTATAGTTGTAGACAAATTGTGCAACGACAAAACAGAAATCCAATGAATTGCAGTGATATCATGTTTTTCCTCTCCTGTGTCCATATGGGTCAACTCCCATCAGAAGTGTACCATTTGGAAGGTCAACACCCGGAAGGTGCGGACCCTCGGGGGTCCATCATCCATGCAGCCTCCTTTGAAGGAAAGGTGGGAGGACCTGAGGCGCTGTACTCGCAAGATCACAGAGGTACAGGTGGGGAAGTCTTCCCAACTTGGACAGGGCACGTGCCGCAAGCTGACCCTCCCTAATGGCCTGCATACTGGCAGTGGCATATCTGGAGCTTGATGGGCAGTTGAGGGCCCAACAACATCTACAAGGGGGTGAGACCTGGCTGGAGCTGTTCATGTTACATTATAAACTTTTATTGTTACAGGCAGCCATTTTCCAATCAACATAGGGAGTGTGCCATTTCCAATGCACAGGAAGAATTTAGGATTGTTTGCCTCTTGTAGTTAGTGCTTGGCAAAACATTTTTGTAAATGATGCATTGTATATTTTTAAATGTATTTTAATATCTGATTTGTATAAAATGGTTTGTGCTTTTATGGCATTTTGCCGAATAAAGAATCTTTGACTGACTGACTGAAGTCCTTTGCATGATGTATTTATGACCAGGCAGTCAGCAGAGTCCATTCCACTGCCAATTTGCTGTTTTGAGCGACAGATGGCTGAGTAAAGGTATGATCACATCATGTTATTTGATGTTCTGAGTGAAGGTTGTATCAAACAGGCCACTTGTCTTCATTGTGTCAGGAGTGATGCTCCCTCACTACTGTGTCTCATGTGATGGTAGCCATATTACATGTGACTGGACAACACTTTCGATTGGTAACTTGGGATTTATCAGTAACATGAGTGTGCAATCATCACTGGTGGCATCAGCATTTGTGCCTACATGTTGCCCAGTTACTTTCCCTGTTGAAGTTTCATCTCCAATACTGTTTTAAGAATCATTCACTGACTGGTGACATGCATCAGGGACTGAATTGTAGCAATGTAAGGATCATATGTGATTGTCCGCACTCAATTTTATAAGGCCATTGGTGTTTTCAATGCTAAATGGTGGGATGTGCCATACCATTAGGACTGAAGTGTGTTTACCTCTTCACGTCATTGATATTCACTGACACACAACAAAACACCTAAGGTGTATTGGCTTTTAGGAATGCAATCTAAGAATGGGTTAGTCACCAGTACCAAGCAGGATTGGGGATGTTCAGTGGGCCATATGGACTATTATGATGTGTGCTTTTGTAGTAGATATCTCCCAATGTTTAGGCCATGATTCGCAACAGTCTACTTTTCTATGCTACATGTGATATGTAGTGGATCTACCTCAGTACAGCCTTCATTTTACCATCTTGACAATGGGCATATGAGGAAGAATCAAGGGAAAAAACCATCAGTGTGAACTGAGCCTTGGCATGTGACATCATTTCTGCTACCACTTATTGCAGCTACGTTGCTGAATGACTTGCCCATCATCACACCATGATGTTGTTTCAGGTAAATGAGCATTTGCTGAGTTCAGGGGCTTGTGTGGACACTGTGGAAATGTAGTTTTGGTAGTCATCATATCTTGTGACACCAGTTCAGTATGGTATGCTACAAGGGCCAAAGTATACAAGGTGAACAACTGTCTTGGTATATACATGTGGATGGAGTGTAGACAATGTACTTTATAGTGCAGTATCTTTTTTGGGTTATGTAATCACTATGACTAACTGTTTTCAGCTCATGTAGCATGCATGTGTGTGCTCATTCTAATGTTGAAGGCCATGTAGTGAACCATGCAGCTGAAGTAATCTGTTCCCATCTGTGATGTTTCGTGTTTGAATATGATGGTCAAGTGTGTTCACTCAGACGCAATCAACCATTTTTTTATGTGTGATTTCAGAATTATCCAGGGCAAGCGCAAGGCAAGCGAAGGAGACAGGTCCAACGTCATAGGGGAAGTAGCTGGGCACAGTGGTTCCAGTTATACTCTACTGACACAGAGGGAACAAGTGGCCGAGAGGTTGTGGAGAGTGCCACTGAGGATTCAAGCTCAACGTCGTCATCATCATCCAAGTCATCCTCCAGTGAACACTCCTGAGTGGTGGCTGACACCATAGGATCTGTTCCTACTTTGTTCATGTTTGCCACCTCCAGTTCCATCTCCACCCTCCCTATTGCTCCCCACTCAGTTGGCCAGGCCCAATCTCCTTAGAGAGGAGCCATTTCCTTTGCTCCAGGCACCTCAGCCCCTACCCCGTCCCCTGCTGCGCAGAGAGAGGAGGCTATTGACCTCCTGAGAACTATCTCTGTGGATCAGACTGCCATTCTGAATGCCTTCCAGGAGCAAGGCAGCCATCTCCAGCAGATGGTGGCCTACCTAGAAGACATTCACAGTGCAATGTCTGGTCTACAGAGATCTTTTCAGGCTCAGGCCTCCTCCTCAGCTCAGCCTCCCATCCCCACAACCTTCTGTCCCTCTCCTCCCCCCATCCCCATTCCAATACCGTATTCCCACACCTGTCCAAAGCACACACAGACATTTACACACACCCACTCATACAGACCCAAGCAGCACATCTGCACATAAGCACAAACACTACAAAAAAACAGGCACCCATCCAATCATACAGACACTGCACCTAGCATACCCCCCACAGACACCCTCCTGCCATCACATCTACAACCACCACTGACAACGCCACATACTCACATCACTCCCCCATCACATCCCCACATAGCACAGTTGACAGTACACACGCATGCACACACCACATCCCCACAACCACATCTACAGCCGGCACTGACAACACCACACCCACATGCACCCACCATCACATCCATTTACACACTGCACACAATTACACACACTGTCACCACCACATCAACATCCACAACACCCACACCCAGCACTTCCACTGCAGCAACATATACAGTTCCAACATTCACATTCTTACACATCTAAGAAACACAGACACACACAATCAAGCACCCAACAACACCGTATACAAGACATATCCCTACTTGCAGCACATACACTACACACATGCACCTGCGCCCACAACAAACCCCAGCACATCAGACACAGTCACTCCCCCTCCCTCCAAGACCCTACTCCTTCCCATTCCCACTCCTAAGTACCCTATTCAATATCCTTCCTTTTCCCTGGCCCTAGACCCTCCCAAACCTCATGAAACCACTCCCAAGAAGGTTCCTACCCCTCCCACACTCCAGGCTACCTCTCCCACCTCCAAAACCACCCCTATTATCCACCCATTTGCCCCTTCTAAGTCCCAAAGAACCTCAGTAAAATGTCTTTTCACTCCTTCCACTTCCCAAAACCCCCTCCTAAACGTAGGTGCACCCCGTCCTCTTCCCAACCACCACTTCCCATACCAAAGCCACCCCTCCCAAACCCAAACGTACCCCTCCCAAATGACAGCTTTGATGTGCCTGCCTTGCCCAATGGATGCCCCTTTGTGAGGAGATTTCCGTGTCAGTGTCTTCTGAGGCATGTTTAGTGGCACAGTAGTGTGCTCCCAACATTTATAGTTGTACTGGCCATTGGCCTTTGCATTTTCTAAAAATGTTGAAATGAAAAAATTAAAAGTCAGTTTGCTTTTGGGACAGATTTGTCCTTGATTTACTTTGCCCTTGCTAGGTTTGCGGAGCTACCAATGTTTCATCACTCATATTGTGATACAATGTCATTGTGTGACACATTATGGCAGGTTATACTACACATATGTTTATAGTGTACCTTGTTATGTACATGCACAATTTGAAATGGTATGTTTTGGTGATAGACATTTCTGGGCAGGCATTCATCATGGGGCTGAGAACTTGCCCTACCTAATTTCTGTGCTTTGATACATTGGGATGTGGGACTGCATGTGTGTTATTTTCACCCTTATTGGTGATCCATATGACAACAGGTTTGTAAATTCAAAGTCTGGAGCTGTTCTATGGATGGATATGTGGGATGTATCTAAATTTGGGCAGACTTTAACTTGATTGGGATTTCAAATGGCAAAGTTTTCAGATTGTTTTGTACAGAGAGCATTTTAATGATGAGCTTGCAATACTTCTGAGGCAGATTGTTTGGAATTCTATTTAACAAAAAATACTTTTGATGCGCCTGATATGTGAGACTCTGTTGCAGTAATTTTGCAGAGAAGAGGTGTTCCTGTTTCATGCAACATCTCTACTTAAGTTTTTTTTCATATCAGTACTGGACTGAGCATGTAAGAAGGTGGAGGGTGTTGGAGTGATTATTTGCTGTGATGTTAGTAAGGACCTGCTGTTCTGTGATAGCATTATGGACACACATCACTATCCATGAAAATTAGTTGTGCATACATTTAATATTTAGAAGAGTGTGCCTGTGTAGTGTCAGTGACATAGCCAAATAGGGCATCAATGAGCTGACTTGTGATCATACATTGGAAGTTGTTCCGAACAGGGACCTACAGAATAGGTGTAACCCAAGATCCCCATGCACCTTAAGTTGTACCTGCCTGTGTATCTGTTAACTGAGGAGTCAATGGGAGCAGGTAAAATTGTGGCTTACCGTTGGTTGCATCCACAATGGTGTGGGTTTTGGACGTCATCCAGAAACAACAGCAGTGGCAGGAAGTGTACAATTAGCCCCATGGTGCATGGGCGTGTGCAGGTGAGTTTCTGCCTTAAATCCATCTCTTCACCCCAGCTCAGGTGTGAAGGTTTTCCCCCCACAGTCAGGTCGGCGGGTGAAACTGACAGTCTGCCTTCCAACATACGCATTGGCCTCTACCAGCGCTGTTGCAGTCGGGATTTCCTGGCGGTAACGGAAGTGCCGCAGTGGTCTTTCATCTGTGCACCCGCTTGCTTCGAAATGAGGTGGGTGGACTGACGAGTTTGCGGTCAGGGAAACGAACGCTGTTACGACGGTGAGGCCCTTTCTGCCAAATTCGTAGCCAGGCCCTTAGTTTTGAATGTATATCAAAGGGAGTTTACTGGTGTTTGATTTTAATAACCCAATCCCCTGGGTTTGAGTGGTTCCTCTCTATTAATTGCTAGGCACAGGGGCGTAGGAGACAACACATTTCTGGGGGGGACAGGGACAGCCTTGGGGACTTTCAATCAACCGTATACAAATCGCTCGTTGTTTACGAACTGCGGGCTCCGATAAATATACACAATCATATATATTGGAAGTGAAATAGGGAGAAAGGAAAGCATGTTTTCACAGTCTGAAAGTATCTTTTATTGTTATTTACATTCACAAAGTAATTAGCTCAAATGTGAAAATAACATGTTGATTAACCTTGCATCTTCATGCACCAAGCAAATCAAAGTAGGAGGGTAAAAAGGAAGCACATACCCTTTGCGCCCCACAACCATCATGCCCTTCGCCTCATGCCAATTGGAACCGCACTGGAGAGATCAAAAGCGATTAGGTACAATAGTTGTAAACTGTGCTAGGAAACCATAGTTCTAATAACACTTCTACTCCTGTGTGTGATCTTGGGAAGCTCAGCTCCACATCAGTCATAACTAGGAGAATTTCAACTGAAGAAGCTCTTGGAGTTACAGGCTATACAAACATGGATTCTCTAATCTCTGTATAAACTGCAGTCACTAATTTCTTTAGAAACGGCTGTTTGTGATGTACCAAGTCACAGCGTGTAAAGAAAAGACATTCACTGATTATAAAGAAAAGACATCAGAAAATAACTATGATAGGGTTATTACAGTCGAGTTCTGACATTACAATGCCTTCTGCGAGAGCTAGCAGCCAAGGTAAAGGGCAGATCAGGTCACAGAGCATAATTAATAAAGCTGTTTAAAGAAAAAATGGAATGCTGCTTTTCTTTCTTCTGCTCTACTTTAATAGCTTGGAATGACAGAAGCTATGCACTAAGGTTTTAAGTGGTTTGTGGGAAAGTTGGCTGTGTGACCATGTATTATATGGAGTAAAATATCCCCTGTGTACATAAGGATATTGCAAGTCACCTTAAAGTTCATACCTTATAAACAAGTATTGGCAAAGCCAATAAGTCTCCCCTATGCAAGTTCTATTGCCTTTGCCAACGTGTTTTAGCCATGCTGTACACTAGTGAGACTACTATTCAGCATGGCTCAAAGTAAATGGCCCAAAGGAGAATGATGTGTCATCGACTGGTGTGGCGTAGTATCATGGAGTAAGTAGAGTGTCCTAGAATGGAGCAGTAAACTTAACTTTAAAGGAACAGGGGTCCCTTAAAAATAAATGCAACACCACTCCCATAAACAATGATGTTAAAGTAGTATGTAAATGGAATGTTTTATGCATTTATTCAATCAAAATATAAAAGATCAAATGTAGTGGGAAAACATCAACAGGGGAAATCGAGAAAGACTGGTATTCGGGCATTACACAAGTTATCTGGATGACCCAATGTCGCCAATTACAAGAAAAATGTAAAAAGTTACCTATATAGTACAGTGGTTTGGAGGAGGCTGGCCTGGTTTGTAGTGGGTACCTATGGTACTTACACCTTATACCACGTCCAGTTATCCCTTATTAGTGAAATGTAGGCAGTGTCTAGATGCCAGGCTCTATAGGGGTTGCTGTAGCCAAGGCTTATCTAGGAGACATGCAAAGCTCATGCAATACCACTGTAGTCACACAGTACTCACACCCATGAAAGAAAATACTCAGTGTTACAAAAATAAAGGTACTTTATTTTAGTGACACAAATGGCAAAAATACAATAGAGACTATACTCCCCTAGGAGGTAAGTAGTACACCAATTATATACACTAGTATGCAGCAATAGCAATAAAAACAGTTAGAAAACAGTGCAATTAGTGAAAATCACAATGGTTTGAAATGGGCCTAGGGGAAACACAAACTATGTACTAAGAAAGTGGAATACGAATGTCGGTTTCCCACCTAGGCAAGTGTGGTGTGTAGAGGGGCGCTGGGAGTATTAGAAAACACCAAAGTAAGTAATAGAACCCACCTCAGAGCCCAGGAAAGCAGGAGTAAATCACAGTAACTTTCCTAGAACACACAAGAACACGAGAAAGAAGATAATGCAAGAACCAGAAGATACTTCAAGACACAAAGGGTGGATTCCTGGACCTAAAGACCTGTGGAAGAATGGGACTAAGTCCAAGAAGCACAGAAGAGTCCAGGGAGGACAGGAGCCCCTGCTAACCCGAATCAAGGTGCAAAAGAAGAACCACTGGTGAAGAACAAACAGTCAGTACTGCACCCAAGAAGATGGATGCGGGTTCGTGGTTGGTGCAGATGATATCCCACACCGGATGGATGATTGCAGTCTTGTTTGCATCGCTGGATTCCACCAACAAGCCTTGGCAAAGGCAAAGCTCATGGTTAGCGGAAAATGGCACTGCCCGGGACCAGGAGGGACCTGGTGGACTCTACCCAGGAGGAGGAGTCAGAGGGGGCTCTCAGCAACTCAGAGAGCCCACAGAATACCAGCCAGTGCACACAGGAGTCCCCCAGCACGGGGACAAAGGAGTTGCAAAAGGAGGCCCACGCAGCACAAAAACAAAGGATCCCACGCCGCCAGAGAACCACTCAGGAAGCTGTGCATCTCAGGAAGGAGTGCTGGGGGCCAGAGCTACATTGTGCACAAAGAATTTCTTAGAAGGATGCCACACGCCTTGGCAACTGAAAAACACATGGTGCACGGGGTATTGTCTTGCGTGAGAAGGCAAGCTCTTACCTCCACCAAAGTTGGACAGTAGGACGTCAGGACCATTGGGACCACTTCAGTCTACCACCTGTGATGCAGGATCCATGCAACTCGTCAGGAGAGGGGACCCATGCAGATGGTCATCGTTGCAGAGAGATGCCTGCTGAAGCAGGGGAGTGACTCCTTCACTCCAAGGGAGATTTGTTCATTCTTCTGGTGCAGACTGAAGACAGACTGTCCTCTGAGGATGCACGACCGGGAAACAGCTGCAGTTGCTGGCAGGAGTTGAAGTTACAATGTTCTAGAAGTCGTCTTTGCTTCGTCGTTGCAGTTTGTGGAGTTCCTGGAGGGTCCAGATGCAGTTTCTTCGGTGAGAAGGTGAAGTAAAGGATGTAGAGGATTCCTGCTGGAGTCTTGCAATCTGAATTTGAAGAACCTCCCAAAGGAGAGACCCTAAATTGCCCTGAAAGGGGGATTGGTCAGCTAAACAGGTAAGCACCTATCAGGGGACGGCTCTGACACCACCTGCTGGCACTGGCCACTCAGATGCTCCCAGAGTTCGCCGCCAACTTGGAATCCAAGATGGCAAAACCCAGGGACCCTCTGGAGGAGCTCTGAGCACCACACCTGGGGTGGTGATGGACAGGGGAGTGGTCACTCCCCTTTCCTTTGTCCAGTTTCGTGCCAGAGCAGGGACTGGGGGTACCTGAACCGGTGTAGACTGGATTATGTAAGGAGGGCACCAAATGTGCCCTTCAAAGCAGTTCCAGTGGCCTGGGGAAGAAAGCTACCCCTTCAAGCCTATTTCCAAAGGGAGAGGGTGTAACACCCCTCCCCCAAAGGAAATCCTTTGTTCTACCTTCCTGGGCTTGAGCTTTTCACGCGACAGGAGGGCAGAAACCTGTCTGAGAGGTGGCAGCAGCTGGGGCTGCCTGAGAAACCTCAGAAGGCTGGAATGGCAATACTGGGGGTCCTCTAAGGAGCCCCCAGAGTGCATGAAATCATACAACCAATGCTTTCAAAAGCCTTGGGGTATGATTCCAACATGTTTGATGCCAAACATACCTATGTTCGGAGTTACCATTATGTAGCTGGGAATAGGGAGTGACCTATTTCCAGTACACGTGTAAAATGGCATCCCCGCACTCCTGAAGTCTGGGAAAATGGTCCTGGAGGTCGTGGGGGCACCTCTGCTAGTGCAGGGGTGCCCTCACACACAGGTACTCTGCACCCTGCCCCCAGGGCTGGAGGGCCTGCTTTAGGGGTGACTTATAAGTGACCTGCAGAAGCCTTTGCAAGGGCTCCCTATGGGTGGCAAAAGAAATGCTGCAGCCCATAGGGATCTCCTGGAACCCCAATGCTCTGGGTACCCAAGTACCATATAAATACCATATAATAGGGACTTATAAGGGGGCACCAGTATGCCAATCTTGGGTGAAATACTGGGTTACCAGTATGCAACAACCATAATTTAAGGGAGAGAGCATAACTACTGGGGTCCTGATTAGCAGGATCCCAGTAGACACACTCAAACACACTGGCAAACAGGCCAAATGTGGGGGTAACCAAGCTAGAAAGAGGCTACTTTCCTACAAGGTTAGCATCTACAATAATGATTTACAAGCTTTTACACACCCACTTTTATATGAATGACTTAAATAGTGAATCAAGAAGTCATTAGCGCATAGTACCTATGCTTATGCCAACGTATGTGCAATATCACAAATTCAAGACAAGGTACTTTGGCCGACGATATTTCGATCCCCTAGACAAGTATCAGGATCATCCTAAGCCTTCGTTAAGCTTGAGTTAAAAGGGTTACAGAGTGCTTGTAACCAAAACGGTGAAGATAAATCTGACTCACGTCTCATATGAGTGACAAGGCAATCAATGGTTTCTGAATCTCTAATCAAGTGCCAATGCCATAAAGTAGTAGTAGAGTGGAGTAGTGTCACAATGTAATAGAGTGTCAGAGAGAGGAGTGGCAGAGTGTCGTAGAGTGCAAAGGCATAAGTAAGAGTGAACTGGAGTAGAGTGAAGTAAAGTAACGTGAACTAGCATAGAGAAAGTTGGGTAGAGTGTTGTTGAGCATAGTACATTGTTGTATAGTGGAGTGGCATAGAGGGTTGTGCAGTGGCATTGAGTAGAGTATCACAGATTGAAGTGGCATAGAGTGGTGTGAATTGGCATAGAGTGGAGTAAACTGGAATGGAGTGGCATATAGAGAGTTGTGTAGGGAGTTACAGAGTGGAGAAAGTGTTAGGGTTTAATGGAATAGAGTGTCAGAGTCTAGTATCATGGAGTATAATGTCAGAGTGAAGTGTCATAGAGTGGAGTTGGGTGGTCTAGAGTGAAGTGGCATAGAGTACAGTGGTGCAAAGTAGATTGGTGTAGAGTGTGGTGGTATAGAGTGCGTTGGTTTTGAGTAAGGTGATGTACAGTGCATTGACGAAGACTGCACTGGTTTAGCATACAGTGCAGTAGCGTAGAGTGGTGAAGAGTAGAGGGGAGCAGAGTGGAGTGGCACAGGATAGATTGCAGTGGTTCAGAGTGATATGTCAGAGTGATGCGGTGCATGGTAGAGTGGAGTGGTGCAAGGTAGAGTAGACTGGTGTAGAGTGCAGTGGTGGAGTGCAGTGATGCAGAGTAGAGTGGCATAGAGTGTAATGGCATATAGTACATTGGTGTAGAGTGCAGTAGAGTGGCATATAGTTGAGCGGTGCAGAGTAGAGTGCTGTTGTGCAGAGTAGAGAGGAGTATAGTTCAGTGGCAGAGTGCAGTGTTGCAGATTAGAGTGTCATAAAGGGCAGTGGTGTAGAGTAGAGTGGCATAGAATGCACTGGTGTAGAGTGCAGTGATGTAGAGTGATGCAGAGGAGAGAAGAGTGGCTTAGAGTACAGTGGTGCAGAGTAGAATAGAGCTGCATAGAGTGCCGTGGCATAGAGTAGATTGCTGCAGAGTACAGTATAGTGGTGAAGAGTAGATTGTTGCAGAGTGGAGTATAGTGATGTAGAGTGCAGTAGCATAGAGCAGTGCAGAGCAGATTGGAGTGGCGCAGGGTACATTGGAGTGGTGCAGGGTAGATTAGACTGGCACAGCGTAGAGTGGAGTTGCGTAGATTGCAGTGGCATAGAGGAGATGATTTCAAAGTAGAGTGAAGTGCCTACAGTGGAGTGGTGTAGAGTAGAGTAGATTAGAGTGCCGTGGTGCAGAAAAGAGTGCATTGGGACAGAGAACAGTGGCATTGAATGCAATGGTGCAGAGTAGAGTGGCGTGGAGTTCAGTGGCAGAGTGCAATGTTGCAGATTAGAGGGTCGCAGAGTACAGTGGTGTATTGTCGAGTGGCATAGAATGCAGCCGCCTAGAGTGCTGTGGCGCAGAGTACAGTGGCATTGAAAGCAGTGGAATAGAGTACTGTGGTGCAGAGTAGATTGGCATAGAGTGCAGTGGCATAGAGTGCATTGGTTTTGAGTAAAGTGGTGAAGAGTGCACTGGCAGAGTGCAGGGGTGTAGTGTACAATGGTTAGAGTAGAATAGCATAGATTGCAGTGGCGTAGTGTAGAGTGCTGCAGAGTAGAGTGATGTAGAGTGGAGTGGTACATTATAGATTGCAGTGCCGTAGAGTAGCACAGAGTGGAGAAAAGTGGTGTAGGGTGCAGTGGCATAGGGTAGATTGTTTCAGAGTACAGTGAAGAAAAGATAGAGAAAAGATAATATACTTCAATATGTTGAAGTATGTAACGATAACAACATAAATAATAATGCTAGGCATAACGGCCCAAAATGAAATATGGCTTCTGCATGTTAGCCATGCTATAATCAAGCCCTTCATTACCTAGATAACAAAACATTAAACATAAATCTTAGAAAAAAATACCCTTTTAATAGCTAAATTGTTGTGTGAAAAGGTAAAATCTGGGCCCAATCTCGACTTCGCTGTTTCACCAACTGGTGTGATCTTAGTCAAATACAAATATTGTGTTTCACAGAGTCTCCTTTCTAGCCTGCAGGCATCAGGGTGAGTGGGACTCTGTTTTCTCTTTAGATCTTCCTCATTGTCCTGCAGCTCCTCTTAAAGGCCTCCTGCAGTGCTCCTCTTCAAGGCGGCAGGTGATGCAGACAGTAATCACCCAAAACTCTTCTCCTCGTGCCCTTTGTTCTTATGAGCACCCTTAATGCCCACAGCTGTAAACAGGACAAACAAAAGGGCAGAGGGCGCAGGGGGCCTCTGGACTCACCTTCATTCTGTTCCCATCAGGTTGGAGGATGGTCGGTACAGGGCTATTATAAGTAGCGCTTTTGTGCACTAATGGCCCTCTGAATAATAGATGTAAAAGGGGAAATTATTTTGTCCCCTTGTACCCCCACCTTCGTCCCCCGTGTCCCCCACCCTCCAAAATCTGGGTGGGATACATCCCCCGCACCCCCCACACTTTCTACGCCCATGGCTAGGCATACATATGCATGAAGCATTCTTGAGCAGACGTATGTGTGCAGGGCAAATTGCCATTACATTTTTGCAAGTGAGCATATCGGTTTTTGAGAATATTCACATACTAAGAATTATTTCTACCTCACTTGCGCTAAACCAGATGGTAAAAAGCTTTGTAGCTCAAGCCCTACATTTGAAGAACTTGGAACAGAGATGTGAGGTCTATGAACTTTTAAAATTACTTACTGGAGAAATTATGAAAAAGGGCAAAAAATTGGTTGAAACGTAGACCTCAGACCAGAGCAGCGAAGGAAAAAAATGCCGGTTTTTCAGCATACCCACTGACTATTTACATATCTTATCTAGAAATCCTACAACCTAACATGTATCTGGTCCACATGCGCCAAAGTTGGATACCCCTATTTAAAGGATTGTGAACATCTCCTGCAAGAATTGAGCATTGAAATATCGCTTAAAAAGTAATCCTTTCCCCCAAAATGAAGTGGCAGTGTATCCAAATATATCAGAGTATCCAATTTACTATAGCAGTTGGGAAGGTTTTCTGAATTAAGAGATGTGCTTGTGACAGTGCAGTTAGTAGTGCATTTAATTAATTTATGTTTTTATCCATATTATTATGAATTGTTACCACTCTATAAACGAAAAATATTAGAAATACAGGTAAACCAGGGCTCCATAAAGAGATGCTTGAATACTGGCTACTGTGAACACCATCATTCCGGAAGTACTGATGTGTACCCATGACTGCTGCAGCTTCCCTGGGGTGCTCCAAGGCCGTTTGTGAATTCCAAAAACGTCGAACTTATTCTCCGAACCCTGTGAGGTTGGAGCATTCATTTTTAACCTGGTGAAGCTCATTTCAGTCCAGGTCTGTTCCGAGGGATTTGTTTTTGTGATCATTTCGTTGTGTCCCACTCCACAGTCTTGTTGTGGCCTAGAAGGTCTGGGTCCCCTGAGAACTGGGCCTCTGAGAGAAGTGTCGAACAATAATGCCTAATCTTTTTGAAGTCTCTCAGCCCCCGCGGTGTTGCTCACCAGGAGGGAGAATTCAGAGATCTCCTGTATTACTAACAGAGAATGTCTGAAAATGTAGTTTTATATTAATCCGATACAGTTGCTGGAGGGGCCTGCTAAACACAATTTGAAGGCAGCTGAGCCGCGGGATGCTTAGATTGCTCGTATCCCTGCACCACTTTATCTTTTTTAAATTAAATGCTGATCTCGAAGGTGAAGCTTTCATTAACTTCATTCCATGCATGCCATGAACTTTGTCATGTTTTGCACCTTTAACCAGACCTGGCTTTTTAATCGACAGCATTTTGAAATTTGGGATTTGTAGCTCAGTTTTCTACTTTTAAACATGCGTCTACAAATGCTCCAGTCGGCTGATGGGTTACAACTTGAGGCCTGTTGCAGGTGCCAAAGGCTTATTGTCGGCATAGACAGCGTTGGCAGTGTTAACGCGTCCTTTGTATGTTAATTTATTACACATTAGGACTCGTTTTAGGCCAATGAATCTTTTGACCCAGTTGAGAGACACCGTAGGACGAGACAGCTGATCAATGTGTCAATCAATATATCAATAATGTAATCAATATTTATCACCACAATACATTTCACTTTGGTTAAAGACATTAATCAAATTGACGACGCAACCATGACCTTTCAGCCATGAATAACCACACCTTTTAATAGAATTTTATGAAGTTTATTCCCTATTAGTTACATTCTAAAATTAAGTGTGTCAATCTCAAAGCCAAGAAACACAACAGCACAGTTCCGATATGGCAACTTTGGTACAATTTCAATAAGGCAAGAATCATAAGCATCAGAATATAACACGACGCAAACATAGATCAGAATACAACAATTGTCAAATACGCGTCAGTTCAACATAGCATAATGGCGGTCGTTTGTCTATTTGCGTCAATTTGATGATCACCTGTCCTAACCACTAATTAGCATTGGCATGTTGGGCTTCATGCAAAAAAATTTAGAACACCAATTTGGAAAACATCTAACTATGGTCTCTGTCAAAATTAAGCAGTTGGTATCTAGAAAGGAAAAGCAAACAGACAAATTACAAATTGTATTGTCATAATTACCCTCCAAGGATTAGGTCAGCATTCAGGATCAGACTTCATCTTCAGGACATCAGTCAAAACGCCATCAGTCTAAACTAAAGTGAATATGGGCCACTTCCCTCGTAAGGAGGAAAAGTGTAAAATGGGCAGTCTATGGATGAGGATGGGTTTAATAAGTCTCAAAGTCACCAAACAGAGTGACAGAGTTTCTGGATAAATCAAAAGCAATCCCTACCTAATTCTAATGACCCTTCTGTGAGATGGGTTTTTATCCCTTTTTCGTAGTACATTCCCCTAAAATCCCATTGGACACTAACTATACCCCACTATCTTTAACCTATAAAATTTAGCATTTTGGTAGTCCCAATTGTCACCCCACATTAGTTTGTGGTTCTTTGATTGGTCTTCATAATTGACGTCTTCGGAGGTGGCACATCCGGCGTTACTTCAATCTTTGGCACGTCTTTTGGGTCAGCAGATTCACTGTCCATCGGTCTAAGTGACCTTGTACACTTCATTAATCTACATTTGTTTCAATTTGCACATAGCTTTTAAACCAAGGCACCAAATATGCGCTTGGGAACGGAATCTACATAGATACATTCGTCTTCCAAGTTGAAGAAAAAGAACATTTGCAGGGTCATGGCCCTTTGCGAGTCATCACACTGGAAAAAACAGAAAAATGCATTTAATATGAGAGCTGGGTAGCTAAAACCCGCAGCTTACGCTAACTTAAGGCCTATAAAGGTTTTCAATACAAATGCAATAACATAAATGTTAATACAAGCTTGATTAAACATAACATAAACATTTTATTCATCATTAGAAGTTTGTGTATACATTGGTGGCCATTTACTGTGATCACAATTCAGGTGCACGTTTAAGCGAAACCGCTATTATTATTGTTTTCTGTGCAGCATTATTACATATTGATATTAAGAATTTAATTTTAATATAGGTTATGTAGGCTATGCCTCCCTCAGTCCCTCCTCTGATGACGCTCGTCATCACAAAAAACCTTTCACTTTTAACCCTTTATTTTTAATTTTTCACTTTACGCTTAATGCGCATTTCAACATCTTGTCCCTTATGTGAACTTTCCCAAATTTCATTGAACATTTTCTCTCTTTCACTTTCTTTATTTCTCCTGGTTCTTTTGGTCCAATTTCTCTTTATTTTGTCATTAATTTTGCATATTCCCCATAATCCCAATAGACAGGCCAGAACAATTAATAGACCCATTAGTATTTTTGCAAGTACCCCATTCCAAATGTTGGTAAACCAGTTCCCTACTCTGGCAATTCCTTTTCTAAATTTCTCCCAAACTCCAGGTTCCTTCAAATCCTTCAAGTCTGCACTATCTCTAGTTAGGTTAGTAAGCATACCTCTAATCTTTTTATTATTGTCTGGTATGAACGAGCAACAATGACGCTCGTTGAGCATCTTGCAGACTCCTCCACTTTTTGCTAAAAGGATGTCTAAAGCAAGCCGATTTTGAAGAGTCATAGCTCTTTCTGCAGCAAGTTCAGTATCCATCAGGAGTATAGCCCCTGTAAAATTTGTCAGCATGTTATCCACAATAGTAGACAACTTTTGAATCTTTATGGAATTCAAGAAAACCCCTACTGAAGGGATTATAGCTCCAAATATGTCACCTATGACAGCAGCCACTGATTCTCGTTTTTGTCTAGTATGTTGTAATTCAGACGTTTTAGGTATTTGCTTTAAGTCATCAATCTGGTACATTTTTGGGAAAACTATTCCCAAATAACATTTCCTTAGGGAGACGGTAATAAGCATCAAGTGCACAGATGTAATAGATCCCAGGGATCGCTGGATCCTGTCCATTCAACATAAATGTCCACTTACTCTGAAACAAGAACACATGTCTACATTCACTTGTTCCCACAAACAAATTGTCCTGCTTGGATTTTGGCCTATATATACAAAGCCTACCTACATGTAATGCATCTATAGCTAGTTTGCCTTGCGTTTTGATTGCGGTATGAGCATAATTATTTGCATATGTGTGTTTTTCTAACCCCTTTTCTAATCTTTCTTTTAATGCTTTGCATCTAACATCAGTGTGATCTAAAAAGCTTTTCTCTACAGGTGACAATAAGCAAGCCAGATTATTGTGATGTGCATAAGCAGTTCCAAATGTAAGCGTCGGCTCAAAGAATCCTCTAACTAAGTTTATATCATGTTTCTTAGCTAGCTTGTTAAAAAATTCAATCACAGGCACAAAAGAAAACACAACATCCAGATTTGAATAAAAGTATTGCACATGCTCTTGATTATAGAATCTTGTTATAAGCAGACTACAACTAATCCCGTATGTTAGGGGAAGACTATGATAGGTGACCCCTTCTTGCACAGACGAAGGAATCTTGGTACACACATAACAGTCTTTCGCATCCATGGTCTCTACATACTCATTCAAGAAGCGATAGAAGACATTAGTAGAAAGTTCCCCCTTCGAATTAGTTCCCTCATGCAAGTGTCTTGCATCCTGTTCAAACTTTTCCCACGGTGTTAGTGTTGTAACTTCAGGTTTTGAAGTAGCGTTAATAGTCTTTTTCTCCAACCACGGCATTCTCACAATCACTCCCACAATTATTATTGCACACACAATACCTATTATAAGACTCAGCCAACCACACACCTTACTTCCCTTGTTACTACCTCTATTATAAGCCTTGTCTGTATAGAATCAGACAGTAGAATAACAACCAACTCGAGGATGATTTAGAACTCTTTTTCTCTCTTGCTCTCTGCATGTATTTACAGCGTTTTCACTCGCTCCAGGACCCCTTTGTCAAATCAGGTTAGAAGCTTGTCGTAATCAGGTTTTTCAAAGTCAAATCTGGTTCTAGTGTCACATCCGGTAGTTTATAGGTCTCTTTCTTAGTTTTTGATTTCAATTTTAACAAAGTCTTTTCTTTGAATTAATTCAGGTACCGTAATATTGACCTGGTACTTCTCGATCAAAACAGAATGCTAAGAATTCTTGTTGCCATTCAGATGTTGTAGCATACGCCCATTCAGGACCTGTATATCTCCTGTTTGCGACTCTCTTTCTCTTCAATCTGCGTTCACCTTGTAGTTCTCCTTCACTTAGGTCTTCCACTCGGGATGTTTCAGTTTCTTCTATTATTGCTTCATCTGGTATGCTTCTTATCCTCAAAAGTGGTTTCTCTGGCCAGTTATCACCTTTATGCGTCTTTTTCCGATATGCCTTTTCAGGACGCTGGACAGTACCCTCCTCTTGTGATATGGTGTTTTCACTTAATGGACCAGCAACTGGCTCAGGGGATGCTGGCACACTCTGATCTCTTTCTATTATTTCTCCTTCTTCTTCTTCTTCTTGATCTGTAATGGGCTCAAGTTCTAACCCGTATCCGTCTAATTCTGGGATAACCTCTCCTTGACTTAGTTCTCCTGCCGCCTCTGCTGAGATAGGCACTCTGTCACCTCTCTCAAACTCAGTTACTGTTTGAGGAACGAGGCTGTGAGACTTCTCGTCCTGGAACTGTTGTGCCAGAAACTCAGAGTTCCTCATCAGTTGGGCACGTTACCTTCTTTGGGTGACTGGCATGTATCCAGTTTGGAACGGCCACACATTTCACAGCAGTGGTTGTTGTCAAGATTACTTGATACGGCCCTTTCCAACGTGGCTCCAAACACGACTTTCTCACGTGCTTCTTGACAACCACCCAGTCACCGGCTTGTAGAGTATGACCTGGATCTCCAATCAGTGGCAATGTGTTAGCCTCTACCTGGTGAGAGAAAGAGCGAATCACATCAGCCAAACCTTTGCAGTAGTCCAACACCATATCATCTGTGATATTCACTAGAGCATTCGCAGGTTTCGCTGGCAACCTCATAGCTCTGCCCATGAGGATTTCATGGGGGGACAGTCCTGTTTCCTTATCAGGGGTGTTCCTCATTGACATCAGCACTAAGGGCAATGCATCTGGCCACTTCATATTGGTAGCTGCGCACATTTTTGCCATTCTTGATTTCAGAGTACCATTAATTTGCTCTACTAGTCCTGATGCTTCAGGGCGGTAGCTACAATTCAGCTTTTGCTCGATGTCTAGTGCGGCACACAGGAGTTTAATCACCTCATTCTCGAAATGTCTGCCCCTATCTGACTCTATAGAGACCGGAAACCCAAACCTTGGTATTAGTTCCCTAAGAAGCAGCTTTGCAACTGTGAGACTGTCATTTCTACTTGTGGGGTAGGCTTCAATCCAATTACTGAAAATACACACAATCACCAACACGTACTTTAGTCCTCCACAAACAGGCATCTCAATGAAGTCCATTTGCATTTTGTTGAAAGGACCACCAGCTCTCCCAATGTGGCTCAAAGTTACCACAGTCCCTTTTCCAGAATTCATCTGTTGACAGATGATGCACCTGTGGCAGCTAACCTCTGCGGCATGTCTGAACTTTGGGTTAAACCAATCAATTTTGAATGACCTGATCATTGCATCTCTCCCAAGGTGAGCCTGTCCATGGTATAGCCTGGCAAACTGTGACAGAAGGCTATTTGGCAAGACCAATTTCCCCTCCTCTGAGACCCACAAATCATCAGCCCTCTGTACACATTGCATTCTTTGCCAGGAAAGTTTTTCCTCTTTTCTAACACAACCCTGTAACGTCTTTAACTCATCTAGGGTATCGACCACCCTTAATGCAAGGTTCAAACATGTGTCATTTTCAGTTTGCGGTAATAATTCCCACTGTTCCTTGAATGATATGCAGTTCAATGCGCAAAACCTTGCAACTTGATCTGCATAACCATTTCCCATGGACACAAATTCTTGTGACTTAACGTGAGCATTGCATTTCACCACGGCAATTTCAAGAGGTAACTGAATTGCATGTAACAAATCCTTTATTTGTTCACCATTCTTCACAGGAGACCCAGAAGAGGTCATGAAACCTCTCTGCGACCACAATTGGCCAAAATCATGTACAATTCCAAATCCATATCTGCTATCAGTATAGATAGTGACTCTCAGATTCACAGCTGCGTGGCATGCCTTAGTAAGGGCAATTAATTCTGCCACTAGTGCGGAAAACACTTTCTCGAGCCAGGAAGCTTCAATGATACCAGCTATGGTACATACAGCGTAACCAGCCCTCAGTGTTCCGACAGAATCTCCTAAACAAGACCCATCAACAAACATAATGCAGTCATTTTCTTTCAGCTGTGTGTCTTGAATATCTGGTCGAGGTTTTGTACATAATTCCATTACCTCAAGACAATCATGTTCAAATTCTTCCTCATTGTTAACTTCAGTACCCTCAGCAGGAAGCAGAGTTGCCGGGTTTAACACAGTACATTGTTTCAGCGAAACATTTGGTGACCCCAGTATGATTGTCTCATATTTAGTAAGTCGGGCATTTGTCATGTGTTGAGTTTTGGTTTGAGTCAACAAAATTTCAACTGAATGAGGAACCATTACTGTTAGGGGGTATCCCATGACTATGCCTTCACACTGCGTAAGGCTTTGACCAACTGCTGCAACTGCGCGCAAACAACCCGGTAAGGCTGCTGCAACAGGGTCCAAGGTAGCTGAAAAATACGCTACAGGGCGATTTGCACCTCCATGGACCTGTATCAAGACAGACAAAGAACAAGCATCACGTTCATGACAAAACAGTAGAAAAGGTTTCGTATAATCAGGCATACCTAACGCTTGTGCCCTGCACATGCACTCTCTCAATTCCAAATCAAATCATAAACATTTATAAAGCGCGCTACTCACCCGTGCGGGTCTCAAGGCGCTAGGGGGAGGGGGTTACTGCTGCTCGAAGAGCCAGGTCTTGAGTAGTCTCCGGAAAGCGGAGTGGTCCTGGGTGGTCCTGAGGATGGTGGGAAGGGAGTTCCATGTCTTGGCCGCCAGGTAGGAGAAGGACCTCCCACCCGCCGTGGTGCGGCGGATGCGAGGGACGGCGGCGAGAGCGAGGTTGGCGGAGCGAAGAGGACGGGTGGGTGTGTAGAAGCTGAGGCGGCGGTTGAGGTATTCGGGTCCCTTGTTGTGGAGGGCGTTGTGTGCATGGGTGAGGAGTCGGAAAGTGATCCTTTTGTTGATGGGAAGCCAGTGCAGGTGTCTCAGGTGGGCGGAGATGTGGCTGTTGCGGGATATGTTGAGGATGAGGCGGGCGGAGGCGTTTTGAATTTGTTGCAGACGTTTCTGGAATTTAGCGGTGGTTCCTGCGTATAGGGTGTTGCCGTAGTCCAGGCGGCTCGTGACGAGGGCGTGGGTCACGGTCTTTCTGGTGTCGGCGGGGATCCAACAGAAGATCTTCCGGAGCATGCGGAGGGTGAGGAAGCAGGAGGATGATACGGCGTTGACTTGTTTGGTCATGGTGAGAAGTGGGTCCAGGATGAAACCGAGGTTGCGTGTGTGGTCTGAGGGGGTCGGTGAGGTGCCAAGGGCCGTGGGCCACCAGGAGACATCCCAGGCGGTCGGGGTGTTTCCGAGGATGAGGACTTCCATTTTGTCTGAGTTCAGTTTCAGACGGCTGAGTTTCATCCAATCTGCGACATTTTTCATTCCATCTTGCAGGTTGGTCTTGGCGCTGGTGGGGTCCTTGGTGAGGGAAAGTATCAGTTGAGTGTCGTCAGCGTAGGAGGTGATGATGATGCTGTGTTTGCGTACGATGTCGGTGAGGGGGCTCATGTAGACATTGAAGAGAGTCGGGCTGAGCGAGGAGCCTTGTGGGACGCCGCAGATGATCTCGGTGGGGTCTGAGCGGAAAGGTGGGAGGTAGACTCTTTGGGAGCGGTTGGAGAGGAAGGAGGTGATCCAGTCCAGGGCCTGTCCTTGGATCCCGGTGGAGCGGAGGCGGGTTATTAGGGTGCAGTGACAGACGGTGTTGAAGGCAGCCGAGAGGTCGAGGAGGATGAGGGCGACTGTTTCTCCGTTGTCCATCAGGGTTCTGATGTCGTCTGTGACTAAGTTGAGGGCGGTTTCTGTGCTGTGATTGGCTCGGAATCCGGACTGAGAGGGGTCGAGTAGGCTGTTGTCTTCAAGGAAGTTGGTTAGTTGCTTGTTGACGGTCTTCTCTATGACTTTGGCAGGGAAGGGGAGGAGCGAGATGGGGCGGAAGTTCTTCAGGTCGCTTGGGTCCGCCGTAGGTTTTTTCAGTAGGGCGTTGACTTCAGCGTGTTTCCAGCTCTCTGGGAAGGTAGCAGATGAAAACGAGCTGTTGATGATGGTCTGGAGGTGTGGGGCGATGATGTCGTCGGCTTTGTTGAAGATGAAGTGTGGGCAGGGGTCCGAGGGGGCACCGGAGTGGATGGAGTTCATGGTGGCTTTGGTCTCTTCCGTGTTGATGTGAGTCCAGGCGTTGAGGGTGATGGCTGGGGTTGTAGGTTCTGTGGTGGTTGGCTGGGTCTGGTGTCCGAAGCTGTCGTGTAGGTCGGTGATCTTACGATGGAAGAAGGTGGCGAGGGAGTTGCAGAGGTCATGTGAGGGCGTGATGGCGTTGGCGTTAGGGTTGGAGAGCTCTTTTACGACGTTGAAGAGTTCTCTGCTGTTGTGGCTGTTTTTGTCCAGTCTGTCTGTGAAGAAATTTCTTTTGGCGGCGCGGATCAGTTGGTGGTGTTCGCGGGTAGTGTTCTTGAGGGCAGTCATGTTCTCTGCTGTGTGGTCCTTGCACCAGGCTTTCTCGAGGGTGCGGCAGGTTTTCTTTGATTCCTTAAGGGTGTCGGTGAACCAGAGAGGTTTTTTGGTGTTGGTCTGTCTTGGGAGGCGTCTGAGGGGAGCAAGGTTGTCTGCGCAGTTGGTGATCCAATTCGTGAGGCTGAGGGCTGCGTCGGTGGGGTCGGAGGGGAAGGTGGGTTGGTTGTCGTTGAGAGTGGAGAGAAGCTGTTCCTCAGGGATTTTGTTCCACTGTCGACGTGGGATGGGTTGTGTGCGGAGGTGGCGAGTCTCGCGTCGGAAGGTGAAGTGGACACATCTGTGGTCGGTCCAGTGTATAGCGGAGGAGTGGCTGAAGGATACATGGTTGCTGGCGGAGAAGATGGGGTTGAGCGTGTGTCCGACGATGTGGGTGGGGGTGTTCACCAGTTGCTTGAGGCCGAGGTTGGCGAGGTTGTCGAGCAGGGCGGTGGTGTTGGGGTCGTTGTTTTGTTCCAGGTGGAAGTTGAGGTCCCCGAGGAGGATGTAGTCCGGTGAGGCAAGGGCGTGCGGGGAGATGAAGTCGGAGATAGAGTCGCTGAAGAGGGCGTGGGGTCCAGGGGGTCGGTAGATGAGAGTTCCTCTGAGGGTGGTCCTGGGGTCTGTGTGGATCTGGAAGTGCAGGTGTTCGGCAGCGAGGGGGGGTGTCTTCGGTGGAGGTGGTGACGTTGATGGAGTCCTTGAAGACGATGGCGATTCCTCCTCCTACTTGGTTGGTGCGGTCTTTCCTGGAAATCTTGTAGCCTTCGGGGATGGCTATGGCGATGTCGGGGGCCGAGGAGGCGTTCATCCAGGTCTCAGTGATGAAGGCGACGTCCGGTGCGGTGGAGTCCAGGAGGTCCCAAAGTTCAACGGCGTGCTTGTGGACCGAGCGTGCGTTGATCAGGATGCATTTGAGGTGGTTGTTAGCGCGTGGGCTGGCGGGCGTGGTGTTTTTGCGGTGGAAGGTGAGTTTGCAGGTGTGACATACGAAGGGTCCGTGGGTACGTTTCGGGTTGGCTTGGAAGCAGGTACTGGAGCGCCCCGGGTTGAGGGCGTGGAGGGTGGCGGGGTCGTAGCGGTGCTGTGGGGTTTGGGAGTGCTGGTGGCCAGGGGTCGTGGTGCTGGGCGCGGTCCAGGCGCGGACGGGCTTGCCTTTGGCGCGCCAGCGGCGCGGCCGCAAAGCGCCCGCCATAAGAGGGAGGAGGGGGGAGGAGGGGTCAGCTGGGGGTGGGAGTGGGGCGATGAATGGGAGCAGGGGGGGCGGGGGCGAGCAGGAGGTGGCAGCGGGAAAGCGGAGGGTGGGGGGGTCAGGTAGAGGGGAGAAAAGATAGGGGAGGGGGGGTTAAAGGTGGCGGGGAGTTAGGAAGAAAAGATAGGAAGATAGGGGAGGGGGTTACAGAGGTGGAGGGGAGTGACGAAGGTGAGAGAGAAGAGTCAGGAGCAGAAGAGCAGAAGAGAGAAGAGAGAGGAGCCCAGAAGAGGGTAAAGAAGAAGAGGAGTGAGGAGCAGAAGAACAGAATAGAGAAGATCCAAGAATAGGGTAAAGAAGAAGAGGAGCAGAAGAACAGAAGAGAGAAGAGCCCAGAAGAAGGTAAAGAAGAAGAGGAGCAGAAGAGAGAAGAGCCAGGGAGAAGGTAAAGAAGAAGAGGAGCGAGGAGTCCAGAGCAGAAGAACAGAGGAGAGAAGATCCAAGAGGAAGGGTAAAGAAGAGGAGGAGAGAAGAGTCAAGGAAGAGGAGTCCAGCAGAAGAGGAGAGCCCTGAGAAGCAGAGGATACAAAGTACACAGAAGAAGAACACAGATGAAGTACACAGAAGAAGAGTACAGATGAAGAACACAGAAGAAGGACAAAGAAGAAGGAAGCACACGCAGGTCGCGGTGCAGAAGAGAAGGAAGAAACACAGATGAAGTATACAGAAGAAGAACACAGATGAAGACAGAAGAAAGAACACGCAGGACGGGGTGCAGGGAAGAAAAGAAGAACACAGATGAAGAATACAGATGAAGAGCACAGAAGAAGATCAAAGATGAAGAAAGAAGCAGGAGAGGAGGTGAGTAGCGCGGGGCAGGGCGAGGGGCTGGGCGGGGGGGGGGTACTTACTGTATTTTCGCAGGACTTGCTTGGAGGTTTCAGGAGCCTGGGCTGGTGGAGCTGCAGCGGCAGGGGGAGCGACCTACCCTCGGGTCAAGGGTCACTAACTCTGTTGCGCAGCGGCCGCCATAAGAGGGAGGAGGGGTCAGCTGGGGGCGGGAGTGGGGCGACGAATGGGAGCAGGGGGGGCGGGGGCGAGTAGGAGGTGGTGCGGGAAAGCGGAGGGTGGGGGGGTCAGGTAGAGGGGAGAAAAGATAGGGGAGGGGGGGTTAAAGGTGGCAGGGAGTTAGGAAGAAAAGATAGGAAGATAGGGGAGGGGGGTTACAGAGGTGGAGGGTAGTGAGGAAGGTCAGAGAGAAGAGTCAGGAGCAGAAGAGCAGAAGAGAGAAGAGAGAAGAGCCAGGGAGAAGGTAAAGAAGAAGAGGAGCGAGGAGTCCAGAGCAGAAGAACAGAGGAGAGAAGATCCAAGAGGAAGGGTAAAGAAGAGGAGGAGAGAAGCGTCAAGGAAGAGGAGTCCGGCAGAAGAGGAGAGCCCTGAGAAGCAGAGGATACAAAGTACACAGAAGAAGAACACAGATGAAGTACACAGAAGAAGAGTACAGATGAAGAACACAGAAGAAGGACAAAGAAGAAGGAAGCACACGCAGGTCGCGGTGCAGAAGAGAAGGAAGAAACACAGATGAAGTACAAAGAAGAAGAGTACAGATGAAGAACACAGAAGAAGGACAAAGAGGAAGAAAGCACACGCAGGTCGCGGTGCAGAAGAGAAGGAAGAAACACAGATGAAGTATACAGAAGAAGAACACAGATGAAGACAGAAGAAAGAAAACGCAGGACGGGGTGCAGGGAAGAAAAGAGGAACACAGATGAAGAATACAGATGAAGAGCACAGAAGAAGATCAAAGATGAAGAAAGAAGCAGGAGAGGAGGTGAGTGGCGTGGGGCAGGGCGAGGGGCTGGGCGGGGGGGGGTACTTACTGTATTTTCGCAGGACTTGCTTGGAGGTTTCAGGAGCCTGGGCTGGTGGAGCTGCAGCGGCAGGGGGAGCGACCTACCCTCGGGTCAAGGGTCGCTGAATGACTCAAGCTCTTCCTTGGACAAGGCTATGGTATATGGCTCATCTTTGATCTCTTTGCCTGTCAGTTTTATCAAAGGTTTTGAGATGATCGAGAAGTTGGGTATCCACTGGCGACAGTAGCCCACCATTCCCAGGAACATCCTGACATCTCTCTTCGTTGTTGGGGGGGTTCATTTGCAAAATGGCAGTTATTCTTTCCTTCGATATTCTCCTGGACCCCCTTTCAATTAAATGCCCTAGGTATTTTACCTCTTTCTGACAATATTGCAGCTTCTTGGGTGACACCTTATGTCCATTCTTTCCCAAATGATTCAGTAGGCAATTGTATCATATTTACAGTTGTCCCTTGTTTTGGATGCAATCAGTAAGTCGTCGATGTACTGTACTAGAGTCAAGTTAAAAGGTAGTACTAAGGATTCTAAGTCCTTTTTCAATATCTGATTAAAGATAGACGGTGATTCAGAAAATCCTTGAGGAATTCTGCACCAACTGTACACTTTGTCCAGGAATTTGAAACTGAACAAAAATTGACTGTCCTCGTGAAGAGGTATCGAAAAGAATGCTTGTGACAAATCTATAATGGTGAACCATTCAGCATTACAAGGAACCTGAAACATTATCACTGCTGGATTGGGCACTAATGGGCAGCATTTTACCACAATCTCATTTATTTTTCTCAAATCCTGCACAATTGGGACTTTCCCACATGGCTTTTTCAGACCCATTATTGGAGAATTACATGGACTGCTCAAAACTTCTTTCAGGACTCCCTGTTTCAGAAAATCTGCAATTATTTGTGACACTTCAATAAGAACATCTTGTGCCATATGATATTGTGGCACCTGGGGAAACACTGCATTCGGCTTTACTTGTACTTTAACTGGTTCCACGCCTTTTATTAGTCCCACTTCCTTTCCTGTCAGATCCTATACTCTCTCTGTCACTGTTCCCTGTAACTCGACAGGTAGATCAATCATCGTAAGCATCGGAAACAAGGTACTCAAAGGATAATCCTCATTTGCTGTCCCTGTCTCTTCCTCTGAAAACTGACCTTCGTCTCCCTCATCATCACTGTTTGTCTGTACTTCGATTCCATCATTGGAACAGGTAATCGAACATTTTGTCTTGCACAGTAAGTCCCTCCCCAGTAGGGATACCGGACTTGAATCACAGACCACAAATCTATGCAGTCCCTGGAAGTTGCCGATCTCAACTTGCACTGGATCTGTAATTGGGTTTGTCAGGTACTGGTTTGCTACTCCGACTACCCTTATGGTATGCCCCGAAAGTGGTAGTTTCGGAACCTCAGCACTCCTGACTGTAGAGCGTGTAGCTCCAGTATCGACCACAAACGAGACTTTATAACCCATTACCTTCCCTTCCACATAGGGACCCCTTTGATCCACCTCTAAGGATGCTGCAAGCCTGCACTCTTCACTATCTGAGCTATCATCCGACCATTCTTCATTTATGCCATTTTCACCTCGTAATGGGAATTGCTGCACTGTATTATTTTGACTCATTACCTGACCTGTGACCTGTTGAGGAAGCATGACCTGTTGCTGTCCCATCTGAGCCATTGGTAATTGCATTTGCTGTCTAGGTACCAAGGGAACCTGCTGTTGTACTTGCTGCATCTGTGCTGGCTGGAAACGCGGCATTTGTATTTGCTGCATGGGCTGTACCCCTTGCATTTGTACCAGGTTATTTTGAAAATTTGGATTTTGATGTCTTGGTTTCGGACCTCTTACATTTTGCAATGTACCAACATTAGTGCTTTGTTGAACGACACCATCCTGCACCACATTCAGGCACTCCCGTTTCCAGTGCCCCACACCCCCGCACGCGTGACATGGTCACATCTTTTTCACCCCTTGTGCGTCATTTTGAATCACAACGCTATTCAAGTCTGGACCGCGATTCACGAACCCTCGGCCTCGACCTCTCGGTTGCACCTGAAACACACCATTCATTTGCGGTTGCTGCTGTATCATCTGCTGGACTCCATTTCCCTGTATTCCTGCCTGTGCAGCCCTCATCTGCATCACCATCACTTTCTCTTTCAGCTTTTTCTGCTTCAATTCAATTTCGTCACTACAGTATTTCGCATACTGCAATACTTCATCAATCGGCTTTGCTTGCCAACAAATCAAATTATTCTTAATCATTTGACTAACCTCTGGTCTTAACCCTTCAACAAATCTGAACACGAGATGGTTCATGTCTTTCGGCTCGATGGTCTCAGTACCACTGTAGTGCTTGAATGCCTTTAACAACCTCTCATAGTAAGCATGTATGGATTCTTTAACCTCTTGCGAAGTCCGGTCGATTTTCTGCCAATCAGTCACTTTCGGCGACACCATTTGTTTCGAAAACTCAATCACCTTATGATAGTACTTCATCACCTCCTCGGAAGGAGCTCCGGTCACCTTATCCCTTGCCGGCTCCTTTGTCGGCAAATCTACCCCTCTCTTGCACTTGAGCCACAAATCAGGCGGAACAATGATCTCAAACAAGGTATTCAAGTCTTCCCAGAGACACTTCGCAAGCTTCACGAGCCTATCTGTTTGCTGATACGACTCGATCGGTTTCTCCCTCAATCTGGGATAATCATTAGTAAAGGATAGGATGTCTCCTCTGGACCACGGTATATGTACTAAAACACCACCAGCTGTTTCTCTCATGGGTAGTATTTTTACTGATTCTGTATCGGGTGAGGCTTTGTCTTGACTTGACCCTGGACTGTCACCCTTTTCCTTATCTCTTTTCTTTGCACATCTGCCTTCCCATTTTTCTAATGCACCCCAAATCTGCGCACTTTGCAATAATTCTTTTAGATGCGCTTTCATTCCAGCAGACCTCATGTGCTCAAAATCTTTCGAATCAAAATCTAATCTGTAGCTTCTTTTCAAATGTTTAGTGTTTTCAATGTCAAATTTGTTTTTGTCTGCCAGGTTTGCTAATCTCTGATGCACCTTGCCCACTTCTTTGGTAATCTTGGGGCACAGGAATCTCAGTTCTGCTTCAGTGTATGACTCCAATCTATTTACCCCTATCGTACCTTCCACCAATTCCGCTGCTTCCACTCCCAGTCTTACAAAATGTAGGTAGTCATCTTGCCCTACCTTTTCTGGTTCTACTGCCGTCACTGTAGTCTTTTGTGAAGTATAAGTTTTCTCTAGCCATTCATTCAGCTGTTGCACTCTAAAACCTTGCAGTGAAATGTTCCCTGCATGTATCATTGGCGACTGTGAGGTGTTCGTACTCATCGTCTGTGGAGTTAAACCCCCTAATCCTGCCTGACGCATTGCTTCCAAGGGCGCTTCTACTGGGCTTAGGTCTATTAAAGACCTCGGCTTTTCGACTGCTTGTTCTCCTGGAGCCATTATCTGGGGAGTACCTATGGACCCTCCTCTTACCGCATCTTGGGTCATTACACCCTGATCACATACGCCAGATTTGCCTTGGGCATACAATGGCACTGGTTGACCGACAGTAATTGGTAACGATATGGCGGCAGGTGTCTGACCTGGTCCCAGGCTCCGTGGAGCAGTAACTCCATAGGTCTATTCCAAAGTACCCGGGGCAGGCACTAATGGAGGACCAGCCACTGGGTTATACCCCGGTATCAGTTGTGGTTGCGACTGGGACAGCAATTTCGGAGTTGACTCAATCTGCACTAATCTTGATTTTGTATATATCGGGTCTGGCGGCACTATCAGATTTGTAGTAGTCTCAAAGTACTGGGACGTCTGGATAGATTCTCTGTATCTGCGGTGGAGGTTGCAACTGTATCTGCACGTCTGGCGCAGTGGGTACACTGACACCATTCTGTATCGAAGTCGTATCACTAGTCTGTACCGTATCAGTAACTCCCTTCTCCTGCGTCTGGTTCCCAGGACCCATGCTAGTGCTCGGAACACTGTCGCTCACTGCATAAGGTGGCGGACGATCATGTAATAATCGGTCCACGAATTCTTCATCGTCTGAATCATCTTCCTCTTCCCAAGGTCTCTTATTCTCCTTAGACTTACTAGAGTCCTTATCTGTTTTACAGGAGGCTTTCTTTCCCTGTGACTCTTCTCCCTGAGCTATATCTGGGAACAATTTTAATCTGTCAACAATTCCTCGTCTCCACATTTTGTTCTCGTTATCCCACCTAGCATAAGATTTTTCTGCTCTTTTTAGCCTTCTCTGGAACCTTTCTTGTCTATGTTTAAGAGCCATCAAATCCAAATCGCTAAAGCCTCATATTGGGCTGGCCTCGGAGGTGGTTTTTGTGTACTTACCATCCATCTTAAGTTTTCTAGCACCTTTGGATTGAACGTCCCATCTTCTAGGAACGCTAAACATCCCTCTTTCTCTGTTAGTTTGCGCCACTGTTTCATCCATAAACAAGGCGGGACATCCTTCTCCTCCATAACCATGTAAGCTGGAGTACCCTCAGGCGGTGTAGGCTCCCCATCAGTTGCCATAATATATGCGTCTCCTTTCAGAGCGCTCTTAAATGCCTTGACAAAATTCATTTTGCGATTTTCTCTTATTTATATTTAATCTGAAAGTGACTTAGTTCCCAGGACACTCTTCACCCACCCTTCTCAACCTTTTGCCTCTCACGGACGGCAGGCAATCCGTGTGCGACCCCTCTCGACAACTGACCTATCTCAGCGCGGCACTACTGATGTCACACTCACACACTGCAGCTGACAAAGTCTTACGGCTCGTCCGCCCCTCACTAGATTCACACAAACTTAATGCAAAATATTGCAAGCACCTTAAATGACAACACAAATCTGTCGGTTTACTACAGAAAGGGTAACACATTCGCTTCAGAACTTTACAGAGATTTTACTTGAAGCCTCGGCCGCTACTCTCTCCTTCTCAGCTCCCGCATACGCAAGCAGAATTCGACCCGCAAATTCTACTCTCGACTTGTCAATGGCTCGTCCTAGTGCACTTTAGAACTTGCCAAATCTCCGTCGAAGGTTTCACACATACGTTTCAACTCAAACTTGACTTGTCAACCACGCCTGATTGACCTATTAAACCGCACAGATTACAACATAAACTCAAGTGTCTCCTACACTTGTCAATATACTCCGGAGTCTTAGACCACAACGGGTCCGTACATAAACAATCAACCACGTGGATCATTTTGAGCACAAAGTGCCACACTCACATGAAGTACGCTGACTTCCCTACTCTCATACTGAGGAGTACGCCCACTCCTACTAAAACAACATTTACCTGGCCTAGATACACACAAACTTCACCGATCACCTGCAAAAAAGGCATAAGCTGAGCAAGCGCAAACCCCTATACCACACACATTATAACGGCAAGAACATTCCCAACTCACTTAGGCAGGCTCCGAGATCCGGGGAAAGTCATGGTGAATTTAGAAACCCATCATACCTCCAATTTGCATTATCACAGAAAAACAATTTAAACAAAGATTTTCCGTCCTAGGGCCCCAAAGGGCCAAACCGTCGCTCTGCTACCAGAACTGTTAACGCGTCCTTTTTATGTTAATTTATTACACATTAGGACTCGTTTTAGGCCAATGAATCTTTTGACCCAGTTGAGAGACACCGTAGGACGAGATAGCTGATCAATATGTCAATCAATATATCAATAATGTCATCAATATTTATCACCACAATACATTTCACTTTGGTTAAAGACATTAATCAAATTGACGACGCAACCATGACCTTTCAGCCATGAATAACCACACCTTTTAATAGAATTTTATGAAGTTTATTCCCTATTAGTTACATTCTAAAATTAAGTGTGTCAATCTCAAAGCCAAGAAACACAACAGCACAGTTACGATATGGCAACTTTGTTACAATTTCAATAAGGCAAGAATCATAAACATCAGAATATAACACAACGCAAACATAGATCAGAATACAGCACTTGTCAAATACGCGTCAGTTCAACATAGCATAATGGCGCGTTTGTCTATTTGCGTCAATTTGATGATCACCTGTCCTAACCACTAATTAGCATTGGCATGTTGGGCTTCATGCAAAATAATTTAGAACACCAATTTGGAAAACATCTAACTATGGTCTCTGTCAAAATTAAGCAGTTGGTACCTAGAAAGGAAAAGCAAACAGACAAATTACAAATTGTATTGTCATAATTACCCTCCAAGTATTAGGTCAGCATTCAGGATCAGTCTTCGTCTTCAGGACATCAGTCAAAACGCCATCAGTCTAAACTAAAGTGAATATGGGCCACTTCCCTCTTAAGGAGGAAAAGTGTAAAATGGGAAGTCTATGGATGAGGATGGTTTTAATAAGTTTCAAAGTCACCAAACAGAGTGACAGAGTTTCTGGATAAATCAATAGCAATCCCTACCTAATTCTAATGACCCTTCTGTGACATGGGTTTTTATCCCTTTTTCGTAGTACATTCCCCTAAAATCCCATTGGACACTACCTATACCCCACTATCTTTAACCTATCAAATTTAGCATTTTGGTAGTCCCAATTGTCACCCCACATTAGTTTGTGGTTCTTTGATTGGTCTTCATAATTGACGTCTTCGGAGGTGGCACATCCGGCGTTACTTCACTCTTTGGCACGTCTTTTGGGTCAGCAGATTCATTGTCCATCGGTCTAAGTGACCTTGTACATTTCATTAATCTACATTTGTTTCAATTTGCACATAGCTTTTAAACCAAGGCACCAAATATGCACTTGGGAACGGAATCTAAATAGATACATTCGTCTTCCAAGTTGAAGAAAAAGAACATTTGCAGGGTCATGGCCCTTTGCGAGTCAGCACACTGGAAAAAACAGAAAAATGCATTTAATATGAGAGCTGGGAAGCTAAAACCCGCAGCTTACGCTTACTTAAGGCCTATAAAGGTTTTCAATACAAATGCAATAACATAAATGTTAATACAAGCTTGATTAAACATAACATAAACATTTTATTCATCATTAGTAGTTTGTGTGTACATTGGTGGCCATTTACCGTGATCACAATTCAGGTGCATGTTTAAGCGAAACCACTATTATTATTGTTTTCTATGCAGCATCATTACACATTGATATTAAGCATTTCATTTTAATATAGGTTATGTAGGCTGCGCTCTCTCAGCAGGATGAAGGCTAGAAAGTAATTTTTCAGCCAACTCCATCCTGCAGCAGTGACATGAAACTACTACGCTCCTCATCAACCATCAAAACCGATATGTTCACTTGCAAAAATGGAATGGCAATTTTCTCTGTTGTTTTCATGATGCCCAACCAAATCTTTGCCAGCGCATCACATTGCTGAAGTGCTAATATAAAACTATCGTAGTCATATTGCCATTTAGATCTCTGTCAGTAACCTTTATTCTTAACCAGGGGTGGCTCCTTCGCAATGGCGAAGGAGCGTCGCCCCCCTTGCTAAGCCAGGAGATGAAAGATAAAACGATATATAATTATCGTTTTATCCTTCAGCTGCTGGCTCAGCCGGCAGTGTGCTCAGGGTGGAGCGGGGCTGATGAGAGGGGGGAGAAGGGGAGAGTGCACTAAGTGTGCATGTGTGTTTGGCCGGCTGTCTGAGGCCGGCCAAACACAAATGCACACTTAGGTTTCTCCTGCCAGGCTGTATGCACAACTGGCAGTGGCGGCTGGTCATTTTAGGAGGGAGGGGGCTGGTGGGAAGCACACTCACACGCATACATTCACGCACGCATGCACGCACATCACTCAACATTCACACATACACGCACGCACCAAACATTCATTTGAAAAACACACACACACTTACCTTCAGCTCGGAGGTCCCAGGGCCTCGAGGCATCTTTGCTGAGCTGAGGTGGTCAAGCCCATAGGAGCTGTGACCTCTTCAGCCCAGCAAAGTTTAGCTCAGGCAGCCAGGAGTCTGCGTAAATCGAGCATGTCTTGGCCCTGGCTGCCTGAGCTGAACATGAAAAGTGTCTGTCAGGCTGACCTTTGCTCAGCCTGACAGCCACTCTTCATGAGGGGCAAGAGGTGGGGGGGCGTGGCCCCTCCGCCCTAAAGGACGGGCCACGCTTGGCAGCTGGGCTGGAGAAATAGCACAGACCCCAGGCTTGTGTCTGACTGTCACTCCGAGCGCTCAGACCAATCCTGAAGCTGCTTACATGCTATGTCTAGCATGCAATCAACGCCAGGATTGCTGGGGTGCCTGTGACACCACAGGAAGTTTAGAGGAGCAATGTGGCAGGAGGCGGCAGCGGCGACCATGTGCAAAAGGTAAGTTTTTTTATTACTATATATTTATTTTATTTATCAATCCCCCCGTCCCCACATGTCCCTCCAACTGACTCTTCCGTTCAGATTTGTGGCTTCAGGTGCTGCTGTTAAACAGCCCTATGCCTGCTATTGACTGTCAAAATTCCGAATCATTGCCCTAACAGTTACTGACCCTCAAATCCATAAACCTTTTCATTACTACTTTGTGAATTGAGGCTAGGGGTCTTTTCTTTGTTTCTTTTCGTTTTTGTCATTCTGTTAGAGACTATGGTGGTCATTACAACCCTGGCGGACAGTGTTAAAGCGGCGGTAAGACCGCCAACAGTCCAGCGGTAAAAATTTTGCAATTACGACCGTGGCAGAAACCGCCAACACAGACAGCCACTTTAACACTCCGACCGCCATGGCGGTACAAACAAACAGCGCGGCGGTCACCGCCAACAGACAGACGGGAGACAATGTACCACCCACACTATTACAACCCACCAATCCGCCACCTTTTCCGGGGCGGATTCACCGTGGATAAAAACACGGCGGAAACAGGACTTCGAAGGGAAAACGCTCACCTCTACACACCCCACGAGGAACGAGGACACCATGGACCCGGAACTCCAAATTCTCACTGCGATAGTCTTCCTGCTCCTCTACCAGGAGCACAAACGCCGGCGGCGAAGACCACGGTGAATACTGCACCTATGACACAGGGGATGGGGGAGGGAAAAGAGAGTGACACACACGCAACGCCCTCACACACAACAACACACACTAATACATATTGATACATCAAAGTTACCCCCCCAACCCCACAGGAAGAATCCAAAGACAGCAGAAAATGAGTGTAACCATTGTAATATATTAAAAGCAAGTAGGCAAAAATATATATATATACACCATGTACAAAATATATACCAAGCATAGTAGTCCAGGTAGTGCTCCAATCAAGTCCGTGGAACACTGGGCCCACACGGTATGGGTGAGGCCCACACAAGATCTCCAACCATGACAGAGAGAACACTGCAGGGGCATCAGAGAGCAACAAAACAGGCACCTCAGAGGGTGGGAAAGGGGGGGGGGGGCACCTCAGCCGGTTTAGTGCACAATGCCAAATCCACAAGAGAGCCACATGCCCACTGTTCCATCCTGGGGAGTGCAAAGCCACAGTCTCTCAAGTCTATACAGTGGGTGGGTTGCCCACTGTTCCATCCTGGGGAGTACAAAGCCACAGTCTCTCAAGTCTATACAGTGGGTGGGTTGCCCACTGTTCCATCCTGGGGAGTGCAAAGCCACAGTCTCTCAAGTCTCTTCAGTACAGTGGGTGGGTTGCCCACTGTTCCATCCTGGAGAGTGCAAAGCCACAGTCTCTCAAGACTCTACAGTACAGTGGGTGGGTTGCCCACTGTTCCATCCTGGGGAGTGCAAAGCCACAGTCTCTCAAGTCTATACAGTGGGTGGGTTGCCCACTGTTCCATCCTGGGGAGTGCAAAGCCACAGTCTCCCAAGTGGATAACAGTCTCCACTGGTTCTGGAGAGGGCATGGTGCCCAGAGTGCTTCATCCTGCCAAGGACAGAGGTAGTGGATGTCAATCTCCACTGGTTCTGGAGGGGGCATGGTGCCTAGAGTGCTTCATCCTGCAAAGGACAGAGGTAGTGGATGCATCTCTCCACTGGTTCTGGAGGGGGCTTTGTGCCCACAGTGCTTCATCCTGCCAAGGACTGAGCGAGTGGATGTAATTCTCCACTGGTTCTGGAGAGGGCATTTTGCCCAGAGTGCTTCATCCTGCTAAGGACAAAGGTAGTGGATGACAGTCTCCACTGGTTCTGGAGGGGGCATGGTGCCCAGAGTGCTTCTTTCTGCCCCTGACGGACTCAGTAGTGTCAGTGCCCTTGGCGCTCATGGGCCAGCGGTGCTTGAGGCAGCGGTGCCCTGTTCAGCGGTGTGTGAGACGGGGGTGCCCTGTTCAGCGGTTCTTGAGACAGCGGTGCCCTGTTCAGCGGTGCATGAGACAGCGATGCCCTGTTCAGCGGTGCTTGAGATGGTGGTGCCCTGTTCAGCGGTTCTTGAGGTGGCGGTACCCTGTTCAGCGGTGCATGAGACGGTGGTGCCCTGTTCAGCGGTGCTTGAGACGGCGCTGCCCTGTTCAGCGGTTGTTGAGACGGCGGTGCCCTGTTCAGCGGTGCATGACACGGCGGTGCCCTGTTCAGCAGTTCTTAATGCGGCGGTGCCCTGCTCAGCGGTGCTTGAGACGGTGGTGCACTGTTCAGCGGTGCTTGAGATGGCGGTGCCCTGTTCAGCGGTTCTTGAGGCGGCAGTGCCCTGTTCAGCGGTGCTTGAGACGGTGGTGCCCTGTTCAGCGGTGCATGGAGCGGCGGTCTCCATTGCAGTGACTCAGCTGCTGGCGTTCCTTCATGGCCCAGCGGGGCTTGTGCTGATGGTCCTTCGTGGCCCAGCAGGGGTTCTGCTGGCGGTCCTTCATGGCCCAGCGGGGCCTGTGCTGGCAGTGGCCTCCTGGGCAGCTGGGCCTGTGCTGGCCTCCTGGGCAGCTGGGCTTGTGCTGGCCTCCTGGGCAGCTGGGCTTGTGCTGGCGGTGGCCTCCTGGGCAGCTGGGCTTGTGCTGGTGGTGGCCTCCTGGGAAGCTGGGCTTGTGCTGGCTGTGGCCTCCTGGGAAGCTGGGCTTGTGCTGGCGGTGGCCTCCTGGGCAGCTGGGCTTGTGCTGGCGGTGGCCTCCTGGGCAGCTGGGCTTGTGCTGGCGGTGGCCTCCTGGGCAGCTGGGCTGGTGCCGGCGGTGGCCTCCTGGGCAGCTGGGCTTGTGCTGCCGGTGGCCTCCTGGGCAGCTGGGCTTGTGCTGTCGGTGGCCTCCTGGCAGCTGGGTTGATGGTGGTCTTCTCCGCCGTGCTGCTCTTCCCAGACTTGGAACCCTGGGAGTGGCTTTGGTGGCTGGAGTCTTCCCCCCTCCCGCCGGGCACTGGCCAACTTCTGATGCTTCACAGGTGAAGGACTGTCTGTGCTGTGGCTCCGTGCCACACTGGCTGCCCTGGTGGCCGGTGCACTCCAGATTCCGGTGACTACAGGCACCACTGGTCCCGGAGTTGTGGCTGAGGTGCTAGTTCGGGACCTATGAGACGGACAGGGTGGGGGAGGTGTGGGAAAGAGGTCAAGGTTGGACAGGAAAAGTTTTTTTGACACACTGGGACAGGTAGCTGGAGGGGGTTTGGGAGTGGAGGAAGAGGTAGTGGTTGTAGGAGGTGTTCGTTTGCTGACTTTGGGTGAAGGTGCATGCGCTGGAGGCTGTCGTGAGGTGGATGGCTGTTGGGTGGGTGTGTGCCTGCGTTTGTGTATTTTGGGAGGGGGCGTCACAGACACACTGGGAGAGAACACAGGAGACGTGTCAATGGTAGTGGGGGTGGTGACTAAACGTGAGCGGGGTGTGGTGGTGGGTGTGCTGGTGATGGTAGTAGTGGCTGTAGAGGTAGTGCATGCAGGTGTGAGTGTAGACGAGACAGGGAGGGAGGAGGGAGATGAGGAGGAGAGGGACACAGTGTGAGGCAGTGGATGTTGGTGTGTCTGCATGTGTGTGATGGTTGCGTGAGTGCCTGTGGGATGTGTGGTGCTTATGTTTGCCAGAGCTTCCCTTGTGTGTTGACGTGTGTGCATGCTGGTCTGTAGGTGTGCTTGGGATATGCTGAGGTACAGGGATAGGGTCTGGGTGGAGGAAGGTGGAGGGGGGAGGCTAGACACAGGGACAATGGCTGCCTTCAGTGCTGAGGACAGAGGGGGTCATTCTGACCCTGGCGGTCATGGACCGCCAGGGCCAACGACCGCGGAAGCACCGCCAACAGGCTGGTGGTGCTTCTGGGGCCATTCTGACCGCTGAGGTACAGCCGCGGTCAGAAAAGGGAAACCAGCGATTTCCCGCCGGTTTCCCGCCGGTTTCCCACGGCCCCAGGGAATCCTCCACGGCGGCGCTGCAAGCAGCGCCGCCATGGGGATTCCGACCCCCTTCCCGCCATCCTGAAACAGGATGGCGGGAATGGGTGTTGTGGGGCCCCTGGGGGCCCCTGCCGTGCCCATGCCACATGCATGGGCACTGCAGGGGCCACCTAACAGGGCCCCATTAAGATTTTCCGTGTCTGCTTGGCAGACACTGAAAATCGCGACAGGTGCAACTGCACCCGTCGCACACCAGCAACTCCGCCGGCTCCATTCGGAGCCGGCTTCCTCGTTGCTAGGGCTTTCCCGCTGGGCGGGCGGCCTTTTGGCAGTTGCCCGCCAGCCCAGCGGGAAAGTCAGAATGTCCGCCGCAGTCTTTTGACTGCGGCACGGTATTCTGGAGATTCCCGCCAGGCGGGCAGCTTCCGCCGCCCGCGGGGGTCAGAATGACCCCCAGAGTCTGAAAAGCTCGCTGAAGGGCCGCCTGACCAGAATGAATGCCCTCCAGGAATGCATTTGTTTGTTGATACTGCCGTTCTCCACCCTGGATGGAATTCAAAATGATAGACTGCCCAACAGTGAGGGACCTGAGGATGTCGATGGCCTCCTCACTGAGGGCAGCAGGGGTGACTGGGCCAGGGCCTGAGGTGCCTGGGGCGAAGGTGATGCCCACCCTCCCGGATGAGCGGGCATGGGGCGAAGGCTGAGGGGCTGCTTGGAGGGCGGTGCTGGAAGGGGGGGTGGCTCCCATCAGAGGACGAGTCTGTGTTGCTGGTCTCAGCTCCTGTCCCCGCCGTGGAGCTCCCCTCGCCCTCCGTCCCACTGGTGAAGTCAGATTCCGTAGTGTGGCCCTCCATCGCCATGTGGGATGCAGCCCCCTAGTGCTCCGGTGCCACTGCTCCTCTGCCTGATGATGCTAATGCACACAAGAACAGGGAGGCCACAAAAAGGGGGGGGACGACAGAAGAAAGACATGTTGAGTGCATGCATTACCGCTACCATTGGCGGACATGACAGACACAGAAGCCCCCTGCACTACGCCGCGCTCTTGGGCTCCACTGTTCAATTCCTGGGAAATGGCCTACTAGGCTATGGACGACACCTGCACACATGGATGACACAGGGGCATGACTAGGTGTACTTGGCACTCTACAGAGGTGCAGTGGGGTGCCACATGGCCTGCCTTAAGGAGGGACCTTGCCTACGGAACTCGCCCTGGCCTAGGGGAACCAACAGCCCACCTCCCCCACCCAGACCCCTCCACTGCGCGCAAACTCAGCAGAATGCGAGTGTACTCACCCCCTTGTGGCTGCTGTGATGCCCTCAAGCGCCCATCCAACTCTGGGTACGCCACCACCAGGATCCTAAACATCAGGGGGATCATGGTGCGACGGGCACCCCTCCCACGTTGGGAGGCCATCCCTAGCTGATCCTCTGCCGTCTTCTTGCTCCAGCGGTGAAAGTCCTCCCATCTTTTCCGGCAGTGGGTGCTCCGTCTGTGGTAGACCCCCGGGGTCCGGACGTCCTTGGCGATGGCACGCCAAATATGTTTTTTCTGGTGGCCGCTGACCTACATGAGTTGTACAAGGGGAAGAGAAAGTTATTACCAACTGCACCGTCAAAGTGATTGGCCCCCATCCCTACCCTTGCCATGTGGCACATGCACTCACCGTCGTTTCATGCACGCCGCACTCTCCCCCCTCCCTTCTTACATCTTCCCATCTCCACACAGGCATAGCCCATACAGCATGCTCCCAGTGTGTATACCTGCTTGTCTGGAGGACCGTAGAGTAGCGTGTACTGGGGGAGGACCCCGTCCACGAGTTTCTCCAACTCCTCCGATGTGAAGGCAGGGGCCCTTCCCCAGACACTCAAGCCATTGTCTCTTACAGACCGAGGTCACAGCAGCACTTGCAGTGTAGGTCCTCTCCTGTCGAAGATCAGGTATTGAGTGATTGAACAGATAGAAAATGGTGGTCACGTCTGCGGCGGTGCGTACCGTCACCGCCGGCGTACATCGTCATTGGCTCCTGGGACCCATAGGGTCCAATGTTAACCAATGCAGCATTGCGCCACGGTCTTCGACTGCCTACCGCGACGGTGTACAACGCCAGCGCAGTTACCTCACATCCCATTGTCTCACTTTAGAGGTCAGGCAGGCGCCATTTCAGGAGCCCACATGGCTTAATTTTTAACTGCGTCACACATACCTAGGCCTAGACTCAACACACATACAGGCCACTTTTTAGATTATGACTGGTGTTCTGTGTATGCTGTGGGTACGTACCTCTGAGTTGTTTGACTCTGTGCTCGCTGTTGTCCTTCATAGGCACCGTCCGCTGGGACATGTGAGGAGATGGCGGCATCCTCCGGTGTACCGACCGTTGGTGGACCTGTCGACAATGGAGGAAAGACATGTGATCATCACATACAGGCTTGACCGTGCCACAATCCAGGAACTGTGTACCCAGTTGGAGCCAGACCTGATGTCAGCTATCCGCCATCCCACAGGAATCCCTCCTCAAGTGCAGGTGCTGTCAGTGCTACATTTCCTTGCAAGTGGGTCATTTCAAACAACAGTGGCCATAGCATCAGGGATGTCCCAGCCTATGTTTTCCAACGTGTTGTCCAGAGTGTTGTCTGGCCTGCTGAAACACATGCGGAGCTACATCGTTTTCCCTCAGGTGGAGGATTTACCTACAGTGAAAGGTGATTTCTATGCCCTGGGACATATCCCCAACATCTTAGGTGCCATTGATGGCACACGTGTGGCTTTGGTCCCTCCCCCACAGGAGTGAACAGGTGTACAGAAACCGGAAGAGTTATCATTCGATGAATGTACAGATGGTATGTTTGGCAGAACAGGTACATCTCCCATGTGAATGCCATGTTCCCTGGCTTAGTGCATGACACCTACATCCTGCGGAATAGCAGCATCCCTTATATGATGGGTCAACTCCAGAGGCACCGTGTGTGGCTATTAGGTGAGCACCTGGAAGCTAGTCAGTGGGAATGGTTGTCTGGGTCTGGGGATATCCCTCCAGGTTAGTGTGTGTCTAACAGTTGTCCCTCGCCATTTGCAGGTGACTCTGGTTACCTCAACCTGTCATGGCTACTGACTCCAGTGAGGAATCCCAGGACAAGGGCAGAGGAACGCTACAATGAGGCCCATGGGCGAACTAGGAGGGTGATGGAGCGGACCTTCGGCCTCCTGAAGACTAGGTTCAGGTGCCTCCATATGACAGGTGGATCCCTGTTCCACTCAACAAAGAAGGTGTGCCAGATCATCATGGCCTGCTGTATGCTTCACAACTTGGCTTTGCGACGACAGGTGCCTTTTTTGCAGGAGGATGGTCCAGATGGCGGTGTTGTTACAGCTGTGGAGCCTGTGGACAGTGAAGACGAGGAAGCAGAAGAAGAAGACATGGACAACAGGGACTCAGTGATCCAGCAATATTTCAAGTGACACACAGGTAAAAATACAGACCTGCCTACTACATGTACTTAAACACTACTGCCTCTCTACTGTTTGTTGTTTTCACCCAGTGTATGGTCACTGAGTTGTCACTTTCCCATATGATTTCACAGATGTGTGTCCCACTGTGTGACATCTGCTTTGATTCCTCGTGGACTAGAGCTGTGTGACATAGGTATGTTGACATTACCAATGAAAAAGCTTTTTGCCACAGTTATTGCTAATACAGTATTCCAAAATCACAGACAGACTCCAGATTGTTTTGTGCTTTAAGGGTGTTTATTTAAGTGCTCAATATTGGTGGGGGTTGTAAAATGGTGAGGGGTGATGGCGGAGGAATGCCCATGGCAGAGTCCAGTCTATTAGTCTCACAGGTACATTGCCCATATGGGCATAGGAAGTGGAGCTGGGTCAGTTTAAGGATGGACAGGGTGACAAAGTGGGACAGAAGGATGACAATCAGGGTGGTCTCATTTCTTGGCGGGGGTCTTGGCATCGTTCTCTGTCTTGTTCCTGGATCTCAGGGACCGTTTGTGAGGTGGTTCTCCCTCTGCAGGGGGTGGGGTGCTGGTGTGGTGGTCCTGTGGTGGTGCCTCCTGTCCACTAGCGCCGGCGGAGGTGGTGGGCAGTTCATCGTCCATGCTAGTGTCAGTGGCCCCTTGTTGTGCCACAGTGTCCCTCCTGGTGTTGAGTACTTCCTTCAGCACTCCTACGATGGTGCCCAGGGTGGAATTGATGGTTCTGAGTTCCTTCCTGAAGCCCATATACTGTTCCTCCTGCATACGCTGGGTCTCCTGAAACTTGGCCAGTACAGTTGCCATTGTCTCCTGGGAGTGGTGGTAGTCTCCCATGATGGAGGAGAGGGCCTCGTGGAGAGTGGGTTCCCTGGGCCTGTCCGCCCCCTGTCACACAGCAGCCCTCCCAGTTCCCCTGTGTTCCTGGGCCTCCATCCCCTGGACCATGTGCCCACTGCCACTGCCCCCAGGTCCCTGTTGTTGTTGGGGTGGTGGGTTAGCCTGGGTTCCCTGTAGTGGTGGACACACAGCTGATTGACGTGTCCTGGGACAGAGGTATGGGCCCGCTGGGTGGGTGCTGTGCTGGTGTTTCCAGAGGGGGGAAGCTCTGTGGTGGCCTGTGAATGAGTGAGGGGAACTGACTGTCCAGAGGTCCCCGATGGGCCGGGCTGGTCATCTAGATCCAGTTGGACAGAGGTGCTGTCATCACTGTGGGCCTCTTCTGTTTGTGGTGTGGACATGTGTGGACCCTCCTGTCCGGTGACGTTGGGTAGAGGTCCTGCAGGGGTATAAAAGGATGGTTATTACATCTGTGTGTGGCATGGTGTGCAATGGGTGGGTGACTGTGTACCCCAGTGCTTGCATTCCTGTGTGGGACCTTGTGTGATGTTGGTTTAGGGGGTTGTATGGGTATGTGCAGTGGGCATGCTTTAGTAATGGGTGTCCATGCTTTGTTGTTGCATGCAGGGCTTGGTGTTAGGATGTGTGGTTTGTGATGTTGGGACATTTGTGAGGAGTTAGAGTGATGGGGTGGGGGTGAGGGTGGGGGTATGTGCTTGCATGCAGGTAGGGTGGGGGATGAAGTAATGAAAGATTTGACTTACCAGAGTCCATTCCTCCACCTACTCCTGCGAGGCCCTCAGGCAGCAGAATCGCCAAGACCTGCTCCTCCCATGTTGTTAGTTGTGGGGGAGGAGGTGGGGGTCCGCCGCCAGTCCGCTGAACCGCCAGGTGGTGTCTTGAGACCACGGAACGCACCTTCCCCCGTAGGTCGTTCCACCTCTTCCTGATGTCATCCCGATTTCTTGGGTGCGGTCCCATTGCGTTGACCCTGTCCACTATTCTTCGCCATAGCTCCATCTTCCTTGCAATTGAGGTGTGCTGCACCTGTGCTCCGAATAGCTGTGGCTCTACCCGGACGATTTCCTCCACCATGACCATGAGCTCCTCCTCCGAAAACCTGGGGTGTCTATGCCGTGCCATGGGGTGGTGTAGGTGATGTGTGGGGTGGTGTGTGGGGTGACAAGTGTGATGATATTTAGTGGTGTGTAGTGTGCGGTGCATGGAAGTTATGTGGGTGATGGTGTTCTGTGCCTGTGGATGCTAGTGTTGATGGTGGTGTCTCTCTCTGGCCTTGGTTCGTGATTTTTGGTCGTAGGGGTTTGTGGGTGATGTGGGTGTGTGTTTTATATTGTATTGGGTGTGTGGGAGTGGTGTGTGTATGTTCATCAGGTGTGTGTATTTGGAATTGTACAATGTGGCAGTGTTTTGTAAATGTGTGTGTATTTTGAGCGCAGCGGTGTGTGCCGCCAATGGAATATCGCGGTTGAAAGACCGCCACGTGGATTCGTGGGTCGTGATAGTGTGGGTGTATTTCTGTTGGCGTGACGGTGGAGGTTTTGTTTTCGCCAGTTTATCACTGACCTTTTGTGTGGCGGACTTGTGTGGGTGTCTGAATTTTGGTGGATTCCGAGCTGTGGGTCATAATAGCTGTGGCGGATTCCCACGGCCGCGGCGGTGTGTTGGCGGTCTTCTGCACGGCGGTAAGCGGCATTCACCGCCAATGTTGTAATGACCCCCTATTTGTTTTACAAATGTGCTATAACGTGCATTGTATGATGCTAGTTCATTCACAAATAATTCTTAGAGGAAAACCCTTCATATTTACAAGGGAAAATTTGTGTTCACTCGTTACACTTGACCACGCTGCATACTGTGTGACTGGTATTACATTTTTTCCAAGTCTACTTTTGGTCCAAGGCTGGCCATGTTTTGCCACAAATAGTTATTTTCTACAACTTTTAACTGTGACTAAAATTATAAGATCCAATCATAAGGATTCTCTAGTAGACTTTTTTCTGGCAATAGAATACATTACCTTAATTAACTGTCAGTTTTTAAAGATGATACCAGACTGTTGAACTATACTTCTTAGGATTCCTGGTATTTGTGACATGTCACACTCCACTGTTTCCCAAATAGAATACTTTCACCATGTTGTAAGTTTTAAATGTTGGGCGGTAACAGCAAGAAATACTGCGGCTGGTGCATGACATATTAGAGCTGGTAGGCCTACGTTTAATTAAGTACACCAGAGCCAATAACCGTTACAATCACTTATTACTGTTAGGCCTGTTGGAGCAGGGACTTAAAAAAATTATATGGTTTACGGTGTTAATCTTACCACTTTATCCAGACATAAAGTCCCCGCTGTTACTGTGCCCAGGGTACCAGACCTTTGCCGTAAGTAAAAATTTATCAGATGCTGCAAATCAAAAATCAATATATTCATCACAATATCACAATTTAAATGTCAATCTTTTGGGAGTCAATGTTGAGAGTTGGTGTGAGTTTAATAGTTTTTTGAAAGTCTCAATAGTTTTACATCTTTAACAGCAGAAGCAATATTAAATCTCATCAGTTCAATTAGGTCAATCAAAATAATCCATAAAGGATTAATAAGAGAGCAATAGCATTTAAGTGTGCTCCATAAAGGAAAAATCCCTATAAATTATGGAGAATGAGAGAACAGCATCAGTCAGAGCCCATAAAGAGCTCTAAATTCAGGAGGTGAAATCATGAAGCTTTTCACATAAAATCTCAAATCATAAATCTAAATTTCCCATAATGAGATGTTCATGAAACTCAGTAGAGTCTCAGACCAGCATTGATTCAGCTTGGGGAAATAAATGGTCTCTCAGAATGAATCTGCGTCTGCAAAGGGCTCTGAAGGGAAGCCTTCAATAGAGTGCCCTGTCCTACTCTTGGAACACATTTTTATAACACCTTCATATCACTAGTTTAAACAATTAGTTGCAGTCTGCGGCAGCTCATCCAATCAGGTGGTGGTGTCATCATGGGAACAGGAAAGCTTCTGTCGTCTAAAGAGTCAAAAGACAATAGCTCACAGATATTAAACTTGTGAATGAAACATTTTATGAAACATTTGGTGAATCACATATGTGTTCTCAATATTCACTTAGTATAAGTGTTACTTCTATAAGTACTTATAAAAGTATAAGATGACTATAATTAATGTTAGATCTCTGCATCATTTAAATAGGTAATGGGTTTCTCACCCATCTAAACTATCAGTACTATTGTTTATATGAATCATTCTACATTCATTAAACTAAACATTTGAATATATTATTGTTAGATATTGGGTTTCTTTTTGGCAGAGGTATGCAACCTGCCCAAGCAGGAACCACAATCCTAGTCAGATACACACCATAACTTAACATTCCTCTCTGGAAGTCGGGCTGCGTCGTTCCGGCTGTGCAGCGATCCATTGGGCAGCACGTTGAATTTCCAGTCGCTACGCTGATGCTGCGTCTATCTTCTCATTGCGAAGTCAGGCTGCGTTGTTCCGGTTCAGTGTGCAGTGAATTTTACACCACGATGCAGGCTGTGCATCGTTTCTGGCAGGCTGTGCGTCGAGTTTCACTGCACAAGGAGTCCTTCTTGCAGAGATCAAGTCTTTTTGGTCCTGAGACTTCAGGGAACAGGAGGCAAGCCCTATCCAAGCCGTTGGAGAGAACTTCTCAGCACAGCCAGAGAGCAGCAACGCAGCAGTGCAACAGCAAAGCAGCAGTCCTTCACAGAAAGCAGCCAGGTGAGTCCTTTGGGCAGCCAGACTGTTCTTCTTGGCAGGTTGGAGATTCTGGGTTAGGTTCTCTTCTCCAGGAAGTGTCTGAGTTGGTATGGGCAGAGGCCCTGTTTAAATACCCAATTGTGCCTTTGAAGTGGGGGAGACTTCAAAGAGTGGCTTAGAAGTGCACAAGGTCCCCTTTCAGTTCAATCCTGTCTGCCAGGGTCCCAGTAGGGGGTGGCTGTCCTTTGTGTGAGGGCAGGCTACTGTCCTTTGACATATAAGTATCAGGCCCTGAACACTCCCAGCCCAGGAAGACCCATTAAAAATGCAGATGTATGCAAGTGAGGCTGAAAATCCTGTGTTTGGGGTTTGTCTGAGTGAATGCACAAGGGAGCTGTCAACTGAACCCAGCCAGACGTGGATTGTAAGTCACAGAAGGATTTAAGTGCAGAGAAATGTTCACTTTCTAAAAGTGCCATTTCTAAAATAGTAATATTAAATCCAACTTCACCAGTCAGCAGGATTTTGTATTAACATTCTGGCCATATTAAATATGACCTTCCTACTCCTTTCAGATCAGCAGCTACCACTCAAACAGTATGTAGTGCTTAAGCACAGTAATGATAGCAGCGTTATCCGCTGCGCGTGCCGCGGTCAGCTGAATCAGCTGTTTAATGTGCCGCGCGCGCAGCGGAGACGCTGACACGCGCCCGTGTTTTTGTTTCTCAGTGTTCCTCGTTCTGAATTACGCAACGAGGAACACCAGAGATTTCAGGGCAACAGTCGGACGCCAGGGACCGGGAGTTTCGACATCGGAGGGCCAACTGCTTTGCACTGGGGTGATTTTAATGTTCGTTTTTTATGAACATTATTTAATAAACAGCTGAGAACTCATTTACCTCTCCTCACGTTGTTTCAAGCTCACTTCATTTGGCGACGAGCTGTGAAACTGTATCACCCCAGGCAGACGTTGCCCAGCCCACTCGTGCTGGAACTATTCCTCTGCTGATTGCTGATCTCCAGGACTGCAGTGAGTTTTTTTTTGTGTTTTTCCTCCCATGATCCTTCATTCAGGAGGTGATGGTGCTGGCAGGCCCATTTTACCGTTTGCGCCAAATTTGCGTTGTTTTTTTCAACGCAAATTCGGCGCAAAACTAACGCCATATTTATACTTTGGCGTTAGACGCGTCTAGCGCCAAAGTATGAGTAAAGAGCGTCATTTTTTTGCGTGAACGCCTTCCTTGCGTTAATGAGATGCAAGGTAGGCGTTCCCGTCCAAAAAAATGACTGCTACGCAAATGCGTCGTATTTATACTCCCGGGCAAAAATCACGCCCGGGAGTGGTCGGGGCAAAAAAACCCGCATTTGCGCCTCTTTTTAATGCCTGGGTCAGGGCAGGCGTTAAGGGACCTGAGGGCTCAAAATGAGCCCACAGCTGCCCTCCCATGCCCCCAGGGACCCCCCCTGCCACCCTTGCCCACCCCAGGAGGACACCCAAGGATGGAGGGACCCACCCCAGGGACATTCAGGTAAGTTCAGGTAAGTATAAATTTGTTTTTTTTTTATATATTTTTTTTGGCATAGGGGGGCCTGATTTGTGCCCCCCTACATGCCACAATGCCCAATGACCATGCCCAGGGGACATAAGTCCCCTGGGCATGGCCATTGGGCAAGGGGGCATGACTCCTGTCTTTACTAAGACAGGAGTCATGTAAATGGCGTCTGGGCGTCGTTAAAAATGGCGCAAATCGGGTGGAGGCGATTTTTTAGCGTCAACCTGACTTGCACCATTTTTAAGACGCCCTAACGCCATTTTTCCCTACGCCGGCGCTGCCTGGTGTACGTGGTTTTTTTCCACGCACACCAGGCAGCGCCGGTCTGCTTGCGCCGGCTAACGCCATTCAATAAATACGGCGCCCGCATGGCGCTTCAGAATGGCGCTAGCCGGCGCAAAATTTTTTGACGCTAAACTGCGTTAGCGCAGTTTAGCGTCAAAAAGTATAAATACGGGCCTTGATACACCACCAAGTTTAGTCATTTCAAGACATACGTTTTTTAGGAAAGAGCAAAAAAGTGGAGAAGATGTTAATACTTACATTTCTGCATTGAGGAAATTGGCATCAGAATGTCATTTTGACACATTTACGGATCAGTTAATACGTGACCAATTTATTTGTCACTGTTCTGATAAAGCTATAAAGCAAAAATTGTTGTCATTGGGAGATCCGTCGTTGTCGGATTCCATTAGGATTGCTAAAAGCATTGAAACTGCTATTAAATCTGCTAAAGAATTGGAATGTGCTCAAGCTGAACAGGTGAATGTAGTTCAGAGATCTGATGACAGACGCAAGTCTATGGGATTTTCTGACAACAAAGTCGAGGCGAACAAATCTTGGAGCTTTTTCAAGCAATCTAATATTTGTTTTAGATGTGGCTACACTTTACATGTAAAAGGAGGAAAAGAATGTCCAGCAAAGAATGTTCAATGCAGATCGTGTGGCAAAATTGGTCATTTTGCGAGGGTTTGTCAAAGTAACAAAAATAGTTTCACTAAGGTTAATGCGGTCAGTGATGATAATGATAACAGGATGAATGAATTGATGACTGAAATCCAAGATATGATTCTGGCGGTTGGAGACCAGGACATTGTATCTGGTAATCCTGAGCACTGTATTGATCCATATGTTTTTGTTCAAGTTGGAGACAAAAATTTGAGGTTACTGGCTGACTCTGGTGCTAGAATCACTATGATCACTCAGGAGCTATTTGTACAAAACTGGGGCACACGAAGGTTGAATCCACCAGATAGGACTCCTATTTCTTATGAGGGAAGAAGGATTGATTTAGTAGGGTTCTTTGAAGACATCATGGTTTTCAAGGGTCGACGCATTATTGGGAAGGTTTACGTAGCAGTGAAAGGACTGAACATTTTAGGATGGTTTCACCAAGGGCTGTTTGGAATGGTTTTGCGCCCAGGCACATGTGAACAGGTGTCAGCTATTAGAGATCCCTCTGATATTGAGAATTTGTTGAATGAGTTTCCGAGGGTTTTCTCAGGTGAGTTAGGGAAGATAAAAGGATTTACACACAAGATTAAGGTGAAGGATAAAGCCATTCCTATTAAACATAAGTTGAGAGGTGTGCCATTTAGTGTCAGAGATGAGTTGGAAAAAGAATTAGGAAGTTTACAAAAAAAAGGAATTATTGAACCCGTTGATTCTTCCTTATGGTTATCTCCATTATTTGTCGCAAAGAAAAAAAATGGGGACTTGAGAGTATGTGTGGAGTTGAGGGCACTTAACAAAGAGATCTGGGTAGACTCTCATCCCTTGCCTAAGATTGGTGAGATGCTCTCCTGTATTAAGGGAGCGAAATTATTTTCTAAACTTGATTTGGCTACCGCTTATCACCAAGTTGAATTGACTCAAGATTCTCGGCACTTCACAGCCTTTGTTTCCCCATGGGGAACATATCAATATTGTCGGATGCCGTTTGGGTTGGCGTCAGCGGCGTCTGTATTTCAGAGGATTATATCTACTCTCCTCAAAGGAATAGACAAAGTGTGTATTTTCCAAGATGATGTGTTGATACATGCGTGTGACCGAGAGGAACATGATGCAATTTTGAAAAAGGTCTTCAGTAAGTTTGATGGTGCTGGTGTGGTCTTGAAAAGAGAAAAATGTCAGTTTTTACAAACGTCAGTAGAGTATCTTGGTTATGTCATCACAGCTGAAGGTGTGTATCCCAGACCAGGTCTGGTGGATGCGATTGTAAGTGCATCAGCTCCTCAGGACAAAGGTGGGGTCAAATCGTTATTGGGACTTTGCGAGTTCTATTCTAGGTTTATTGAGAATTTTGCAACACTGGTCAGACCCATTTCTAATTTACTTAAAACTAATTCATAGTTTGGCGGTCATTCTGACCGCGGCGGGCGGCTGTAGCCGCCCGCCATGCGGTCACCGCCATTTGCCCGCTCTGCGGTCAAAAGACCGCGGAGGCCATTCTGGCTTTCCCGCTGGGCCGGCGGGCGCCCGCCAAAGCAGCGCCCGCCGGCCCAGCGGGAAAGGCCCTGCAACACAGAGGCCGGCTCCGAATGGAGCCGGCGGTGTTGCAGGGGTGCGACGGGTGCAGTGGTGGGGCCCTGTTAGGGGGCCCCTGCGCTGCCCATGCCAGTGGCATGGGCAGTGCAGGGGCCCCCAGGGGCCCCACGACACCCGTTCCCGCCATCCTGTTCCTGGCGGTCAAAACCACCAGAAACAGGCTGGCGGGAAGGGGGTCGGAATCCCCCTGGCGGCGCTGCTTGCAGCGCCGCCATGGAGGTTCAGCCCTGCCAGGGGTATTCCGGCGGGAAACCGCCGGATCCCCTTTTCTGACCGCGGCTTTACTGCCGCGGTCAGAATGGGCAATGAAGCACCTCCAGCCTGTTGGCGGTGCTTCCGTTGCCCGCGGCCCTGGCGGTTCAGGACCGCCAGGGTCAGAATGAGGGCCTTTGTATGGAATGTTGAGTGTATGGAAGCTTTTGACACCATTAAGCAGAAGCTGTGTAGTGCTAAAGTTTTACAATCTTATGATCACAATTTGAAATGCTATTTGACAGTGGATGCCAGTAAATTTGGTCTGGGTGCTATTTTGACGCAAATGAATGAGAAACAGGAACATACCATTGGATTTGCGTCAAGAGTACTCAGCCCTAGTGAAGTACATTATTCTGTAATTGAAAAAGAGTTATTGGCATGTTGGTGGGGTATAGAGAAATTTAAATCGTATTTATGGGGTAGACATTTGTTTCTTCAGACAGACCATAAACCATTAGTTTCTATTCTAAATGGTACCAATGTTAAAAACAGCACACCAAGAATTGCAAGATTTGCTGCCAGGTTGTTACAATTTGATTTTTCTGTGGTACACATTTCTGGGGGAAAGAACGTGAGAGCTGATTATCTCTCCAGGTATCCGTGTTCTGAAGACTGTGGAGAGGAAATGGACTGTCAAGATGAAAACTGTTTCATTGCTGTCGTCGAGTTGGAACGTACTGGGTCGTTCACTGAAACACAATGGAAAGAAGCGGCTGCAAATGATCATGTTCTTTCTAGAATTTTGACTTACATTGAGGATGGGTGGCCACATGGAAAAAATTTGAATCAGAGTGAACAACCATTTTCAAAAGTGTCTGAAGAACTTTCTATTGAAGATGGGATATTGTTGAGAAATGACAAGATTGTTCCTCCTGATGTTATAAGGTCTAAGATTATGCATAAAGCTCATGACGGTCATCTGGGTGCTACTTTTACAAGAAAAAGGGTTAGGGAATACTACTGGGGGCCGCAAATGGACAGAGACATTGATACATTAGTCAAATCGTGTCTTATTTGTACATCTAGTGATAACACTCTCAAAACGTAAAATCCTCCGCTTAAGCCCATAGATTGTCCGACAGGTCCCTGGGAGAAGTTAGGAATCGATCTGCTGGGACCGTTTAATTCTCTTCCTTCTAAGTTACGGTACGCGTATGTTGTTATTGATTACTTTTCCAAGTGGCCTCATGTGAAGTTTGTGAGTCATGCAGATTCCACGTCAGTTGTAACATTTTTGAAGGATGTATTTTTAGAGAAAGGGATTCCTAAGGAACTTGTGTCGGACAACGGTGTTCAGTTTGTATCCAGTGAATTTTATAGTTTTTTGAATGAGTGTGCCATCAAACATTTGAAAAGTTCTTTCTATCAACCGCAAACTAATGGTTTGGTTGAACGATTTAATAGAGTGATTGGTGAATGTATTCAGTGGGCGTTAGCTAATGGATGTGTAGTTGATGCCGCTGTAAAGAGTATGATTTGGTTTTACCGAACAACACCTCACACCACCACAGGGGTATCTCCGTTTGAGGCCCTTAAAGGGAGAAAGCCTGCTACTCTTTTTAGGCCAGCTTGGTTGGCTAAGTTCGTCAAAAATACTACATGTAAGGAACACATACATTCTAAAATTCGTTCAAATGTGGAAAATGCTCAACAAAGACAGAAAATGTATTATGATAAGAAAAAGGGTGTGCAGGATGTCCATTTCACTGTTGGTGATTGGGTGCGGGTTAAAGTGACGTCTTTTGTTAAGAAAGGTGACTCTAAGTTTTCTGAACCATTGAAGATTGACAAGGTATGTGGTAATGCTGTGCGGGTTGATGGACGTAACTGGTGGAACATGGGCAAAGTTGTAAAAGTAGAATCAAAGGGGGTTTTGTTGTCTTCTCAAGATAAAGGTGATCATTGTTTGAAAGAGAGGGAATGCTTAAATGTACAAAAATCCGGAGCAGCAAAGGACTTCAGTTCAAACAGGGGAAGTCCATCCATGGATCTTGTTCCTATCAGAAAAAGTGATAGAGTTCACAGGTTACCTATAAGGTATTGTTGAAGTGAATTTGTTTAAGTTGTTTTTGTTTTTATACAAATGTTGCAATACTTAGCATGTATAGATATCAAACTGTTGGTTGTTTTCTGTAGGGGTATTTTTGTAAGTTGTTTCTTTGTTTTGTAGTTTTTTTTTTTTTTGTTAAAAGAAAAAACTAATTGTAGTGCTTAAGCACAGTAATGATAGCAGCGTTCTCCGCTGCGCGTGCCGCGGTCAGCTGAATCAGCTGTTTAATGTGCCGAGCGCGCAGCGGAGACGCTGACACGCGCCCGTGTTTTGGTTTCTCTGTGTTCCTCGTTCTGAATTACGCAACGAGGAACACCGGAGATTTCAGGGCAACGGTCGGACGGCAGGGACGGGGAGTTTCAACATCGGAGGGCCAACTGCTGTGCGCTGGGGTGATTTTAATGTTCGTTTTTTATGAACATTATTTAATAAACAGCTGAGAACTCATTTACCTCTCCTCGTGTTGTTTCAAGCTCACTTCACAGTATATCAGGGTAGCCCCAATGTTAGCCTATTAAAGGAGCAGGCCTCACAGCAGTGTAAAAACTAATTTAGGAGTTTTACACTACCAGGACATGTAAACTACACAGGTACATGGCCTGCCTTTTGCCTATACAGCACCCTGCCCTATGGGTTACCTAGGGCAGACCTTAGGGGTGACTTATATATAGAAAAAGGGGCGTTTTAGGCTTGGCAAGTACTTTTGAATGCAGTAGGCTTTCCCCATTGAGAGAAAATGCACACATAACCAGGAGATATGTTAGCATATTACAGGTATTTCAATGAAATCCATCTGCATCCGGTTGAAGGGATCACCTGCTCTCCCTACATGACTCAATGTAATTGTTTTATTTTTCTTATATTCATCTGTTAACATGTTACACAACGCTGACACATATCTTCTGCATACATCCTAAATCTGGGGTTAAGCCAATTCCGACTAAAAGACCTGACTACTGCATCCCTTCCTAAGTGTGTGGGGACATGGAAATGTTGTGTCATTGGAGATAATAAACTGTCTATCAACACTGCTACTCCCATCTGCTGAAATCTAAATGGCATTTGCATCCTTCCTAGATCCTGCTCTTATCCAACCCTGCTGTTTGCTTCTGAAACATTTTACTGCAAACCTTTGAGTTCTTTCCTTGTGTCAGCTGTAGACATCAACACTGAAAAGACAGTATCCTCTTGAGATTCATCTGTGAATGTTCCATTAAATGTATAGGCTATAATTGCACAATAATGTGCTACCTCATCTGCATATCTCTTGCCACCTGTGACATAACCATTGCCACTCCTGTGAACTGCACATTTAACAACAGAAGTTTCATTTGGGAGTTGCAAAGCATCTAACATTCTTCTGACATGCTCACCATTTCTGATAGATGAATCAGAAGATGTCATGAAACAATTTTTTTACCATAACTGATCAAAGTCATGGACCATTCCAAAGCCATACTGACTATCTGTAAATATAGTCACTCTAATTTGGGCTGTTAAACTACAAGCTCTGGTAATTGCAATTAATTCTGCAAATTGGGCTGAGGTAATACCTTGAAGTCAGAAGGCCTCCATATTGTTTTATATTGTGCAAACAGCATAAGATGCTCTCATGGAACCATCATTTGTTCTTAAACATGAGCCATCAACAAAAAGCTCATAATCAGGTCTAATTAAAGGCATATCTTTTATGTCTGGCCTTGGCTTGGTGCATAAATCCATGTCATCAAGACAGCTATGTTCAAAATTATCAGATATGTCACTTTCAGGCAGGGGAAGGAGAGTACTGGGCTTCAAAGCATGGCAACGCTTCAAAATCACATTATCCGAAGTGAGGATTTGCTGTTCATGTTTGGTAAGATGGGAATTTGTCATGTATTAGGGTTTGGTTCTAGTAAGCAAAACCTAAACCGAGTGAGGGACAATAGCAGTTAAAGGTATCATTATGCTTTAACACCTCTCGAGACTGGCACTCACAGCCGCTACTGATTTTAGACAACCAGACAGCCCTGCAGTTACAGGGTCAAGGGTAATTGAAAAGTAGGCCACGCGTCTTCTAGCTTCACATGTAACTGAGTAAGCACTGAGAGAGAGCAATCCTCCTTCTCACTGCAAACAGAGTAAATCTTTTTTGGTGTCATCTGGAATTCTTAGTGCGGGGCATGGCAGAGACTTTCTCTAAGCTCTCAGAAAGCTTTCATTCATTGGTTGTCCATTGGAAGTGGAGCAGGCACATCTCTGTGTGTCAGCCTCAGTAACGGCTAAAGCCACCAGGGAAAAGTTAGGTATCCACTGTATACAGTAGCAAAACATTCCCAGAAACATTCTGACTTCTCTTTGCATTTTTGGAGGACCCATCCATAGTATATCCCCCCCTCTCTCCTGTGACACTTTTCTTTTTTCTCTTTCAATGATGTGTCACAAAAATAGGACTTATTTTTGGCAATACTGCAATTTCCTCAAGGAACCTTTATGTCCATTGTCAGCTAGTTGGTTTAGGAGAGCAATGTTATCCTGTTTACAAGGTTCTCTTGTGCTCAATGTCTCAAGCAGATCATCTGTGTACTGCACAAAGAGAGAATTACAAGGTATCTGCAATGCTTCCAGATTTTCCTTTAGAATCTGATTAAATATTGAAGAGCTCCCATTATACCCTTGTGGGACTCTACACCATGTCCAAAGTCTCTCACGAAACACAAATGAGACTAGGAATTAGCTATTCTCATGTAATGGAATGGAAAGCATGACAAAGTCAACGACAACAAACGATTTTGCTGTGCATAGAATTTGATGAAATATGATGTCTGGATTCTGTACCACGGGACAACATTGAATTACGATCTCATTATTTTTTCTCAAATCTTGTACTATTCTAAAGTTTTCCCTGGGTGTCTGTAAGCCTATAATCGTTGGGTTGCAAGGACTCCCGACTATTTCCTCATGATCCCTTTCTTCGACATGTCCTCAATTATTGGTGTTATTCCTGTGACTATTTCTGGGGTCAGATGATATGGGGGTGTTCTCGGGAAAATTGCATTTTACTTAACTGTAATACGGACTTGTTCTACACCTTTAATTAGTCTGATGTCTTTCCCTGTGAAATCCCACACTTCTGGATTCACAGTTTCTCTCAAATCAGGGGGCTATTCCTATATTGTTCTCATTGGGTAAAGCCTTACAGCATCTTGCTGAGCTAACTTAAACACTCCTCATTCTCATCATGGTTTTGGAACTCTACCCCATTAGGAGTATAACAGATTGTGCAATTTTACTTACACAATCAATATTGTCCTAGCAGATTTACAGGACTCAAGTCACACACAACAAATTGGTGGTTTTCTTCAAATCAAGCGATTTTTACAGGTGGTTTTTTGAAGCTGGATTTTTAATCTGTTTATTTGTAACTCTTATAACTGGTATCTTCTTTCCAAAGAAGGGTAGGCCCGGGACTTCTGCTGTTCTAATAGTGGAATGGGTATCTCCAGTGTCAATAAGAAATTACACTCGGTGGCCATTTACCTCATCTTCTATAAATTATCCACTCTGGTCTACCTCCAAGACTGCGCCAAGCACGCAATCTGCCTCCCCCCTCAGGCACCGCCAGTGTGATGTATGAGTCAGAGCTCTCACTACTTAGCATGGGAAACTGTTGAAGTGCATTTTGGTTCTGGATCTAAAATTAATTTGTATTTACTCTGAGCAGATGTTAATTTTACTATAACCCACATTCTGTTAAACCATAGGAGCTTGTGGGACTTGCATCTTTGGAACTTGAGCTTGCATTGGCACTTGCATTTGCTGAATGGGCACATTCTGCATTTGCATCTTATTCCCTCCTTGCATTTGATTATTAACATTCATTCTATCTACATTAAGCATACACTCCCTCTTCCAATGCCCGATCTTGTTACAGAAGTGACAAGGAATCATCATATATCATATTTAACTTTATTCGATTTATGTAAAATCATACAAGTAAACAAAACAATAGCAGCAGAAAAAGAAACAGCATAAAACCTGTGGTCTCAAAATGTAAAAATGCCATAAAATCATATAATGCAGACACTTAAGAATTACAGCAATAAAACAAGCCCCCTGTACAAGAGCCCCATAAACACGCATGACTGGGTGATTATATAGAATGATCCTTGATAACAGCCAGAGCATGAATAGCAGCCTAATACAGAAATGCACATTAAAAAATAACTAATAGCTGAAGCTAAAAATTCCACCCAGAACCTTTGTCACAAAAAACAGCTCTTTGGTGTGAATGAAAGCTGCAGATATAAAAACGCAGGTCTAACCTGTCTCAAACCAGTGGGTAACAAGAGTGGCCTAATACATTTTTGACAAAGCATAGTGGACCAAAGACATGTAACCACAATATGTAAGGTATCTGAGTTAGAGAGCTTATCACAGGCACAAGCCGGCAAAGCAGCAGTTTTAAACCAAGACTCTTTTCAAATAACAACCGATGGAATACAGCCAATCTAAAGTGCATCAGTGAACAATAGTTGTGAATGGACATCTCTAACGAAATGTAAGTTTCCATACCCTCAACTGATTATACCATACAATTCTGACACATTGGGGGTCATTCTGACCCTGGCGGTCACCTACCGCCAGGGCCAACGACCGCGGAAGCACCGCCAACAGGCTGGCGGTGCTTCCTGGGCCATTCTGACGCCGTGGTCAGAAAAGGGGAACCAGCGGTTTCCCGCCGGTTTTCCCCTGGCCCAGGGAATCCTCCGCAGCGCCGCCATGGGGATTCTGACCCCCTTCCCGCCACCCTGTTCCTGGCGGTTGTTACCGCCAGGAACAGGATGGCAGGAACGGGTGTCGTGGGGCCCCTGGGGGCCCCTGCACTGCCCATGCCACTGGCATGGGCAGTGCAGGGGCCCCCTAACAGGGCCCCATAATGATTTTCAGTGTCTGCTTTGCAGACACTGAAAATCGCGACGGGTGCCACTGCACCCGTCGCACCCCAGCAACTCCGCCGGCTCCATTCGGAGCCGGCTTCATCGTTGCTGGGTCTTTCCCGCTGGGCCGGCGGGCGGCCTTTTGGCAGTCGCCCGCCGGCCCAGCGGGAAAGTCAGAATGACTGCCGCGGTCATTTGACCGCGGTGTGGTCTTCTGGCGGTCTCCGCCCGGCGGGCGCCGCCCGCCGGGGTCGGAATGACCCCCATAGACTGCATGGCTAAGGCTGAATCCTTCCTCTTGGCTGCCACCTAGGAAAAAATTTCCTTCTTCAACCATGTAGTGTCAGCCTTACTAAAGCCATCAGGATTGGAAGATAACTCTAGCCTCCACGATTAGTCATATTATTTAGGATTAAACAATCTCAGATGATTAGTCTTTTAAGGCTAAGCTACTTCTTAATCCAGACGGAACACCACAACAGAAGAGGGTGCAGGCAAATAAAATAAGCAACATAACCCACACCTAATTCCTCATGTACAAGCTCTGAGAGGGTGCCTTGTCCCACACCTAAAAGATGCCTCGTGAACTTATTTTCATCAACCTGAATTAGGGCAATATTTGCATAACCCCACATCTCGCAGCCGAATGTTGCCAAGGGAATACATTTGGATTTTTACACACTCAACATGATCTGCAGCAGCTTATGCCCCAGGCAACAAGAGAAATTGTTTAGGCTAGATGTAGTCTTCTTAAGACAGCGTTTATGCTTTTATACTTTTTAATCAAAGGCTGTCAGCTAAGAGCATAGTCTAATAAAATCCCAAGATAACTAAACATTTCCACCTTACCTAATGCCTGCCCTTGCACTAAAGAACTAGCAACTTGGTGGATTTTGGGTGCACCGCTGTAAAATGGGATTTTTTAAAGTTTGTTGCCAGATCAATACTTTCCATTAAAGCTGTAAACAAATCTAAAAGTCTCTGAAGGCTTCTGGCTGACAAGGAGTCATTTTCTTCAATGTTGCAACATCTACACCAGTATTCAGAATAAATCACAACTCCTCGACCTCTACCCTGTGAAGCACTCATACCTCCTTGAACACCTTGCAATCCAGCATGAAACCTAACTCCATGCTTACCATTCTGAAAACCGACACCTTGCATTGCACCAACATTCCCTGGAAACGACTGATTCTGAAAACCCTTCTGAGCCATTTTCATGTGTGCCAGCATAAACCTTTCCGTAAGTGTTTTCTGCTTCATTTCTTGTTCATCACTGCAATACTTCACGTATTTTGGAATCTCACCCAGCAGTTTTGTTTGCCAATAAATCACATTCTGCTGTATATACTGACTAATCTCAGGTCTCACACTGAGAACAAATTATGAAATAAAGAATCCACATCATAAGGCTCAATGCGTTTGACCTGTATGCTGCTGAAATGTTTTCAACAACTTCTCATAATACTCATCCATAGACTATTTCACCTCCTGCTGAATCCTGTTCAATTTCACATGATCCATTGGAGGAACTCTGCCTTTCAGGAAAGTAATCACCTCATTGTGTTTCTCCATCACAGCAGGAGATGGTGCATTAGTGCGAGAATCTCTCGGTGGCTCTGAAGTTGGCCAATGTTCAGCAATTTTACACTGAGACCACAAATCATCTAGAAAAAAATATCGAAGAAAGTATTCAAATCAGTCCACAACACTTCTGAAATCTTAACCAATCTTTCGGCTTGTGTATAACACTGCATAGGATTTTCACTCAACTTGAGGAGATTGTTCGTAAATACTCAAAGGCACATGAACATACCCTCTACATGTTGTTTCTCTTAATGGATAAGCCAAAGCTTTCCATCATCTGGGGAACCTGGAGGTGGCTTTCTCTTTACTTCAGCCACCTCTGTTGATTTCTTTTGTCTTTTCATGCTTCTTTTTCCCATTTACTTTCTAATTTCTCAAATCCACTACATCTGCAAACGCATTTCAAATGTGCAATCACATTCCTGAAGAATGCATTGTCTCAATTGATTCATTATCCAAATATCTCCTGAAACATTTTTGCAATGGGATGTTTTTTAAGAGATCAACTTCATATTTATTTGCTAATTCAGTCAGTTTGTCATGTATAGTTGCATCTTAATTTCGGTACACAAATTAATCAGTTATTTTTTATTCAAATGTTCTAGATCTAAACACCAACTAATTATTTCTTCCAATTCTATTTTTACTCTCGGACATTTAGTGGTCTCTCTTTTTCTGCACTCTGACTAGTACCTAGGTTTTCTGCATTCTCTGTCTTTGAACTTTTCCTGGGTGCTTCCTGAAACCATGGGGGAAAAATCTCATCTTCAAACAAATTTATCTCACCTTGTGTTGCATGTGTTATAAAAACAGTTATCCTTCCTTCCCCTAATAATTGAGCAGTCTGTGGTGGTGTCCATATAACAATCTGTTAATTCTACAAAGCTGGGATAAATCCTGTATCAAGTGCTCCTTCAACAGTTCCTTGACCTACTTCATTTGGAACAATATTAATCGGAGCATTTAGTGTGCGCTTGTCTACTGGCTGTGCTGTTTTAACCCTAGAAACAGGCACTGTAGAGCCACAATAGAAGCAGTAACACCTGTAGGCATCACTCCCTGTACAGTCTCACCTTGGGCTGGAACATTATTATGTATCACAGGTTGTACAACAAGCTATGTCACAATAGGGTCTGCTATCAAGGGTTGTGCTACAATAGGCTGGGTCATTTGTAATGGTCTTTCAGTTTGATATATATTTGGATCAAGAGCATCGGTGACCACTGCCCCATTATTAGTTGTCATCCCATCAGTATTTTTTAGAGGGCGACAAATAGTGGTGGACGTGCAGCTAATAACTCATCCAAAATATAAACTCCTGAATTAGTCTCAGTATCTGATTTTGTTTCATTATTTGTCTCCTTTAATCTTTTTCTTGTTGGATTTTTTCATGTTTTTCAGATTGCTCATTTTTCTCATTTGTAAAAGCAGGGTATAACCTAGCTCCATCTACTATATGCTTTCTCAACCTTTGCTATTGCTCATCCCTTATTGCATCTGTGTAATTTCCCATTGCTCTCTTTGTTCATCTTTGAAAATTATTTCTATCCCTAGTACGAGTCATCTTCTCCCAAGCACTTAGTGCTTCAAATTGTGTTCTTCTAGGAGGCTTCATGTTAGAAAGTGCTTTTCATAGTCTGTTGATAAATCTCAGTGTACCCTCTTCCAAGTGATCTTGCACCATTGGCAAAGCCATATGTATGTGTGTGTAATCCTTCCTCAGTCATCACCTCTTCTCCCTCCCGCAGTGTAATAGTCACATCACCTCTCATCAAAGTTCTAAAAGCTTTGAAAAATGTCCTGATCTCGAATTTAAGTCAACAAATGGCACACAACAATTCTGTTCTGTAAATGTCTATTTTCCATGCCCCTATGTCCCAATTTCAGTGTGGTTCTGTAAACCAACCAACCAATCACTCTGCAGTTCTTTTCACAGTGCAACCAATTTCAGTGCAGCATTTCACACTAACCCACCAATTCAAGCATGGCACAAGATGATGCAACAGTCCGCTCCTTGCAGCGGCTCTCCCTCCTTTACAATTTCTTCATATTCACACAAAGCTGCATCTCTACCATTCTGTGCAAAATAAAATAACAGTCTTTGTCTGCCCATTCTAAATAAAACAAAAGAACAATTCAACAACCGGGATATTTAGGTTTTTACACTGTCTGACTTTTCTCAATGAAAAAAAGTTTGATGCACACAAAAGAAATCTTGACCAGCAGGAAATCACTAAATCAATGCAGCATCCCCTTTGCGCATCAGGTTCCGCTAACTTTGACTGATATTAGTACAATCACAACACATTATTAGTTTCCATGTCTCAAAAATGCAGTCAACGATGTCTCACGACCTGTACCACAAATCATTAGCAGACAAGAAAACTAATAATTAACTCTTTATTATCCTTGGATTTTGGACTACTTCTTAGTCCGATAGCCTCTTTATCTTCTTTGACAAAAGCACATAAGCATCAACAATTCATAAGCTTTAATAATTCATTCAACACCATTACACCAGTACCTATACTTGAATAAAACCAGAATAATCAATAATCAATTTTGATGCATAACCCTATTGATGCGCACACCTTCAGTTGAGCAACCACCTTAGAAAACCACACTCCAGCAAACTTCAAGCTCGGCCTTTGGGCAATGAGACATAGGCATTTATCTGTCTCAGGGCAATTTTTAATTACTACAGGTCCTCTTTCTCATTATGTGAACCATCCTCTTGCTGTAAACTGGTGGTGGAGTAGGGAATTAAATAGACATTTGGCTTTAGTAGTAAATCTTACTAACTCATCAGGACATAATATCCGCACTGTTACTGGGACCAGGTCGACAGACCTTTGCTGTAAGTAAGAATTAATCAGGACCTATAAATCAAAATAAATGTATTAATCACAATTTCAATTTCAGTCCTTTGGGAGTCAATGATGAGAGTTGGTGTGAGTTTCAAAGCTATATTAAAGTCTCAAAAATGTGAAATCTTTACTAGCAGAATTAATATTAAATCTCATCAGTCCAATTAGATCAATCAAAGTAATCATGAATGATCAATGAGAAAGCAATAGTGCTCAAGCGCAGTCCATAAAGGAACAATCCCTATGCTAAGGTATGGAGAATGAGAGAAAAGAATCAGTCGGAACCCATAAAGAGCTCTAAATTTGAGAGGTGAAAGCATGAAGCTTTTAGCATAAAAATCTAAAATTATAAAGCAGAACTTCCCATAAAGAGAGGGTCAAGAAACTCAGTAGAGTCTCAGAGAAGCATGGATTCAGGTAGGGGAATTAAAAGGGCATCTCAGAATAAGTCTGAGAAGTGTCTGCAAAGGGCTCTGCAGAGAAGCATTCAAGACAGTGGCATGCTCTCTCAGAATGAATCTAAGAAGCATCTGCAAAGGACTCTACAGAGAAGTCTTCAAGTGAGTGTCCTGTCCAAACATAAGAGCACATGTTTTTATAAAGTCTTCATATCAATACTTAGCAAAATTAGTTGCAGTCTGCCTAAGCTCATCAAATCAGGTGGGGATGTCATCATGGGAATAGGAAATCGTCTGTCATCTAAGCAGTAAAAAGACAATAGCTCACAGATATTAAAACATTTACTAAGTCACAGATGTATTCTCAAAATTAATTCACTAGAGGGCAACTACAGTTCCTGGTTAGGCCTCTACATCATTCAGTTAGCTAATGGGTTTCCCACCCATCTAAACTAGCAGTACTATTGTTCATATGAAACATTCTATGGAAATTAAATTAAACAGTTAAATACATTATTTTATTCTATGAAAACTATGCCCATGGCGAGGTCAAAATCTAACAATGTATATTAAGTCATACATTTCTCAGCACATGCGTGTCATCGAAAGTTCAACATATCACATTCATGACCCAGGTCAAGTGAAAAGAAAAAAAATGCATTCTACAGCTATTCTAACTTAATACATGTAACTGTGAAATCCTAGTGCTCTCACTTGCGCTTAAGATATGGCTTTTCGTCTGAGGCCTACACCTTACTTCTACATATTTATTGCATTCCTTTTTATAATTTAAAAAGGATTTGTAAAGCATGCCATTCAAAATGCAGATACAGACCTCAAGGAAAAGATGTTGGTCATGCTACCAAAATCACTAAGTAGCAAAACCAACACAGAATACTATAATAGTCAAACAGCCACACTCAGGAATCCAATGTCAGAAAGTGTGTTATTATTTGGAAAGTGTTGATTCTTACCCACTTAATAAACACACCTTGGTTGAGTTTAAACACAAACTCTGCTCATTTCTTGGTAGCTACACCATACCCAATAGACAGTTCTCTTGAGAAATGTGTGTTAAGCTTAGAGAGTAGCAACAATTTTAAGATAAAAAAAAGTACTGTAAAACCCCCAAACCAATTTAGAAAAATAGAGACAAATAATTCAAAGAGCAAAAAGACACCATGACCATTAAAATCAGATGTAGGCTTCAGAGAGAATAATTGTTGAAGATTTAATGCAAAAATATCCTATAAAAGATAAAGCACCATTGACAAACAACAGTTTGTATGTGACCGGGGACCTAGGCACAATTTCAGGCTGAGCATGATGGAGCAGAGTTCGCATACAACCAGTGGGTCATCCATGTTACAGGTTTTCCCTTAGGACTTGATCTCTGAAATGGAAGTCCTTCAGCAGGGCAAGGTCCAATGCTGACACTGGCGTGGGTCCCTCAAAGTCAGATACATTATCATTGAGTTCTTGCTCAATCTATTGGTTTTTGTGCCAAAAGCTGTGACTGGGACAACATTTAGATTGTATAGATACTGAGGTTGTTTAGATGCTGGATGGATTTGCCACAGATCCTCAGTCCAAGGTTTTACCTTTGGAGTTAGTCACTTTTTTTGGTTCTCAAAATCCTCCAATCTGGCAAGGGTGGAAGCTGGAGCCATGCACTGCGCAATGAGGCACAATACCTTTTTCCACAAGGTCCTGCTAAACTAATTTCTGCACAAGCAAGCTTCAAGCAGGAAGAACCTGTGTTGTTGGTTGGCTTTTGTGCAACCTTCATGGGCAAGCATTAGTGCCTTATCCAGGTCCTTGGGAGGTTTACAAACGTCCCACTTTTCTCTAACTCCTTGGAAAGTTCCTTCTGGTTATTCCTGCCCAGTCCTCTTTGGTCAACTGAGCTTTGATAGAGTCAGAAGGCCTGCTGCTTTTTTGCGAGTGAAGAAAACAGAAGGTCAGTGTTAGAAGTTGGGTCTCTAGTTGGCAGAGGTACGCACCCTGTCCAAGTAGGGAACTACAAACCTATCTAGGGTAAGTCAGATACATACCCTAAATTAAACTAATGAGACTACTGGATTTTTGGGCGGCAAGATCGTTCACAATGTGGGGGACTGAGTCTGACCCACGGTGAAGGACCCTTGTCACCCCAAAACTGTTTTTTGCTCCGGCTAACCAGCAGTGCCTCATCTCTCCCTAGGGGAAAAGACAATTGGGAAGTCGAGCGCATGACATCTTAGTACTTCCCAGGGAAGTCGTGATCACTCAGGTCACAACCAGTTCTCTCGTACACAGTGCGGTCTCATATATAAATGACAAAGGCAGTTTGAGTTTTAAAGATTGGTTTAATAAAATGACTGCATTTTAGATAACAAAGCGTGAGCTGCAATAACCAGAACTATACAACACAGTAGGATTGAAATAGTAATGAGGAGAGTGAAGCACAAGAATAAGGCTATCATAGTGCAACTAGATTATGTTCTCTCTAAGTTATATGTTGAGCACAGCCTGTGAAGCTCTAAGCCTGCCTTTCAGGTTCCCCTGGGAGGACATCAACCCTCATACCTGAGCAAAGGCCTGTAATCTGCATCGGGCAGTCAGCATCTAGTTGTGGGTGCCTGGTCTGAATCTCCCTCTAACGTGTACTAGGACTAGAAAGTGGTTTTATAACTAACACCCGATGTTCTAAGAAACGTCCCTACGTAAGGATGTGTACTTTCTACGAACCCTAAAGACTAAGGGCCAGATGTAGCAAAAATTTGCGAGTCGCAAATGGCCCGAATCGCAATTTGTGATCCAGCAAAATCGGAAATGGGATGCAGAAATCCCATTTCCGTAGTGCAAATTGCGATGCGAGCCATTACCGACTCACAAAAATTGCGACCCCATTGTGCGACCCGCAAATAGGTAGACGCAATTTGCGAGTCGCAAACCATATGAAAAAGCCAGTCGCAATTTGCGACTAGTCGCGAAAAGCCAATTTTGTACACCCAAATTACCACTAAGTCAGAGCAGGTGGTAACCAGAACCAAAGTATAAAAGGAGACCCAGAAGGCATCTGGGTTACTCAAAATGGCTGAAATATATGTGATAGCAAGGAGGAGGAGAGTCCACGCCGCCCAGCAGAGGAGGAGGAGCCAGAGATAGGAGAGGATATACAGAACCAGGCAGACACTTTTCCAACAATCTGAGGAGGAGATATATGACAAATACAGACTCAGCAGTGCAACAATATTAGAATTAATTGATCTACTCAATCCACAGCTTCAACGCCAGACTGTGCACGGCAACGCCATCCCCACACATGTGCAAGTGCTATGCTCACTGCACCTCTTGGCCTCGGGTAGCTATCAGGGGGTGATTGAAGTGGCAGGTGGGATATCCCAAAGTGCACTCTCACGGTTCTTCAGATGTTTCCTAGATGCCATACTCGCACACATGTCCAGATACATATACCTACCCAGGAATGAGGCATAAATCAACAGCACCAAGTTTGAATTCTACAGAATTGCCAACTTCCCACATGTAATAGGGTATGTAGACGGGACACATATACAAATATGCCCTCGTGCAAATCTGGAATATCTGTTCCACAACAGGAAATGTACCCACTCACTGAACATCCAGGTGGTATGTGACGCCCATTATGTCATCGCTGACATGGTAGCCAAATTTCCAGGGAGTACACATGACTCTTACATTTTCAGGCACAGTGGGATACACCAACGCCTAGAACGTGGGGAGTTTGGAGACGGATATCTATTAGGTATTGCTGCAGACACCCTGAAGCCATACACACAGGCTACTGTAGAAACCATCCATGCCCTGCTAACATTGTTAATTTTTGCCAAACAGGTGACAGTGCATATGCGCTACGACCATGGATACTTACCCCGTACCTAACACCCAGCAATGAGAATGAGAGGCGATATAACAGTGCACATAGGCGGACCAGAAATGTTATAGAGAGGACCTTTGGACTGTTAAAGGCAAGATTCTGATGCCTCCACAGAAGTGGAGGTGTGCTCCAGTATGCCCCAATAACAGCTTTCAATATAGTTGGCGCATGCGCTATACTGCACAACATTGCCACCAGACGTGGGCTACATCTCACCCCTGAAGACCCAGATTCGGAGGATGACGAGCAGGAGCTACCACATCGCAAGCCTGGGGATAGAAGCATTGCAAATCAAGGCAGACAAAGACGGGACCACATTGCAAACCAATACTTTGGAAGGTACGTGGTAACTGTCACCACACACACTAATGTCACACACAAAGAGCCCAGTTGTGAAGTGTATCAAACAAAACATTTTAATAAGTGAACCTAATAACTAACGAACTGAACTGTTGGTAAGGGGCTGCACATGTCCACCCTCAATGAGGACACATTAACTGCATGTGCCTCATGAGTCCTGCAGTGTTTGGGCATAAGACCTCCTCCTGGTACGCCCAGCATGGCTCGTGCCAGGTGGGTCAGCAGACCCCTGACGTGCACTGCCACTCCGCAGTACACGTGTGTCTGTGGCAGATGCGCTGCTGATGGTGGACCCCTCCTCACTGTCCTGAGGTGTCTCAGCCGTGCCCCCTGCCACCTGCCTGGCCTACAGCATGTCCACAGCGTGGCTAATGCGGCCCAGTCCCCGCGCCACATCCCCTGCAAAGTGGCCAGGTCCACCTGCAGGCTCACAGTCCGTTGTGGCAGGCCTGTGGTGTTCACTGCAAGACAAACAATGGATGCTGCCATGCGGTCAAGTCTCTGCACTAGTTTTCGCTCACGGCGCCTTGCACCTTGTCTCTCTGCCACCAGTTCCGTCACCAGTTGGCGAATTGATAGTGCTAGGTCACTGACATTGTCATTCAGTCTTGTGAACTGTGTGTTCACTTCTGCCAGCCCATGAGTGAAATTGTGCTCCATTCTCTGCATTGCCCCAGAAATAATCCTCAAATGCCTTGTTTGCAGGTGCTGACCAGATAGGAGGGATGCCTCAACTGCAGACATGGATGCCTCCCCTATATCCTCCTGGGACACTGCCAGGACCTGGACTCTGCGTCTGCGATGCAGTGGTGCTTCTGGCTCTTGCTGTCTCACGGTGTGGCTGGGACCAGGTGTTGTGTCTCTTTCCTCCATGTCCACTTCTTCATCTGGAGGGAACTGTGGTGATGTGGTGCTGGGACCTGTATTGGCTGCTGCAGCCTCCTGCCCTGCCTGTGGCCTGCTGTCTTCACCCTGGATGGTGTGGCTGCTGGGGGTGTCTTGTGGGAGATCTGTGGGACATAGGGAACATACTGTCAGTATCTAACATCTGTTGTATGCCTCCTAATAAACATTTGCGTATATGCTGCCTACTGTACTACATTGCCCATAATGGACCATTCTGGTGGTTGCTAGTCTGGAATGGAGCTAGACTGGTTGTGCATGCTGCTGTGTACTGGGTGAGTGCGGGTATAGCATTCATAGGTGTACATGCATGTTACATGGTACTCACTTTTTGATGTCCCTTGCGCTGACGTGTCCAGTGCTTCCATTCCTGACACTGCCTCAGGCTCCAGGGACTGCTCAACCAATTCCTCCATGGCTGTGGGTGGTGGGATGGTGGATGGGCCTCCTCCTGTGCCCCTCATCTCCCTGAGGCGCTCTGCCACCCTCTCCTTTGTCCTGGAGCACAGGTCATACCACCGTTTTTTAATTTCTTCTATGCTTCTGTGGCTCACCCCTATGGCATTGATCCTCTCCTGGATGTCCTGCCAGATCCTCCTCTTTTCAGTGTCTGGGACACTCAGGGCTGCCTTTCCAAAAAGCTGGTCATGGTGCCGGCAGCATTCCTCTGTCAGCACCTCAAGTTCCTTCTCAGAGAATTTCAATTTCCTCTTCCTTCCTGCAGTGCCCGAGTCTTCCATGGTTGCAGCTGTTCCTCCAGATAGTTGCTCAGCAGTTTGAAAAGGGTGTGGTCCTCCCTCCTCCCAGGTGTATTTGATGTCTTCCTGTCTCTGATGTCATCAACAAGAGCCAGGAAGTGTTTTTCCAACTGTTTTGCTGCACCTGCATGCAATTTGCGGCACAGTCACAATTTGCGACACCCGACTCGCAAATTGCGAGTTGGTTTTTAGCGAGGTTGCAAAAAGCGACCTCGCTAACAGCGGACTAGCAATCTGCGGTGCAACATCATTTGCGAGTCGCAAATTGATGTCGCTTTTTTTTGTTGGATCCCATTTTGCGAGTCAGAAATTGCGAGTCGCAATTACTCGCAATTTCCGACTCGCAAATTTTTTCCTTCCTACATCTGGCCCTAAACTACTACCACGTCTATCGGCAATGTCCCAGACTGTATCCTTGACTGAGGCACTGAGCGAGCAAGAATGTATTGTTTGAGAACACAGTGCTGATGTAAGCTAAACAGTGTGATAGGATGAAATAAAAACAAGACCGTGAAACTGGTTATTGTAAAATAACAGTGCGAGGTTGAATAAAATGCATCTAGTGCAAAGTGCACAGAGGCCTAATACGTTAAGCTAATGCGCATAAAGCTACATTAAAAATGGCTACATTACACTGTGTTCACCCTCTGGTAGCTTGGCACGGAGCAGTAAGGCTTAACTTAGATGCAATGTGTAAAGTATTTGTGCAACACACACAGAGTAAGAAATTAAAAAAAATAGAGAATATTTATCTGAGCAACACAAGACCAAAACAACAGAAATCCAATCAATAGAAGCCAAGAAATTACTTTTTAGAGATTACATCAGAAACAGTGCTTAGAAGACACTAGCGGTTAAAAGGTTACTTGAGGTAGCGAGGGACCAATGCAAATCCAAAGTTCAGACCGACCACACAGGGTCCTCTGAAACGGTACCTTTGATGGAGTAAAGCGTCATAGTTGAGGGCACGATGCATCAGTTCTGATCCACTCAGACGGGTCCCGGGCCAGCTAAGAGCTCAGGTGAAGTGAATGCAATGCGTCATTGTGGAACCACACATAGTGTCATTGTTGAACCATGCAAGCTGTGAACCTGCTGTTATCGAACAGCCTTTGCGTTGGCAATGAAGGAGCGATGTAGCAGAATGTCTCACGCACCTGAGGAGATGAGTCGGTTTTTGCCAAAATCAGCCGCAGAACCCACTTCTGAGTCCTGAGACTACAGGGGCATCTCAGGCAAGTGTAGGACTCACAGATGGCAGAGTCGAGCAGCACCAGGAGAGTTGCAGACAGTCTTTGATGTCCCTGAGACTGCAGAAGAACAGGGGGCAAGCAAGTAAGCCCTTGGAGTCACTCTGGGTTCAGCAGGATGGGTCCAGTCCATGTCCCTATTAGGGCAGAGATTAGCAGGGCAGCTCACCATAGCAGAGAAGCAACTGCTTTGACCAGTTAGTCCATGCAAAGTGGCAATCCTTGCAAAACAGCACCCTTTACTCCAGCAGGATACTTCCCAAGTCTAGATGTTTACTGATTTGGTGGGGTCAGAGACCCAGTACCTATTACCAAATGTATCTTAGAAGTTGGTGTGACTTCAAAGAAGCTCCTTGAAGTTCAAAGACATCCTTTCTTCCTAGCCCTAGCTCCAGACAACCAGCAGTGGGTAATCGGACCTTTGTGTGGGAACAGACACTTCCCTATTAAAGTGTGTTTGATCTTTTCCACCCTTCCAGCCAGGAAGGCCTATTAGAATGCAAATGAATGCAGATGAGTCCTTTGTCGCACCCACCCCTCCTGTGTTCGTGGCTGTCTAGCGATAATGCACAAAGCTGTCACCTATCCCACACGTGTATTAGAGACAGGCTGCAAGGCATGTAGAGCAGTAAGAGCAGAGAAATACCAACTTTCTAAAAGTGGCATTTCTGAAATAGTAATGTCAAATCTGATTTTACTGGTAAAGAGGATTTTTTATTACAATTTCAGTGATATGAAACATGACGTAGCAACTCCTTTCTGATCAGGAATTACAGCTTAAAAGTATATTAAGGAATTCTCAATGCTGGCTTATGAGAGGAATAGGCCTCACAGCAGTGAAAAACGACTTTGGGAGTTTTTCACTACCAGGGCATGCAAAACTTAAAGGCACATGTCCTGCCTTTTACTTACATAGCACCCTGCCCTATGGGTCACATAGGCCCTAATTTGGCAAAGCAAGTGGTTTTAAATGCCAAGTCCAAGTGGCAGTGAAGCTGCACACACATACCCTGCAATGGCAGGACTGAGACAGGTTTTAAAGGCTACTTGTTTGGTTAGCATAATCAGTGCTGCAGACCCACTAGTAGTATTTAATTTATAGGCCCAGGGTATATGGTACACCACTTAACAGGGGCTTTACAGGTAGATTAAATATGGTAATTGTGGATGAACCAATGTTGCCATGTTTAGAAGAGAAGCACATGCACATTAGCACTGGTCAGCAGTGGTAAAGTACTCAGAGTCCTAAGGCCAACAAAAAGATACAGCAAAAAGAGGAGGTAAAAGGCAAAAAGTCTGGGGAAAGACCATCCTAAGGCTGCCAGGTCTAGCAGTCCAACTCCTGACCCTTAAAGATAACGTCCACTCCCCGGGTGCAATGCAGGAGTCAGAAGTTTTCTTTCTTTCACTAGTGTCTAATTGCTGATATGTAGCCTTAACCTGTGCACTAGCCACTGATTGGATAATTTTCCATATTTCATCCTGTCTACCTTCTGGCACTATGCCCATCTCTTTTTGCAGCATGTCCTCTTTACCTCACTGCAAAAATTATCAGAAGCCTTACATCCAAAATGGCTGAACTTGTCTTCCCCCTGTAGGGTTTCTGAGTTCTTTCTAAATGACGCCCCTATTCAGATGAGGTCTCCTCTCTGGCAGGGTCTAAACTGTGTACCCCTCTTGCTGGGGCTGGTGCCACAGGATGTTGGAGGGCTCTGAGAATGAACAGGAGCAGCCTCATTTGGCACCTCTGAGTCAAAATGGGTAGTGTTAAGGCTATCTTTGTTCTGCCAGCTGTCCTGTACCACACTCAGATGGCTAATTCCTGGTGGGTCGCCAGTAGTTAAGCATATAGGAACAATTAGTTCTGTTGGAGTGAAAGCATAAACATACAATCACTTAAGTCACATATACAAACAATATGAATTTCTCTTTAAATATTTTCCGTTAAATACAAATATTAGTATTAAATGACAAAACCCACATGGGTTGTGTTTCTCATTTCTGTGATGTACTGAATAATTTCATATCAGAACCACATTTTAAAGACTGCTTCTTAGTGTAAAATGAAAAAGTGCTCATGTAGTACATCAGGTGAAACAAGTGATTCGATTCGTTATGGAACGTTGATTCCATAAATCATCAAACAGGCTATTAATGCATGCTGGTTTTTATAGGGGTCACTTTTTATGGAGGACTGCCTTGTGCTGAGCACCTTAATGGTGCATTCTTGACCCTGAAGACCTCAGGGTAACACAATTATCAGATTCTCCTATTTTGTCCAAGAAAGGTGTTCGTTTGAATCTTTCCGATAAAGTAATTCTGTTTAACTAGTATTCAGTTTTTATATGTGTGAATTGAGTCACTTGTTTCGCCTGATGCACTGCACATACTTTTTCATTTTACACTAAGAAACAGCCTTTACATATGTATCATACCGTGTGTTTTTGTCGTTTAATATTAATATGTATTTTTTTTTATTTAAAGAAATATATTTAAGAGAAATGCATTTTGTTTGTATATGATCACTAAAGTGATTGTATATGTAGCAGTTTCTTTCCGCTCCAACACAATCAATTGTTCTTATATGCTGAGCTATACCCAGGTTCTGTGGGGCACATCGTTACCTCATTGTGGACTAATGTTTTATGTTGACCAGTAGTTGACAACATCCTGCCTTCACAGGGAGTAAAGTCGTTCTCCAGCCAGGAATGTGTATTAGTCAATTGAGAGATGATGAATGGCAGAGCTGGTGTTAAGGTAGTTCTGGCCCAAGCATGCCAAAGTAAATTTTATGGAGTTACTTGTCCACTAACATCATCAAATCAAAAATTCCGATTTCACCATTAAAGCTGGCACATCACTTTTTAATTTAGATCCTGACCAAAAAAACTCTGAATTATTTTTCTAGGATATGAAATAAATATTTTAATCAAATCAGGCCTATTTTATGGAAAGTAAAGCAAAACTTACACAGTGTAATCTGACTTTCAAAAGTAATTTTAGCCACATGTTATATATTAGACACCCTTCTTTGTGGACTTACAGGGCATATTTAAAGGGTGACATATTAAAATATGAAATAGGTTACCTTACAAGGCCAAGACATTTTCCTTGCCAAGTGTTACTTCAGTGTCTTTAGACTGGAGCTCAGCCAGATCACAGTGATACTGCTGGCAGCCATATATTTTGTCATATATGTGGGTGCTGTAAATACACACTGCAGTCCACATGTAACATTTAACTTCCATGCCACTGTTGGCCATCTATCAAGGTCTTACAAGAGCATGAAATAGAGAAATCGGATGAACCCAATTTTACAAATATCATTTTAGGACCGAAGCACATGCCCCCCAGGCACTGACTAGCAATATCATATTGCAGGAAGTTCTAATACCAGCACAAATAGTGTCCAGATTAAGATTCACCTTTGGGGGCTTGGGGGTGACCATTCAGAAAAAGTAAATTCAACAACTTTGCTACAACAGTTCCCAACAAAAGAAAAATGCCACTTCAAACTCAGTTCAATCTAGTTTTCTCTCAGATTTTAAGGTACTGTCAAAGTTCCTACCAGTCTCTGTCTGGGAAAACAAATGTATTAATTGATGTATTTATCTGAATATATGCAAATCTTCTATGCAAAAGATGTAGCAAGTGTTGTAGCTAGACACACATTTAGCCCTGTTGCTAAAAAGAGACTTGCAATCTGATATCAACAAACTCCATTAGTAGAATCGGCATTTCTTTTCTTTAGCAGACAGTCGAAGGAGGCAGATTACAGAGCACTGGAGCAGGTTTCACTCCTCCACTTGATCACACTTTTTGGTCTCACCTACAGACAGCTTTAATTGCTGGCAAGCAGATATATTGTAATCAATATAGATGTAGGGTGGCCCTTTTGTCTGCTCCTTGCTCATTATTCTATAGCTTTGCTTTCTATGTCGGTTTGTTACACATGATTTAATGGTGTTCCTCCCTTACCTTTTGTTTGTCCTTTTCAAGGAACATTTAGGTCAGTATTTGACTTATATTAAGTTATTCAGTCCAATGCTCCTCATTTTCCTCCTCTCTTTTGCACCCCCACTCTCTTTACAAATGATTAGCCAACTAGCAGCGTCTCAGCACAGCCTTCTAGTCATCCTTAAATCAATAAAAAACTATTCCAAGATAGCCTTATATGTACACATGTGCACTAATGTGTAGCTGTCATTTTGGAATAGTGTTTCATTTGTTTTAAGAAAATTCTTTCAAGGGGCATGGCCAGTGCAAGTTTCAAAGTTTTTTCTAATGTGCAATTCTGGGTGACAAATCATTTGTGTGAATTAGTAATTTTAAATAAGCATACGATTGTAGCTGATGGATTAATAATTTTGTGCATAAAACAATTTGATTATCTCATATCAAATTGTAACTAAAAACGTAGTGTAGTTGTGCTATATTTTCATGTGAGACATGACTTCTATTTAAAATGGATGCAGCTTTTGGTGTTTTGCTGATCGTGCTCTTGCTCATTCCCCATTCCCCATCAGTAGCCCACTACAAGTATTTTCTTCACTGTTTTTGCAGAACACAGGAAATAATGACGTCAATGTATTGCAGTGTTAGAAAGCATGTACTGTAAATGAAGCTTTTCATTGTGTACCTAATGCATCATTATGAAGGATTTCCATTGTTAGTTCCAATGTAGGCATCTTAAAAAAAAAAAACTATATTAGCTGTTGTTAAAAAATGTTTCATATTGAGTTGTACATCTCTGAAATGTATTTGCTGAGGAATCAAGCAGAAGATTAGTGTTAGAGCCTTACAAACTTATGAAAATGTTTTTGGTTTGCCAGTGTGACCTAACCATGATCATGCCATGCTGAGTTTGCAATTTTATTAATTAATATGCATACATTGTGTATAAAAAAAACCTGGTTTTGAAGGATCGGGGCAACTTTCCATTGTCCTCCTAAAACTCTGTCTGATTCTTTTAAGATGTTCCTTACTTCGGATGTTGTCAATACTCATTAAAAGTTTGGCATGTTAAATTTAGATTAATTAAGAAGGGTTTCTGGTATGATTCATCAGTCTGTATTCTGTATCTGAACGTTCATGCCAGAGTATGCAATTTACTTTGTAATGCTAATTTCGATGATCCTGTATTAAATCTCTTAAACTTAATTTTGATCTAGAACCCCATTTTTAAGTGGTCCCAGTAACTAATTATGATTACTCTTCTAAGTTTGCATATTAATGGAAATGGTAGTCTCTTGCCAGCAGATCAGTGAGAAGTCTTGTGGAGCTGAACTGCCTAATGCAAATTTTGGGAGTTGATATTGGAGTTCATAAGATTATTGTGGCTCAGCTCCGACAAAATGATGGTATCAGTGAATGATTCACATAAGAGCACCTTCTCTTTAAGGTACCCCTGAAGATGTGTGTACTTTTTTGAACTATCTATTCCCAAATGGAAGGGGAAAAGAGTTTTTGAAAACTTTCCAATTTTCCAATATCGGGTTCTCTTAGGAAGAAACTAGGGGCCAGATGTATCATCAAGGCCCTTTGCGATTCGGTAATAGCGATTTTTAAGAAATCGGTATTACCGACTCGCAAAGTGCCATGTATCACATTTGCGATTCAGTAATAGCGATTTCTTAAAAATCGCAAATGCTATTACCGAATCGCAAATTGCGATACCGGGCCCATTTGCACCGATGGCCTGCTGGCCCATAGCTGCAAATTTTTTGCATTTCCAAAATTGCGATTTCTGAACCAGAAATCGCAATTTTGGAAATGCAAATCCCCAGGGTGCTGGGGGCCTATGGCCCCCTCTGCTGCACCCCAAAAATGTTTTGGGGAACATGTAAGGTGCACACATGCCAAAAGGGCATGTGTGTTTTACATGTTCAATTTAAAAATGCATTTTAAATGCATTTTTAAATTTTGCACCAGGTTACCACCTGGTTGCACTCCATGGTATTTTGCATGTGCAAAATGCCATTCTGCGAAAAATCGCAATTTGCAATTTTTTGCAGCATCGCCTTGCGATGTGGATTTTGCGAATCGCAAATTGCGATTCGCAAAACCCAGGTCGCAACGCAAGAAATCGCTATTTTAGCGATTTCTGCTTTGTGGTCTGTGAATGCCTTTCATGCATTGCAGACCACTGTTTTGCACTCGCAAACGGCCGAATTTACCGATTCACACCGTTTGCGAGTGCAAAACATTTTCATACATCTGGCCCCAGCTGTATTAGCTGTGTTTTCTTGAATGAAATTGAAGTGTGAGTAGAAATAGGGAGAAATTGAGTTAATGATGTGTTTGAAGAATGATTTGGGATGATGGATTTCTGTTACTGTGTTGAGGTGTTTGGATATATGAGAGTGATTGTGGGTTGTGATGTATTATTCCTATTTGTAATCCATCTTTCAAGTTTAATGCATTAATAATTTGAATTGAGTTGGGTATTGGATTCCTCAAAAACCCAAGATCTCGGGATATTGATTATTTGTCTGTATTGTGGTGTGTAGAGTAAGGCGCCACTTACACATCTATAGAGATTCAGATTAATTTGTTTTGGGGGGTTGAAAGGTTTAACTTGGGCTAAGATGTTTCCCTTGAGTGCACAGGGTGAGATACTTTAACTTGAAGTTGATTTCTGCTGACCAGGATTTAATTAGCAAAAACCTTAGAAGGATTGTTATTGCTCTTCCTTTCATTGGTTGAATTCAAGGCTCTATCATGGTTTGCATTTTAGTAGCTTTACTTAAAGAAAGAATTGCCATTCTTTTCCTTTCTAGAGTAAACAGACAAAGGTTTATTTACTCAACATGATTTAAGGTGGTTCTGTAGTTTTTGTTTGTGTGAATTGTTGCTCAGCCAGGGAACCATGCTTAGATTGGTGATGAGACGCTCTGATTGGTTAATTACTGGTATAGTTGCACTATGATGGGTTGACCTTTGACAGAGCTGTGCTGTTATTGGCTGTTGTTTGCTAAGTTTGTTTATAGAGTTTTATGGCCTCATTTTGAGTTTGGCGGACAGGAAAGCCCAACCGCCATACTTCCGACAGGGTGGCCACCGCCATAGTGGTGATCACTCAGCCGGACCTATTATATGTTTCCCACTGGGCTGATGGGCAGGATCCGAGGTTTCCACCCGTCAGCCTAGTGGTAAACAGGCGGAGCATTGTCTCCAGCTTGAAATCGACCCAGCGGCAATGCTGTCTCCTGGTGGGGTGCCCAGCACAGCAGACAATGAACATTGCGAGGGAGCTGGGCAGGGGGACCCCTGCACTGCCCATGCTAAGTGCATGGGCAGTGCAGGGGCCCCCCTTTGGCCCACTGCACCTGTTCTGACCCAGCATTTTCATGGTGTTAAAACTGCAATGAAAAGGGTGGCGAGAACGAGGTCGTTGCCCTGGCGGATTACGACCTCCACCCACCGCCAACCCTTTGGGGTCACAGATCCCGGTGGAGCCCTGGCGGTCTGATTGCCAGAATCTTAATGTGGTGGTTGGACCGTCAGAGAAGCAGCGGTCCTGACTGCCACCGTGAGGCTGGCGGTCTTAATTCTGCCAGCCTCGTAATGAGGCCCTTAGTGTGATTTTGAGTTTGTTTTGAGCATATTTGGTACAAAATATGGGTGGTATATTTTTAAAGCCTACACAAAAGAAGGAGGTACATGGAGAAAATAAGAAATTACAGTGTGAATGAATGAGAGCATATGAAATGATGGTAGAGATCAGGTATTACACATGCACTTGGATTTCTAAATGGAATGAACATGCAGCACATGATGAGGTTTTACTGTGTTCTTTGGAGGGCACTTTTAATATTAACAAGTTCGAGTTCCTAGGACAAACTGTGTACAATCTAAAGCTGATGCCCATAACTACACAGTTTGAGCTTATTAAATGGGATTGCCTGGTAACTGAAAAAGCATAAAAAGTAATATAGAGGTTGGTTAGAAATGTAACTAGATTGCCAAGAGAAGAGTTGGAGGGAAGATAAGATGGAATGTGTGAAAACATTACCTGCCATAGTTAATAGAAAAGATCAGAATAAAGAGAAGAATAAGAAAGGAACGATGAGTCAGGAACTGTTGAATTCTAAACCTCTTTGTATATGAATAAAGCGATGGAGGCAACCTATTCTGTTCTGGGGTTGATAAAAATACTAGTGAAGATACAAGAATGGTACATGTCCCTATTGGGATTGGCCAGAGTACCCTGACAGAAGTTACAGCTAAAATGGAAATAACTAGTATAAGTGGGAGCAGGGTACTAGAAGATCATACACAGAATACTGCTATGAGAGCAGTAGTGGTAAACCCAGCCCCCAAAGAAATTTGTAGTGGAATTTTGAAAAACTACTTTGGTGAAATGTTGCAAGGAAATGTGGATTTGAACAGATTATTGAATTACAATGCTGATGAAATATGATCTTTAAAAAAAGAAGGAGATACGTATGCTAATGAAGCTGAAGGTAAATTGGAATAATTAGCTGATGAGTTAGAACTTGACAGAAAAATAAAAATGTAAATCAACATTATAAAATGGATTTAACTCATGATGGGATTAAAGAAATGGGTTTAATTACTTTAAGAGCTCATATTAAGGATTTAATTGAAAAATGTGAGAATGCAATGATTTAAAGAACTTTCACGAAAAAAGAAAAAAAAAGGGACAGCAAATAAAAGAAAAATGAAAGATACTGAGGGAAATGCATGGAATATTGCAAGCGATTCAGAAGTAGGGACAACGTCAGTGGTGGAATTCCCTGAAAGGGAAATACATAGAGGGAACTTGGTGCATGTTCCATGAACGGGGCTGATTTGTTTGCTTTTACAAATATCTTTCCAAATTTCAAGAGGACCCAGCAAAGTGGTGTGAGGAAATACATTGGTTGACACACACCTGCTCAATGTTATGGACTGATTTAAATATGTTGTTTTTGATTGTGGTCCCTGGAGATCTGTGATTAGAATGCAAGGTCTTTACTGGATGGCCGACACAAGAACTAGCTAGGCTCGGTCTAAACAATGTACCAGCAACCGAGATAGCAGACAAATACATGGCTATGATTGAGCATTTGAAAAAATGAATTCCTGAAAGGTATACATTGTGGGGAGATTTTGAGAACAATTTAGGAGCATTAAGAATCAGTCCATTCTTGTTATGAGAGGTTCATGCATATTTTCAAGAAGCATAGCGGAGTCAAAAATGCAGAGCAGGATGGAGCTAGTTTTTTGTTTCTGCTTTCATAAGTACATTATGATAGGAGATTAGTAATTACGTTCAACAGAAAGAATTGTGTTGACAGATGAAGAACATTTGTAAGATCTTGATGCTGGTGAAAATTAGTAGTGACTATTTTGAGAGAAAGCAAAAGGGACAGAAGGAGATGATTACTCAGACAAAACAGTCTCAGAAAGAATTGCAGAATCAAATGGTTCAAATATGAATTTTGTTTGGAATGGGATGAATCAAAATATGCAGGGTAGAGGTGATGGGATGAATGCAAATATTGAAATGTTGAAAAAGAGTACAGGGTGTCATCATTCTAGGAGGATTGGACACTGGAAAAGAGAATGTAGACAGAATCCTAATAGGATTCATGTAAATTCAGAGCATTTTCAACAAAATCAGAGAGAGCAAGCATGATGTCAAATATACAAAATACAGAGCAGTATATGCATAATCAGAAATAATTTTTAATGTAATGCCAACAGCTCCACTGATGCAGCAAATTATGAGAAATAGAATGCCATATAATCCAGAGTACAAAACAAATCCTATGATTCTAAATAATGAAATGACAGGGAGACGTTTGCAAGGATGGTGCCTGAGCTGGGAGGAAGATTTCACAGTTGGTGCAGTCTTGGATGTAGACTGGAGAGGCCCATATATTGAAAGGGAGGTCAATGGCCACTGTTTAATTTTTGATCAATTGATATGGGAGCTACACTTTCTACAGTTAATTATGTAGAAATTCTAAACCTATCCCTATTGGGAATAGAAGTCTCAGTTATAGTGATCACTAACAAACAAATTGTGAATCAAGTTACAGCAGATGGGACAGATAAAGAATAAATATCAGTTTATAATTATGCAATTCAAGTGCAGTGATTTTGCTTGGAAGGGATTGTCTTCTAAATGAATTGCATAATATATTGTACACCGGATGGAGTGGCAAGTAAAATGCAAGATGAGGATTCCGTTTTTTTAATTAATTCAGAAGTAATAAGAGTTGAGTTGTACTCAGTTTTGACAAAAGATTACCTGCCTCTGGATTTAAGACATAGGGCCTCATCTCCAGTTCAGAAGACCCGTCCGCTGAACTTCTGACGGGGAGGTTGTCACCTTTTTAGCTACCTCCCCGCCAGCCCTATTACGTCTTTCCACATGGGCAGAAACCAAAGCCCAGTGGGAAAGTGGCGGCAGCATTGTCTCTGGCTTGTAATGGAGCCAGCAGTAATGCTGCCGCCCGCAGGGGACACCAGCACCCTACATTACAAGGGTGGTGGGCAGTGGGACCTCTGCACTGCCCATGGAATGGCCTTGCGCAGTTCAGGTGCTCCTTTGTGGCTCCCTGCACCTGTTCTCCGCCAGTCTTTTCATGGCAGTGAATCCTCAATGGAAAGGCTGGCAGAGAATCTGGTCATAATCTGCAGGGGGGGGATGCCTTCAGGTCCTCCCTGTCTGATTAGAACCTGCACCACCGTCAGCACATCTGGAACATTGTTCGCAGTGGAGAGGGCGGTCATTTGGCGCTCCAACCACCAAACTCTTAATTTGGTGGTCAGACCGCCAAACTGGCAGTTAACATGACCGCCACCGCAAGTCTGGCGGTCTGTTGACCAATAGAAGCGTAAAGAGCCCATACTGTCATAGAAGAAGTATGGATTTTACTGGCAAAACAGTTGGACTGATTAAAAAGGCAGAACTGGTCGGAATAAAGATTAAACCAGATGCAATATTTCAATGACTAGACAGTACTAACATACAAGAGAGGTTGAAGAAGGAATTAAACCAATAATTGAAAAAATGATTGATCAGGAAATTCTTCAAGAAATGCTTGGTAGTTGCTCCAGTGATGGGAATAGAAAAGTTGAATGGCAATCAGCTATGGATGATCATACAAGACCTCTGAAAAATAAATAAAATTGCTGAACCTTGTTCTCTGGTGATACTGAACCCAGCAGTAATCTCGCTCCAGATTCCATCAGAAGCGGAATGGCATAAAGTAATTGCCTTATGCCAAGCATTCTTCTCAATACCATTACATGAGGATTCACAATACCTCTTTGCAATTCAATTTTTGAATGAAGTTCTCATGTGATGTAGAATATCATAAGGGTATACTAAGAGTTCTTCAATTTTCTCCTATATATTGCAGAAAGGTTGAGAAAGTCTAAAACTACCTTGTAATTAAGTTCTAGTTCAATACATAGATTACTTGTTAATAGCATCTAAAGCAAAGGAGACCTGTAAATTGGATGATGTTGCCATGTTAAATCACCTAACTTGTGCATAAAGTCTCTGCAACTAAAATACAAAATTGTGAGAAGGAAGTCATTTATCTCAGACATCAGATTGAAATGGGTGTGAGGAAAGTTTCTTAAGAATGTATGTCTTCAATTCTGAAATTGAACCTACCGACCACCAGGAGGGAGGGTTTGTTGGCTACTGTTGTCAGTGCATTTCAAACTTTACCTTGATTTCAAAACCTTTAGTAAGGTTGATATGTAATGATGTACAAGATCTGGTACTATTTGATGATGAGTGCCTTGGTGCATTTAAGAAATCGAAAGAGAGTTTGTGTTATGTGCTCGCCCTCAAGATGCCTGATTTCATTATGAAGTTTTTAAAAATTTACACTTTCAATTCTCACTCAGAAACCGGGAAACATATGCACCCAGTGGTGTATCTTTCAAATGTATTGGTGGCAGCACCTGGAAATTGGGTGTCAGCAGTTTGCATGGCATGTAAGCAAAGTGAAGGAATTGTAAAGAGGTATATGTTGTTTTTGTCCAACATTCAGTTGAGATTCTGAACAAGAACCAGAGCACAGCACATAAAAAGTAGAAAATTGACATGTCAGAGCAATATAGCAGCAGAAAGCATTTCAATTTGAAAAAGTAATGTTTTAATCCAGCAGCACTGCTTCCGATTTCATACAAGTTTTGTGATGACAAGGAAGATAAAAATGATTGTGAGGTGGATCGTGACTATATAGAGTTGACCAAAATATAGGATATTCCATTCCAATTAGCAAATTTGACATTATTTATTGATGGCTCTTGTTTAAGAGACATATATGGAGGATTGAGAGTTGCTTATGCAGTATGCTTTATCAAAGAGACATTTAAAGCATCCTCCTTACCAAATGTGGCACTGGTGCAAGTAGCAGAATTAAACGCCCTAACCAGAACATTCTGCTTGTCAGAGAATTTGACAGTGACAGTTTATACAGATTGCCAGTATGGTTTTGGCTGTTATTCATGATTATGGCAACTATGGTCTAAGAGGGGTTTTATGATATTTTCAGGAGCTCAAATTAAAAATAAGATGTTTTTCTCTGATTTGTTAAATGCAACTCAAAAAGTGGCTGCGGCTAAGTGCCTAGCCCATAAGGCTGGAAAGAATAGGTCACTCAGGATAATAGATATGGAGACCAGATGGCCGAGTATTGTGCCTTTCAGGAGGAGTCAAAAAATAAATACAGTGAAAATGGTTATTCCAAAAATGAATTTGTACAGAGTAGAAAAAATGTGAGTTGTTTCTTAATGGAACTGATGCAAACATCTCTAAGTTGGTTAAGAGATATGCAGAAAAAGGTTCCTGAAAATGAGAAAGAAAAATGGGAAACGGTAGGCTATGAAAAGAATTATCAGGATTTGTATAGAGATTCAGAACAAAAATATGTTTTGCCAGATTTTATATTATTTACTACCTATGTGTACACATTTGCATAATTAGTCTCATGTAAGAAGAGATAGCTTAGAATATTTCAGAAGCACTGAGAGAATAAAGGACTTCAATACGTTGCTGAGGATATTTGTAGTCGCTGTTTAAAATGCCACCTAGATAATCAGGGTAAAAACTGTTATGGTTCTGAATCACACTGACAAATCAGAAGGTTCATTTGCCAGACTGCAAGTAGACTTTATTGATATTCCACAGTGCAATGGCTTGACTTATGTCTTCCTGTTCTCCAAATGAGTGGAAATGTATCGCACAAGAGAAGCGGATGGTCTTACAGTTGCCAAACCCTTGTTGAGGGGATTGATTCCAAAATTCAGACTGACAAATTCTTTTGAGACCAATTATGGCACACTCTTCAAGAATGACGTATTGCAAATAATCTACACAAGTTTTGAGATCAAGCAGAAATTTCATTGTAGTTATCAACTGGAATCCTCAAGTCTAGTGGAACGTTCCAATGGCACACTGTAGGAAATTGGGCTACTGGTTGAGGGAGATGAAATCCTGCTCATGCAGCAACTACAATCTCTGTGAGGGTGAGATACAAGCAAACCCCAAATTAACCTGTGCTCAACCCACTAGTAGCTTGGCACAAACGTAGTCAGGCTTAACCTAGAGGCAATATGTAAAGTATTTATGCCGCACTTCAAACAGTAATAAAGTGAAATCACAACTCAATACAAATGCCATACCAATTTTGAAAAATAGTGTGAAAATTAATAAATTATCTGAGACTAAAACAATAAAAATCTAATCATTAGAACCAGAGATGCAATTTTAAAGATGTAAGTGAAAGTAGAGCCTAGAAGCACAAAGCACCAACTGTGGTTATCTGGTCACTATGGACTGGGACAAAGACACAAGTTCAGGCCGACCATGATGGAGTGTGGGCTGCATACAGGGACCAAGTTAAGCCAGCTGAGCAATGAACGTTAAGGGCCTCATTACAAGTATGGTGGTCCGAGGACACCCACACTCCCGTTGATGGTCGGACTGCAGAAACTTTGGCGGTCTGACTGCCCAATTACAACCCTTGCAAGTGGACCCGCCAGGGGCCTGCCATCCCCACCGGGAACATGATTCCTGACAACAGGATGGAGGTCAGCTTGCACCCAGCCAGGGCGGCAATGAACTCAGTGCCACCTGGCTGATTAGAACCCCTCTTTCCACCAGCCTTTTCATGGCGGGGATCCAGCCTTTAAAAGGCTGTCGAAAAGCCAGTTGTTGGAAAATGGGTTATTGGTAAGGGCAGGTAGGTACCTACACTTAGCAATAGGCCACTAACCTCCACTTAGGTCCAGTTAGGTCTCAGTAAATTAAACCCAGCTCAACCCTTGGTAGCTTGGCAACGAGCGTCAAGGCTTAACTTAGGAGACAGAGTGTAAAGCAGTCAAATATCACAAAACAGTAATTAAATAAAACACAGGAAACAGTTTAAAAATGCAAAACCAATTCATAAAAATAGATTATATTTTTATCTTTAAAATACCACAAAAAATAATAAAATCGGATAAGGGGAACCGAGTTATGAATTTTTCAAGAATTATTGTTTTTTTAACGCCTAGAAACAAAAAGCGCCAATCGGGTCATCTGGTTGCATCTCGACCGGGGCAAAGTCAAAGTTTAAGGCCGACTGCGATGGAGCCCTGCTCGGCTACAGTCCGCGGGAGGCCTCGGTTAAAAGTTTACCTTCACACTTAGGGGGTCATTCCGACCCTGGCGGTCCATGACCGCCAGTGCCGGGGACCGCGGAAGCACCGCCAACAGGCTGGCGGTGCTTCCTGGGCCATTCTGACCGTGGCGGTAAAGCCGTGGTCAGAAAAGGGCAACCAGCGGTTTCTCGCCGGTTTACCCCTGGCCCAGGGAATCCAAGCAGCGCCGCCATGGGGATTCCGACCCCTTTCCCGCCATCCTGTTCCTGGCGGTTTTTACCGCCAGGAACAGGATGGCGGGAACGGGTATTGTGGGGCCCCTGGGGGCCCCTGCACTGCCAATGCCACTGGCATGGGCAGTGCAGGGGCCCCCTAACAGGGCCCCATAAAGATTTTCAGTGTCTGCTTTGCAGACACTGAAAATCGCGACGGGTGCCACTGCACCCGTCGCACCCCTACAACTCCGCCGGCTCCATTCGGAGCCAGCTTCATTGTTGAGGGGGGTTTCCCGCTGGGCCGGCGGGCGGCCTTCTGGTGGTCGCCCGCCGGCCCAGCGGCAAAGCCAGAATGGCCGCCGCGGTCTTTTGACCCCCTTAGTGTCTTTTTCGAAGATTTTCTTCAGCGGGACGAACCTGCCAGTCCAATCCGACCTCCTGGAGCCCTTCTCCGGATAAGCGTCGCGGGAATCCTCAGTGGAGATTTTTACCTTTGGACTTAGTTGTTTTTTCGAGGTGAAAATCCTTTGACGGGGTAAACCTGGATCTTGATCCGACGTCCCTGGAGCCCTCCTCGGATACGCTGGCTGGGAGGTCCCAGTCAACTTTTTACCTTCGGACTCAGCCTCTTTTTCGCAGACTTTCTTTACCAGGACGAACCAGCAAATCAGGCCGGGTCGCGGTTGAGGCAAGCCGGCTAGAGTTGCCACGGCGGGTCGGTCCCTCTATGGAGCTTTTTTTCAAAAGTTCTCCAAAGTTCTCCAAACTTCTGGGTCTTCTCCCAGATGTCCTTTTAAGGTTCTTTTGAGGTCCACAGCTCACCCCAAGGGTCCAGAGGTTCTGAGATGGTCCTTGGGGGTGCGGACTACAACTCCCAGAATGCACCTTGTGCAAACTCGTTTTTGGCCACTGGGCAGTGGCAAGCTGGTTGATTCCTTCAGGAGTTGGTGCAAGGGACTCTGGTTAGCAATTTTTCACCTGCAGCAAACAGGGAGTCCCTCCTTGAAACAGTTGAAGCCAGGCAAAGTCCTTCTTGTGGTGAAGCCCAAGTGTGCAGCTGGTGCAGTCCTTCTGAGTGCAGGTTCCAGGTGCAGGCCAGGGGTCCAGCAGGGCAGTCCGTCTTCTCCTTTGGTTCTTCCTTGTTGGAATCTGATGGGGATCTGAGGTGTGGGTGCAGGTCTGCCAGTTTTATCCTTGCTCCTGGGTGAAAAGCAGGGGGGTCCTGGTTCTCCAATCAGGTGCAGGGTCCTTCCCCCTGAGATGACCACTTCCTGGGAAGTGTGGCAAAAATCAATCCCAGGAGGCAACATTCTCCAAACATCCATCGTGGCTGAATCTGATTTTTGGAGGTTACATTTGGCTGAGCCCACCCACTGGTGTGGCTAAAAATCATAAACACACCCCTCTCCTGCCCTCTCCTAATCTAATCAAGGGGGCACCTAGTTGTCTGGGGTTGCAGGATGTGGGGGTGTTGCTGGTTGCTCCAAATGTCCTTCTCTGCCTTTGAAGACCAGTTTGGCAGCCCTCCCACTTCCTGCCTCACCATCTGCTGAGGGGAGATTCCCTCCCACAGGCACATTCCTTTGTGTGAAGCCAGGCAACTTCACGCCTCATCAAGACAGCCTGACCAGGCTGCTAGAGGCTGGCCAATCAGAGCAAAGCAGCAAAAACAATGCAGGGCTGAAATTGGCAAGTTTAAAACTCTTTACCTGAACAAGTTATATTAAATTCAAGAACTGGAAGTTGTGGGATTTATTATAACAATTAATTTGATACCAAACTCTTGGTATCCATCATTTAAGGGGACTTTAAAAATTAAAATAAAGTCTCCCCATTCTAGCCTATGAAGGCCATTTACTACAAAGAGGGAAAAACTAATTTGGTGCACTACCTATGCTCTGGTCCCTAAACCTACATGCCCTACCACATACTAGAGACTTATAGGTTGGTTAACTTAGCCAATTATAATTATCCTAATTTGCATATCCATTTTACACAGAGCACTGCCCCTGGGACTGGTTAGCAGTACCCAGGGCACAGCCAAGAGTCAGTAACCACCAGTACTTGTCAACAAAGTGTGGGGGTGACCAGGGCAAAAAGGAGGACTTTCCTACACCAGTGCCGTGGGCCACAGGGGGGTGCCCCCCCCCCCACCCAGCACTATTGTAATTTACAATGTCTGCTTTGCAGACAGTGTGCATTCAGAGGGTGCTGGAGTGTTAGGATATTGGCCTCAGCTCCCTTCAAGGAGCTGAGACTAAGGGCATTTTTCAAGTCGCAAAGGAGCTGATTCGCAGAATCGTCCCGTTTGCGACTTGAAAAATGCTTTTTGGGATTCACAAAGCCCAAACTGCGATTCAGTAACTTGTTACCGAATTGCAGTTTGGCTTTGGCAATTCCCTATTAGGAAGGGGCGTGTCAAGGGCGCCCCTTCCTAATAACGAATCCAAATGGTATGTATGATTGTTTTGTGACCGCAAATGTGGTCGCATAAACAATCGCAGTTAGCACTAGTTTCAAACTGGTGCTAACCCATTTGCAAACTGGTAGGGGTCCCCATGGGACCCCCCACTTCCCCTTTGTGAATGGCAGTGGAAAAAAAATTCCGAGCGGGCTGCCACTGCCTGCTCTGAAAAAATGAAAAGAAAACTTTTTAATTTTGATTTTGAAATGCATCTCGTTTTCCTCTAAGGAAAACGGGCTGCATTTAAAAAAAAAAATACTGCTTTATTTAAAAGCAGTCATAGACATGGTGGTCTGCATTCTCCAGCAGGCCACCATCCCTGTGAGGGCGGCCATTCCCAATATGGTCGCAAATTGCGACCTACCTCATGAATATTCATGAGGTAGGTCATTTGCGACCCCATTGGGAATCGCAAACAGTGTAAAGTACACTGTTGCAAACAGTTAGGAGCGCACCTGCCTGACATCCCAGCAATTAATCTGCCCCATTGCATCATGGTAGATGTAGTATCTTCAAAAAACGAACTCCATTACTTTTTAAATATTTCACCTTTAAGTAGGTACAGCCTTTACTGTGCATCTCTGGACACATGTGTTTCTGGGTTAGTCCCTTCTTCAGCAGAGAACATATTTGCGGGGTGCTGGGAATGCTGCCATAAATCCCCCGGTTTCAGTACCTCTTTCCTGGCATGCTGGTGCCTGCTCCAGAGCTCGTCAGCCCAGTAGCTCAAGGGAGCCTTTAAAGTCACAAACAGTTAGGAGCGCACCTGCCTGACATCCCAGCAATTAATCTGCCCCATTGCATCATGGTAGATGTAGTATCTTCAAAAAACGAACTCCATTACTTTTTAAATATTTCACCTTTAAGTAGGTACAGCCTTTACTGTGCATCTCTGGACACATGTGTTTCTGGGTTAGTCCCTTCTTCAGCAGAGAACATATTTGCGGGGTGCTGGGAATGCTGCCATAAATCCCCCGGTTTCAGTACCTCTTTCCTGGCATGCTGGTGCCTGCTCCAGAGCTCGTCAGCCCAGTAGCTCAAGGGAGCCTTTAAAGTCACAAACAGTTAGGAGCGCACCTGCCTGACATCCCAGCAATTCATCTGCCCCATTGCATCATGGTAGATGTAGTATCTTCAAAAAACGAACTCCATTACTTTTTAAATATTTCACCTTTAAGTAGGTACAGCCTTTACTGTGCATCTCTGGACACATGTGTTTCTGGGTTAGTCCCTTCTTCAGCAGAGAACATATTTGCGGGGTGCTGGGAATGCTGCCATAAATCCCCCGGTTTCAGTACCTCTTTCCTGGCATGCTGGTGCCTGCTCCAGAGCTCGTCAGCCCAGTAGCTCAAGGGAGCCTTTAAAGTCACAAACAGTTAGGAGCGCACCTGCCTGACATCCCAGCAATTAATCTGCCCCATTGCATCATGGTAGATGTAGTATCTTCAAAAAACGAACTCCATTACTTTTTAAATATTTCACCTTTAAGTAGGTACAGCCTTTACTGTGCATCTCTGGACACATGTGTTTCTGGGTTAGTCCCTTCTTCAGCAGAGAGCATATTTGCGGGGTGCTGGGAATGCTGCCATAAATCCCCCGGTTTCAGTACCTCTTTCCTGGCATGCTGGTGCCTGCTCCAGAGCTCGTCAGCCCAGTAGCTCAAGGGAGCCTTTAAAGTCACAAACAGTTAGGAGCGCACCTGCCTGACATCCCAGCAATTAATCTGCCCCATTGCATCATGGTAGATGTAGTATCTTCAAAAAACGAACTCCATTACTTTTTAAATATTTCACCTTTAAGTAGGTACAGCCTTTACTGTGCATCTCTGGACACATGTGTTTCTGGGTTAGTCCCTTCTTCAGCAGAGAACATATTTGCGGGGTGCTGGGAATGCTGCCATAAAGTACACTGTTGTACATCTGGTATTGTGAGTTGCAAATTGCGAGTCATTAAGATTTGCAGTTTGCGAGTCGCAATACCTGATCTTTGTACATGTGGCCCTAATATCCTAACACCTTTCCCGTCAGACAGCCTGGTGGGAAGGCGTATTACAATGTTCCTGCTGGTCAGCCCGGCCGGAACATTGTAATACGTTCAGGGGGAACGTCACAGCTATGGTGGTGGTGTCCTCCCTGTGAGTTTGGCGGTCCCGTGGTGGGACTACCCAACTCATAATTAGGCCCTCAATCCTCGTTTGTGGAGAACTGCAAGATCCCTATTTCAGGATGCATTGCGTAATGGTGTTTCCGTGAAAGCTACAATGTGAGATCCAGCATCATTGCAGACGATGCCAGTGATGAGGGGCTTGCAGTGTAATGGCGTGGGTCGAAGAAGAGTCGATCACAGGCAGTTCTGAGAAAGCTGTGGGCTGCAATGTGAAGTCCTGCATCAAAGATGCGCTGTGCAATGGCGGTTCCAATGTGGCTGTGAGGAGATGCATTGTGCTACATCAGGTCTGCTCACAGGAGCACAGCTTGGCTGGTAGAGCACCTTTGGGCCCCCTTCCCATGGTCCAAGACTGGTATGGCACCACTTGGGGGGTTAGGACTCACTGCAGACAGAGTCTAGGTGATGAATTCAAGGTGGTTTGAAGCATTTTATGTCCCTGAGGCTCTGATCAGGAGACCAGCCAACTAGCCCCTGAAGTCACTCTGGTGGTCCTGAGTTTAAGATGCAGGACCAATCCTTTTCAACTAGGCAGGAGGGCAGCAGTGGAAGAGAGTAGAAGTTCTTTTTGCAGAGCAGCACAGCAGGTCTCCTGAGTCTCCCACAGATTCAGAGGTATACTAAACAGTTGGGTCTGTGGGTCCATTATTTATACTTGGTGTCACTTTGAAGTAGGAGATGTTTCTAGAGGTTTCAACCCCCAGAGGTGCTTGACATTTTCTGCCTCCCTGCCCTGGCCCCTAGTTTGTCTGGGGTTGCAAAGGACTAGTGTCAAACCCTTTGTGAGTTAATAATTGTTATTAAATTAATAAACTTCCCACCCCATACTCCTACAAACCTAGCAGCCCTCACCTGAAATATAACTTACGAAATAAATATTCCATAATGTACATATTTAACTCAATTAAATAGACTCCCCAGACCTCTACAAACCTAGCAGCCTGCAACTAAAATATCATAAAAAATAAAGAAATATTCCCCAATTTAAATGTTTAAAATTAAATTAAAAAAATATTTACAAATAATAATTAATTAATAATTAAATAGTTTCACACACTATCCCCTACAAACCTAGCACCTCACAATTAAAATATCACTACAATAAAACAGTACTCCATATTTTTGCATAAGTCAAAATGATTTAAATAATTAATAAAACAAATATGGATAAATTATTCATTAATTATTACTTACTTAACTTTCTACTTTAGACCCCTACAAGTTTATCAGCCCACACTTAAAATATAAGTGTAATAAATAAGTATTCCATAAATTACATGATTAAAATAAAAATATTTAACAATTATTAATGTATTGTTAATTATTACTTAATTATATTCATACCTTGTACCCCTACAAGTCTAACAGCCCACGAATAACTAATTATGAAAATAAATCACTGTTACATATTTTACATAATAAATATCAACCATAAAATAAATAAATAAAATGTATTAGATTATTAACTTCCAACCCTGTTCCCCTATAAACCCAACAACCTGCTGCAACACAAAAATGTACCTTAAAAAAAAAAAAAAAAAACATTCTAAATCACGTACAATTACATGCCATATTTTTAGAAAACAACATAATCTTTTTATAAAAATTGCAGCACATAAAAATTAATATATCAGCCAAAATATATTCAAACAATTAAAATATATTTTTAACCACTATATCATTTAAAACAATATTATTTACCTGAAAAAGATGTTCTTGTCAACGATATTGATGCATCACAATGTTTGTGTAGCACGATACTTATTTTCAGATATTTCTGTATCCCGATATTTTATAAGTCAATATTTTGTGGAAACACAGTTTATTACTTCACTCTAGAGCGATGACTATCAGTCCATCTCAATGATTACACTAATAAAGAGGTCTGTCACTCTGACTCAAGAGTGGGATGCATTGTTTACTTTTGTCCCAATATTTTATTTGTGGAATCCGAAGTGTTCTTCTCAAAGGATAAGCTTCATACACTATGGTGATATTATGCAAAAGAAAGCATGTCGTTCTCACAAAATAAGTCACTTCCGCTTGTTCAAGAGATGGGCAAATGATCAAATGCAAAGCCTCACGTCAATTGGGGGTCCCTTGAAATTGCATACACAGGACTGCTTGCTGATTTAACAAGGTCCATTTGCTCTGGTTAACATGAGTTTAGTAGTCTTTCGTCTTTCGAAAGCAACCAGTATTTAAAATAGCGCCCAGGTCTATTCTGCAAAGACAGCACAGATATACAAGTTCCTGTTTCGTTTCTTGTAATTGCAATTCTATTCTTGCCACAACCTTTGCGCTTTCCTCAAGGCATCTGATGCTCAAGGTCGACTGGGACCAAAACTGAAAAAGGTCGCACTGATGAAAATTGGGATGGGGAGGGAGACAGCTTGTTAAGTGAGGGGTGGTAGAGAAGACAACTGTTCACTTCAATCTAAAAAAGAATGAAGATGGAAAGATTCAGTCAGTAGGTAGGAGTGAACTGCGAACAGCAAGCGTGGAGCGAGCAAAGGCATGGGCAATGACTGGCTTTGGTGCTCACATGGAAAGTGATGGTCATTTAAAAATGGGATGCTTCAATGATGTGCAAGGCTATGAGTCTTAGTTTATGGGGTTATGCAGCCCCTTTGATGATAGAAGATCAGGTTGCCATCATGACAGCACAGGTACAGAAGGAGGGGTCGTGGATGAAGTAAAGTAAGGTAAAATTATGCCCTCCCCCCCCCTGCAGTTTGTGAAGAGGGGCCACTAAGTCTCTCACAACTGTTCATTGGCTTTCAGCGGAATGGGCCTCCTACAGGAGGGATGAGGGGCCCCTGGTGGGGTGCCCCCTGCGTCATAGGAGCTGTATTAAACCCCTGTGTGGACGGGCATTACCAATTAGTGTTATTGCTCCTAGAAGCCCACTAAAGGACTGATATCCATGGCTGCCCAGCAGCACAGAAATGCATTTTAACAAAAACCATGAAAAATGGGCACAGAAAAAGATGAGGGAAACATTTAGGCACTCATTACAACCCTGGCGGTAGGTGTTAAAGTGGCGGTAATACCGCCAACAGGCCAGTGGGAAAGAAAATGGGATTACGACCGTGGCAGAAACCGCCAACATAGACAGCCACTTTAACACTCCGACCGCCACGGCGGTACAAACAAACAGCGAAGCGGACACCGCCAACAGACAGGTGGGAGACAATGTACCGCCCACCCTATCACAACACACCTATCCGCCACCTTTTCCGGGGCGGAACCAACGCAAATAAAAACACGGCGGGAACAGTACACAGAAGGGAAAACACTCACCTCTCCACACCCCACGAGGAACCAGGACGCCATGGAGCCCGAATTGCAGATACTGCCGGCAATGGTCTTCCTGCTCCTCTATCAGGAGCTCCAACGACGGCGGCAACGACCACGGTGAGTACCTCACCTACAACACAGGGGAGGGGGGAGGGAAAAGAGAGTGACACACACACGCAACACGCAATACCCCCACCCCCACCCTCACCCACAAACACATGCAGCAACATCACATATACACCCCCCTAACCCCTTGGAAGAACGCAAGGACAAAAGGAAATGATTTGAACGAATATAATCATGTGAAATATCATTATCAAAATGCAAAATCCAGTATAAACAATTATGTACACCAAATACACAAGTCCGGATAGTGCACCAATCATTGTCCATGGACCACTGGGCCCAAAATGCATGGGCGAGGCCCACACTAGATACCTGACTCCAAACGGAGAGAACACTGGAGGTGCATCACATAGAAAATATACAGGCACCTCAGGGGGAGGCGGAGGGGGCACCTCAGCCTGATGAGCGCACAACGCCACTGCTCCATGAGGGGGCTCCATGCCCACAGTTTGGTCCTGGGGAGTGCAAAGCCACAGTCTCTCAAGTCTTTACGGTGGGTGGTTTGCCCACTGCTTTATCCTGGGGAGTGCAAAGCCACAGTCTTTCTAGTGGATAACAGTCTCCACTGGTTCTGGAGGGGGCTTTGTGCCCAGAGTGCTTTATCCTGCCATGGACTGAAGTAGTGGATGTATCTCTCAACTGGTTCTGGAGGGGGCATGGTGCCCAGAGCGCTTCATCCTGCCAAGGACTGAGGTAGTGGATGTATCTCTCCACTGGTTCTGGAGGGGGCATGGAGCCCAGAGCACTTCATCCTGCCAAGGACTGAGGTAGTGGATGTAATCTCTCCACTGGTTCTGGAGGGAGCATGGTGCCCAGGGAGCTTCATCCTGCCAAAGACTGAGGTAGTGGATGTATCGCTCCACTGGTTCTGGAGGGGGCTTGGTCCCCAGAGTGCTTCATCCTGCCAAGGACTGAGTTAGTGGATGTATCTCTCCACTGGTTCTGGAGTGGGCTTGGTGCCCAGTGTGCTCTACGTGCAGTGTTGCCAAAACAATACACTCGCCTGGGTGTGTGTGCAACGAGATTGCCAAGGTACAGGTAGCATGATACACCATGGAGGCAGAGACATACTCCACACTGCTGCGGCTTAGCATTCCATATGCAGGTGACAACTGTGATGACAGTGATGTTTCATGGAAGCTGCCCAGGGTCCTGGAACTCACCACCAGCCTCGGATGACTGACCACTGGGGATGGTACCCATGTCAGCTGTGGTGCCACTGTCTGAGGACGTCGCAGGGCCGCTGGTGGTGCTTGCTGCGGTGTCAGTCGCGACGGTGCTTGCAGCGGTGTCTGTGGCGGCAGTGCTTGCGGCGGGGTCTGTGGCGGCGGTGCTGGATGCGGGGTCTGTGGCCGCGATGCTGGCTGCGGTGCTGGCGGCGGGGTCTGTGGCGGTGCAGGTGGCGGTGTTCTCCGCCGTACAGGTTGGCGTCGACGTGGACAGAAGGTGTGACACTAGTCCCTCAGTCGGTGCCACCATGCCCTCTCCTGAACTGCCCTTCAGTTTTTGGCCCTTCCCCACCTTTGATGGTGGTGCAGCTGTCTTGCCACTATCCCCTTTCGTTTTCCCTGACCCCTCCGTGGCAGGTGTTTTCGGCTTCTCCCTCTGGGATGTGGGCAACTTTTTCACCTTGGCAGGTGGCGGAATGTCCTTGCCATCGCTCTGTGGCACACTGGCAACCCTGATGGTTGGCGCACTCCATGACCCCGCAGTTGGTGGCACCACTATGCCTGGGTATGTGGTGGCTGAGGTGCTGGGCTGGGACCTGGAAAGCCTGGCCCTATGGGAAGGACGGGGGGGAGGTGTAGGGAAGAGGTCAATGTTAGCCAGGAAACGTTTTTTAGACACACTGGGACGGGTAGATGGAAGGGGTTTGGGAGTGGAGGTAGAATTAGTGGTTGTTGGAGGTGTACATCTGCTGAATTTGGGTGAAGGTGCATGGGCTGGAGGCTGTTGTGAGGTGTATGGCTGTTGGGTGGGTGTGTGCATGCGTTTGTGTACTTTGGGAGGACAGCTCACAGACACACTGGGAGAGGACACTCGGGATGTGTGAATGGTAGTGGGAGTGGTGAGTGCACATGAGCGGTGTGTGGTGATGGGCGTGCTGGTGATGAGGTAGTGGCTGAGGATGTAGTGCATTCAGGTGTGAGTGGAGACAAGACAGGGAGGGAGGAGGGAGACGTGGAGGAGGGGGACACAGTGGAGGCAGTGGATGTTGGTATGTGTGCATGGGTCTGATGCTTGTGTGCGTGCCTGTGAGATGTGTGGTGCTTATGTTTGCCTGAGCCACTCTTGTGTGTTGATATGTGTGCATGCTGGTCTGATGGTGTGTTTGGGATAGGCTGAGGTACAGGGGATTGGGTCTGGGTGGAGGAAGTTAGGGGGGGGCTGGACACAGGGACAATGGCTGCCATTAGTGCTGAGGCCGGAGCCTGAAATGCTCTCTGTTGGGCTGCCTGGACAGAATGAATAGGTATGCATTTGTTTGTTGCAAATGCCTCTCAACACCCTGGATGGCATTCACAATGGTAGGCTGCCCAACAGTGAAGGATCTCAGGAGGTGTCAGAGTCACCAGATCCTCAGGGTCTGTGTATGTTCCCAACACGTCCACCACTGAACAGCTCCAAGACTCTGATAAATAAATCACAGAGGCTAAGAGAGTTCAAGAGGGGAAGAGGGGATTGGGAAGGGAACAGCTGGGAAGGAGACCTATAGTAAGAAAAAAGGTTTAAAATGACAATATCAAAAAATTACTTCTCATGAAATCAATACTAGACTATGACTCTAAGCATTGTCATTCTGGAAACATGAACAACCTAAGAATTAGGCTTAAAATGACTAAGTTTTAAGATGACCGGATAGCTGTAAGGGAATCAAGATGGATTAAATGAAACTTTAAAATTCAAGTATTTTCCTTTACATGAGAATCATGAAAACATTCAGAATAAGTTCTAAACCAGTCATATGAATTCTTTTTTTAGAATATATATATATTAGGACCATACAATAGTGCATCTAAAAACTCTGGCCTTTTGTGTTCTCTTGAAAGGTTTCAACACGAATTGCGCACATTGCGGATTTTCATATATATATATATTTATATGTATATATATATATATATATATAGTAATCACCATGGAAGGATTGTGCACCATGAATAACACAATATGGATTCAAGAAATAAATCACACAACTTGTCAAGTCGAATACTTCCAAATAAATGTCTTAAAGTAGTGGCATATAATGAACAACATGAATTAAGCTCGAAAAGAAAATCGTGCGTCTTGCCGATTCATAAGTCACCATTTAAATGTCAAGAAATGGTAGCGCGCAATGAATAACAGGGTTAAAACAACATGAAACGAATTGCGCGTCTTGCCGATTCGGAAACGACCATGTAAATGTCCAGAAATGGTAGCGCACAATGAATAGCAGGGTTAAGTCAACATAAAACGAATCACGCGTCTTGCCGATTCGGAAGCCACTATGTAAATACCACAAAACACTCAAGCGCACATTTCACACGCGCAAGGCAATCTGCCAACCACAAAAGAATTAGGTCCAAGAACATGAGACTTCTCAACAACTGCGTCGGGGGGTCCAGCCCAACCACTGTCTTACCGCCCAGAACAAGGATCACCAATGAAGGATGAAGGGCAGAGGCCTGGAAGATCAAATAGGCCACCGGGACAGGAGCTCAAGAAGTAGCTGCTGCTCTGCACCGGGACCTCTGAATAGTGAGCACGTGCAGCTAGGCTGGCTCCCTTATATGGAGTCTTGGCCCAGCCCACAACCACAACCACACCCAGGCATGCTGCAGGGAAAGTCTCTAGAAGGCCCTGGAAAGGGACCACACCCTAACACAATCTCAAAGCCTGCAGCAATACATTGCAAATTAACAGTATTTGTAAGCACATTAAAAATAAGTCTTCAGGATTGAACTCTGCAATGCAAAAGGTAAAACAACAACATATCAGCACAATGCATAAATTACGTTGTTTAGAGAGTGCTCGGTTTTTGCATTCTAGTCACCAATAGAGCGCGCACTGCCCTGGTGTTGACAGTACTCCCCTCTCCCAGACGCGCTCTAGGGCCTGGTTTGCCTGGATTAAGACGATGAAAGCGTCTCACAAGTATTGGAGCATGAACATCAGATGCGGAAACCATGAGTTACTTTGAGGACCATAACCTTTCCATGAAATTAATTACCATAAATTACGCCCTCTCAGTTAAGAATCCAACACTTTCTTAACTGTGTATTCTTCTTCCCCCTGTACTAGAACAGGAGCTGGATGATGGTGGACCTTTTGGACTGCCTTTTTCAAAAGGGAAGTGTGGAACACTGGATGAATCCGTAAGGATCTGGGCAATTGTAGTTTATAGGTCACCGGATTGATTTGCTGAAGGACAGTGTAAGGACCTATGAATTTGGGGTTAAACATGTGCTTCTTCTTGAAGTCTATATGTTTTGTGGAAAGCCACACTTTGTCACCTGGTTGATATTGCGGTCCCTCACAATGTTTCTTGTCATAATGCTTTGTGTATTTTTGTTTGGCTTTTTCTAAATGCTGTTGAATCAGTTTCTGGGTTTGATGCAAATGTTGAATGGTTTCTGACACAACTGGAGTAAGAGAACTTTCTTGAGGAATTGTGCTGGGCAAGGTGTCAGGATGATAGTCAAATAAACCAAAAAAGGGTGTAACGCCAATAGAAGTGTGGAATGAGTTATTATAAGCTAATTCAGCTAACCAGAGCATAGATGTCCAAGAATGAAGTGCCTTTTCAGCGTAGGCACGTAGGTATTGTTTCAAAGCCTGATTTAGTCTCTCCGTTTGACCATCTGTTTGAGGATGGTGACTAGTAGATAGTGTAGATGTCACTTGGAGTGTTTAACACCATATCTTCCAGAAATTGGAGGCAAATTGCGACCCCCGATCGGAGAGGATAACTTTTTGCAGTCCATGATAACGAACCACTCTGTTCAGTAAAATAGTTGCCAGTTCATTAGAAGTGGGCAATTTCTTACAGGCAATGAAGTGTCCATATTTTGTGAGACTATCTACTACCACCAGAATTACTGAATGCTGTTGAACCACTGGCAGACCTGTAATAAAGTCTAAAGAAATGTGCTCCCATGGACGACTTGGGGCTGTAAGTGGATGTAACAACCCTTTTGGTTTTGAATGACTTGCTTTAGTGCGAGCACAGACTTCGCAGTTGTTTACCATTGCTTTTACGTCTTTTGTTAGGGTAGGCCACCAAAAATAGCGTTGGATCAGTTCAAGAGTTTTAGGAGTACCTGGGTGACCTGCCGTAGGTATAACATGCAACCAGTGGAACACTATCCTGCGAAGTTTGGTAGTGGGTATGAACAAACGAGCGTTGTGAAAGTGTACTCCTTGCTTGATTGACCTTCTTGGATCTGTTTGGGCCCATGTTGCCATTTCTCAACAGTGAAAGAGTTACAAATTTCTTCAAAGAAATCTTCAGTTTTTATGATACATAGAACCTTGTCAGGAGCAATGATAGCTCTGGAGGCTTGAACTGCAGGCAACATGGTAGACTCTTGGTGGGACAAGGCGTCAGCTTTGCGATTATCTTTTCCAGGCCGGAAGGTTACTAAAAAATCAAATTCGGCAAAAAACAGCATCCAGCGTAATTGCCGAGGGGTCAAAAGTCTGGCGGAACTCATGAATTGGAGATTACTATGATCAGTATATACTGTGACAGTGTATTTGGCACCCAACAAATGATGTCTCCATTCTTTAAAGGCGTCACGAATTGCCAGAAGCTCTTTTTCAGCAATGACATAGTTCTGTTCGGCTTCGTTCAATTTCCGAGACATGTAAGCTACAAGATGAAGTTGAACAGTGTCTTTCTTTCATTGCGATAAGACGCCTCCTATTGCTACATCTGAAGCATCAGCTTCCACTATGAAAGGTCGATTTGCACCAGGATGAGTCAAGACTTGGGCAGTGGAGAAAGCTTCCTTCAAAGTAGAGAAGGCTTGGTCAGCTTCTGGGGACCATACAAACTTTTCTTTCTTTCTTAATAGCTTAGTGATTGGAGCCACTGTCTGGGAGAAATGATTTATGAACCTCCGGTAAAAATTTGCAAACCCCAGGAAACATTGTACATCACAAACAGTCTTTGGGGTGGGCCATTCCGATACGGCTTTTACTTTCTTTTCTGCCATCACCATACCTTGAGGGGTAAGAATAACCCCTAAAAACTCAACTGTGGTAACATGAAACTCACACTCAGTTAGTTTGCAATATAAATGGTGCTTTCGAAGGGCTGCAAGAATTTTCTTAACATGTTGGACATGTTCGTTTTCATTGTCTGAGTAGATCAAAATGTCATTGATGTAGACTATGGCAAATATGTCGAGGTACTCTCTAAGAACCTCATTCAAGAAAAATGTAAATGCTGCTGGAGCATTACACAGACCAAAAGGCATGACAGTGTATTCAAAAAGGCCATATCTTGTCTTGAACGCTGTTTTCCATTCGTCACCCTCTCTCATTCTGACCAAATGATAAGCACCTCGAAGGTCAAGCTTCGTGTAGATTTTTGCTCTCTTTACTTGTTCCAGTAAGACCGGAATTAGGGGTAAAGGATATTTATTCTTGATAGTGACTTTGTTCAATCCCCTATAATCGATACAAATTTGAAGTTCTCCATTAGCTTTGGAACAAAAAACAAAGGCGAAGCTGCAGAAGACTTAGTGCCAGATGTAGCAATGTCAGAATCGCAAATCCTGATGCAGAACGGTGTCTCAGACACCGTCTGCGACTCGCTATGGGGTCGCAAAGACCCACCTCATCAATATTAATAAGGCGGGTCGCATTTTGCGACCCCATAGCGAGTCCCTGCACTCACAGGGATGGTGGCCTGCTGAAGTCAGCAGACCTCCATGTCTGTGACTGCTTTTTAAATAAAGCAGTTTTTTAAATTTATTTTGCAGCCCGTTTTCCTTAAAGGAAAACGAGTTGCAAAATAAAAAAAAATAACAAAACCTTTTGATTTCGGTTTTTCAGATTAGGCAGTGGTCCATTGGACCACTGCCTTCTCTGAAAAACCCTTTTTGGCAACATTCACAAAGGGGAAGGGGTCCGATGGGGACCCCTTCCCTTTTGCAAATGGGTTACCACCAGTGTGACACTGGTGGTAACTGTGAATTGCGATGCGAGTCGCAAATAGGAAGGGAACACCCCTTCCTGTTTGCGAGTCGCATTCACAATTTGCGAGTCGGTACCGACTCGCAAATTGTGAATGTGCATTGCAAAAGGCTTTTTGCATGGCGCAAACTGCGATTTTCGCAGTTTGCACCATGCAAACAGCTTTCTACATCTGGCCCTTAGAGGGGCGAATGAAACCATTCTCCAAGAATTGATCTAGGTATTTTCGTAAATGTTGGTTTTCATGTTCTGACAGGGCATACACACGACAGTTGGGAAGTACCGCACATGGGGCTAGATCAATTTGACAGTCATAAGATCTATGAGGAGGTAGGGTCTCTGTTCCATTCTCATCAAATACATATTTGTAAGATGAATACTGTTTGGGCAGTTGTATTTCTTTCTCCGCGCCGTAGCTATGTAAAAGTTGCAGACTTTTGGTACTTGAATCTTTTGGAGACATTGTTCTTTACATAGGGCAGATGAGAACACGATTTTTCCGTTCTGGCCAATTGATCTCTGGATTGTGATGAGTTAACCATGGCAAGCCAAGGATAATCCCATATTGGGGAGCATGGATCACGTCAAGGATGATTTTTTCTTTATGTTTCTTATTTTCACAAATCATCGACAAGGGGATAGTCTGAAGAGTTACTGGACCTCCAGTCAAGAGTTTCCCATCGACTGCCTGGATGATTTCTGGGGTCTTCTTTTCAATACATGGGATCCCCCAGGCACGAACCAATTGGGCGTCAACAAAGTTCCCAGTAGCCCCAGAATCGACTAGAGCTTTCTTTAAATAGATCTTTTTCTTAACCTGAACTCTTATTCCCAGTTTAAGATGTCTAGATTGTGAAGGGTCCACGGTGACACCCAAGAGCAACCCTTCTCTGCATCTCAGGTGTTTTAGTTTTCCAATTCGACTGGTGTATTGGCTGCGATCTTCTGAACTGGACCTTGCTTGCTCTTTGGTTTGATTGGACAATCTTTGGCAAAATGACCCTTCCGCCTACAATAGACATTGTCCATTTTTTCTGCGTAGGTCCTTTTCATCTTTGGTCAAAGGTCTTCTGATAGTTCCAATTTCCATCGGTTCTGGCGTTCTTTCGGAGTTCTTGAGTCTCTGTTCTCATGAACACGCCATGAATATTTTTCAGTGTTTTTGCGCGTTCCTTTACGCTCTGTTAAACGATGATCAAGCCTCAAGACAAGGTTTATTAATTCTTGACAGTCTGTAGGTTGTGGGTCGATTTGCGCTAATATATCTTTTAGTTCCTCTTTGAGTCCCTTGTAAAACAAGACCGCTTGTTTTTTGTTCAGGCCAGGATGTCTCTGCAACCAGCCTGTTAAAATTGGCTAAATACGACACTAGGTCCTGATTCCCTTGGCGTAAATCTAATAATTCACGATCTGCAGACTGTGTTACAGTTCTACGATCAAAAACTCTCTCAAACTCACGAACAACATTTCTCCAGTTGTACAACAATGGACTATCTTTACGCACAAGAGGAATTGCCCAGGTAGCTGCATCCCCAGACAGATATGATAACAAGAAAGCTACTTTGGACTGGGCTTCGGGGAAAGTATGTGGTCTGCAGGTGAAGTGTAATTCCACTTGAACCAGGAAAGATTGCGCTTTCAAAGGGTCACCTGAGAAACGTTCTGGGGGAGCTAAAGGAATTGCAGAAGGAACATTAAGGGAAATGCTTGTCGGATTACTTTCAGAAGTCTGAGAAGAAGTACCTGGCCAAGACACACCTGAGGGACTTCGTTCCTTCTTCTCTACCTTATCTTGTAACTGACTCACTCTCTCAGCTAGGCTAGCTGTCAGATCTTTTGATGATACCACCTCTGCCTGGAGCTGGGTGATAGCCTTAACTAGCTCGTCCAGCGTGGCCATGCTGAGAACACACACACAAACCAGAAGGATAATAATTTGTGGGCTCACTATTCTGTCAGAGTCACCAGATCCTCGGGGTCTGTGTACGTTCCCAACACGTCCACCACTGAACAGCTCCAAGACTCTGATAAATAAATCACAGAGGCTAAGAGAGTTCAAGAGGGGAAGAGGGGGTTGGGAAGGGAACAGCTGGGAAGGAGACCTATAGTAAGAAAAAAGGTTAAAACACACAATATCAAAAAATTACTTCACATGAAATCAATACTAGACTACGACTCTATGCATTGTCATTCTGGAAACATGAACAACCTAAGAATTAAGCTTAAAATGACTACGTTTCAAGATGATCGGATAGCTGTAAGGGAATCAAGATGGATTAAATGAAACTTTCAAATTCAAATATTTCCTTTACATGAGAATCAGGAAAACATTCAGAATAAGTTCTAAACCAGTCATATGAATTCTTTTTTTAGAATATATATATATATTAGGACCATACAATAGTGCATCTAAAAACTCTGGCCTTTTGTGTTCTCTTGAAAGGTCTCAACACGAATTGCGCACATTGCGGAATTTCATAAATATATATATATATATATATATATATATATATATATATATATATATATATATATATATATATATAGTAATCACCATGCAAGGATTGTGCACCATGAATAACACAATATGGATTCAAGAAATAAATCACACAACTTGTCAAGTCGAATACTTCCAAATAAATGTCTTAAAATAGTAGCATATAATGAACAACATGAATTAAGCTCGAAAAGAGAATTGTGCGTCTTGCCGATTCGTAAGTCACCACGTAAATGTCAAGAAATGGTAGCGCGCAATGAATAACAGGGTTAAATCGACATGAAACGAATCGCGCGTCTTGCCGATTCGGAAACAACCATGTAAATATCCAGAAATGATAGCGCGTAATGAATAGCAGGGTTAAGTCAACATAAAACGAATCGCGTGTCTTGCCGATTCGGAAACCACCATGTAAATTTCAATAAATTGTAGCGCGCAATGAATAGCAGGGTTAAGTCAACATGAAACGAATCGCGCATCTTGCCGATTCGGAAATGACCATGTAAATGTCCAGAAATAATAGCGCGCAATGAACAGCAGGGTTAAGTCAACATAAAACGAATCACGCGTCTTGCCGATTCGGAAGCCACTATGTAAATGCCACAAAACACTCAAGCCCACATTTCACACGCGCAAGGCAATCTGCCAACCACAAAAGAATTAGGTCCAAGAACATGAGACTTCTCAACAATGGTGTCGGGGGGTCCAGCCCAACCACCGGCTTACCGCCCAGAACAAGGATTACCAATGAAGGATGAAGGACAGAGGCCTGGAAGATCAAATAGGCCACGGGACAGGAGCTCAAGAAATAGCTGCTGCTCTGCACCGGGACCTCTGAATAGTGAGCACGTGGAGCTGGGCTGGCTCCCTTATATAGAGTCTTGGCCCAGCCCACAACCACACCCAGGCATGCTGCGGGGAAAGTCTCTAGAAGGCCCTGGAAAGGGACCACACCCTAACACACTCTGAAAGCCTACAGCAATACATTGCAAATGAACAGTATTTGTAAGCACATTAAAAATAAGTCTTCAGGATTGAACTCTGCAAGGCAAAAGGTTAAACAACAGCATATCAGCACAATGCATAAATTACGTTGTTTTGAGAGTAATGGGTTTTTGCATTCTAGTCGCTAATAGAGCGCGCACTGCCCTGGTGTTGATAGGTGGTCAATATCCTCTTCACTGAGGGCAGCAGGGCTGACTGGGGCAGGGCCTGAGGTGCCTGGGGTGAAGGAGATGCCCACCCTACTGAATGAGCGGGCACGGGACACACGCTGAGGGGCTGCTGGGAGGGCGGTGCTGGTAGGGGGGGTGGCGGCTGTACCTGTTGATGCGGTGGGCACAGAGGGGCCAACCACCGCAAGGGAGCTTCCATCAGAGGAGGAGTCGCTGTCACTGGTCTCTGCTCCTGTCCCCGCTGTGGAGCTCCCCTCGCCCTCTGTCCCAATGGTGGCTTTAGACTCCGTTGTTTCGCCCTCGAGGGCCAAGTGGGATGCAGCTCCCTCCTCCTCCGGTGCCAGTGCTCCTCTGCCTGATGATGCTATTGCAGACAAGAACAGGGATACCACAAAAAGGGGGGGAGACAGGAGAAAGACATGTTCAGTGCATGCAACACCACTACCATTGGCGGACACAACAGACACAGCAGCCCTCTGCACTACGCCACAGCAGCCCATGGGGTACAAGGCCTTAGCCCGATTGCTGCACACATGGAAGTCACAGGAGCCTGACTAGGTGTAGATGGCACTAACCACTAGTGAGGTTGGGGTGCCACAGAGCCTGCCTCACAAGGGACCTTGCCTACCTGTCCTAGGGGAACCCACTGCCCACCTCCCCCACCCAGACACCTCGTAATGCGCACAGAGTCAGCTGAATGAGAGTGTACTCACCCCCTTGTGGCTGCTGTGATGCCCTCAAGCGCCCATCCAACTCCGGTTACGCCACCGCCGGATCCAGAACATCAGGGGGGTTGTGGTGCGACGGGCACCCCTCCCTCGTTGGGATGCCATCCCCAGCTGGGCCTCCGCCGTCTTCTTTGCTCCAGCAGCGCAGGTCCTCCCATCTTTTACGGCAGTGGGTGCTCCGTCTGTGGTGGACCCCCAGGGTCCGGACGTCCTTGGCAATGGCACGGCAAATGGCCTTCTTCTGGTGGGCGCTGACCTAGAGGAATAGTACAGGGGGAAAGGAAAATCATTACCCGTCCGGACCGTCAAACTCATTGACCCACGTTCCCACCCTTGCCCTGACGCACATACACTCACCGTCTGCACATGCAGCCCTCAGTCCCCCCATTCATCTTCCATCCACACCACTCCAAACAGGCATTGTCCATGCAGCATGCTCACAGTGTACTCACCTGTTTGTCTGGAGGACCGTACAGTTGTGTGTACTGGGGGAGGACCCCATCCACTAGTTTCTCCAACTCCCCCGAAGTGAAGGCAGGGACCCTTTCCCCAGACACATGAGCCATTGTCGCTTCCAGACACAGGCCACAGCAGCACTTACAGTGTAGGTCCTCTCCTGTTGAAGGTCAGCTATCAAGTGAGTGAACAGACAGAAAATGGCGGTCACGTCCGCAGCGGTGCGTACCGTCACCGCCGGCGTACATCGTCATTGGCTCCTCGGACCCATGGGGTCCCATGTTAACAAATGCTGGATTATGCCGCGGTCTTCGACCGCCCACCGCGACAGTGTACAATGCCAGCGCAGTTACCTCATATCCCCTTGTCCCACCTTACCCCTTACACCTTACAGGTCTGGCAGCTGCCATTTCAGGGGGCCACATGGCATTAATATTAACTGCGTCACACCAATGTAGGCCTTGAATACACACAGTTACAGGCACATTGCGGGTTAATAAATGTGTGCAAATGACATTTTGTGATACCTCAGTGTTGGCTGACTCTCTGCTCGCTGTTCTCCTCCATAGGGCACGTGTGCTGGGGCAGGTGATGAGATGGCAGCATCCTCCGGTGTACAAACCACTGGTGGACCTGTCAACAATGGAAGAGAGACACATAATAGTCACCTATAGACTTGATCGTGCAACAATCCATGAACTGTGTGCCCAGTTGGAGCCAGACCTGATGTCAGCTATCCGATATCCCACAGGAATCCCCCCTCTAGTGCAGGTCCTGTGAGTACTCCATTTCCTGGCAAGTGGTTCCTTTCAAACAACAGTGGCCATTGCATCAGGGATGTCCCAGCCAATGTTCTCTAACGTGTTGTCCAGAGTGTTGTCCGCCCTCCTGAAACACATGCGCAGCTACATCGTGTTCCCTCAGGTGGAGTATTTGCCCACAGTGAAAGGTGATTTCTATGCCCTGGGACATATCCCCAACATCATTGGTGCCATTGATGGGACACATGTGGGCTTGGTATCCCCACGCAGGAGTGAACAGTTGTACAGAAACCGGATGAGCTACCATTCTCTGAATGTGCAGATGGTGTGTTTGGCAGACCAGTACATCTCCCATGTGAATGCCACATTTCCTGGCTCAGTGCATGACGCTTACATTTTGAGGAATAACAGCATCCCTTATGTGATGGGGCAACTCCAGAGGCACCGTGTGTGGCAAATAGGTGAGGACAAGGACCCTATACAGTGTGAAAAGGTGTCTGGGTATGGGGTTGTCCCTAAGTGTTAGTGTGTGTCTAACAGTTGTCCCTCGATATTTGCAGGTGACTCTGGTTACCCCAACCTGTCATGGCTACTGACCCCAGTGAGAAATCTCAGGACAATGGCAGAGGAACGCTACAATGAGGCACATGGGCAAACTAGGAGGGTGATTGAATGCATCTTCGGCCTCCTAAAGGCCAGATTCCTGTGCCTCCATATGACAGGTGGTTCTCTCTACTACTCACCAAAGAAGGTGTGCCAGATCATCGTCGCCTGCTGTATGCTGCACAACCTGGCTTTGCGACGCCAGGTGCCTTTTCTGCAGGAGGATGGGCAAGATGGTGGTCTTGTGGCAGCTGGGTTTGCCTGGGTTCCCTGTAGTGGTGGACACACTGCTGATTGACGTGTCCTGAGGACAGAGGGATGGGCCCGCTGGGTGGGTGCTGTGCTGGGCTGTGCTGGTGTTTCCTGAGGGGGGAGGCTCTCTGGTGGCTTGTGCCAGTGTCAGGCGAACCAACTGTCCTGAGGTACCTGATGGTCCGGACTGGTCATCTTTATCCAGTGGTGCAGAGCTGCTGTCATCACTGTGGGTCTCTTCTGTGGGGGGACTGGCTATGTCTGGTACCTCCTGTCTGGTGACGTTGGGTTGGGGTCCTGCAGGGGTGCAAAGGCATGATTATTGAATCTGTGTGTGCCATTGTGTGCAATGGGTGAGTGACCCTGTACTCCAGTGCTTGCATTCTTGTCTTGGTCCTTGTGTGATATTTGGTTTGGGCTCTGTGTGGGTATCTGTAGTGAACATGCTTTGGTGATGGGTGTCCATGCTTTGGTGTTGCATGCAGGGCTTGGTATTGGGATGGGTGGGTTGCGATAGTGGGGCATATGTGAGGTGTTGGAGTGTTGGGGGTGAGGGTGAGGGTGGGAGTATGTGATGGCATGCAGGTAGGGGGGGATGAGGTAGTAAAGATTTGACTTACCAGAGTCCAGTCCTCCTGCTACTCCTGCGAGGTCCTCAGGATGCAGTATTGCCAAGACCTGCTCCTCCCATGTTGTTAGTTGTGTGGGAGGTGGTGGGGGTCCACCACCAGTCCTCTGTACAGCAATCTGGTGTCTGGAGACCACGGAACGCACCTTCCCCCGTAGGTCGTTCCACCTCTTCCTGATGTCATCCCTATTTCTTGGATGCTGTCCCACTGCGTTGACCCTGTCGACAATTCTGCGCCATAGCTCCATCTTCCTTGCAAAGGAGGTGTGCTGCACCTGTAATCCGAATAGCTGTGGCTCTACCCAGACGAGTTCCTCCACCATGACCATGAGCTCCTCCTCAGAGAACCTGGGGTGTGGTTGAGGTGCCATGATGTGGTGTGGGTGATGTGTGAGGTGGTGTGTGTTGTGATGTGTGAGGGGATGTGTTGGTGTGTGTTGTTTGAGGTGCATGGATGTTGTGTAAGTGATGGTGTTGTGTGTCTGTGGATGCTGGTGTTGTTTATGGTGGTGTTTCTCTCTGGCGTGGTTTCAGAAATCTAGTATTAAGGGTTTGTGGGTGATGTGGGTGTGTGCTTTATGTTGGATTGGGTGTGTGGGTATGGTGTGTGTATGTGTGTCAGGTGTGTGTATTTTGAATGGTCCAATGTGGTTGTGTTTTGTAAATGTGTGTGTATTTTGAGTGCGGCGGTGTGTACCGCCAATGGAATACCGCGGTTGAAAGACCGCCGCGTGGATTCGTGGGTCGTGATAGTGTGGGCGTATTTCTGTTGGCGTGACGGTGGAGGTTTTGTTATCGCCAGTTTATCACTGACCTTTGGTGTGGCTGACTTGTGTGGGTGTCTGGATTATGGCGGATTCCGAGCTGTGGGTCGTAATAGCTGTAGCGGAATTCCGTGGCTGCAGCGGTATGTTGGCGGTCTTCTGCACTGAGGTAAGCGGCATTTACCGCCAGTGTTGTAATGAGGGCCTAAATCTTAAAGCAGTACACACATTATTAAAAGCATAGTGTATGTGTTATAGACCAATCAAGTTATTCCAAATGTCAATTATCAGGTTATGTATGGCAGCGAGAACTAAAACCAGATAAAACGCCACGTCAGGGTTAAACCAGGACAATTTCCAATACTTCATTGTGTTGCCTTTTGTAAATAATGTCAAAAGCTTCTGGCTTATCAATGTTGTAGTTTATATGACAGGAATATCTACAGCTCCATATATGTGGATTCACCAAAATTCATCACTCATCATTTGAAACTGACGGCTTCACAAGGATGAACTAGTCCCACACTTCACCTCTCAACAGCATTATGTTTGCTGCAAAGGATTTAACACTCACAAGAGAAATGACAAAAATACACATTGCTGTTAAAACCCTGTTCACCTTTTAGGTCTCAAAGAGGAAGCATGTTGTCTCCCAAAGCTCTATGTCAGCACAAAACACAGAAAGTGACTTTGGGTCTGCCTTTTTCATGTTTGTTGTATGTGTCACATTTAGGTCAGCCTATAGGAGTATTGAGTAGTTGTACATTTAACAGCAGTGACTTGTTATTGTATGTTATGTTATGTCAATTTGTATGGTGCAACCTATCACCTGTGAGGGTATCCAGGCACAGGAGCAGAAACGTAGGCCGGGAGGAGCTTGAAGGTGAACAGCCAGGTTTTTATTTCTTGCGGAAGTTGAGAAGTGAAGGAGCTGTCCTGATGTGTTGAGGAAGTTCATTCCATTTTTGGAGGCGATGAAGGTGAACGCACGCCTGCCTGTCTTCTGCAGTTGTGGGAGACCTGTGCGAGGGTGAGAGGGGTAGAGTGTTCTTACCTTGAAGGTTTGTAGAATTGAAGTTGGTCGTTGATGTATACTGGTCGGTGTTGTGGAGAGCTTTGTAGGCTTGTAACTTGTAATGGCAATGTTTCTGGAGAAGTAGCAACGGTAGCTCAGTGAGGTAGGTACTGATGTGAGCATATCTGGGGACAGCTAGGATGAGTCTGCCGGTGGTGTTTTGGGATAGTCTGGAGTCTTTGTGTGAGTTGGTTGGAGATGCCGACATAGAGCGCATTGCCGTAGTCGAGTCTGCTGGTTACAAGGGTCTGGGTGAGTGAGCGTCTTGTGTGCTTGGGGTGCCATTTTAAAATCTTGCAAAGTATTCTGAGAATGAGGCAGCAGGATTTGGTCACAGTGTTGACCTACCTATTCATTGTGAGTTCGTCATCTAGGATGATGAGGAGGTTTATGCCATGGTCTGTGGGAGTGGGCTTGGAATATCGTTCAGATGGCCATCAGGAGAAGTCCCATGGGAAGCTCTTGTTTCCGAAGAGCAGGAGCTAAATTTTTTGTTTGTGTTGAGTTTAAGCTAGTTGGTCACGTTTGTCAGAGAGTGTCTTCAGGAAATCTGTGACTTCTGCATGTATCCAGCTATCCAGGAAATTTTCGCTAAGGATGGAGGAGTTGATGATGGTGCGGTAGGAACCCATTATTGTTCTTCCCATGTTGTACATGTGGTGAGGCAGGGGTCTGTGGGGGACCATGAATGGATAGTCTGCATAATTCCTGCATTTTCTTCTGTGGTGAGTGGGCTCCAGCTCGTTAGATTGTAGGCTTTCCTGGTGGTAGTGGGAGGTTGTGTGATGATGTCTTCTAAGGTGGGTTGGGGTGCCAAGTTGGTGTAGATCTTGAGTATTTTATTGTGGAAGAATTCAGGGAAGTTACTGCAGAGGTCTTGTGAGGGGTAATGGTGTTGTTGCTGCTGTTGGATTGGTGAAATCTCGGATGATATTGAAAAGTTCTTTGCCAGAGTTGGAGCAGGATTCTAGTCTTAGCACGAGGGCAGATTTTCTGACTTCTTTGATTTGAGTGTGGTGCCTTCTGAGTGAGGATTTTTAGGCATCTCCAGAGGTGTCATCTTGGTTGGCTCTCCATCTTCTTTTTAGATGTTTGCAATAGTGCTTGGAGTCTCTTAGTTCTTCCGTGTACCAGCATACTTGAGTGTGAGTTCTTCTTTGCCGGAATTTTTTTAATGGGATCCAAGGTGTTGGCGCAGTCCAAAGATCCATATGTTAGGTCGTTCTGTAGGTCGCCTATGAGGATAGGCTGGTTAGGTGCTGGGTTGTGGGTCCAGTCCATCTCTGCTATCTTATTCCAGTTGCACCTGATTTTAAAGGCTGGCTTTGGTTTGCTGGAGTGGGGTGTGTTGATGTAGAAGTGCACGATGAAGTGGTCATGATAGAGTGGTACGTCCATGTGAGCGGACTGATGGTGACAGGCTGGCTGTAAAAACTGGGTCAAGTGTGCCACTGGGAATGAGAGTCGGGCCTTCTGGGAGCTGTGTGAGCCTGATTTTATCATGGCTCTCTGTGGCATTGTGGTCCATTGGATCATCAAGAAGAATGTTGAGGCCACCAAGAAGGAAGAAGTCATTGCATCTCATGGCAATGGGAGTGGTGAAGTTGGTGAGGAGGTTTCTGAAGGTGGTGTCTGGCCCTGGTGGTTGATAAATGAGGGTGCCCAAGATTGTTGCAGACTTGTAAAGATACTCCTGTCTGAGGCAGCCTTCAAGAACTTCTAAGCACCTCAGTCTGTCTGCAGTTGGAAGGCAGAGCAGAGAAAGAAACAATGTCTCCCATCTCTGTTCTTCACTGGAGTACTACCTGCCTGTTGTTTAAGCAGGCTCTGTCAGCTCTGGATTCTACAAGCCTAAGTGGTACTGAACTGTGCCATGCATGCTCATTGGGCCAGTTGGACACTAGAAAATCTCCTCACTTAAGATAACTGACACATAATGCCATTGTCATGGTATGTATCCATCTTGCATTAGGTGATTCACCTAAGAGTTTAATGGGGTTGCATTTGTTTCTGATGGGAATCCCCTGATTTAAGATGGCTGATGTACCATGGCATTGGGCAATGAACATTATTCAGGAAGCAATTCTCCTTACAATCTAATGAGTCCTTCCTTACTGTTATTGAAGTCTTATGTGCATTCAGGCCACATATAGTCTACTCAGCAGTGGGAAGAAGGCGGGACTGTCCTCTGGTCAAACTGGGAAGTGGTGGTGAGGCTTCCAAAACTTGCTGCCCGCTTCTGCTGCTGCAGGCAACTGAGTCACCATTCTCTATCTCTTCAGCTAGTTATTCATTGTGATGTGGACTTCCTGTCTTTAGTTGATTGCTATTTGTGTTCTCTGTGACTGGAACAACTGCTGGGAGAAACAGCAAGGAGACATGCTGCAGCTTAGGAGTAAGGCGACTTTACCTTCAACTCCAGGACCTGGGTTTGGGAAGCTCAGAAAGTTATGGTGTAGCACAGAACAGCCAGAAATGCTTGTTACTAAGCTGCTGACATCAATTTGAGTTGTTGGTATGAAAAGTACTCATTTGCACTGCAGCTACGTATAACATAGGTTTCGATAAAGCCATTTTATTGTAATCTGTTTCTGGATGCAATGTTGCAACTGGACAATCATTTGGCATGGTTGTCTGAGAGAATGTCAAGGATAAACATATTGGGCTTAATTATGATTTTGGCAGGCCGACCGTCAGCCCACCAGACCCGTTGGCAGGAGACCACTACGGAGCTGGTGGGCTCTCTCTCAGCCCAATTACAATGTTTCCACTGTGCTGACCGGCGGAAACAGTTGAAACAGTGAAGCAGCATTAGCCTCAGCACCTCAGGGAGCCGAGGACATGCTGTCCCACAGAGGGTGCCCCCAGCATCTTCAGAATTTGCACTGTCTGCCCTAGCAGACACTGTGCATTCTGAGGGTGCAGTGGCCCTCCTGTGGCCCCTAGCACTGCCTTTCTACCAGCCTTTTAATGGTGGGGACTCTGCCAAGAAAAGTAGTAAGTCATGATCAGCACAGTGGCGCTGAACTCAGTGCCGTTGTGGTTGACCACGACTTCGACTGCCATTACCCACTCGGGATCCATGATCCTGTTGGTGGCGGTGGTCCCTTTGTGGTCCGACTGGTATTAGTCCTCCGTGCATTGTTACATTGGTTCTAATAGGGCATCGGTAGAACTGGTTTCCTGTAATGTCATAGTAAACAGTGCAGAAAATGCATGAAATTTAAATGTCATATGTGGGCTAAAGTTTGTATTTATGGCTGGCAGAAATACCACCCTGCACTGGCTGGTATTCCAGTTGAAGGCTTTGCAATAACACATACATTAAAAAAGCACTCATAAAGTGTGTTTTGTAAGCCCACAATGGACGGTGTATGAAATCTAAGCACACGTCTTCTTAAATATATTATTATAGATACAATTAAATTCAGTCCCAACAAAATCCCAAAATTCTTCTTTATTTCTTCTTATTTGTGTCACTGCAGCCAAGCCAACACGTGTTTCATCTGGGGTGTGTCGCCCCACGACTTCCTCAGGGCTTATTACGGCTGTAAACAATACATAATGTATATTCTTTAATACAATATCCAAAGTAATTTCTACGTGCCACCAGCCAGTCTTGTGCAGTTAGTCACTTGATGTACATTAGGTGGAGACCAAGCATTTAACTATTTGATTGTGCATTGCTTCAGTTCAACCGCATGTGGTATTTCGATCTCATTCATATCTACAACGGAGGTGTGTGAGAGAGTTACTAGCATTGAGGAGTGGGAGAGTCGAGGGAGAATAACTATTCTGAGGGGTGCACTTGCATTAAACTACTGTCTAATTATATTTAAGATACGTCTAAACTTTTTGGACGGGAAGCCTCCTTAATAAGAACAGAAAAGTAAAAGGAGCAGATCGGTAATTACAAAAAAGATACTACGAATGAAATAAAATATCAAACGAGGAATACCGGAGAGGAGAGGTAACAACTAAAGATAGGTAGAGGGGTTGGGTGCACAACACGGATTCTACACAAATACTTTTAGTGGATCCCCAAATTTGGGGTTGTAAGCTCACTTATGAGTGCATGCAGCCTACACCAGTATGAAATAGCTCAAATTCACTCTGTCAACTATTCTTTGCCACATCTCCATTTTCCTGGCGATAGATGTTTGCTGGACTTGTGCTTTACATAGGTGTGGCTCTACTCTGATGATTTTGTTCACCATGACCCTTAATTCATCATCTGTGAAACAGGGATGTTTTTGTGAGGACATGGTAGTGGTGGACGAGACCGTAAGGAAGTAAAAAAAAATAGGGAAATTAATTTTGCAAGGAAGTGTGGGTGCTGTGATGTGAGTGGATGACTGGTGGTGTCTGATGTGTGGGGTACTAATTGTTGTCTTGAGTGTGTTGTGCAGCTGTGCGATGTGTGCTATGTGAAGTGTGTAGGGCTGACTAATCTATGGATTCTGATATTTGAGTACGGCCTTTTTTGAGCTGTGTATGGAGTTCTGGTTACAAAGGATTGTAGGGTGTGAAGGGGTGTGTTTTATAGTGCAGTGTGTAGGTTTGTTGGATGTGTGTCAGGTGTGGGGTTTTCAAATTATCCAATGTGGTGTGGTGTATTACTCTGGTGACTGCTGACCGCCGTGGTTCGCACCACCATTGGTCTTCCACCATTGAAGAACCAATATCATGATTTGTTGGTTGTAATAGGTTTGGTGATCTTTTTAGCATGTTGGCGGTGCTGGTGGTCAAACCGCCTCTTTCCCACCCACCAGAGTCCTGAAGGCATTGGATTTTTAGCTGGATTTCGGTGGCCTTGGCTGTGTAACCCGTAATACAGAGGTCTGTATGACTGCCAACATGGCGGTCTTTTGGAGGCCACCACTGAAGCGGTCTTACCATCAGAGCGGCAAACTCGTAATGAGGCATTTCATATTTCCTAGAAAAAGCAAATTTCTCCCATCTGAAAAAATGACTATTTTTCAGTAATGCATATGGCACAGTGTCTACTGTCCACTGGGAGCAAAAGGTCTGCTGCTTGTAAATGAGGCACTTCAAATTGGGAGAAAATTAAAATGAAGAGTTAATCTTTAGGGTAATTTTTCATTTGAATTTTCTCCCATTGAAAAGCATTCAGAAACATCATTTTGTTCTCATGCTCAATTACTAAGTCAACAAACACTTTTATTTAAGAGTTAAATGCTTCAGTTCTTCACCTCTGTGCCCCAGAACGGCCTATACATCTAATTGAGCACTGCTCATTATAAGGCTCTTCTATCTGCAGCCTGACGGTAATAATGTAAAGCAAGCACAGCCTCCTTTTAACTGTAAAAGAAAAATGTGGCCCTGTGCTCATTTAAAAATGAATACAAAGCAGTGAGCTACACTGAAGAAGTCTGGGAGCTACTGGTAACTTGTGAATGACTGATTTGAGACACCTGATCTACCATGTGACATTGTCCACCTTAAGGAGAAGGAAGCTGAGGAGCAGTCGACAACTTTTACCTGCATTTGTTTGCCGCACACTCCATATACCATACACTCCGATCCCTTCTCAAATTTCAACTTTGGGTCCTGCTCTGGTGTCTTCAGTGCTACTGCTAATTGGGATTCCAGCAACCCTGTGGAGGTGTATCATCCATTCCTGCCCAGTACTTTACCTGATCCTTGCATTTGTTTCCGCGAAGTGCCGCCAGCTCCTCTAGTTTCTTTTGGGTTTCATCACCGCTCAGTGGGGGAGGGGAGCTCTAGCTAAGCAACAACAAGCTCAAGAGACCTGGGAATCTGGTACAGCTGTGGGGAGAGTGACACCTGAGATGATTGCTACGACAAGCAGTGACTCTTCAAGGGGGCTTAAAGAGATGTTTAAATCCCAAAATGAAATTAAGGAGCCCAAGCAGCCCAAGCAGCAGACATTGCACACAGAGCTCAAGTGACCCCCTTACCGTTCCAGGATTCCTGCTGTGAAGGTCAAACGCAATGCTGGAGCGGCTATGATTTGCAAGAAGGGCTCAGTTATCAGTGAAGGTGCTGGTCCTACTGAAGCTGGTGCAGAACCATCAACACTTCTTCAGGTAGCCCCCAAGCAGGATTTTGTGCAGTAATTGCTTCAACTGAAGTCCCTGACCTCCCAAAAGCCTGTCTGCACCCGTTTCCCCACACACAGTCCTATCACATCTGCAGGTAAACAACACTGACAGGACTCAGTGACATGCAGTCCATGGAAACCACTACAGAGGCTGACCGTACAAGGGTGACCCTACAGACTGATCCTACAAGAAAGTATTTTTCCTGCCACAGGGCCAAGACAGAGTCCCTGTCATATGAGATCAGTGATGCCATAAGCGAGCATGAATCAAATATGAAGCAGTAAGCTCTAGAAGCCTTTTAATCTTGATAATATTTCTCCAAGAATGACAGCGTATTCAACTCAGATTTGGATGCTGACCACGACTCAGAGGTGGGGTAGAAGGGCATGGAGACCCCTAATGCTCCATCAGGAGGAGAGGTTTTGCCTTATAAGGGATTTACAAAGGCTCAGGATGACAAGGATGCCAGGGGCTGTAGGGTCCTTCCAATGGTCTCACCTCGGGGGCATGCTTGGGGAGATCAGCGAGATCTGCAAGGACAATCATTTCTGGGATCCAGGGGGAGTTGATTCGACCCCCCACAAATGTAATTAAATCAGCTGTCTTGTCTTAATCAAATCCAGTTGGAAGTGGAAATACCTCCTATGTGGTACATCCTGCCTCTAGATTTTCTTCCAGTCTCTAAAACCAGGCTACTGGGAAAATCAATGGTGAATTTAGTGCAGATAGGAAGGATTCAGTGGCTGACAGCATAGAGTCACCCTCTTTATCATCTATTTATATCTTGCTTCCACTCAATAGGGAGATGTACAAAAATGATTCACTGTTTCTGATGACTTCCCATTTGAAAACACAAGCGGTGCTACAGAAAATATCTAAAAATATTAAAATGTTGCATAGCCGCCAGAACAATATTGAATCACAATTTGCTTACCTCACCAAATCAGCCCTAGCTACTAAAAGCAAGGTTCTCATCATGATGGAAAAATTTGGGATATTTCTCAGAAGTTGGAAGATCTAAAAATTCATATGAGGGTGAACAACTTTTGGTTACTTGGGGTTCCTGATGATAGGGATAACCCCAGAGGTTATATTGTTCATCTAGTTAAATAATGTTTCCCTAGCTTAGTGACTGGACATTGACTGTCAGATTCGGTGGACTCACAAGTTTCCATTCTGAAAGCCATTAGTCAGGTCCACAAACCGTGCAGTTTAGGCTACCACACTCCCACTACGTCTGGAATTGATGTCCTTAAGAGGGGAGTGGCGCTACTATCCATGGACAAGGAGTGGGTCATGTATCATGTCAAGTTAGACAAGTGTGGGCGATGGCTCATCACCCGTATAGGGAATGGTAATTTACAACTAACAATCTGTAATTTATATGGGCCAAATACTGTTGATGCAATAGTATTTAACTTTCACCTCAGGGAGATTAGTCTGTGGCAAGATCAAATTATCATGCACAGTGATTTTAACTTGACTATCCATCCATGGCTGATTGAACTGTGACATCTGATTCAAGCAAGAGGCATATGCAGAAGTCCAGAGTATCACTGATGCAAATCCTCAAGGATCATGTATTGATTGGTATCTGGCACTCTTGTGGGGACAGCAAACATGGTTTCACTTTCGATTCTAACCCACACCGGACAGCTTCCTACATAGATATGTTTTTGGCTGGTCATAGTATCACACCTGCCCTAGCCATTAAAATCAGTCCTAGGATAGTGTCAGATCACAATTCTTTGTCAGTTTTTGCACATCATGTAAACTGACTGATACCGCAGCTCCTCACCATTGAACTTTCGACCTGAAGTAGTTAATGGATTCCACTTATTTTAAGTATATGGGTGTAAGAAATTGGGCTAGTGGTTGACTGGGCTGTGAGCGCTGGTCACGCAGCAACCACAATCCTTGTAAGGGTAAGGAACAGCGGTTCCAAAGAGCTGTGATGCAATGCAGACCTTTGCAACAGGTCCAATCAATGCAACAGTGGAGATGCATTGGCTCTGCTCAGGTTTGCTTGTAGAGATGGATTCAGGGACCACAGACAGAGAGAGAATTTTGGAAAATCAAAAAGGGCAATCAGGGAGAAGTAAAACTCAAATTGGTCTTAGATATGGGATAGTAGTGTATACTAAATCACTGTATGGCACTGCTCAAAAACAAGTTCAATCCTCACAGTTGAACGTCACTGTAAGAAATTGGGTTACTGGTTGACTGAGTGTTGAGCCCTTGTCAACCACCTACCATATCCTTGTCAGGATAAGGCACAAGCAAATCCCAATCTAACCAGTGCTCAACCTCCAGGTTGTTTGGCACAGAACAGTTTAGCCTAATGTAGAGGCAATGTGTAAATTATTTTTGCAACACTTCAAACAGTAATAAAGTGAAAACAGCACACCAAAACGATCCTACACCAAGTTAGAAAGATAGAAGATTTAAGTAAAAAATAGCGTAAAAAAGTGCAAAGTACCAACTGTGCCAATCTGGTCACGTCAGACTGAGGCAAAGTCACACATTCAGAGTGACCACGAGAGAGCACGGGTTGGCTACAGGGACCTAATTAGGCCTCTTGAACAAAGTACTTTAAAACTTGGTTTGTGGAGTGTTGTGTCTCTCCTCGTTGAAGATGCATCGAGGCGTCAAAGCGGTGCATTGGTTCCAAGATGCAGCAAGGCTTTAAAGCTAGGACCTGCATCATCATTAAGAATCCCGTCAACGGGACTTGCGATGCAAAGTCCAGTGTAGAGGATGTGGTGCACAGGCGAGGCGACAAGTGGTTCTGGAGATCTACAAGGCTACGATGCGGAGTCTGGTGTCATTGCACAGCTGCCGTCAATGAGGAATGTGAAGGTCTGCGCTGAGAATTCATTGCACAGTTGGGGTGATGCAGCAGTTGCGAAGAGCTTCAATGTGATGTAGACCTTTGCAACAGGTCAATCCATGCAACAGCGGAGACAAGTTGGTTCTGCTTGGGCTTGTGTCGGGCAGCAGTGGAAATGCATCAGTTCTGTGGGATCCACAGAAGCTGGCAGAGAACCTTGAGCCCACTTCCAAGGGTCCAGGACTGAGGTGGCACCACTTGGCAGAGTAGACTCACAGATGGCAGAGTCCAAGTGCAAATGCAAGGATGTTGGAAGCCTGCTATCCCCTTTAGGCTTAAGATCAGGAGGCCAGCCAAGTAGCCCTTGGAGTCACTCTGGGTTCAAGAGATGCAGGTTCAGTCCTTATCCAGACAAGAGGGCAGCAGGAAGCAGGTCAGCACAGTAGGGCAACAGTTCCTTCAGAGGAGCAGACCAGCAGAGTGGAAGTCCTTGTAGCAGCACTGAAGTGTTCTTCCTGGTAGAATATCCATAGGTCCAAAAGTGTACTAAAGTGATGGTGTCTAAGATCCAGTATTTATGCCCAGTTGTGCCTTTGAAGTGGAGGACAAGCTTCTAGAGTTTTCCCTTTGAAGTTCCCAGGTACCCTGCCTTCCCTGTCCTGGGAGGTGTATGCAACCCTTTGTGTGGAGTCAGGACACAGCCTATTCAGGTGTAAGTGGGGCTGTGTCCAGCTCCTCCCTCTCATCCTGCCAGTGATGGCCAATCCAGGCACATTTAAGCTCCCTATTGTGTGTGACTGACCAGGAGAAATACACACAGCCCAACTGTCAGCTATGCCCAGTCATATACCCCCAGGCTACATGCACTATTTGGTTAAGGCAGGAAAAGGTCAACTTTCTAAAAGTGGCATTTTTAGAATTGCATTTTAAAATCCAACTTCACCATACGTTAGGATTTTAAATTGTGATTCCAGAGACACCAAACATGAACTGGTTATCACTCCCCATTTGGAAATTACACTTATAAAATGTAACAAGGTAACTTGAATGTTATCCTATGGGAGAGATAGACCTTAGAGGAGTGAACCGTATTTAAGTGTTTTTAACTCTGAGACAGTGTAAAACTTAAGAGTACACATCCTATCTCTTAAATACATTGCACTCTGTGCTCTGGGCTATCCGGGGCCTACCCTAGGGGTGACATAAATGTATTAAAAAGGAAAGTTTGGCCCTGGCAAAAGATTTAGTTTGTCTTGTCGAAATGGCTGTTAAAGCTGCACACACAGTCTACAGTGGCTTGCCTCAGACATGTTTTAAAAGGGCTATTTAGATGAGTAGCACAATAAGTGCTGCAGACTCACAAGTAGCATTTATATTACAGACCTAGGGGAGACGTAGTGCCACATTACTAGGGACTTATAAGTAATTTAAATATGCCAATTGTGGATAAGCCAATATTACAATGTTTTAAGGAGTGAGCATATGCACTTTGACATTGGTTTAGCTGTGGTAAATCCCTCAGCGTCCTAAGGTCAGTAAAAACGAGATCATCAAAATGGAGGAGGAAGGCAAACATTTTGGGGGAAGTCCAACCCAAGGCGCACAGGTCTATAATAGGTTCATGTTTAAGGGACTTCATCAATGTCAATGGAGGCTTGGCTAGTACCACAATTGTTCAGGGTACCCTTCAAGCCTTTATTCATGACCAAACGTGAAGTTACTCTATGTGTAAGGGTAGAGAGGATCAAGCTACAGCTGCGAGACAGACTTCTTCAATGACAATAAGAATACTCTCTAATTCAAAAGACCAAAAAAACCTCTGCTAGTGTAATCAAGGCATTTGAACAGTTGATCATGGTGCAAAGGCAATCAAAGAAAAAGATCTTGGGCCGGGCTAGCTTAAAATATCAGACAAAATAACTGACATGTTTTGAAAATAGTGAGGAGATGGCTGTCTTTCTCCTTCTAAAAAAAGGAAAATAATAATAAGACTCATTATTTATTTTTTTAGGATGCAATAGCCTGTATCTGGGTTTTTAGGTAGATGTTATGTCATTAAATGGTCATACTGCCCAGATATCTTTATCTAATCTAGTCTATCCCTTTATATCAGGGTCAAAGGTTTATAAAAAAAACTAGAAAACAGCAAACATTTATTTGGCAATTCAAAAAACCTTAGTGTGCCAATCGCTATCCATAACTTTCTCATAATGGAGAAGGATGGCGATCTCTTCACTCTGTCTTTACTACATGTTGTCATTCATTTTTAGACTCTCAGCAGTTATCGGCCCAATGAATGAAATCTAGCTGGGTTATTCTCAGAGTACCAGATTTTTCCCAAAATAATTCAACCAGCTAAAGGTCTGATAGTCTCTTTCTGTTTTAACCATGCACACTTTAAAACTTTATTGGTGTGTTACAAGGTCTGGTGGTCTATCTGCAAGAAAGCGACTTCATCAATAAACAGCTCTTGGGTACAATCCAAATCTAACTGTATTTGTTGAAGAGAGTGAAGAGGGTTATGTCAAGTGGGCTCCTTCGTGTAATCCTGCTTCAGTTTTTTAGGAGTAGAATTCTGCTATCCTTTTAGTCTTTGAGTCAGGAGTTTGCCATACCCCAAATTGGATTTCTCTGGCTTTTACAACTAAAGGAATTTCTCTTCTATCTTCGCCGCTTGAATATTAGTTTGTCCAATAATTAATTTTTACAGAATTTAGTTAAAGTATTAGGATGTGCATTTATATATATATATATATATATATATATATATATATATATACTATTGAGTTATGGTTAGTCATAATAATACAATAAATAAATTAGAGGCATTATTCCTGAGCTGTTCTTTCAATCTTTATACTCGATTTTCACTTGCAGAAATAACGCACATTAATCTATTTGTGCAGAATATTTAAATGATTTACGTCTCAAGATCCACTTCTTCAAAACCTTTCATGATGGAAACATTTCACGATCTATATTACACAACTCATAAACAAAACAAATGGGGCCTCAGGGAGACATCCAACTGCTTTCAATGTAGTAACTCCTAGGCAGATACAATGCATATTTTTGTGACGTGTGCTATTATCCCATACAAGAATAATGTATTGGACCTAATTAATCAATCATTGAAGACATGCATCTTCCCAGAACCCTATATTATTATGCTGGGCTACACTTCTAGTGCGCCTGCCAAAAAAAAACTAAAGATGTAGAAGGTTCTACATGTTTCTCCCATTTCAAAGGCTGGCATCAGGTATAAATAGCAGACCCTCAGTCCAACTCTTCATTTCACTCTTGGACCTGCAGATGACCCCCAGAAGGACTGCGTTGTACTTCAGAGGATTGCCCAGCTGATTGGGGCCTGCTTTACTGCATGATCCCAGGACTAACAGAGTGACTGCAAGGGCTAGTTGGCTGACCTCCTGTTCTGAGCTAGAGGGACACAAAGAGATCCAACAGCTTGAACCCTGCACTTGTACCCTGCCTGAAGTGAGTCTTACCTTCCAAGTGGTGCCCACCAAGTCCTGGATTTTGAAATTGGTGCTAAATGGGCCCAAACAGCCAAAAACCCAAATTTGGAAGTTAGAAAACTTTTGGCCAAAAAGTGGTTTGAGAGGTAACAGGAGACCGAGACCTACCTTCTCACCGATCTGCTCAAGGTGCATTGTCAATCGACTTAACTACATGGTAGCTCTCACTATATTCTTATCTGCTGCAGCAAATGCTGTTTAGTGGCTCCTGTTTGAAGGGTATCCAGCCTTCTGGAACCCTCGTCGGCTACAGCCTGCATCTTCTCTGTAATTTCGTCCAGCGGCCCCCTGACGATGATGCCTCCTCCTCGAACACCACTGGCTGCCTTGTCATGCTGAACCTTACCTTCTTTTGTGCTAAGTCCAAAAGTAAGCCAATAACGAACCCAATCCACTTCATGTACCCGAATTGCTCTCCATCTCAGTCTGTCATATCTTTCGATTTTGCTGTAGTCTGTCGCAATTATATGCACATGGTTGGTGCTTTGATACTTATGGGGATATTTTTCACTAAAAGCCTTCCAAATTTATAACCCTGTTTCTACTGATTGAATGTAGTTCATAGTAGTGTCAAATTATTTATTACATTTCATTCTATTTCTCTAAATTGGTATGGGATAGATCGTCTTTTGTGTTTTCACTTCATTACTGTTTTGCAATTCTTCTGAATAAATACTTCATACAGTGCTTCCAAGTTAAGCCTGTCTGCTTTTGTGCCAAGTTACCAGAGTTTTATGGTTCACCATGATGAGGACTGTGATTATTGCTTGAGAAGGGTTTTCACCCCCTCAACCAAAAACCCAATTCCCTACAGACATACAGAAGTGACTTGCATTATTTCAAGTCACTAAGAGCTAAAGGCAAGAAGCTTACATTAGTCTTTCGATTTACAGTGGTCATTTGAGAGTCAGAGGGGAAGAGGGGATGATTTTGCAAAGACTACGGATGCAGTAAAAAGGTAATAGAAGAAATGTACCAGATCGGTTTAAAGAAGGAGATAAGATTGTTGGAAATGAATGCAAGATTTTTGCTGACTCAAGCAGAGTAAGAGATAGCCCAAATCCAGCACCACCAAGAACACTATATCGTAGGAGGTACTCTAAAGATGAGGGCCTCTGTTCTGTAACTATTTAATTTTAATTCAACATCATCCAATAGGCAGCTGCTATGATACACAACTAAAATTACTCTTGAGCAGACCCCATATCATTGCTGAAGAAACCAATCATTTGGATATCTCTTATGTAGGTCATCAGAGAGAAACGAAAGGATTATATGAATATAGCTAACAACTTCAGATAAATAAGATAAACAAAACAGAGAGAGGTTTCAAATGGGACGTTGATCTGTTTGTGGTCTGTTTGTAAAAAGAGGTAGGCCACACCAGGGCAGGACTTTAAATACTGCATTGTTCCAATCAATTATTTTAATAAACATTTAAACTGGATTTTCTAACAAACACATGTAATTACAGTGCATATGCACTGTAACACTATGTAAACACTATGGGGGTCATTACAACCCTGGCGGACGGTGTTAAAGCAGCGGAAATACCGCAAACAGGCCGGCGGACAAAAAAAGGGAATTATGACCCTGGCGGAAACCGCCAAAAAAGACAGCCACTTTAACACTTCGCCCGCCACGGCGTTACAGACAAGCAGCGCGGCGGTCACCGCCAACAGACAGGCGAAAGACAATGTACCGCCCACAGAATCCGGGGCAGATTCACTGTGGATAAAAACACGGCGGAAACAGCTTTTGCTATGGGAAAACGCTCACCTGAACATATCCCACGAGGAATCCATGGAGCTGGAACTCCAAATACTCCCTGCCCTTGTCTTTCTGCTCCTCTACGACCAACAGCTACGTAGGCGCCACAGACAACGGTGAGTACTGCACCTACGACATGGGGGAGGGAGGAGGCAAAAGTTAGGGGGACACACACCAAACACCCCCACCCCCACCCTTGCATAGTACAACATACACACCAATGCATTCACAAAAAATCACAGTAACAACCCACAATCCCCCCGGATGAATGAATACACAAAGCGAAAATCGGTCAAACAATGTAATGTGCCAATATACATGTCATACAAAAATATACAGATATATATTTGAAAATCAGTCATAATTATATACAATACGAGAAGTAGTGCAGATATGTACATAACAATGTCCGTGCACCAACAGTCCAAAAATGCATGGGCGGGGCCCACAAACGATACCTGACCACAATCGGTGAGAACACTGCCGGGGCATCAGATAGAAATACTACAGGCACCTCAGGGGGAAGGGAAGGGGGGGCACCTCAGCCGGATGACTGCAAAGCCAGATCCACGACGGGGCTCCATGCCCATTTATGCCATCCTGGGGCGTGCAAAGCCACAGTCTCTCAAGTCCATACAGTGGGTGGTTTGCCCACTGTGCCATCCTGGGGAGTGCAAAGCCACAGTCTCTCAAGTCCATACAGTGGGTGGGTTGCCCACTGTGCCATCCTGGGGAGTGTAAAGCCACAGTCTCTCAAGTCCATACAGTGGGTGGGTTGCCCACTGTGCCATCCTGGGGAGTGCAAAGCCACAGTCTCTCAAGTCCATACAGTGGGTGGTTTGCCCACTGTGCCATCCTGGGGAGTGCAAAGCCACAGTCTCTCAAGTTGATGCAGGTTTCTACTGGTACTGGGGGGGACTGGTGCCCAGACTGGATGAGTCTCCCCGTGAAAGGTCGTGTCCTGTCACTGTCCCAGCTGCACATGGGATAAGGATGCCTGATGTAGCGGTCCATTCATTCCTATCCGGTGCATTGCCCTGTTCAGCGGTGCTTTGCCATGGCGGTCTTTGCCCTGTTCAGCGGTGCTTTGCCATGGCGGTCTTTGCCCTGTTCAGCGGTGCTTTGCCATGGCGGTTCAGGACTGTTCAGCGGTGCTTTGCCATGGCGGTCTTTGCCCTGTTCAGCGGTGCTTTGCCATGGCGGTCTTTGCCCTGTTCAGCTGTGCTTTGCCATGGCGGTTCAGGACTGTTCAGCGGTGCTTTGCCATGGCGGTCTTTGCCCTGTTCAGCAGTGCTTTGCCATGGCGGTCTTTGCCCTGTTCAGCGGTGCTTTGCCATGGCGGTTCAGGACTGTTCAGAGGTGCTTTGCCATGGCGGTCTATGCCCTGTTCAGCGGTGCTTTGCCATGGCGGTCTTTGCCCTGTTCAGCAGTGCTTTGCCATGGCGGTTCTGATAAGGACATTGGTGTGTGGCATGACGTCTTCTACACTGGACATTGGTGTGTGGCATGATGTTTCATCATTGCCCAGCGGGGCTGTGGCAGCCGGGGCCCTCCAGGGCACCGACTCCGGCGGTGGTCTCCTGACCAGTGACGATACTTGGGCCCTCCTGGGCTGTGACTCCGGCGGTGGTCTCCTGACCAGTGACGATACTTGGGCCCTCCTGGTCTGTGACTCTGGCGGTGGTCTCCTGACCAGTGACGATACTTGGGCCCTCCTGGTCTGTGACTCTGGCGGTGGTCTCCGGACCAGTGACAATACTTGGGCCCTCCTGGGCTGTGACTCTGGCAGTGGTCTCCTGACCAGTGACAATACTTGGGCCCTCCTGGGCTGTGACTCTGGCGGTGGTCTCTGGACCAGTAACGACGGTGCTGGCGGTTGTGTCTCGACCGCCGGAAATGATGGCGCACTTCTCCGCCGTGACACTCACAACAGGCTGGGGAGACTTCCTCTGGCCCTTCCCCACCTTTGGTGGAGTCACAGCTGACTCTCCAATCCCCTTGGAACCCATGTCAGTTGTTTTCCCACCAGGAGTCTTAACACGGTCCCGTCGTCCACTCTCCAATTTTAGAGCCTTTACAGGGGGTGGGCTGCCAGTGCCTTGGCTCCGGGTCCTACTGCCTGCCCTGGTGGCAGGTGCACTCCAAAAACCTTGAACAGGCACCACTGGTATTGGAGGCTTTTTGGCTGAGGCGCTTCGACGGGACTGATGAATTGGAGGGGGGGTGGGGGCAAAAAGGTCAACTTTACAGAGGGACAGTTTCTGACGAACACTGGGATGGGTAGCTGGAGGGGGTCTGGGAGTGGAGGAAGAGGAGGTGGTTGTAGGAGGTGTCACTTTAGCTGTTTTGGGTGCAGGTGCAGGTACTGGAGGCTGTCGTGAAGTGGATGGATGTTGGGTGAGTGATTGCCGGCGTTTGGGTACTTTGGGAGGGGGCGTCACAGACACACTGGGAGAGGACACAGGGGACATGTAAATGGCAGTGGAGGTGGTGAGTGCAGGTGAGCGGCTTGTGGTTCTGGGTGTCCTGGTGCGATTCATGGTGCCTGTAGATGTGGTGCATGGAGGTGTGTGTGTAGACGAGACTGGGAGGGAGGAGGGAGAAGAGGAGGAGAGGGACACAGTGGAGGCAGTGAATTTTGTTGTGTCTGTATGTGGCTGAGGCTTGCATGAGTGCCTGTAGTGTGTGTGGTGCCTATGTTTGCTTGAGCTACTTGAGTGTGTTGACTTGTGTGCATGCTGGTCTGTAGGTGTGCTTGGGATGGGCTGGGGTACAGGAGATTGGGTCTGGGTGGAGGAAGTTGGAGGGGGGAGGCTAGACACAGGGACAATGGCTGCCATCAGTGCTGAGGCCAAAGATTGCAGGGTTCGCTGAAGGACAGCCTGACCAGAATGAATGCCCTCCAGGAATGCATTACCGTGTTGCAACTCTCGTTCTACACCCTGGATGGCTTTCACAATGGTAGACTGCCCAACAGTGAGTGACCTGAGGAGGTCAATGGCCTCCTCACTGAGGGCAGCAGGGGTGACTGGGGCAGGGCCTGAGGTGCCTGGGGCGTAGGTGATGCACACCCTCCTTGGTGAGCGGGCACGGGGCGAGTACGCTGAGGGGCTGCTGGGAGGGCGGTGCTGGTAGGGGAGGTGGCGGCTGTACCTGTAGAGGTGGGGGGCACAGATGGTGTCGCCACCACAAGGGAACCCACATCGTCGAACGAGCCTGTGTCGCTGCTTGGTGATCCGGTGGCCGACGTAAAGCTCCCCTCGCCCTTCCTCCCACTGGTGCATTCGGAGTCCGTGGTGTGGCCCTCCATGGCCATGTGGGATGCAGCTCCCTCGTGCTCCGGTGCCACTGTAACTCCGCCTGTTGATGCTGATGTACAAAAGGACAGGGAGAGCAGAAAAAGGGGGGGAGACAGAAGAAAGAGGGTTTTAGTGCATGGCATACCGCTACCGTTGGCGGACAAGACAAACGCAGCTGCCCCCTGCATTACGCCGTGCTCCTGCCCTCTGCACATGCAATTTCTGGGATATGGCAATGGAAGACATCTGCGCACATGGATGCTACAGGGGCAACTATACCTCGACTTGGCACTCTGCTGAGGTGGGGTAGAGTGCCACATGGCCTACATTACGGAGGGGCCTTGCCTACTGAACTCGCCCTGGCCTAGGGACACCCACAGCCAACCTCCCCCACCCAGACACCTCCATTGCACGCAAAGTCCTCAGAATGATTGTGTACTCACCCCCTTGTGTCTGCTGTGATGCCCTCAAGCGCCCATCCAACTCCGGGTAGGCCACCGCCAGGATCCGGAACATCAGGGGGGTCATGGTGCGACGGGCACCCCTCCCACGTTAGGAGGCCATCCCCAGCTGAGCCTCCGCCGTCTTCTTGCTGCAGCGGCGAATGTCCTCCCATCTCTTACGGCAGAGGGTGCCCCATCTCTGGTGGGCCCCCAGGGTCCGGACCTCCTTGGCGATGGCACGCCAAATGTCCCTCTTCTGGTGGGCGCTGACCTACATGACATGCACAAGGAAAGAGGAACAGTCATTACCAACTGCACCGTCGTTGTGAGTGGCCCTCTCCCTACTCTGGCCATGTGGCCCATTCATTCCCATGCATTAATGTTCTATGAACTCTGCCCCCTTCCCTCTTCCAACCAGCCCTCTCCACCCAGGCGTAGCCCATACAACGTGCTCCCTGTGTACTAACCTGTTGGTCTGGAGGACCGTAGAGTAGCGTGTACTGGGGGAGGACCCTGTCTACAAGTTTCTCCAACTCCTGTGCAGTGAAGGCAGGGGCCCTTTCCCCAGACGCAGCAGCCATCGTCGCTTCCAGACCGAGGTCACAGTAACACTTGCAGTGTAGGTCCTCTCCTGTCGAAGGTCAGGTATCTAGTGATTGAGAAGATAGAAAATGGCGGTGACGTCCGCGGCGGTGACGTCCACGGCAGTGCGCATCATCACCGCCAGCGCACCTGTTCATTGGTTCCTGGGACCCATAGGGTCCAATGTTAACCAATGCAGCATTGCGCCGCGGTCTACGACCGCCTACCGCGACGGTGTGCAACGCCAGCGCAGTTACCCCACAATCCCATTGTCCCACTTTAGAGGTCAGGCAGCTGCCATTTCAGGGGCCCACATGGCTTCATTTACTACTGCGTCACACATAGCTAGGCCTACACTCAACACACATACAGGAAGGGTTTTGTGAGTGTTGTAGTCTTGTGTGTGACTGTGGGTACATACCTGGAGGAATAATGACTCGTTCTTCGCTGTTGTCCATCGTAGGCACCGTCTGCTGGGACATATGAGAAGATGGCGGAATCCTCCGGTGTACCGACTGCTGGTGGACCTGTTGACAATGGAAGAGTGACATGTCATCGTAACCTACCGGTTTGACCGTGCCACAATCCAGGAACTATGCACCCAGTTGGAGCCAGACCTGATGTCACCAATCCGCCATACCACTGGAATCCCCCCTGACATGCAGGTGCTGTCAGTGCTCCATTTCCTTGCAAGTGGGTCTTTTCAGACAACTGTGGCCATGGCATCAGGGATGTCCCAGCCTATGTTTTCCAACGTGTTGTCCAGAGTGTTGGCTGCCCTGCTGAAACACGTAAGGAGAAACATCATTTTCCCTCAGGTGGAGGATTTGCCTACAGTGAAAGGTGACTTCTATGCCCTTGAACATATCCCCAACGTCATAGGTGCTATTGATGGGACCCATGTAGCTCTGGTCCCCCCCACAGGAGTGAACAGGTGTACAGGAACAGGAAGAGTTATCATTCGATGAATGTCCAGATGGTCTGTTTGGCAGACCAGTACATCTCGCAGGTAAATGCTATATTCCCTGGCTCAGTGCATGACGCCTACATCCTGCGGAATAGTAGCATCCCTGATATGATGGGTCAACTCCAGAGGCACCGTGTATGGCTATTGGGGGACTCTGGTTACCCCAACCTGTCCTGGCTATTGACCCCAGTGAGGAATCCCAGGACCAGGGCAGAGGAATGGTACAATGAGGCCCATGGGTGGACTAGGAGGGTGATCGAACGCACCTTCGGCCTCCTGAAGGCCAGGTTCAGGTGCCTCCATATGACAGGTGGATCTCTATTCTACTCACCGAAGAAGGTGTGCGACATCATCATCGCCTGCTCCATGCTTCATAATTTGGCTTTGCGACGCCAGGTGCCTTTTCTGCAGGAGGTTGATCCTGATGACGGTGTTGTAGCAGCTGTGGAGCCTGTGGAGCCTGTGGACAGTGATGAGGATGAACCTGATGAAGAAGGCAACGACAACAGGGAGTCAGTCATACAGCAATATTTCCAGTGAGACACAGGTGAGAACATTTTCATTTTTAGCATTACATTAACTTTCACACGTCTACCTCTATCCTGTTTTTCGATTTAAATCTATATTTGGTAACTGAGTTGTACCCTCCCATTACGGTTTCACAGGTGTGGTTACCTACGTGTCAACTGCTTGCATCCTTCAAGGGCTTGTGATGTATGACATAGGTATGTTAGCTTTACAATGGTACACCCATTATGACACTGTCATTGATAATACATTTTTACTAAATCACAGACTGACTCCAGATTGTTTTGTGTTTCAAGGGTGTTTATTGAAGTGCTCAGAAATGGGAGGGGGTTGTAAAATGAGGATGGGTGATGGCGGAGTCCAGTCTATTAGTCTCACAGGTGCACTGCCCATCTGGGCATAGGAAGTGGAGCTGGGGCAGTTTAAGTATGGACAGGGTAACAAAGTGGGACAGTGGGAGGACAATCAGGGTGGTCTCATTTCCTGGCGGGGGTCTTGCCATCTTGCTCTGTCCTGTTCCTGGATCTCAGGGACCACTTGCGTGGTGGTTGTCCGTCTGCAGGGGGTGGGGTGCTGGTGTGGTGGTCCTGTGGCGGGGCGTCCTGTCCACTAGTGCTGGCAGAGGTGGTGGGCAGTTCATCGTCCTGGCTAGTGTCAGGGGCCCCTTGGAGTGCCATGGTGTCCCTCAAGGTCTGCTGTATGTCCTTCAGCACCCCTACGATGGGGCCCAGGGCAGAGCTGATGGTCCTGAGCTCCTCCCTGAACCCCAAATACAGTTCATCCTGCAGGCGCAGGGTCTCCTGCAACTTGTCCAGGACCGTCGCCATCGTCTCCTGGGAGTGGTGGTATGCTCCCATGATGGAGGAGAGGGCCTCGTGGAGAGTGGGTTCCCTTGGCCTGTCCGCCCACTGTCTCACAGCAGCCCTCCCAGTTCCCCTGTGTTCCTGTGCCTCCGTCCCCTGGACCGTGTGCCCACTACCACTGCCCCCAGGTCCCGGTTGTTGTTGGGGTGGTGGGTTACCCTGGGTGCCCTGTAGTGGTGGACACACCGCTGATTGACCGCTGGGTGGATGCTGTGCTGGTGTTACCAGAGGGTGGAAGGTCGGTGTTGGGCTGTGCCTGTGCAAGGGGAACCGACTGTCCCGAGGCCCACGATGGTCCGGGCTGGTCATCAGAATACAGTAGGGCAGAGCTGCTCTTGTCACTGTGGGCCTCTTCTGGAAGTGGAGTGGTGTTGTCTGGACCCTCTGGTGTGGTGACGGTCCTTCGGGTTCCTGCAGGGGCATAAGAGCATGATAAGAGCATGATTATTGCATGTGTGTGTGTAACGGTGTGCAATGGGTGGGTGTTTGTGTACCCCAGTGCAAGCATTCCTGTGTGTGGGTTTGTGTGGTGATGGTTGGGGGGGTTTACTGGGTATGTGCAGTGGGCATGCTTTAGTGATGGGTGTCCATGCTTAGTTGTGTCATGCAGGGCTTGGTGTTGGGATGGTTGGTCGGTGTCATGGGTACATTAGTGAGGAGTTGTAGTGATAGGGGAGGGGGTGAGGGAGGGGTTGTGTGATAGCATGCAGGTAGGGTGGGGGATATGATAGTTAAGAATTGACTTACCAGTGTCCCATCCTCCACCGACTCCTGCAAGGCCCTCAGGATGCAAGATGGTCAGGACTTGGTCCTCCCATGTTGTTAGTTGTGGGGGAGGAGGTGGGTGAAGGGAGAGACCCTGATTGGAGGACTCTGCGTTTTCTATCCTGGCCTTAAGTCTTGGTGGGACAATCTAGGCAGTAAAAGAAGATCTGGAAAATGATGTAATACCAGCCCCAGAGTGTGGCTTGTGATCTAAGATTGCGAGCAAGCTTTGAAAATTTGGACACAAATGAGACCAAATAATTCACTTCACATTGTACTTTTCATTTTACTCACAGCACATTGTCTTCAAGCACATGAAAGCAACAAAGAAACATAAAATGTCTGATGCTGCCAGGACAGCATTTCACAAAATGTATGGTACAATATACTAGATAATTAGTTCCAAGGTGTTGGAGGCAAGAATGTAAAAACAAGGCGTTGGAGGTAAAACTGTTAAAAAAATGTGTGCTTTCAGGATGAGATAAATAGTGCTAAGAAGCATGCTCTAAAAGCGTGCTGCCAGGGAAAGATAGCACCATTTAAACAGTAGATGCTGTGCAGACGTAAGCAAAAGAAAAAAGTGGCAACCACGAAAGAGGATGAGAATGAGTAATTGGGTTGTGGGATACTGATGAGAGAATCACATAAGGGAAAACAGGAAATAAAACGCCACAACCAATAGAAAATGAGGAAAAGTAAAGTGGCAAGCACATGGACCAATCAGAAGTGAAGGCGGGATGTAAGCCCTTTTTAAGATATGTTAAGTACAATAGATTTCACAAGCACAGCACAAGCACGGTGTAGGCAAAACCTAAAAACAGGTCTCAGACCCCTTACATCTGGAACATTTAGACTCCATATCTTACTGAGCTTCATCAGGGTGAGATAATTTTCATGAAGAAAATGAAATTGTATTAATTTGAATCAGGTATTATGGGACACCTTTGTCATATAGTTATTGAACCGTACCGTACCTACTTTCTTCTGTGAATTTCACTCATATTTTCTTCCAACTTAGCATTCACATCCAGAAGTTTCTATGGAGTATCAGGAAGCATTGGGGCTGGAAGTTGGATTGTGGATGTGCTGCAGTACCCTCACAAAAAACATGCTGTAGTACAAATGTTGAATGACCACGAAAGATGTCTTTATCTTGTCATGTTTCTGTGTGTTCAAAGACAGATGTCAAATGACAGGCTAGTTGCTTCTTCATTTAACATGGAGATTGATATTTACTTTTCATTCCCTAACTACAAAGTAAGAGAATGTTTTAATAAGTACTATGTGAAAATCTTGCTAGAGTGCAGGAAGTGTGAAGGGAAATACTGTAGAATGTAATTTTCACTAAGACAAAAAAATGTAACTACCTGTAGAAAGACTGTCCAAATATTTCAAAGTATATCAGCAGTTAAGAAAGCACAAATGAAAGACTTTTTTTGTAATTCTGAAGTGTGGTGGAAACAAACATTTTTAATTGGATCAAAACAAACCAAGATACTTAGTGAAGTGCAAATGACAATTATTCACTGTAACTCACACATTGTTTGTCCGCTTTATAGTTTTATTAGTAAAACTACGTCTTCTTGAAACCCAATTTTCCACACATTGTTAGTGTGCTGCATAGCTTTATTAGTAAAACTGCATATCTGTGTCCTTTTCAGTAAAAAATGTGCTGCCTGTAAATGACAGTACTCTACCACATCATGCTTTATATCTTTGTGACAGTGGGTTCCAATATGCACCACTGGCTACATACCACACCCTTACCACTTTCCAGCTGAATAGGTGCGACTCATTTGCTACACTTGTTCTTTGTGAGCTGCTTGGATTATTCACAATCTGTATGATCTGATTGATGTCAGATTGATGGCAGCAATCCGCATCTGAAAATTGTTCCAGTACCACTGTCGTGAAGCAGTGAGCGATATAGTATTATTACTACTCTATGTAGCAACCCATATGTCAGTGTTATTCTTAGTGTCTAGTGTGTCACAGGTTTGTGTCTCTCTTAGGCATACATGTCCTTAAGTGTCTTAAGGATATGTGCTATAAGCTCAAAATTGGCATTTCTCTCTCTGGGAAAGTGTGCAAGACATTTGCTGTACAAGGATCAATCCCCCTGTCAGCCCAGAACTGTCCAGCTAACTCTGTCCCCACATTTCAGTGTCATTTGAAGCCCAGAGGGGCACCACAATCGGACCTGTGATGCATGTGATATTTGTGCCTTTAAAGGACACTTAATCTGTGGTACATTTCTTCATGTCTCCCCACATAACCTTTGCAATTGTTATAGGGTGAATCTTGTTTTGAAAATAAATCTGTTGCTGCCTTCAGTTTCCATGTGGGAATGTTGATGGACTGTAAACCCCAGCCCAAATTAGCCAGGAGAAAATGGTGTGCTAACCTGACCTGGCACTTCGACTGATCTCTCAGGTCAACCCTTAGCACCTTGAGACCCTATGGGTGAGTAGTGCGCTTTTCAAGCTCATGATTTATTGATTATGTTTGTCTCCTTTATTGCAGTCTCGATCTTGAACTGTTCAGAGACAATTGGTGCAGGGAGTTCCCACAGTTTGGCAGTGATTCAGTCCATGTCCTCACCACTGATGCATCAGTGAAGAAGTAAGATTCCCCACTGTACAGAACTTTGAGGTCTGCTGGACATGACAATATATATATATATCAGGTGTAATAAAGGGAGACGTTTCTTAACTTCCAGACATGTTCTCTTTTGTTGTTTCAATAAAAGAGTGTAATTTGAAAAAATCAGCACTTCTGCATCATCAATTGTGTATGGACAATCCAGGCCAGTCAGAAGATTTTGAGGGGGCCCAGGGCAAAAACTAGGAGCACTGCCTTGACTGAAACAAAGGTGTGGGGCCAGATGTACTAGGACTGGGAATAGCCACAGGCATCATTAGGGGTGACCAGGGGTCGCAGCTGTGACCCTCTGGCTAGCCATGTGCGACCCCTAGCACATTCCCGGCCTCAAAGAAATGAGCTTGCAAAACAATTATTTGTTGTTTCAAGTAGACACATTTAAAAAGGTCTGTGTCTTTTGCTGCCCCAGAGCATGCAAAGGGAGAAGTGAGAAAGAGATAGCGACAGGTGAGAAAGATAGACGAGTGAGAGGTCATAAAAAAGACAGACAATTGAGAAACAGAAAGATGAGGGGAGTGTCACAGCAGGTTAAAGGACCTGTGACATCACTTCCAGTGATGTCATTGGGGTTAAAGGGAATGCAATGTTACTTCCGCTAACCCTGGCAATTCAGTGAATTGACCCCCAAACATGCAAATAGCTATTTGCAAATTGCAAATTTTCAAATACCTTTTCCAAATTTACTTTGTGGGGTCATCAGACCATATATCTATGATTGCTGTTAAAGAAAGCAAGTTTTTGAGGAAAATGGACTGCTTTTAAAAAATATGAAACATATTAATTTCATATTTTAATGATAGACAGTAGTACATGGGACCACTGCCTGCTCTTAAAAATGTATTGCGTTAACTATCTCCGAGGGGGCTCCTTACCATTTGCAAATGGTTTACTATCAGTTTTGAATTGGTGGTAAAATAGTAATGTTTTGTGACTGGAATTCGGTTGCAAAACATTAATATGATTTGGCATATGGATGGGTCCTAAACACGCCTTTCCAAATACCGAATCACAAACCAAAATTGTGATTTTGTAGAATCACAGTTTCATGTTTGTACATAAAAAATAAAAATAAATTGCTGACACAAGTGGCTTGCAAATCACGATGTTTGCAACCCCAAAAATGCTTTGTGTATCTGGCCTCCCAGCTTGAACAAACTCTGTGACCAGGAAACCAGTTTTTCTTGACTGTAACTCTTTTCCTTTTCCATGATTATCACATTTGAGAGCACCTTGACATCATTCAGAGCAGGGTAGACTGTACAAAAACCTTTCTTATATATGGTTTAATAGACAATATTGTTGCTACATCTTTTACAGTTAAGGCCTATATAGGAGGCATAGGACAGCTGACTTTGCTCTTGGGCCATTCATTACATCATCATATAAGAAAGGGTGTGGTTGACTGTCAAATCTAATGAAGGTTTCTCAGTGCAGTAATGTAATCTAGTGGGCTTACATGAAGCAATCCAAAATACAAATTTTAGTTAAAAAATGTATGGCTTAGTTATAACAATGTGACAGCCACTGACACTTGTAACAGGCAGAGAGGGATTCAGGAGAACCAAATGCAGATGAGAGCTCTTCCCCTCTCTACCACTGCTCTGCTCAGGAGGGCCATGGAACCTGTCACATTCTCAATACACTGCCCTACTGGCTGGTAGTGAGGCAGGAGACCCTTGTGTAAGACGTAATCCCTAGGCACGTATGCATCACACATCTTGTCATCTACAAATGAGGCTTTTTACACAGCGTGGGTATGGCCTTTTTTGTAGCCTGGGCTCTGATTACAATACCCCATTTGCACTGAGAAACATGTCACATGACATGCTGACAGCCTCATGCATGGTGCACCACAACAGTAAGTAAGGTCTGACAAAATTGTTCTTCCTGGCCCCTTTTTGGTAGTGCTTTGGTCATATTGCCTAGCACATTATAGGATGATGTCTCTATTGATGTCTCTATTGATGTCTCTATTGATATAGTTTAACAGTTTAGCAACAGCAGGCATGGCTAGTCAGTAGTGGTAATACCAAGGTCGTGCATGTTCGTTCAGCTGAGAAGAACTTGGTAAGGACATTGGCTACAACTGTTCTCAGCTTGCTCAGGGAGGCTCCCAATCTAAATGTTAATCCTATTAGGTCTTTTTCCTGTATCTCTGGCACAGTATTCAAGGGATTGAGTTTTGTCTTAAAGTGATCCCTGAGGGCTCAAATTATTATCGTCAGTTTTGTTTCAGCTTCTGATACTAAACCTGACGGTTTCTGCTTATCTGCTGCAAGTTAACTGTATATCAGACACTAAGGTGTCAATATTTTGCTTCCAGTGCTGTACAAGTATCCCTTATAGTCAGCAATAGGTGGTTCAGTCTCTCAGTAGCAATGTCATATGTGAGGTCATAAGCAGATCATGGTGGAGGCTAACTATAACTGGAGAATTTGTGTGTTTTTTAGTTGTAAATGTTAACATTGTCACTGAGAAATTCACCTAACTATAATGTTACTTTAACAATTGATGTTTAAGGGAATATCTAAGAATTTTTTTAAATCGAAAACAGATATTTTTATTACACCTAACTTTGATACTACTTTAACCTTTAGGTTTTTTCAGTGAATTTCAATAGTTTAAAAAAAAGTAAATTAATTACATAGGTGTGTGTATGTATGGTGAAATGATTTTGCAATATATGTTGTCCTTAGATATTATTTAGTAAAAAGATTTTTTTTTTTCTTTTGACATAACAGGATTTTGAACAGAGAAATAATTGAATATTTCAGTAGTGATTGTATGTTTGCTCAGTTCTTGTAACTCTCACATTGATACATGATACCAGCCATCTCTTTTTATGGCGTCAATACTCTCATGAGAGTCTCTAAACGGTTAACTAAAACAGCTCTTCACAGAGCTACTCTCTAGATTTTTATCATCTGTGTTGTGTTGTACTGTTTCACTTTTTTTCTTGTTTTTAAATTCACTTGCAAGAGTCTTCTGATAGCCAGAGAAGCCCATCATAACAAGAGGCTCTCGCATGCATCTTGCCACAGTTCGCAAGAACAACGGAGGCAATCCCTTATGTGCTGTCCAAGGGGGACAGTGTTTCCTGGTATGGTCTCACAAGCCTCATGGAAGATCATACCTTTTTATAATAGAATGTGCACGTACACTGAATATATCCTGATGTAGTAATTATAATTTATACACACCAGAATAGTAACAGTGCTTTTAGCTTGATGAAATGCAATCCATTATATAATTATGGGGAAAAGGAAATCACTTACATTTTTTTTAAAAACCCACGTGGTGTATGGAGGAAGACTGGCCTCTTCTTTCTTTCAGTCAATCAATACTTCTATAGCATAGTTTATCACCCATCGGGCCCCAAGACACTGTTGCAAGAGTGCTAGTCAATCAAAATGCCCTCTTAGACGACGGGCGTACATATTAGGTTGTCTACATGGACTGGCCTCTCTTTTTAGACTTGTCTCTCAGATGACAGGTGTACATATTAGGTTGTGTACATGGACTGGCCTCTCCTGTCAGACCTGTCTCTCAGATGACGGGTTACTGTAGTAAGGTGTGTGCATGGACTGGCCTCTCCTTTCAGAACTCTCTCTCAGATGGCGGGTGTGCATAGAAAGCTGTGTGGAGAGAGACTGGCCTCTCTGATGAGACCTCTCTTTTGGATGACAGGAGTGCATAGTATGCTCTGTCCAGGGAGTCGCCTCCCGGTTAACAACCCTCTCTCTGATAATGGTTGTGCACAGTAGGATGTGAGAAGAGACTGTACTGTGCTCACAACTCTTACCAAGTAAATGGGCAGAAATAGCAGATGATGATAAACACAATCTCCAGTAACACTCCTTCCTACAGCAGCAAGTGTACACACTACAGTGTACTGAAAGATCACCTACTCCATTGTACTTTTCACGGTCCCTCGAGTGTCTCACAAGATAGTAACTTTTTAAAAAATAAGAATTAATCATCTACTCATCACTGTACTTATCTCTTACACACACACTTCCTCTCTAAACTTACAGGGACAACATGCCTTTCTGCTGCCCCCTTATATTGCTTTTTTATTTTATTTCCATAACACTTAAATTTTTTCACAGCAAACAGTAATGGTGGTCATTTAATTTCTAACATTCCAACAACCAGACAATCAGAGGGCGTGCTCTTGCGAGGCCAGTGGCAGCCTCTTGCTCCCATGAGAGCGTGAAGGCTTACAGGAAAAATGAGCCTCTCGCCTAATCACATACCTCCATTTTTAAACTGGCACTCTTGCAGGACTCCCAAAGGACTGTCATGAGCCCAACTGTTCAAGAATACAATTATTTTGATCCCTAATTTCTCAAAAACTACTGAAGAGATTTACAGCACATCACAAAAAGCACAATCTGCAAACCAAAATTTAGCTTCCTACCAATTTGGTGTAACTCCATTCAGCAGTGTTTGCTGTAGCCCTGTCTAAAGAAGTCTAAGGAAAATGCATATGGGGATTTTGCATTTTAAGACCCCAATTTTTCCTCACCCTCTGCTTGACTGAACAACTTGAAACTTTACAGGAAGGAGCTGTAGTGGATTTATTGTTTCATTTAGAAAGTTTTGTGAAGATTCATCAAATGAGGCCACGGTTATTAGCCAACCAAAAAGTACTCTGTCTTTGGAAAAGCAGACTTAACTACTATGATCAACATTTCACTGTGCACATTGCTTTAAATACACAAAGTCACATTAGGTGACAAAGCATCTACTATGCTCAGCCTTTGGCCTGTGCACACCTCTTCATGGAGAGCCCACTCCCTACAGACACACAAAACCCATGACATGGCCAAGACCCTACTAAGCGCAGCTTTCATACTGCACAGAATTGTTGTACATTAACAAAGAATGGTACAGTTGTGCTGTCTCAAAGCTCTGATGCACTTTGTGCAGGCTTCCACTAATGCAGGCACCCTTACACTGTACTGCAAAAGGGTTGTGTTGTTCTCAGGATAATGTTTGCTGCAGAACTGTCGTAGTTTGGACTCTTGCTCTGGGCAAAACTGCTGGTTTAAGGATGACAGTACTTTTGTTTGTAGGCGACTATGCCTTTCCTACAAGTCACAACTGTTGTCCCAACCTTACCGGCTCACTAGCAGCACCTCACCAGAAACACAATAGTAAAAGGTGATTTGTGGCAGCCTTTACGCATGGACTCGAGAATAAGAAATCTCAGGGAGTGTCGTGGTTAAACGGAGATGACCCCTTTCTCACAGATATATCATGTCTCATACAAACACAGGCAATGACAAAGATGCAGTAAAGTTTCAATAGTTTTTATTTAACATAACTGCAATTTGCGATAAGTTGCATGGGCTGCAATGATTAGGATAAAGAATAATGCAAGAAACAGAATTGTGAAGACGAAAGTCATTATTACAAAAGACCCCCACCATCTTGCAATGCATAGGAAAGAAATATGAGCTGTACTATGCCCTAATACCCTAATGTGAAAGGCCTAACCTCCTACCAAAAGGAGAGCTGGGTTTGTTAAACCTAATCTGCCAATGCCATGTCCATGAGAGGAGCCCCCAACCCTCATTACCTTGGAATGAGGTCTCTATCTCAGACTCTGCAGGGACACAAAGACTGGGTCAGCGTCAAGACGACTGCAGCATCGATATCAGCGATGGTGGCAATGCCCTCTGGTCGGAATCCCTCTGAATATCTGTCTAAAGTGTGATATATTTATACAGATCTACAAGGACCCCTGACGTAGGTGTGTTCCCAAACAATAGATAACAGACATGCTTGGGAAGGCAATTAATATAAACAATCCCTCTAAAGTATAGAGAGGGAAAATCCCTAAGTGTGAACACCTACTGTTTGTTTGTCTTTGTTACTTGATCTTGACGCCTTAGCGCGGTGACACTGATAATGTAACTCATAACAAGTGGCCTAACTATCAACAAGGCAGCCATCTTAGAAGAATTAAATAATTAAATGGGCTAAGACAGAGCAAGCTAAGTAGGTTAAAAGTCACTAGGCGATGGGGGCACGAGTCTGCAAGCCAGAGGCTAAGCTAACTCCTGTTATCCCATTAAAACGAGCTAGGATTCATTACACCCTCCCCATTGCCGTAACAGGTATGACGACGGTATAGGAACCCAAACGCTAAAATTGCTCTGAACTAAAAGCATAAAAAATCAGCTAAAAAGTCTTTAAAATGTGTTAAAAAGATAATAAAAACAATGTTGCTAAAACACATACAGAGATGTTAATGTCAACCGTGACAAGCACAGCGTGCCAAAGCAAGTTAATTTAAGTGCACAATTTTAAAACGGGAATGGCAAGTCAATTCATCAAATTATGTGCTGTATGCATGATCTTGAAGAGTGTCATCGAAGTCACCAACCAAGGACCTAAAAAATGAGTCAACATCATCTGATGTCAAATCGAGAGCTGGGCGGACAAATGGATCCACAGAGCAGTAGTGAGCAGTATTTCCGGGTGTATCGTTATCCGTTGCAGTGTCCTCATCCGCGCTAGATCTCAAAACGGAAGGCTCATAGGTGGCCTCGCGTAGCAACCTCAGTCTCAAGGGGCATGACCGTGTATGAACCCTCATCGGGGACATCAGCAGTTCGTGGTCCACAGGAGATGTCGGTGCAATAGCAAGACAGACCATAGGCAGATGTTCAAAGAGACACCATATGCAGAGAAAGACTGGTTGTACTCACCAGAGAAGGGGTTGAAATGACAACGACCAGTCATGCTCCAGTTCCACCAGCAAGGGTGCACCGAAGATCCGGACCATGCGCTCACAGCACAATGGAGTTGGTGGGAGCGGCTCCATTGCTCTGCCTAGCTGGAAAGAAACAACCACTGCGAATCAGAAGAAATAGCAGTAGTAGTCCGCCAATCAAAGCCAAAATAATTGGAAAGCCACCAAACACACTTGAAAAGAGCGAATGGATGGCTGACGGGATGACTCCAAAGACAGTCTAGAAGATGGACACAAAACCAATCCCAGTGGTGCTTGAAGCATTGAATATTCTGGATACAAGTTCTCCAAAGTGCTTGGGGAAGATGGTATTTAATAGGGATTGTATCTCGGCTGATGATCTGGCAATCTGGAGAGCATACGTCTCCTTTGCGGATGTCAAGGCGACCTGTTTTTGAAACAATAGCGCCTTTAGCCTGCTCAGCTTGTCATGGTTCACATTAATAGTATCTATGTGGGTCTACATGTCAGATACTTTTATCTCTCGTGTGGGTGGAAACAAAACATGTCCGCAACACGTAACGACCTTTGAGACCGAGATTGCGTGGGCAATTCCTGGTCGCATGCCGCAACAACTTTGATCGTTCAGTACCACATAACTTCCATTGCAAAGTACATGAAATACTGGGCGATTCAAAGGGACGGGAGTACCCTTCAGCAAACAGGCCAAATTTGCAACCCCCGCATTGCAAAGACCATGAAGAGACACCAGCTTGCATATCATGGAATGACGAACAGCAGTCTCACATTCGCTTCCGCTAAGAAAGACCTCTGTTTCGCCATTCAGACATTTGTAGTCAAAGGGCAACTCCCACTCTTCCTTAATGTAGCTATCACCTAGTTGCTCGTACCTTCCCACTGCAAGATGTTTCAGGCAGCTCGAAAAACAAAAGGTCAAAATCGGTAAATTAATTATGCCGTGTAAGAGCCAGATAGTTGAAGGACTCTCTGCTACCGTGAAGGGCAACTTATCTAACTTTTCTATGCGAAGCATGGTGAAACTAGCCTCCCTTTTGGCCATTGTCTGTTGTTCCTTGGAAAAATTAAAAGCAGTGAAGAATTCACTCCCGTTAATATACTTCCATGGAATGCGGCCATTTTTCAGTGTCTGTAGAGTCCAACCCAGCTGCATGATGGAACGTAGCTGTGTTTGCCCATGATCTAACCGGGACACGTCTGTCTGAGTGATATGAATAGCAGACGACACTATATTTGATAATGAATAGATCCTGTTGGACAGTGTATTCATGCTGTTGTCGACAACAGCTAATGCTTTTTCTAAATTTTCTTTATCCAATTGCCTTAAACGCGCAGCAGCCTCAATCTGGGAAAGTTTCCAAATTTCATTATACATAGCATATAAAAACCTTTTTGAGCGCTGTTTCCTAGGACCCAGCAGCAAATCCTGCAAATCTACATCTTCAGAAAGAGTACTCAGGTGTTTCTTAACTGCGGCTAATGTGTTGGTCTGTACTTAGTGCTGGTACAGCTTACCTACACTGTATGTCGTAACTATATCTGTATGTTGACCCAATACAAAGCGAGGGTCAGGCCTGTTAATTGAAATAACCCCTGAAGAGTTAAAAAAAAGTGCTTGGCTCTCATTAGTGTCAGTGGGCCATATTAACCACCCGCCGGGACTAGAAAGTGAAGAATTATATGTACCAGCCTTAACCATTGCATCTAGCTTGTCCTCTGTGATATTGAGGAAGTATTACCAATCTTTAAACTTTGCCGGGGTGGGGATACTGGGCGTGTTCAAGTCTCTAATTTTTGCCAACCCCAGACAGGATGTCTGCTAAATAGTGTCATTTAAGAAAATCATTTGCACAGGAATCAGGCACGCTCCAAATAAAGCCTCCCTGCCCTGTATCTGCCAATCTTGTGTTCCCCATATACTTTTCAAATCAATAGTGCTCTTCCAGTATTCGTAACCTTCAACTGCGAGCCAGGAAACAAAGGGATCTGAATAAATCAGTTTTGTGTCAGTTAGCAAAATTTTCCTAATTTGGGCCAGAGGTATTTTAAAATAATACGACTCTGCTTTTCTTGTGTCATGCCCAGAAAAGTATGTAAATTTATCACTATAGTACTTTGGGCTCCCCACCGGTGGTGTAGAACAATGTTCCCACTGTGTGTAGTTAAATACTGGCCTGTATCTAGTGGCACGGTATAGGTAGTAATGTCCCCAATTGTCATAGCAGAACATTTCCCCATAATTCATTGTATATTCATATACATCATCACTTTCAAAAGCGGAATAGTCCTTCATTTCAGTTAGCATAGAATCAACTGTTTGGACATCCCTATCATCAGAGACAACATCAGGTGTAATTACATCAGTCATTGAAATTTTGAACACTTATGGTATTTAAATAATTTCTGTAGGTCCGTATATATCGAATGGAACTTTGTCCCACACAATCCCATCAGAAATCGATATTGCTGTAGTATTCACAGGGGACAAATCTCTTCGGACCTTATGTGAAGAATGATATGGAGTTAAAACTTCATCAACAGGCTCCACAGAGAAGCGATCAACATATAGTCACCATTTGTAAGCAAAATGAAAACATTCACAAAACCAATCCATAAAAGTAATGCAAAAAATGTCAAACAGAACCATAAGTAGTTCCATGGGTATTTCAAATAGTTCTTTTTAAGCCATTGATACAGCTTACTACTTTTTGAAACATTGTCAATCACAGTAGTGGATGAGTCTGAAGAAAAATCTTCAATGTCAATGAAATAGGCAGAGGCAGTCTCTACAAACACGGGAGCCGGTGCACCATCCGTACTTTGGTCCACTTCACGTGGGGGCTCTTGGTAGACAGTGTCATTAGTCTGTGATGTGTTTGTGTAAAAAACAGCTAGATCTTGAACCGGGGTGGTCACTGAAGTAGTGACTGGAACCTGCAAGAGTTCATTTTCCGCCCTCCCCATGGTCAAGGAGGTGTCTGGAACAGCAGTTGACATTGTTGCATAGTCTGTAGTAGTGATGTTCATCCTACTATGTAGATGTATGTCCTGTTGGGTAGTGAGAGGGGATCAGGAACAACCCAAGTGACCTCTTGGTCTACTGTGAAGGATTAGCCACATGGTGTAGTTTGATGTCATCAATGGAGATTAATCTGTTCGTCTTAGATCCAGACAGTGGTGGTAAGAAGACAGTCCTGGTGTCTTGAATTCCCAAGACAGGTGCTCTGTATGATGGACCGAACTCCTTCTTCACTGCGATCTTCTCACAAACCAGATCCCCAACTTTAGGAATCCAGCCAATCAAAGTTTTAGCTAAATCCCTTATTCCTAAGGTGGCAGCACTTGCAGATGATTTATCACCACGAAATTGCTGAAGCTCCTGTAAAACAGTGAGACGTTCATTTAATTCAAATGGTGTTTCTGCTGCCACCATACCAGGGGCATCAAGATCTGGGACATACATAAGTATCCCAAAGAGAACTTCATATGGAGTGTGTCCCCCCAAGGGCCGTCTTGACAGATTATTCAGTGCTCTCTGGCCCCTATATAGGTGATGCAACCAACTGCAGCCTGAACCTAATACTCGAGCTGTTAAGGACTGCTTTAGATCACGATTCCGCCTCTCCACGACCGAATTTCCCTCAGGATGGTATGGTGAGGAGTAATGGAGTTCAACACCCATCTTCCCCATGGTGTCCCTGAATGCCTTAGAGGCAAATGCAGGGCCCTGGTCCGAATGGAATGCTGCAACCACATATGTACCGATAAAGATCAGCAAGTCTTTTATAACAGACCGGGCGTCAGCCGACCGCTGTGGCCATACCCACAGGAATCTAGAACAAGAATCTACAGTGACTAAAATGTATTTGTATGTACCATCAGGCTGTAAGGGACCACAATGGTCCAGGTACACACACTGTAGTGGCCTATTGGACACTAAGAGGGATGTCTGCAGTGGGCGTTTGATATTAGAGTCCTTAATCTGCTGACAAATGTCACAGCAAAGGAGGTACTGCGTTGTTCATCTGCATAAACCAGGCCACCAGAAGCGTTTCTGTGGGAATGTTATTGTAGCCTGTACACCAGCATGTGGAGAAGTGTCACCCTCATGCGCTGCTTTAATTAGATCTAATCTCTGGTCCTCATTGGGGATCACTCGATCTCCAACCCCAGGAATTGTTGTGTAAGCAACATTCTGCGCACTGATATGGTAAGTATAGTTTGTAGGGTATTCATTCGGAAGGAGCTTGCCTGCAGCCGAAGCTTTAACGGCAATCAATATTTCATCATCCAATCTCGTCTGCGAACGAATCACTGCGGCCACAGAAGCCGTAGCTACTGCTGCTTTGGCTGCTTCCTCAGCCAATGTATTACCGGTAATGTGTACTCCTACAAGTTGGTGTCCCATTTTATGGACTACATGGACACACAGCAGCTTATCCTTAAGATCAGCCACCCTCCCCCACAGTATTTTGTGTTTAATGGTGTTCCCTTTATAATCTCTAAACCTGTTCAGTTTCCAATGATTGAGATAGTTATTGTATGACTGGACGCAGTAACAAGAGTCACAGACTATTAAAGTCTGGCATCCTGGCTCGGTATGTTCGAGCGCTAGAATAAGAGATTTAAGCTCAGCCAACTGGGCTGTGCAGTCCCTTAAAGTCTGTGTGTAGGTATTGTGAGGGTGTAAAACTCCATCTCCCATCACTCCGCTCACGGCTGCGCAAGCTGCAGAGTACTGATGTTTAGTACCTACAGCCGGTTGTGCTGAAGCATCAGTGTATATGACAGTATGATAGTTGTCTAGTGGCAAGATATTTAGAGGAGCGGGGTACTCTTGTTCGTACTGGAGAAACTCTTGTGTCTGAAGTTTTGGATCGAATATATAATCGACATCAGTGGCGGTCAGAGACGTTGCCCATTGAATCCAACGTGGATGTAATGCTTTAGCTTTAGGAACGCTTGCTTTGGTGACAGCCTCTAAGGCCGGCACCGGGGAGACAACAATAATACATTTTCCCTGGGCAAGTGGCCTCTTCTTTATGACTGGCATCTGAACTGCCGTCAGAATCTTTTCTGTAGGTGACAAATGCTGTTCAGCATTTGAGTATAAATGTGATTTATATGCTATGGGTACCGTGTCATCCTCATTAAAGGTGACATAAGTAAATCCAGTGGCACCAGCAATTATTCTGATGACCAAATTTGTTTTATTGCCACGTGTGTGCAAATGTTTAGCTTCTAGCATGTCATGTTGCATTTCCCTAAGGATGCCTGTATGTTCAATTGTCCAGTGTCTGCTAGAAAAATTGGGCTGAACCAAGTCATAAAGCGGCTTGATCCATTGTGCATATTCTGGAATGTATGTTCTGCCAAATTTAAAGAAACCTAGTAATGACTGGAGTTTCTTAAGTGTGTTAGGAGGGTGCAGTTGAGCACATTTTTCTAGAAAGTGCGGGGCCAGGCTCTTCCCTTGTTTGATAGCTCGTATCCCAGGAAGAATACGCTGAGAAAGGCTATCTTGCTTTTCTTAAAATTGAATTTGTAACCGAGGTCTGCAAATCCCAAAATGATCCGATCGACCCTCGCAAGATGAATGTCAAGGACGTCGTCTGTGAGATTTATGTCATCCACGTAGGATAACGCCTCAGAATCAATATCATGTAATATTGATGTTACACGGGCTGAAAATAGCCCTGAGCTATTTTTATAGCCTTGAGGTAAACGACAAAAGTGTTTTTGAGAGCCAAAAGAGAATGCACTCAGGTCCCGACTTTCAGGTGCTAAATTCTGGCAGAAGAATCCATTAGAATGTCTAATGTTGTTTTATATTTTTTACGCACTACATTGTTTATTAGCGCCGTGCTGTGTGAATTTTGTATAGCATATGTACATGTATGACTATTTAAGTGTCTATAATCAATGACTATTCTATATGAATGGTCCGACTTTGTAACAGGGAATAACAGATTATTTATTGCAGATGTACAGGGCTCAATCACTCCCTGGTACTCAAGTTGGGCGAGGATCTCCCTCACTGGAGCTTTCGCTTCATGTTTAACAGGATATTGTGGCTGCGGATGGGGTGTAGACCTAACGGGAATAACATGACAAGGAGATTCCTTGTCCCAACCTACATGATTGCGATATAATGCAGGTGCCTGCGCTAAAGCCCATTCAGAAGCATAGGCTTCTTTGTCTGCTTCCAGAACAAGATCGGAGAAAGAAGGCAAAATTACATCTTCCCCATGCGGGAGCTTGCGGATGTGTTCAGGTGGCCAATCTCTTTCGGCCAATAGGATATCACTAGTAAGTTCATCCCAAAATATCACACTAATAATGCGCCCCACGTTAGGCGCCATGTCGTAGTTTGGACTCTTGGTCTGGGCAAAACTGCTGGTTTAAGGATGACAGTACTTTCGTTTGTAGGTGACGACACCTTTCCTACAACAAGTTGCAACTGTTGTCCCAACCTTACTGGCTCACTAGCAGCACCTCACCAGAAACACAATAGTAAAAGGTGATTTGTGGCAGCCTTTACGCATGGACTCGAGAATAAGACATCTCAGGGAGTGTCGTGGTTAAACGGAGATTACCCCTTTCTCACAGATATAGCATGTCTCATACAAACACAGGCAATGACAAAGATGCAGTAAAGTTTCAATAGTTTTTATTTAACATAACTGCAATTTGCGATAAGTTGAGTGGGCTGCAATGATTAGGATAATGAATAATGCAAGAAACAGAATTGTGAAAACAAAAGTCATTATTACAAAAGACCCCCACCATCTTGCAATGCATAGGAAAGAAATATGAGATGTACTATGCCCTACTACCCTAATGTGAAAGGCCTAACTTCCTACCTAAAGGAGAGCTGGGTTTGTTAAACCTAATCTGCCAATGCCATGTCCATCAGAGGAGCCCCCAACCCTTGTTACCTTGGAATGAGGTATCTATCTCAGACTCTGCAGGGACACAAAGACTGGGTCAGCATCAAGACGACTGCAACATCGATATCAGCGATGGTGGCGATGCCCTCTGGTCGGAATTCCTCAGATTATCTGTCTAAAGTGCGTTATATTTATACAGATCTACAAGGACCCCTGACGTAGGTGTGTTCCCAAACAATAGATAACAGACATGCTTGGGACGGCAATTAATATAAACAATCCCTCGAAAGTAAAGAAAGGGAAAATCCCTAAGTGTGAACACCTACTGTTTGTTTGTCTTTGTTGCTTGATCTTGAGACCTTAGCACGGTGACACTGATAATGTAACTCATAACAAGTGGCCTAACTATCAACAAGGCAGCCATCTTAGAAGAATTAAATAATTAAATGGGCTAAGACAGAGCAAGCTAAGTGGGTTAAAAGTCACTAGGTGGTGGGGGCACGAGTCTGCAAGCCAGAGGCTAAACTAACTCCTGTTATCCCATTAAAACGAACTAGGATTCACTACAGAACGCAGTCCTGTCTTGTACTAATATCATCATTCAAAACTATTTTCCCTATGTATATGTACTGTACATTGTAGTGCCTATACAATGAGTAAAAGCAAAGAGAATTATAAATATTTCTTTTTGCTATGGCTGCCTCAACAAGGTGCAGGACTTTGGCACAAATCCATGTCTACAAGTCATTGTAGATAGGGATTTGCACTACAATACACAGGTGAGTGCATGGCAATTCCTATACAACACCCATGGAAAACTGCCTTAATTAAAACTAATACATGCCAGAGCTTTACGCTGTGTTAAATTAGTATTGACTGTCAACAGAGAAAAATTGGGATTTCTGCTACTTTATAAGTACAGATAGAAATGTTGCATTGAGTTTGCATTAACAAAAGTAATGCCAATCTGATGCAAACTCTTTACAAATGTAAGATATATTTATTGTTCTAAGTTTTTGGTTTTATTTACATTCCTAACAATAGACTTCCATTCTATCAACATATAGGGGGTCATTCTGACCCTGGCGGTCATCGACCGCCAGGGTCGACGACCACGGAAGCACCGCCAACAGGCTGGCGGCGCTTCCTTTTGTATTCTGACCGCGGCTGTGAAGCCGCGGTCGCCCAGCCGGGTCCGGCGGTTTCCCGCCGGATTACCCCCGGCTGGGAGAATCCTCCATGGCGGGGATTCCGACCCCCTTCCCGCCAGCCTGTTTCTGGTGGTTTTCACCGCCAGAACCAGGATGGCGGGAACGGGTGTCATGGGGCCCCTGGGGGCCCCTGCACTGCCCATGCCACTGGCATGGGCAGTGCAGGGGCCCCCTAACAGGGCCCCAGAAAGATTTTCACTGTCTGCATTGCAGACAGTGAAAATCGCGACGGGTGCAACTGCACCCGTCGCACCCCTGCAACTCCGCCGGCTCCATTCGGAGCCGGCTTCATTGTTGCAGGGCCTTTCCCGCTGGGCCGGCGGGTGCTCCTTTGGCGGGCGCCCGCCGGCCCAGCGGGAAAGCCAGAATGGCCTCTGCGGTCTTTTGACCGCGGAGCGGCCAAGTGGCGGTTCCCGTTTGGCTGGCGGCTACCGCCGCCAGCCAAACTCAGAATGAGGGCCATAGACTGCTACAGCGGACTACTATGATATATTAACATAAAATGATACACATGACAAACAAAGTGTATTTTTCTATAATTTTAAACCCATATTGGTATTGTGAAAAGGACAGTTTTAAAATTATTTTTCAATTTTAAATTGTTCAGTATTTTTCACTTTTTTCGTGGAGTTAAACTTAAAAATAAAAGCAGGCCTTCGTAACATAGAGACAAAAAACAATTACTTGTCCTTGGGACACTGGTGTTCTGACACCAACATGTCCCTGATAGATCTGCTTTGCTTTCCCATATAAACAATCTTACTGCACATTGTGCAGTAAATGTACTTGTCCTAATAAGTATATTATAGTCTCACTGTCTCTGGAGAACTACAGTAGGCACAGAATCACTGGGTCCTGTAGAGGATCCAAATGTTGAAGTGGTAGCCTACTCTGGTTCTTAGCTCTAGTCAGCCAAGTTAGATGCATGGCACACAAGGGCCTCCACATGCCAGTAGTTCAATGACTGTAATTTCTCAGAATCCCAAGGGAGAACTGCTTCTTACAGATTTTTAAAAAAAACAAGAAACATCTTAAATGCTACTCTCTGTCTAACCCTGAAACAACTGTTCAATCAAAAACAAGTTGCAAAAAGTGGAAGAGTCTCCGGGACCCCACACAAGATGATGTAGAACTAAAGTGATATTCCCAAATTAGGTTCAAAGGGTGAAAACTTTATATAAGTGGAGGAAGACAGTGTTTTTAGCCAATCAGATATTTTTCATGTGTGTGTCATAGGTCTTGTAGTACTTCCATGATAATCCTGCATTACTTCTGCAGGCTCATGAAACTGACAAACAAGGCAATTTTTACAGAGAAGGCTCAAATGATCATCATTATTTGACCAAATCAGAAAAGCTATATGTAAGAACTCCACGAAACTTGGAAAGTTGCAATCCTTTATTCATATAATTTCTTGTACAAAGTAGTATTGCGATAACCCCAAGCTAGAGCTTCTCACTCTCCAGCTTCCAGCTCCCTTCTCCACTTCTACAATCTAGAATCCATCTCTACATTCTAGAATCCATCTCTCCTCACATTCCATTCTCACCCTCTAAGATCATCACTACACCATCTCCACCTTACACATCCTAATCATTTACAAAACACATATAAATCTAAACATGTACTATTTACAATTTACCTAAAAATAAAATTCATTCAATGACTGCGTTCACAGTCTATTCAACTTTGCACAAATTCCCCATACTCCATTCTCTTTCATCATCCAATCTAACTACAGAATTAAATACTCTCACTACCTTCTGTGGCTCACAAAATGTACTCTCTCCTTTCCTTATTATGCCAAACTTTTCACTCTCACCCAATCACCTACCTCAACCCCAATGTCCTTCACCTTTTTTCTAGTATCATAATTCAACTTGTTACGTTCTTGAAAACCATCACTCTCGCCCTCATACCTTCACGATCCACCCACACTTGTCCCATTTCAAGCAACCACCAAGGAGATTCTTTTGTCGCCGGTTCCCTTTCTTTAAGGGCAACAAATGGTGCAACCCCTGTCACTGAATGCGGTGTTACTCTATATGCCCATATCATCTTATTCAATTCCTCCTTCCAATTAAGCCCACTCGCTAGAGATAGTTGAATATTTTCCATAACAATTCGATTTACCCTCTCTACCAATCCATTAGCTTGAGGACAGAACAATGCAACCTTTTCATTCTTAATTCCCAATCCAGTGAGGAACTCCGTCATTTTCTCTGACACTTATTGCACCCCATTATCCGTAACCAAGACTTTAGGTGCACCTTCCTCCAAAAATGTTTCTCTGAGGAACTTAATAACATTACTAGTCGTGATGTGTTCCATGTTCTTAACTACAAACCATTCACTATGGTAATACAACAAAACTACTAGGAACCGATTTCTCCTACCAAGTTTATCAACAGGGCCAATAAAGTCCAAAGCCAATTTCTCCCATGGCCTGCAGGAAATTGTACACACCCCAAAGGTGGCTGTCTAATAGTTCTAGTTTTGTCACTATTTCCACACGCTACACACTCACTCACAATTCGCTACACATCCTTGTCCATCCCAGGCCACTAATAAAATTGTCTCAATCTCTTCTTCGTTAAACTTCTTCCTAGATGATCTTCATGAACAATTGTTATCAACCTCATCCTTAACTTTGTAGGTGGAACCACTTTCCCTCGTCTCAATTGTTTGTTGCTTCATGAACACTCAGCTCATCTTTTACATCTAGATATTGTTTCAAACTCTGTAGATCACATCTTACTTGATCAGAACCACTCATAAATTTCTTTAATTCATCATACTCCTTATCACCCACCATAGCATTCTCCCATTCTTCTTGTTTTAAGGTAAGTTCACCGTCTATTGAAAATGCTTCTACTTCGATCTCACTCATCATCATCATCATCATCAGGACACTCATCAATCAGCATGCATGACAAGCAATCAGCCACAACATTCTTCTTACCTCTCACAAATTCCACATCAATATTGAAATCAATGACGTTAATCAACCATCTAGAAATTCAGGGCATCATACTCCCTTCCAAACCCCAACGACATTTGAAGACCTGAAGCAGAGGTTTATGATCAATACGAAGAACAAAAGGCAGTCCCCACAAATAGTATCTATAATGATTGATACCCCAACAGCAAGCTAATGCTTCCTTCTCAATTGCAGAGTATGACCGTTCTGCTCCCTGTGAGCTATGAAAAACAAACCCAATGACTTTTACCTCCTTGTCTACTACCTGTATGAGAACTGCTCCCAACCCTACACTACTGGCATCTGTCATCAAAATTGTTCTCTTGCTCACATCAAAATGTCCCAGAGTAGGCGCACAGGCAATAGAACTCTTAATTTTCTCAAAAGCTGTTTCACACTCTGTTCCCCATTCAAACACAGCTCCTTTCTTTAATAATAATCTCATTGGTTCAACAAGTTCTGCAAAATCATGCACGAATTTCGAACAATACTCTACCAATCCCAGAAATTATTTAAGTTGGTCCTTATTGCTTGGCCTCGGAGCCTCACTAATCGCTCTCACAATGCTCCTTTTGGGTTTTATGCCCTCAGCAAACACCTCATGACCGAAATAGTTCACGCAACTCTTTCTCAGCTGACTCTTCTCCTTCTTTACAGTCAACCCATGAATCTCAATTCTTTCTAACACCATTTCAATCAATTCGTCATGTTCTTCTACAGACTTTCCAACCACTATGATATCATCTTGGAAGCACAACACGTTCTCCAGGCCACCAAAAATATTCTGCATAATATGCTGAAACACAGCTGATGCAGATGCCTGCCCAAAAGGCATTCTGCAGTAACAATAGGCACCTAAAGGAGTTACAAAAGAAGTCAATGGGTGTGAATCCCGGTGCAAGTTAACTTGATGGTAAACTGCCGACATGTTTAGAACGTTCAATACTTTGCCACCCCCATCATGCTTAACATTTCTGTGATGTTCGGCAAAGGTTGTCTGTCAAACCAAATATTCCTATTAAGGTCCCTTAAGTCAATGCACAAGCGAATCTTGTTTCTTTCCTTAGGTGCCACGACGATCGGTGCCAACCACTCCGAATACTCTAGTGGCTTGATTATTTTCTCCTCCAGTAATCTGTCAAGTTCTTATTGAGGTGGTTTTCTCATCATAAACGGTATTGGCCTTACTTTGTGGACAACTGGAACAGTGTTCTCTTTTAAAATTATCCGGTGCATTAATTTTTCGGGAACTTTTCCATTAGTCTCTCACACCATTCCATTTCAGTTTTTTGAGTCCCCATGTATCCTACATTCATTCTCTCCACAACCCTAACTGGTTCGGTTGCGTTAAGATCCAGCACAATATTCAAATCCTTCTGATGTCGCCATCCTAATAAATTTGATCCTTCATGAGTCACATACACCTTTCCATGTACGCGATTCCCCTTGAGCACAATGTCCATCCATTTCATTCCCACAATGTCAATCCTCCTTCCACCATACCCAACTGCTTTCACATCCGCAGTCTGTAAATCCTCAATTTTCCCTTTCAAAGTTCCTTCATATATGTCTCTAGATATTAAGGTAAATAAACTTCCAGAATCAACCAACATCCTTACAATTTCAGATTCCAGCGTTATATCACAATGAGGCTTCTCTAGTTTACATGAACTTTCCTCCTTCAAATTTGTACTGTTTTTTGACTCAACACTCCGCAGGTTGTCTTCTGACACACTATTAACCGTTAGTACAATTTCTTCTTCGTGTTCCTCATGTACGCTATCTACTGACTTAACACTATTATTCAACATTTTTCCTTTTGACCTGCATACTTTGGCCAAATGACCTCGTCTTCCACACGTTCTGCATGTCAAAGTACATGCAGCACACACAGAATTTAAAGCGATATGTCCCGGACATCCACACCAGTAACACAAGATATTCAAATTCTTCTTCTCGCCAATCATCACTTTGTTATTACTAGCACCCTTCTCATGCTTTATTGTCTTATACTCCTTCACTTCCACTGTGTTCTTTTTAGCTGATTCCCTCATATAACTCTTAGACTCAATTCCTTTTATCCATGTTTCAGTATGCTCTATACTCTTTGCAATTTGTATGGACTCTTCCAACGAAGGATCAATAGATATTAACTTCTCCTTCACTTTTTTGTTATTTGTGCAATGCATTATTTGATCAGGGATGAGAGAATCACTTATATCATGAAAATTACATGTTACTGCCAACCCTCTTAGTGCTGCCACATAAGTCATCACATCTTCGTCCAGGCCTTAAACGTGTGAAAAAAACTTATATCGTTCAAACACAACATTAATTTTGGGAGTAAAATGTATTTCCAACATTTGCAGGGACATTTCATATAGATTTATGGGTTGTCCTTCACCCACACCCAAAGATACTTCTGGCAAAATCATCATATATCCTTCTTCCTTCAGTGCCTAAATGATGTAGTAAAATTACTTGTTTTCTAATAGGACTATATTTGTCTCCACCAATTGCCAACAAGTAAGTAGTAAAAATGCTTTTCCACCTCTTCCACGCAATCGTCGGCTCACCTGGTATTGGTAAGAAACATGGTGGTGCGGAAATGCTCTGTTTAGCCATACCTGTAATAAAGATAAAAATAACAAACTACCAACATTTTTTCAATAACAATCTAAATTAACAATCTAAAATAATTAGCTAAAATAACAATTTAAAACAACTATCTAAAATAATAATTCTTCATAGTCTGCCATAGATCATGGTAACTAAAGCAACCTTCACATAACTCTACAACTTAGCAGTCCTCTTTTTGTTTCTGTTGCAGCCAGTGCTTCAAGTCCTTTCTTTATTTTCACTTTATGTACTAGTCTTTGTATTGTTGAGAGATGCAGGAGAACGCACTATTAATCAACTGAGATGAGACGCTCCAGTATTCAGCCGAGGTAAGGAGCAATATTTTCATTTGTTCTTAAATTTTCAATTCTTGTGCCAATTTCCGCACACCGCGTGTTCTCCTTATTTCACAGACATTGAAATGTTAAAGTTAAACGCGCGTTTTGCACGCGCACCTCGCATGTAATTGCACGCGATTCATTGTAAATGCAGCGCTTCGGAAACAGTAGTCGGCAGTTTTTGTTTATTTTTTAAATGCGTTGCGTGTATTAGTCGATACACGAAGGCATAGTTATTTAATAATCCCCAAAAAATCGGCACTTAAATAGCCGCAATGTAGACACTGAGGGAAACAAAAATGGGAAAACGAACTGCTAAAAAATCTCAACAATGTCCTTTTCACACAATACGAAGATATTGTAAACTCACGGTTACACAAATAGAGACCACCTTCTCTATTCATTTTCCTTTCCTCTTCTTTGTATTCTGTCCAAATTAATTTCTCTATTTCTTTGTTCTTTAATTTTTCTTTCTTCTTACACCAGATCCAGCTGGCTGATCCAGGGGTTGGGGGTTATTGATATTGATTCTTCTCTGCCCCCTGTACAGAGTTCCTCGTCACCAAAATTTGTAAGAACTCCACAGCACTTGGAAAGTGGCAATCCTTCATTCGTATAATTTCTTGTACAAAGTAGTATTGCGATAACCCCCAGCTAGAGCTCCTCACGCTCCAGCTTCCAGCTCCCTTCTCCACTTCTACAATCTAGAATCCATCTCTCCTCACATTCCATTCCCACCCTCTAAGATCATCACTACACTATACTTACTCCAGCAGCACCCGGACCTGGAAAGTAAAACCCACACAGAACTCCAGTAGGGCCATCTCATTACTTTAGAGTCCCACAGAAGTAAAACTGGACATGTGGAGAGTTAACTAAATAAATACAAATAATAACAGTTATGAAGTTGCAAAACAGGAGCACACTACTGAATTGAAAAGAAAAACTGAAGATAAAATTGGCATAATAGTTACCTATCCTAATTGTTAGGCATGGTAATAACATGTTACTTTAAATTTTTTAAAAACCCACAAACATTCACTGAAAAAATAAAGGTTAAAGTAATGTTTTAGTTAGGTATAGAGAAAAGACCTTAACTTACATTAAAAAAACTCTGAAAATTCACCAAAAAAAAACAAAGTTTAGAGAGATGTTGTAGTTAGGTGAAAACAGCAGACATAATGTGACATAGTAAACCTGAAAAAACACTGAAATTCACCAGTTATAGTTCCCCTGTCCTAGTTACAATCTCACATATTACTTCACTCATGTTAAATTCCTGCGGGATCAACTGTCAATTTATATAGCTCTCAAAAATCACAAACAGCACACTGTCTGGGTACAGATCTAGCTTTTTCTCCCTATCCTTGTCTAACTTTCCCTAAGGAAAATGCTGAGGGAAGTACGTTTTTTTTGGACCTCCCTCCTTTTTCTTGGCCCCTGTTTGACAGAGCACCCCAAACTTTCCAGAAAGGAGCAGAGGTGAATTAACTATTCTTTGGTGAATTTTGTGAAAATTAATGAAATTACTCTAAAGTTATTAGAAAAACAAGAAAAACAGTCTTCTTATGGTAACTGACTCACATATAACTACACAGTGGTGACAGTCACTGTGTAATATATGTGTGTGTCCGTGCGTGTGTATGTGTGTATGCGTGCATTTGTATAATTAAGTTTGACAACTGTAAAGCATGAGTCTCTACCCGGAAGCCATTTTACTTTCTTTTTGATTATTGGGGATATATATTTAGCAGGCCATGGCCTGAAATCTGCAAGTGCTGCCCACAAATATCCTAAATTTCAATGAAAAGTGCCTTTCTTCTGATTAAAAAGTGGCCTTTCTTATGCTTTGAAGGTCTGGTGGTAGACGCATAAATACAGACAACAGAGCTTTCTCACAGCAGTATGTGTGCTACATGCCTTCTAAACAGATCATAGACTTCTCTTCCATTTGGATTATGTGTCAATGGGTATTGATTACATAGCCACAAGTGTGTACATTGTCTTGGAATACTCTTATGTTCAAGTTAAACCCTTGTAATACATCTTCTGGTTGCTAGTCCTCCTAACAATGCATTGGAAAAGAATAACATGCAATGTGGGTGATCTTACATAGCGCAGCAACATCAATGATCTGAATTGGCTCTAGATGTTTTTATAGGAAAGGGCTTGAGTGGGGTATCTAATAAAAAAAAATTCTGACCGGCTCCCCATTGTAAAACCTGCTTAGCAAGATTCTGCTTGCTCTTCCACTGCTTCTCTTTTACCAGTTATGTGGCCTTATGCTCCTTTCTCTGTCTCATTGACACTCCCGACAAAATACCAGCATTGTCTGAGTATCCATCATCTTTCACTGGATCTATCACTTAAATAGATGCCTGAATATAATCCTGTTTCTACCACACATTTTCATTACACAAAATGGTTCTGCTATCTTCCCTAGCTTAATACCAACACTGCATCTCTATTGTGACAGGGCTCATGCCAAGTTTAAATTTTAAGAATCAATATAGAATATTTCCACTACTGTTTTTTAAAGTAGCACGCCTGTGTGTTATGTGTTTTCTTATGATGTATGCTTGGCCAGTGTATGCTTGTGCATGTGTATAGGTGTCTTCGTAAGTCAATTATATTTCAATGTGTTTCTCTGTATGGGTAGTGTGTGTGTATAATTGCACATGATTACATGTGTCTGGAGGATGTCTTGTTTGCTGCACTGACTTTCCTTTCATCCAGGCATTTGGTGTGTGTGTTGTGTGTTTGCACTGGATGCAATTACACATGTGGAAGTGTGCTTGTGCATATTTATTGCTTTTTTGAGCTCCTAGTCCTGTTGAAACCCTTAACTAGGAGGTTGGATAATTCTCAGAGGAATGTTTGTGTATCCCCTGATGGGGGCTTGGAGTGAGTGGCTCCTTTGCTCTTCCCTCTTTGTGGTCTCAACTCAGTACTCGCCTATAACCTATGTGCACGAGTCCTGGCTGGTGGCATTTTAGGTGCTGAAGTGCAAACTAGAGAGGCACATATTGTCATCACTGTGTAAACAGAGTTCTAGAGGCTCAGGGCATATTCCATCTTTATCATATCTCACCTCCTGCCTATGAGGTTGTGAATTCCTTTTGAAGTATTTTGCTTTTCTGACTTCTGCTATTTCACAGCATACCAGAATGTGTTAATTTGAAACTATTCTGTATTAAGATAGCTTCTTTTTATTTCTTCCTTTTTTTCTCTGCTTCTTTCTTTCTCTGTTTCATTCTTTCTTTCTTTCTTTCTTTCTTTCTTTCTTTCTTTCTTTCTTTCTTTCATTCTTTCTTTCTTTCTTTCTTTCTTTCTTTCTTTGTCTCTCTCTCCCCCAAAGGCAAGAAGCTTGCAGCAAATGCCCGATGATTGACTTTTTTAAGTAGTTCCCTTCACTCCTAGGGAGTAGTATAGTAATGTGTTTGTTTTTTAGACAAACATTGTTTTTGCCTGCAGTAACTGGTTTGATTTTTAGATTGAAGATGGTCCGGGATATTTTTAATCACTAAAAGTTTGCAGAAACCATGACAAAACAAGAATTGCCAGAAGGCTGGCAACCGAAGCCAGACCTATTGGCTTTGCCAATACTAGTTGCTTTAAGTGTTGTCATGACGAAGGATAAATGCTCCATTCCACACTTATGCTGCTCTGTTCTTCTTTGTTTAATTACTACAGAACATTTTGAAAAGCTGGCTAAGACCTAATCTCAGAGAAGTCTTCTCACTCCTACCACAGCCAGATTGGAGTTAGTCTGAGCTGTAATGATGCAGTAGACACTGACTGGCAGTGAGGCTCAGCCTAGTTGCCTGCCTTTGCAACTGTAAGCTAGAGCTGCTCTGTAACTCACTGAATATTATTTGTATTCATGTCCTGCATGCACCGTGGTCCTGAAACTGTATTCCAGAGTGTGGAGCTGTCATGTTGCCCTCTCCCTCTTGGCTACACCCCAACTGCAGCCACTACTCAAGTCCAGTTGTGGCTCGCTCCTATTTAAAGGGGCAGAGTGGGTGTGGCAGGTGGGGAAGAAGGGGGAGCAGGGCGAGGGACATTTAATACAATCAATAAAGAAAATAAGGGGAAAAAAAATGTACCTCCTCCATTGCCGCTGCTACTTTGTCTCTTGTTACTCCAGCTGCAGGCAGAGGCTCCCAGCCTGCCCTGTGGCGATCCTGATGCTGCCAGGGCGCTCCCAGGCAGACTGGGAGCCTGTGCAGGTTCTCTCCAGCCCGACAACACTGTTGCCGGGCTGGAGAGAGCCTACTGTGCATGGGTGTTTGGCCGGCCCGAGATAGCCAGCCAAACACACATGCGCTCTGAGGGGAGTGTTCTGTGCACTCCCTTCCGTGTCTGTCATCCCCAATAAATAAATAAATCTAGCTTATTAGCCCTTCGTGTTGAAAGGGTTGCAGCTTCTGCTGTTTGTGGGGGTTGGATGGTTGGGATAGGGGGGTGGTGAGGGGTGACGCTCCTCCACCCTAATGGAGGAGCCTTCCCTGTCCAAGTCTTTTATTTCTTTCCATGCTGGAACAGCTGACCTAGTCGTGCATGTAAGTCCTAGTCTGCTGAAGAAGACCTGAGAATCCCAGAGACTAGGAAGCATTCTTTATCCACGTTCAGAAGATCGGAGCAGTTTGCTGAAAAATGAGGCTATGCAATAACCCATGTTGGCACACATCTAATGAACTGCTTGAACCATCAAATTAAGTGAATATTTAGAAGTAAAGTCAGAATTCATAATAAATGCAGCAGAAAGGGCACTGTTACTTCTTCATATAAAAAACATGAAATAGAATTATGTATGCTACCTTTTTATATATAAAGTTTTACTACTATTTTAGCAGATAAATACATGTTCATTTACAGTAGTGTAACCTTGTCAACTAAAGCCACACGTATTTTCTTATTGCAAAATTAGGCAAAATACAATAAAATTGTGTTTATAAAACATTAATTGCTGTGATGCTACAAAATATTTAAATGTCGCATTTGGAAATGCAAATATTTTATAAAACCGCCACACAGTCAGTAAAAATCTTTCACTACTTGGCAACGTTTTGACTCAAAAGATCAATCTGGCAATTTAATTATGCACCAAAAAAGTGGGATGCTTTTGAGCACAGTAAGAGGTCCTAGACCACACACTGAGCTTTTTTAAACCTATTTTTTCCAATAACACAAACTTCAAAACTTAAAACTAAATTTGCGGCACTTTAATTTGTAATACATTACTTAACATAAATACACTTTTTTACATTGATCCTCAGACATTGCACCGTTAGTACTTACTTAATTATTCACCTTGAGAGGTCTGTGTTCTAAACCAGTGTAGAGTAAAAGTCAAAGACAGCAATGAATTACATCACACTACGTATTTTTCTCAAAAAGCGCATGTTCATCAAATAACTTTGACAGAAATATTTGTCATGAAAGCAAGCCTCTCAATGTGTTTTTCAATACTAAGGTGCTACAGTTGTGCTCATCATGACCAGAGACAGAAAGAAGGTCAGAGAGAAAATCCTAGAGACAATTAAGAACCAAAGACCTGTGGCTAAAGAGGAAAGACCTATGGTTGTGTTAGGATACCCAGAACATGGGCAGTTTATTTTGTCAATCATCCTGTCTAGAGTGTCTACAAGAATAGCAAGGTTTACAGCCGTGGCTGCACCGTAGGCATAAAATCTTACACCTCAAAGCACGTCCAATGGGGGTGGATTGAGGACTGTATTAATCTCAATCACATTCGGCAATGTGTCCCACAGTAGGGTACAAAATCAACAGTACAGTCAAATCTAAAAGGACTGACTCAATAAGTGAGTTCTAGGGCAGAATTAAAAATGTATGAACATTTATTATAATAATTCAATAGGTGCAATACAGGAATATTAACATGTAAATGCAGCAAATTTCATTTTAAATGCATAAACTCATTGTCATGAAACTCTGGGCCTGGGAGTAATTTCAAGTACATTGCAGTAATCAAAGTAATTTCGGTAATTCGGCATTACTCTTTGAAGCAGAATTACCAATAATGTGATTCCACCAGCTCACATAATTAAGAGTAATTTAAGGGGAAAATAAGCATAGAAACAACAAATTTAGTGAGTGCACACAGCTTCTTGTGCTGCTTTTCATGTTGTTTTGTATTTAGTTCTATTTTTTAGCTCAAAATGCATCCTTGCATAAATTTTGGACGCAAGGGTGCATTTTGTGCTAAAAATAGGAGTAAGTTGGGAAAAAATCAAACTGCTATTCGTGTTCTGTTACATTTAGCACTATATCTGAGTGCAAAATGCTTCCTCACATCCATTTTGGAAGTGAGGGGGTATTTTTGGGCTGAGAAAATAATAGTGCTAAATGCTGAATTGTTCTTCCAACCTATTTATGCAGAATCTTGCAGACTTTTGCAGTAATTGTGTGAAATTAGGCTACAGCAAATTACGAGAGTTTCGCCCACCCCTAGAAGGCTCTCAGTAACAGGACAATAGAGAGTATTAGGAAAATCAAAAATAGACTTAGGTCTGATTTATATGCTGCCAACACAGTGGTCTGCCTGCCTGATTTTGATGCATGCAGGCTTTATGTTTGGTCACAGCAGTGATTACTTCATCTAGCTATGGCCAAACTTCTCAAACAGCCCGAATGAGCAAGGGCTGTTGGAGAATTGGTCTTATGTCCATCTGCCAGATTAGGATGGGTGGATATATAGCCCTTTTTTCCTCTCTGTCACTGCCAGGCCTACCCTGGTGGTGAGGGACATTATTTTTTTTTATTTTCAAAAAGATAATCAAGAAAAAAAGAAAACTGTTTGTTGCAAGGATCTGTCATCTTGACGGAACCCTGATCCAAACAGCCATGATGGCAGTTCCTGACAGTGCTTTATAAATGATGACCAGCTTGGCGGCCATTTATAAACCTGGCGGGTGCCATCAAAGTAATTTAGTTCATCTACCTGGTGGAGAAATGGGCTGTCCTCCAAGATGAAAATCAAGCCCTAAAAGTACAAAACCAGACAGCATCCCCAGTACCATACGAAAGATCTCTACCCCTCCCCACAAAAAAATTCCCCATAGAGCATCACGAGAAGTGCAAAATCATTGTGGTGTGATCAAAGCAATACATTTTCAACAAATCAGAATAATCATTTAAAAATCCTCATACAGCTCTACCATCTAAGGACAATCCATCTACATGAATATTGATTCAGCCCCCTCTGACCAAATGTCATTTTGTGGAAGTGTCAGAACAAACTAGTTACAAAAACAAATGTGAACCATTTTGAATGGATGCAATATAGCAGGTGGAAGGTCCTTGAATTAATGTTACATTAGTGAGCCCAGGGTTGAGAGTCCTCTATGAGAACAGTGTCAGTCAGAAATAGAGAAACATGACTTGTTTGACTACCTGCAGCAGAAATATTAGTGAATGTGACATCCATTTTAAACATGATGGCGTTGAGGCCTAAGGGGCACATGTACGTATGTTTTGCGACTCGCAAATGGGTCGCAGTGCTATTTGCGACAGTGCAAAATGTGAAATGGTATGTAAAAATGCCATTTCGGAGTCCCAAATAGCGATGTGACCAATTATCGAATCAGAAATATTTGTGACTGGATTTTGTGAGCCGCAAATAGATAATCGCACTTTGCGACTCCCAAACCATATGTACATGGTAGTCACAAATTGCGAATAGTCACAAATAGGCCATTTTGCACATGCAGATTAGCACTGATTCCAAACAGGTGGTAAGCAGAACCAAAGTATAAAAGCATACCCAGAAGACATCTAGGTTACCCCAATGGCTGCACTCTACGTGATTGCAAGGAGGAGGCGATTCCAGGCTGTCCAGCAGAGGAGGAGGAGGAGGACGCGGAGACAGGAGAGGATATACAGAACCAGGCAGACCATATTTCAACAGACTGAGGAGGAAATAGATGAGAAATATAGACTGAGCAGCACAGTCATCTTAGAGATCATAGAACTTCTAAAATCTCAGTAAGAAAGCCAAACCCTCGCAGCTGCTCTCTCCACACACATGTGCAAGTACTGTGCTCACTGCACCTCTTAGCCTCGGGTAGCTACCAGGGGGTGATTGTTATTGCTGGTGGGGCGTCCCTGTCAAGATTCTTTAGACGGTTCTAAGATGCCATACTCGCAAACTTGTCCAGATACATTTACCTTCCCAGGAATGCGTAGGAAATGCACAACACCAAATTAAACGTCTACAGAATTGCCAACCTTCCCCATGTAATACAGTGTGTGAACGGGACACATGTACCTATATGTCCTCCTGCACATCTGGAATATGTGTTCCGCAATAGGAAATGTACTCACTCAACATCCAGGTGGTATGTGATGCCCATAATGTCATAACCGATATAGTGGCAAAATACCCAGGGAGCACACATGATGCGTATATTTGCAGGTACAGTGGGATACACTAGCGCCTAGAACGTGGGGAGTTTGATGATGGATATTTATTAGGCACTGTGAAGTACACACCAATGTCATAAATACGCGTCAGTGCATAACCATGCAAAGTCATGCTCATATTTGCTGTTTTGTTACACAGGTGACAGTGCATATGCTTTGAGGCCATGGATACTCACCCCATATCTAACACCTGCAAATCAGAATGAGAGGCATTACAACATTGGACATCGGCACACCAGAACCATCATTGAAAGGACATGTAGAAATCATGTTACAGATGCCTGCACAAAAGTGGAGGTGTACTACAGTATGCCCAGGAGATTGCATGCAAGATTGTGGCGACATGTGCCATCCTACACAACATTGCAACTAGGCGTGGGCTACATCGCACCATAGATGACACAGAATCTGAGGATGAGGAGCAGGAGCCACCACTACGACAGCATGGGGAAGGTAGCGGATGGCAGACGGCGACGGGATCATGTACCAACCCATTACTTTGGCAGTTAAGTGCCAACCGACACTGCACTCACAAATGTAAAACACACAGTCAGGTTGTTGAAAAAAATATTGTTGGACCTGACCCTTTTTGCAGGGTTATCCCGAAACTTTTTACCTCCTTCCCCCTATTTTTCCTGACCTGTTTTTGTTGGCTTTAGGACTCTGGGCACTTTACCACTGCTAACCAGAGCTAAAGTGCATATGCTCTCTGTGTAAATTGTACTGTTGATTGATTTGTATCCATGATTGGCATATTTGATTTACTAGTAAGTCCCTAGTAAAGGGCACTAGAGGTGCCCTGGGCTTGTAAATCAAATGCTACTAGTGGGCCTGCAGCACTGGTTGTGCCACCCACATAAGTAGCCCTGTGATCATGTCTCAGACCTGCCACTGCAGTGTCTGTGCAGTTTTAAACTGTAAATTCGACTTGGCAAGTGTACCCACTTGCCAGGCCTAACCTTTCCCTTTTCCTACATGTTATACACCCCTAACGTAGGCCCTAGGTAGCCCCTTGGGCAGGGTGTAGTGTATGGTTAAGGTAGGACATATACTAATGTGTTTTATATATCCTAACAGTTAAATACTGCCAAATTTGTTTTTCACTGTTGCAAGGCCTATCTCTCTCATAGGTTAACCTGGGGGCTGCCTTAAAACATGATTAAAGCATAGATTCCCTTTGAGAGCAGATAGACATGTGGAGTTTAGGATCCCTGAACTCACAATTTAAAAATGCATCTTTTGGTAAAGTTGGTTTTAGGATTGTGTGTTTGAAAACGCCACTTTTAGAAAACGGGCATTTTCTTGCTTAAACCATTCTGTGACTCTCCCTGTTTGTGGATTCCCTGTCTGGGTTAGTTTGACAGTTGGGCTGTTTGCACCTCTCTCTAGACAGTGGCACAAAGGGGGCTGGGGTGTAGCCTGCATATCTGATGAGCAATCTGTTCTAGGAAGGAGGGGAGAAGTGGTCACTCACACCTGAAAGGGCTGTGCCTGCCCTCACACAATGCAGTCTCCAACCCCCTGGTGTGTGTCTGAGGCTTTGCCTGGGCAAGGCAGGATTTCACAAACAAGTGAGACTTTCCTTTGATGTAAGCCTACTTTAAAGGCCAAAATGGGTATAAGAAGGGCACCCAAAACCACAGACGTCTTGGGGAAAACACTCTACCTCACAGACACTTCTGGACAGGAAACCTGCTGGTGAAGAATCCCTGAACCAGACCTGCCAAGAGGAACTGCCTGGCTGCCCAAAGGACTCACCTGGACTGCTTTTCTGAGAAGGACTGCTGCCTTGCTGTTGCCGTGCTGCCTTGCTGCTCTCTGGCTTTGCTGAGAAGTGCTATCCAAGGGCTTGGATAGAGCTTGCCTCCTGTTCCCTGAAGTCTCAGGACCAAAAGGACTTCACATCTGCAACTAGACTCCTTTTGCGGCCAAAAGTCGATGCACAGCCTGCTAAAAACGATGCACAGCCTGCATTGCGATGAAAAATTCACTGCACACTGAACGGGTCGACGCAGCCCGACTTCGCAATGATAAGATCGACGCAGCGCCACCGTAGAGACTGGAACTTCGACGCACGACCCACTGGATTGACGCACAGCAGACCCGGGGACGACGCAGCCCGACTTCCAGAGAGGAATCAACGCAGCGCCTGCCCTGCAGGAGAAATTTCCATGCAACACCCACCGGATCGACGCAGCGCCTGTGACTTCGCTCCGCAAGCCCAGGATTCCACGCATCGTCCCCGGGGTGTCTGAAAACCCCGTAACCCAAAGAGGATCCAAGTCTGCGCACTGGAAATCGACACAAAGTCTTCCCCTGTTTGAAAAATAATGACGAAAGTTTGTGCGCGAAGGGGTGAAACCGACGCACACCTCCCCGTTTTCCACGCATCGCCTCCTCTGCGGTCCCTTGAGGAGATTTTGAATGCAAACCAGGTAATTTGTGCTTGCAGGAGACATTTGTTGTTTTTAAGAGACTAAAGACACTTTTTTATCATTTTTACAAGTGATATCTTATTGCCTTTTGATCATTTTGACCTGCATTTATCCAGATAAATATTATATATTTTTCTAAACACTATGTGGTGAATTTTTGTGGTGCTATACTGTGTTATTGCATTATTTATTGCACAAATATTTTACACATTGCCTTCTAAGGTAAGCCTGATTGCTCAGTGCCAAGCTACCAGAGGGTGGGCACAGGATAATTTGGATTGTGTGTGACTTACCCTGACTAGAGTGAGGGTCCTTGCTTGGACAGGGGGTAATCTGACTGCCAACCAAAGACTCCATTTCTAACAAATATCCTTTAATGTCAGGAGTGCATTATGTCAATAGTGGCATGTACCAACTAGTAAAACAAAATGGTGTAACATCACCTGATACATTCCAATCATGTGCCTTTAAAAAAACCTAGGCCCATATTTATACTTTTTGACGCAAAACTGCGCCAACGCAGTTTTGAGTCAAAAAAATTAGCGCCGGCTAACGCCATTCTGAAACACCATGCGGGCGCCGTATTTATTGAATGACGTTAGCCAGCGTTAGCCGCCGTCGCCGTCTGGTGTGCGTTAAAAAAAACGACGTACACCAGGCAGCGCCGGCGTAGGGGGATATGGGGCCTGGGTGTCAAGAAATGGGGCAAGTCAGGTTGAGGCAATTTTTTCACCTCAACCCGATTTGCGCCATTTTTTACGACTCCCAACCCCCATAGAAATGACTCCTGTCTTAGCAAAGACAGGAGTCATGCCCCCTTGCCCAATGGCCATGCCCAGGGGACTTCTGTCCCCTGGGCATGGTCATTGGGCATAGTGGCATGTAGGGGGGCACAAATCAGGCCCCTCTATGCCACAAAAAAATAAAATAAAAATACTTACCTGAACTTACCTTAATGTCCCTGGGATGGGTCCCTCCAGCCTTGGGTGTCCTCCTGGGGTGGGCAAGGGTAACAGGGGGTGTCCCTGGGGGCATGGGAGGGCACCTCTGGGCTCCTTCAGAGCCCACAGGTCCCTTAACGCCTGCCTTTTGCAGGCACTAAAAAACGGCACAAAAGCGCCCGTACGTAATTTTTTTTGACCCGCCCACTCCCGGGCGTGATTTTTGCCCGGGAGTATAAATCCGACACACATGCCTCGGAGTCGATTTTTTAGACGGGAACGCCTACCTTGCATATAATTAACGCAAAGTAGGTGTCCACGCTAAAAAATGACGCTAACTCCATGGACTTTGGCGCTAGACGCGTCTAACGCCAAAGTATAAATATGGAGTTAGTTTTGCGTTAAAATTGCGTTAAAAAAAACGACGCAATTCCGGCGCAAACGGAGTATAAATATGCCCCCTAGAGTCATCACATCACACCCTCATACAGCTACGACCACCATGGCTTGTGCCTTGTTGGTCCACAGATGTCTGGCGGGCAATGCTACTATGCAGGATGTGGGCATCCCAGGCAGAAAAGCTGCTCACACTGGATATGTCCTCACTGTCCTGAGGGGTGTCACCAGTGCCTCTTGCTGCCTGGGAGGTATGAAGTAGGTCTACAGCTGCGTAATGCGGTCTAGTCCCCTGGCCGCATCTCCAGCAAAATGTTGCAGTTCAACCTGGAGGTGGACAGTGCATCGTGACAGGCATGTAGTTATTGAGGCTAGACGGCCAATGCACTGACTTAGCCAGTCCATCCGTGCAGCTATGCTGCGCTCATGATGCCTTACATGGCCATTATCTGCCAGCATTTCCCTGCATAGGTCAGTGATGGCAGTGGTGAGGTTGACCATGTTGCCATTCATGGTGGCCAATTGTGTTTCCACATTCCCAAATCCCTGTTTGGGAGTCAGTTGCATACAGTGTAAATTCCTGTTCATTACGTGCATTTTTGTTTGTTTTGCAGGCGTTAACTGCTGAGTAGAGATGCCTACAGGCCCAGAAAAAGTTGAGTAATGGCATCCTCGTCACCTGCAGCATGTGTCAGACGACGCCTTCTATGCCCACGCCCTGCGAATCTCTGTGGCTGGCTATTACCCATCTGTGGACTGGGAGTCAGGTTTACACCCTCATTGTCCAGATCTGTGTCCTCTGTGGCTTCAGGTGCATTGAGAACAATGGTTGGTGTGTTGCACTACTCTGTGGAAATGCTCACTGCCTCCTCTGCTGACATGGTGGCATCATCACCTCCCTCCACGCTGGGGTCACCTGAGGGAGACCTGTGGGACACTGGGGATACACTGTCAGTGCCTCTCAGATGTGTGGATTATCAAAATAAAAATTTATCAAATTTTGGACTACTGCACTACATTACCCATAATGCACTATATTTGAGCTCGACTTATAGGCATGAAAATATTTGAATGATGCATGCTTTTGTGAACTGTGGTTGTGTTCATAGTGCCCTGAAAAGTTTGAAAATGTGAGATGTTCTACTTACTTTGGAGGTTCGTGGTGCTGAACTGTCCAGGTCCCTGATTCCCACAACAGCCTCTGGCTCCAGTGTGGTCTGTACCATACTCTCAATTGCTGTGGGTGGTGGTACTTTGGATGGTCACCCACCTGTTCCATGCGCCTCCTTTATCTGCTCTGCAACCTTTAACTTGGTAATGACTTGAGGTCATACCATCTTTTGTGCACTTCCTCAATGGAGCAGTGGCTTTCTCCAAAAGCATTGATTTTGCTCTGTATGTCCATCTAGATTTTTTTTTCTATGAGTCAGGTACAGTCATTGCTGCCATCACAAACAGGACCTCATGGTGGACACAGCACTCCTCAAGCGGAAGACTTCCAACTCTTTTTCTGAAAATGGCAGCTCTCTCTTCCTCCCTGCTGTGTTTAGCTCCTTTGTTTGGCTAGCTATGGCTGCAGTTGCTCCTCCCAGCTGGGTGTGCCTCTGCTGTGTGTGCTGGTTAGACTCCTCCCACTTCCATGGGAGGCACTTCCTGGTTTTAAGGTCACTACCCAGCACCAGGAAGTGAAGTTTCTCTGTTTTTTTGCTCCTGTTCGCTAATTGCGACTCATTTGCAATTTGCGAGTCTGGGTCACAAAATGTGATTCGGTAACACCCCCATTTGCAATTTAGGTAATCACTATTTGCAATTATGGAAATTGCGATGCAACTCGGCACAAATTGATAAATTGGTCTTCAATTTGTACGTACATTCCGATTTGCAAACCGGTAATTGCGATTCGCATTGGATCGCAACTACCGACTCACAAATTCTAGTCTTCATAGATGGGCCCCTAAGTGAGATCTAGTTTGCATAAGCCAGGAAAATACCTTTAAGAGGTCATATTATTTTTTTTCAAAGTAATAGTATCATAGCAGTGCACACGTGAATTCAAATATAGATTCATTGTTCAGCACACTATTAATAAGGTTCAATTCTGATTAATGCACTATAATGTTGGTTTTCAAGTGTTAAAGTTTAGACCTTTAACTTTCGAAATTCGAACACTTCTTAATTTTATCAAATGCCTATTGTGCTTGTCTCATCTTAGAAAGATTTGAGTAGTAGTTATGAAGGACTGAACATTTGTCACTATCTCTGTATTGAGACGCCCATGGAAAGCAGACATATACATTATCTCTTTATTTCTCTGTTCCTTTCAAGAGTTACACTAGTTGCAAACATGCACCGACATCCTTTTCTAAAATGTTCATGGTTAATAACACTGGGTTCTTCTTCTAAAAAACAATGTTTCCCTCATTTAAACTCAGCGAGAAGAGGATGCATTTGAAATCATTGGAAAAAAAGAAACAAAAACTTTCACGAGAGTTACAAGCTTGGACGTTTCGATGGTCTTGTGTTTTTTTCAATTGAACAGTTCCGCAATAGAATGTGAGGGCTATATAAAAAATAAATCTTTTGAAACGTATTCGCTTTTAGCAAGGTTTTCTGGTTCTTTCATATGCACTTGCTTGCCCTTGGTATATACGTGTATTGATGTTATCTAGAAAATATGTTTGCGGTAACTTGACTTGCTTTCAATTACGCTAAATATTAACTCATACACCTACATTGTAGCATGATAAGCAAATATTAAATATACTTTTTATCTATTGCTACTTCTTATTTTCCACTATTATGTCCAGTTTTTACCTTTAAGACAAAGAAATGCTCCCACGCACATAAATGATGACTTGCCTAGCCATCCATTCATTGACCCATTCATCCAGCCATGCATTCAACCCCTTATCCATTTGCACACGCAATCACTTGCTTATTCGGCCTTCTATTCATTCACTCACACATTTACACAGTCATCCAAAACACTCACTCACTCGTTCATTAATCCATGCAATTATTCTCTTGTGCATTCTATCACTTATACACTCCATCATTCATCAATTGACTCATCAGTTGATTGTTTTCACATATACCCACTCGCCAAGCCACACAACCACACAAACTCATTAATCAATTCTAAAGGACTTCCACTTAATAAAATTCCAGCCCTATTGGGTTGGCTGATTTCCGTTCAGCCAGCTGCGGATGGATATTTTATTGAACCTCTGAATGCAAGGATCACATAGGGTCATTGGTAGTCCAGCCTTATTATTTTTTTAGACTGCATCTAGTTACAATATTTAGATACTCACCTGACTGGAATTCAAACTTCAGTGTTTCATGACTAAATGGCTAATATTATCTGTGTGCCCTGCCCCGCTGCTGAATGTATTGTTTTTTTCTGTAGGAGTTTGAGACAGGAAAGTGTAATAAAGTGGGGAACGCATTCTCACTCTTGGTGTAGTGGTTACAGGGGTTTTCTTGGGGCATTTACAGGACAGTTTGATTGGCGTGGTGTTAGTCCCAAAATTAATTTATAGATTTCTTTGGCGGACTCCTCGGATGCCCAAAAATAACACTAAGGGGGTTATTCTAACTTTGGAGGAGGTGTTAATCCGTCCCAAAAGTGACGGAAAAGTGACGGATTTACCACCAGCCGTATTACGAGTCCATTATATCCTATGGAACTTGTAATACGGCTGGTGGTATATCCGTCACTTTACCGTCACTTTTGGGACGGATTAACACTCCTCCAAAGTTAGAATAACCCCCTAAATGTTCTTTTTGTGTTTGGCCTAGGTGCTTGTATCTGTACGACTGTGGGGGCAAGGGTATTAATTGACTATGGCAGCTATTCTAAACCCCTGCCTCTAAGTCTGTGTTCCATCCAATATTATTTACTTTCTCTACACACTAGACATTTGCAATGTGTCGTAGTTTGACTACTGTACCCAAAGGAAGCCCTCCCCACACCCAAGTCTTTTAGTTCCAGGAAGGCATTTCTGAGCTGGGAAGAAGCATTTGGGACATCCAATGAGATGTCCCTGCCTCTTTTACTGTACCAAGTTCCTAAATCTGAATGATGTACATATCGTACTGATGCCATTAGGGGCAATGTTCCTTCGCCTAAACCTTCTTCGAATTGTCCCTTCTCGCATATAGAGGCTTACTAAGCAACGTCTTTAGTTCCATACCGATATTCCCATCTGGTGCAAAGAGCACGTCCCTTAAGAAGTGTGTGCACCTTCCTAGTTTGAGGCTTTTGTACGACTCCAAAGTCCAGGGCCATGTGCTCTGATCTTTCTCTGTAGTCTGATCTTGTTGCTTGTGATACGGTGTTGCAACCACTCTATTTTTCATTTCCCTTTGAACTAATTAGACCTTTATGTCACTTATTTATTTTACAGTTACCCCTCATGAGGGGATTTCCCGTAATACATTGGGTTTTGGACATGACTGCTTTAATAAGAAGACTGTCCTATTGTGAGAGTCTGATTTCACAAGTGTGGGGCAACATTTGGTTTGTATTATGAACTTTGATGTCATCTTTCCTTGATAAAGTAATCGGAGGACCGAAGAGCATCAACTACAATTTTTAACGAATGATGAAATTACTGTTGGATGCTGTTTATATTGAAAGCCTGAGGGCCACAAACTTGTGCACTTTGGGTCTGGTTCACCTCTGGTGACCGGCTACTCACCAAAAGGTTTAACTGGGCACATGTAGTACCATTTAACCCCTTCGCTGCCAGGCCTTTTCCCCCTCCTGTGCCGAGCCTTTTTTTGGCTATTTGGGGCAGTTCGCGCTTAGGCCCTCATAACTTTTCGTTCACATAAGCTACCCACGCCAAATTTGCGTCCTTTTTTCCCAACATCCTAGGGATTCTAGAGGTACCCAGACTTTGTAGGTTCCCCAGAAGGAGGCCAAGAAATTAGCCAAAATACAGTGACAATTTCGTTTTTTTTAAATAAATGGGAAAAAGGGGCTGCAGAAGAAGGCTTGTGGTTTTTTCGCTGAAAATGGCATCAACAAAGGGTTTGCAGTGCTAAAATCACCAGCTTCCCAGCTTTCAGGAACAGGCAGACTTGAATCAGAAAACCCAATTTTTCAACACACTTTTGGCATTTTACTGGGATATACCCCATTTTTATGATTTTTTGTGCTTTCAGCCTCCTTCCAGAAATGGGCATGAAACCAATGCTGGATCCCAGAAACCGCAACATTTCTGAAAAGTAGACAAAATTCTGAATTCAGCAAGGTGTAATTTGTGTAGATCCTACAAGGGTTTCCTACAGAAAATAACAACTGAAAAAGAAAAATATTGAAATTGAGGTGAAAAAAACATAAATTTTTCTCTACGTTTTACTCTGTAACTTTTTCCTGCAATGTCAGATTTTCAAAAGCAATATACCGTTACGTCTGCTGGACTCCTCTGGTTGCGGGGATATATAGGGCTTGTAGGTTCATTATGAACCCTAAGTACAATAGGCTGATCTGCCCACAGGGGTGGCAGAAATGGCCTAAAATAAATTTGCCCCCCCCACCCCCCCAACCTCCCCCGGGAGCGACCTTTACCTACGGGTCGCTCCCCCTGCGTGACATTGGCGCCAAAAAAAAAATCCCCGGTGCCTATTGGTTTCTGCCCCCTTGGGGGCAGATTGACCTAAAATCGGCCAATCTGCCCCCAAGGGGGGCAGAAATGGTCTAAATACAATTTGCCCCCCAGGGGAGCGCACCTTGCCTAATGGGCCGCTCCCCATCTCCAAAAAAACAAACAAACAAAAAAAATAATAATAATAATAATTTGCCCTGGTGCCTAGAGGTTTCTGCCCCCCCTGGGGGCAGATCGGCCTAATAACAATAGGCTCATCTGCCCACGGGGGGGGCAGAAATGGCCTAAAATAAATTTGCCCCCTCCACCCCCTCCGGGGAGCGACCCTTGCCTACAAGGTCGCTCCCCTTGCGTGACGGCGCAAAAAAAAGATCCCTGGTGCCTAGTGGTTTCTGCCCCCCTGCAGATTGACCTAAAATCGGACGATCTGCCCCCAAAGCGGGCAGAAATGGCCTAAATACAACTTGCCCCTCCAGGGGAGCGACCCTTGCCTAAGGGGTCGCTCCCAATCTCTAAAAAAACAAACAAAAAAAAATTGCCCTGGCGCCTAGTGGGGGCAGATCGGCCTAATTAAAAAAAAATGCCCCCCCCTGGGAGCGACCCTTGCCCAAGGGGTCGCTCCCTTATGACACTTTCCTTTTTGAAAAAGAGATCCCTGGTGTCTAGTGGGCGTTTTGACAGCCGGATTGCTTTACAATCCGGCTGCCAAAAAAGCAGAGAGAGACTTCAAAGGGAAGGAAATAACTTTCCTTCCCTTTGAAGCCTCTCTGCCTCCTGCACGTGATCGGAAGAGAAATGCTTTGCATTTCTCTTCCGATCATCGCGCTGGAAGCTGGGCTTCCAGCGCGATGGGGGAGGCTCTGCGATTGCACGTCACAGGAGGGGTGGGGGGGTCGGGGGTGGAAGGGGAAGGGCTTCCCCTTCCATCCCTGATTTGGGGGGGTGGGGGGGAACCCCTCAGAGGGAGCGCTAGCGCTCCCTCTGGGCTGGGTGCCCAGGACGTAATGGTTACGGCCTGGGCACAGCAGCACTGTGCCGCAGGACGTAACCATTACGTCCTCGGCACAGAACCGGTTAATAGAATTTACAAGCAAATTAAGTGTGCCAATTAGGTGTAGGCCAGATGTTCAAAGCCAACAAAACCGAATTCAGCAAAACAGAAGGGGTGAAGGCAAAATGTTGGTGGGAATACCATGCCAAGGATGTCAGGCCTAACGCTGGTGATCGTTTGTATAAGAGAAATCCTGATAACAATCTGTCAATCACAACATTAATGTGTTCTGATTCTGTTCCAATTTCTGATTGTCATACGCCTCTGGTTGTAAGGCTTCAACATTAGTGGAAGTGAAAGCATTGCAAGTCCTTTCTAGTTCGTTTACTTCCAAGTCTGTCAGTGAGATCATGTTGGCGGCAGTGGGGGTCTGCCATTGCACACACTGCGAACTTTCCTAAAGGAGAAGTGACAGTAGGACAGCTGTTGTGAGTATTGGTCGTGCAGGAAAACGTAACTGGCATTTGTGAGTGCACAGCATCACAATGTCATCTATCTCTTCCCTACCTTTTGGCAGGGGCATCTGTCTGTCAGTCTCACATAGCTGCTTCTTTCATCCTGCAGAGTCCTACCTTAAACCAAGTCGCATCTCGCGGAGACTGGAAGGGGTGGGCAGTGCGCAGGGGGTAGGGTGGAATAAACATTAATTAATAATAAAATAAAAAAAACACACTTACCTCCATAGCCACTGCCGCACCTTTTCATCCGCTCCTCTGCTGCAGGCACAGGATCCCAGCCTGCCCTGCGTCAATAGTGACACTACTCAGAGCAGCGTCAGGATTGGCTGGGAGTGCCCAGCCAGCGTGCTCCCAGGCAGACTGGAAGCCTTTGCATGCTCTCTCCAGCCCAGCAACTGAGAAAGCTGCTGCGCATATGTGTATCACCGGCCTGAGACGGCCAGCCAAACTTACAGGTGCAGTGAGGGGGAGTGCATGTGCACTCCCTCTCACAGCTCGTCACCCCGTGGCCCCGCATCTTTACAGGAAAACAATAATAAACTCAGTTTATTATAATTTTCTGGTAAAGGTTTTGCAGCTGCTGTTGCTGGTGGGGGATGACACTCCTCTGCCCTAAAGAAGGAGCCGCCCCTGCTCAAGCCTACTCCTCGATAGCCCCAGTGCCAGATAAAAGTTCTTCAGTTCATATCTGTTTGGACTGAAATCCGCTCTGAAGCAGTGGTATGGGTGGGTGGAAGGAGGCCGGCTATTAGGGTCGGATGAGGGGATGCTTGTTCTGGAAGGTCCAAATGGGCAACCTGCACTGGGATCTCCTTCGAAGAGTTCAGGCACACAAAGCCCATTTATGCAAACTTTCTGTGAAGGGGCCTTTCACTCGTATATTTTGAGCAGAGACTGTTTCTTCTCAGTTGTGCCTCACGCACCTCGCCCAGAGATTATTCGGTGCTCTGTGACTTCCATGTGCAATCTGAAATCACTTTTAAAAGTTACGACTTGCTACTGTGTTAATAAGAAATGCAAGTACGCTCACGCGCGTGTGTTATTGATACATTTAACTATATTTAAATGCTTTATATAAGCAACACGTTTAGGGCGTCGCAACAACATGAGCCGTGATACATAGTTCACCTGTATTTTTTTTCCAACAGAATTCCTTTCTTGCCATTTCACCTCTATCTATGGACATAGATTTTTCCGCCCTGGCACACGATATCCTAGAAGGTGCTTTTGTGATCTGCTTCTGTTCATTTATGTTAGTTTAACGGTAATTGCTACCAGTAAATATTTGTGAAACTGAAATGCATAATCGAGAGAACTCATGACCCTTAAGAGCAGATCCAACTCAGTATCTGATGCGAACGGCGGTGGCAAAACAAGTGTGCCACGAGCCCCAGTGCAGACAAGGAAAACTTGCCTCCAATCAGCTGTTTGGTAGTAAAACACACATTTATAATTGACGTTCAGTGCTCATCATAGTTCTCTGGTTTTCAATGCTGATGCACCTAGCTAGCCACACTTATGTTTGGTGGTGCTGCACGTGTGCGTTACTAATCTTTCAAGCAGTGCATCCAGCAAGGGAACTTGCTGTGCTGCATGAAAGGGGGATCGCAGGAATATACGATATTTATTAAGAAATGGCACACTTCTGCTCTCCATTTGTACAGACACCCTTGTGATAGCCTAGTACCAACACAGGCACCCTTGCGACATGGTGGGTATCTTCCTGCACAGAAGCAATCGTTAGAGGCATAATCCTCTTCCTCTTCCCACTGCACAGGCTCCCAGCCAATCAGGACGCTTCTGACAGCAGTGTTGTGATTGGTCTGAGTGGCCTGCTTCACCGCTCAGACTGGGAATGGAATCCTGTGCATGTTCTCTACATGGCTGTGCAATGCAGCTGGGTAGAGAACGTGCAATGTGTGCATGCCTTTTTGGCCAGCCGAACACGGCTGGCCAAAAAGACATGCTCACTTTGTGTGCACATAGCCCTCCTCAGGCACCCTCCATCCAGCCCAGCCCCGCCCTACAAGGAAAAACCAGTGGGGCAACGCTCATGGGCCTTAGCAGCTCTGTGTGCATGAATAAACACATTCCAATCGAAACTGTGTGCACAAATCTGAATTTTCCATATTTGAACATTGTTATATCAGGGCCTGAATGGCTCATTGGTGGTTACCAGCTTCGCACACTGAGCAGAGCAATAAATGTGTTCTGCCAACTAGAGACCCAATTTCTACGTGTCCTGATGCTCTTAGTTCATCTCTTATGCTATTTAGCTTCCATAGTACCACATTTTACATGACAGCACAGCCTATCCCACTCCAGATACACACCAGGCATAACATCCAGCTCAACAGAGGCACACTGAAAACAATGCACTCTCCAGATGCACACCTGTCAGACTCCACACCTATTGCGTCCCCTTCCCCATGAACGCACACACAAACCTACACCATGTTGTTGAAAATGGCCTTTTCTGCAGGGTCATCGCCAGACTTTTGCCTTCCTCCTCCTCGTTTTCTAATCGTGTTTTTGCTTGCTTTAGGACTCTATGCACTTTACCACTGCTAGCAGGTGCTAAAGTGCTTGTGGTCACCTCTTAAAATATTGCAACATTGGCTTACCCACAATTGGCATATTTAATTAGCTTTTAAGTCCCTAGTGAAGGGCACCATATGTGCTCAGGGCCTGTACATTAAATGCAATTAGTGCGCGTACAGTGCTGGTTGTGCCACTCACTACAGTAGCCCTTCAAACATGTCCCAGGACTGCCACTGTAGATCCTGTGTGTGTAGTTTTCAAATGCCATTTCGACCTGGAAAATGCACTCACTTGCCGGGCCTAAAACTTTTTTTTATTATGTATGTCACCCCTAAGGAAGGTCATAGTTAGCCCCAAGGACAGGGTGTAGTGTATTTAGGAGGTTGGACATATACTTTTAAGTTTAATATGTCCTGATAGTGAAAATCTCCTAAATCTGTTTTCCACTAGTGCAAGGCCTACGTGTCCTGTGAGATAACATTTGGATTACATTTAATCATCCTTTAAGTGTAATTTCGATTTGGGAAAAGATGGAAATATGGATTTTTATGACTCTCGGTTGACAACTTATGGTGAAGTCAGATTTTACATTGTAGGTCTGAAAATGTTCTCTTACTTTAACCATTCTGTGCCCCTGCCTGTCTCTGAATACACATCTGGGGTTGGTGACAGTTTGGCTTTTGTGCATTCCCTCTAAATAGTCACATAAAAATGGGAGCTTAGGTGTGACTTAGTGGGCCCTAATAGGCCATTAACTGGCTCGATGGGGGGCAAAGCTTAGCATTACCTCACTTATGCTTGATTAGGGCTGTGCCTCTCCCAACATAAATAGATGCATAATCCTCTGCAGAGTGTCTGGAGCCAGGGAAGGAAGGCCAGAGAAATTGTGATCTTCAGAAGCCTCTTCGAAGTCTCCCCCACCTTAAAGGCACATTTGAGTACAAGTACTGACCCCCAGATCCCATCAAATCAGAACGCTACTGGAACCAAGGACACTCGCCAGGAAGAAGGACTGCTGTGCTGCCAGGAGGGACTACCAACCTGCAACTGCATTGTTGTGTTGGCCTACAGCTTGCTGTGTGCTGTGCTTTAGGAGGAACTGCCACTTTGCTACTCGCTTTGCTGTGCTGCCCTGCTGTTTCTTGCCTGCAGTGAGAAGGACTGGACCTGTTTTCTACATCCTTGAACACAAGATTCTCTAAGGGCTTGTCGGCTTACCCCCTGTTCTCCTGCAGTCCCATGGACAACAAAGACTGCCTGCTAATCTCCTGGTGCTGCTGGACTCTGCCATATGTAAGTCCTAACTTTGCCTGAGGTGCCCCCCTCCAGTCCTGGGCCTCAGAAGTGGGTTCTACAGCAGATTTCTGCAAAAACTGACCCATCATCTCAAGTGTGTAAGAAAAATTGGGGCATTGCTTCTTTGACACCGAAGCAGAGGCTGTTCAACAGCGGATTCACAGCGTATGCGGTCTGACAATGATGCTCTACATGTTTTGATGACGATGCATCATACTCACTTCAGTGATTGGGCTGCGTGGAAAGTCCCAATGCTTCATGCCCTCAACATTAACGCTTTTCTCCATCAAAGGTACTGTTTCAACGGACCCTGGATGTGTTCTGTAGCTGGCCTACCCTCTACTCTGTGACACTCTATTTCAAGCTACTCTACTTTACACCACTCCACTCTACTGTACACCACTTCAATCTACTGACAATGCCAGAATCCACTCACCTGAAGACCAGGTTTTCCACAGGAACAAAGAGTGACGCCCACGTCCCCATTGCCTAATCCTCCACACCTGAGCTTACAGGCTGTGAGCGAGCAGCCCTGAGGGGGGAGGAGTAAGAGATTGGGAGTGAGAAGGGAGAAGGCAAACACTGGTAACCAGTAGATCTGATTTGTGTCAGGTAGTCTGAAACCCAATGGGAAAACATGTGGTAGAATGATACCTTTAGCAAACATTAACATTGTTATCCTCTTTATTAAATTTAGTCTTCCTCCAACTCACCAAACAATATTATTGAACAATAAAGAATGCTTTTGTGGTTCTTGTTAGGGTGCAAAATACAGGTTGGCAATCAACAAAGATTCTTGTCTTTCCTTTTCAAGGCAGTTTCTCATAACATCCAATGTCCTTGATGCGTGCCAGTTCTTAGTCCTTATGCTTTACAACAGTAATGAAAATGAACATGGGTAGTAAACAATGTCTTAAAGAAAATGTCTTTCAGTGGGTAACTTTCCTTAGTGGATGTTGCTGCCTATTAACGAGCATTGACAAATAACCAAAATGCACTTTAGAGTCTCTTAGCTTAGTGTGTGTCTTTAAAAATAAACAAATCCCTGGAACACTGACCTTGTTTGCCCCGGGGTGCAAGAGCACATCTTGTTCCTTTTCTTTTGTGTTGTTTCTTTTCAGGACATCTGCTGCAGTGGAGGTTGCCAAATCGTGGAAGAAGAGGAGTTCGGATCTCCCATTGTGCAGACCGAGGCCAAGGGAGGAGATACAGTAGAAAACTGGAACCTGAAGGATGGGATGCTGAGGCACTGAAGGTAGGCACTTGAAGCCAAGCAAATGATAGGATCTGTGTTGCGGTTTAAATAGAAGACTTGCACGTTTGCTTGGCATGGGACGGGTGGGGCTGCTGAAATGTAAATAGGCACCTCGAGACGTCATGTGTCCGGTGATGTGCTGAAGCACTAGTGTGAAAGGAGCGTTTTTTTGCAATGTGCCAACTACTGTTCAGAAGGCTCAGGTTATTATTCACATAAAAGACAAAGGTTTATACACACCACTTTTCCACACATATGACAAGAACCACTTTTCACAAGTAAAATATTCAAGATGCAATACTATACCTCTGAATGAAAGGTGGGGAGGCCTAGGGGCCCATTTTAACTCTTTGGAACTTTGCACGCAGATAATGGGGGGTACAGATAGTGCATGAAGCATGCATTGTGATATCTACTCTACACAACTCTAAGCCACTCTACTTGATTCTAATCTATGATACTCTACGCCAATCTAATCTACACTGTGCCACTCTACTCTATGCCTCTCCACTCTACTTTACGTCACTCTACACCACTCCACTTTACACCACTCCATTCTTCTACACTCTTTGTCACTCTATACCATTATATGCCACTCTATTCCACTGTACACCACTTTACGCCACTCCTCTCTTCTTTACGCCACTCCACTCCACTCTACCTACTCCACTTCACATAGTGCCAATATACGGCATACTATGCTACTTTACTCTATGCCACTCACTCTAAGCCACTCTCGTCTATGCCACTCCACACTTCTCTATGCCACTCTACTGTATGCCATGCCACTCCATTCCACTCCACTCCACTCCAATCTAGACCACACCACTACACTTTACGTCATTCCATGCTACTCTGCTTTATGGCACTCTGCTCTACACCAGTCCACGTCATTCCACTCTACTCTATGCCATTCTATTCTACTCCACCCTACTCTATGCCAAACTATACTGCCACTCCACTCTACACCACTCCACTCTTGTCATTCTATGTGATTCTACATCACTCCACTGCAAACTAGTCTATGCCACTCCTCACCACACCACTTTACTCCACTCTCCTCTACCCCATTCTCCTCCACGTCAGTATACTGTATGCCACACCACTAACTTTAAAACATGCTGCTGTACAACATGTCTAAAAGAAATTGGCAAAACCAACACTACACAACCCCACAAACCAGCCCATGCACCCTTCTATCCCCAACTACAACAATATGACACCTTCATTCCCTCACAGATCACAACTCTGTCTTATACCACTAACAAATCTGCACATTAACAGCACAACACAAAGCCACACTATACATAAGTTTAATGCATCCAGCAACACACTCCCTGTTCATACAAAACACCAGCTCTACCCTCTACGTCCTTCTAACAGACCCCTTTTTATCACTAGTAAACCTGTACTCAGCCTTCCATCATATCATCCACCAACACCCCCTCTTCTTTTTACGAAAACCACACAACCAAACAATCCTTACACTCCACTCTACCATGCACATTACCTCTTCCAATGATCAAATCTTACACAAACACTTATGACTCTTGCACATCCCCTCGTACAAACCACATACACTCTTCTCCAAAACACATAGCCTTCCTCTGTACAATTCAGATACAACTCATGAGCAGTACTTTGCATACAAATGCTTGTCAGAAAACCACTACATCAATATCTGCTCTCACTACTCCACAAAAACAAAACCAAACAAAACACACACACAGCACATCAAAATCGCACACACTTTCTTAAAACTTTCAGTCACAAATTAAAAACATACACTCCCTCCCTCCTGTACGACTGCACAAATAACACACATCCTAAACCACCTTTACTCCCAAATTATCTATTGTCACCAACACCAACAATAAATACACTAACACAATAACTGTTATTCACCCACCTCTTATCCATTGCACAATTTGGAGACTATGATTATGACCCACATGCTTTACCACCACCCCTGACCCATACTCCTTCCACCCTAAACAGATGAAAACAAAATAAACAACATGCCACTCTTCACAACTTGCCATCCCCATGTCTATTACACATCAAGGCTACTCTATAAAAACAACACAACTCACTATCTCACTCTCAAACACCATCTGTACCACCGACACACACAGACCCAGCAAAATGCCTTCTAGGCCTGCTGGATGAGGAAAACAATACAGAAAAACCACACTATTGCAACCCCAATATAGTTAATACCAGCACTAATGACACACCTGCTACAAGTTCAAGATAAACTGCTCATTCTTCTACAAATCCAAGTCACAACAACACAAAAACACAATCTCTAAACTGCCTACTGATAAATGCTCGATCACTTTCTGAAACCAAGCACCACATCTATGACCTACTCACTGACACACAATCTGATTTACTCTTCCTAACTGAATCATAGTTGGGAGATTACATGGATCCAGTGTTATATGAAGCCATTCCTCCAGGCTATTAAACTATCACACAACATTGTAAAGGCAAAAGAGGAGATGTGCTAGCTGTTATATTCAATCAAACAATAAATCTCACCAAAACGGACAACATTTGCACACAAGGTTGTGAGGGCCTCTTCACCAGATGCAACCATACACCACCTACCCCGTGTAACTTTCTCCTCCTTTTAAGACCACCACTTAGCAATGCAACATTCCCAGACACTTTCTAGACACAGTTTCAAACCTTATAACACTATACTTCAACCCATGCATTTGTGGGGACCTCAACATTTGGTTTGACAAACCCAATATGCCCCATTCAAAAACTATCATCACTAGCCTAGTCACACTGAATCTTCATCAGATCATATACAATCCCACACTTCACTGGACACATCATAGGTGTCATTTTTACAAATCCAGACCTAGTTATCTTTCAAAGGATTACTCCTGTCACACACATGGTCAGACCACCATTTGGTAGTATTACAACATAAAACACCACAAACCAACACACCCAAGATCACCTTACATGCATCCACCTATCAGCCATGGAACAAACTAAATTTTGAATATTTAGCAACACAGCTAACAGCCAACAAAGATCTAGACACAATAAGTTCAGTTCAAAAACTTTATGAGTGGCTACAGGTGATGGAGCATATATTTTAGTAATACTTTAATGGCACAGAAGTCAGCACTAGGTGACTTTTATATTCACATTTAAAAGCCTAACATAGACACCTGCATTTACATGTGTGTTAAAATTGTTCAAGTTTTCATTTGTGGCAGACATTGGGTCTATCTTGCAGACATATTGCCCACCAGAATTGACAAAGTGCTAACATGATTTCACAATGTTGAAATATGTTTAATTATTAGTATGAATTATTTTTAGTAGAAATGAATATGATTTACAATGATTTATGATTTATTAGTATAACATTACATGTGTGCAGAAAAATAAATGCACATCTCTGTCATGTCTAATGTAATATTTTAACAAAGATTGCAATTAATATTGAAAAGCTTTTACATATTTTGTTTATATATTATTCATTGTGAATTTATAAGTTTTCAATTATGTGTGTTTTACTAATGACAATATTAATGCATTGACTTTCTTGTGTTAGCATATTTAGGCCTGAAGTTTTCATATTGCAGTAACATACAATGTTGAGTTATCTTTTTTCCTCTCTAACATGAGTTTTTCCATTAGGTTTTCTCACATGACTAGTAAATAATCTTATTGTATTATGTGTAAGTTGATCCCCTATTGACCTTGAATATGGTACATTGAGAATTGGAGATTGGGAACCAAGTCAGACACCATTGTTTTATTAAACTCTCATATGAGAATCGTTGGAACTATTGTTTGCCATGGGAAGATATTGGAATGTATCAAGTGATGTACAGAGTTGCCGGCTATTGCCCGTGTCACAAGGAAGGAGAGATGACTTCACTTACATCTGGGAATCTTCATTGGTGTTACAAATTCAATGTGTGTATTAATTTTAATTGGATATTGCCCTTTTTGCATAATGTGGACTCATCAAACTGACCAATCAAACTGTTCAGAGTAATTTCAAGTAGAGGATAGACTCATAAGTGTTAGAATAGAGCCCATTTGAATCTTGAACTGTAACCATGTCCCTTGGACCCTTCCTGATTTCCATGTGCATCTCATGTTCTGCACTTTCCCCCTGATGATGCTTTCAATGGACTTGCTGATGATCTACTGCTTCATTTAAATTGGATGCTGATTCCAGGAGAGGTATATTCAAATGTAATGCTCATTGTCCCCTTGCGTTATTTTTCTAATTAGAGTTAGCATGTTGGCACCTGCCTATTTTATTTTTATAGTTAGACTAACGTAACACAAAATAGAATGACTTTTCCAAATTATTTGTGTTTTTCTTTTCTTTTTGCTTTTTGCCTGCATGTTTTAGGCCTTACGGTTGCCCTTCTATCCCTTGTCCACCAAACATTTTCAAGAACATTCTTTCATCTACCTTTGCTGCCACACCAGTAATACAGACCAATTACAAATGGACCTTTCCGGGGCAAACTGATAGAAAGAGCAGCCTTCACCCAGGTGTCACAATTCATTGAAGATAATGCCATGCTTTCAGACTACCAAACTGGATTCCACCCAGGAAGAGGCACAGAATCTGCCCTCATTGTCAGCTGGGATGACCTTAAAAAACACAGTAGACCGCAATGGAGTTGCTTCACTACTTCTTTTGGACCTCTACGCTGCCTTTGACACAGTTGACCGTTACCCCTCAATACAAAGACTCTACAAAGCCAGCATAGAAGGGACTGCTATCCACTGGATCACATCCTATCTTCAAAACAGAACTAATGTCATCCATACTCCCCCTTTTTCATCCAAACCGTACTTCACAAAAGCAGGGGACGCTCAAGGCTCAATCACCCCATCCATGCTTTGCAACATCTACATGAAGTAATAACTGTCAATGATCAATGAATTTCAGCTTGCATACTACAGCTATGCAGAAGACACACAAATACTCCTTAAACCGGAAAGACACAAAGGCAATGTAAACTCAAAAAATCTTCAGTTGCCTCAGAGCCCTTGATCAGTGGATGAAATGGAGCCTTCTCAAACTGAATGCTTCAGCAACAGAAATAATCACATGTGGTGATTATGACCCACTCTGTGCCTGGCCTCATGATCTAGGACTACCTCCTAAAGTATCTAAGTAAGCAAGAAACCTTGGAATTACCATGGACTCCAAGTTAACAATGAATGCCCAAGTGGGCAAGTTAGCTTTCCATCAGGAAAAAAATCACCAAATACATTCAACAAAGGTAACTCTGCTCAAGATTGGCACCTCTGTATATGGGGAGATAAACTCTCTCTCTCTCTCTCTCTCTCTCTCTCTCTCTCTCTCTCTCTCTCTCTCTCTCTCTCTCTCTCTCTCTCTCCCTCCCTCTATATATATATCCAAAACCTTCCCCCATCTGAGAAAGAGACAGCACTCTGAGACAGAAGAGAGTCAACACCTGTTTATTACATCAGGCCACTCAGGACAGGATACATAATATATATATATATATATATATATATATATATATATATAGAGAGAGAGAGAGAGAGAGATAGATAGACAAACACACACACAACTTTCGTGCAGAAATTAAAACATCAAGCTAGCTCTAGTGATTACGCTCCTGCTAGAGTGAAAGATCGCTGTTTGGTGGTAGTTTTGGCATAAAATTGCACAGAGGATTAACATGCCTGCTGAACAGAACAGATCTGTAAATTATGTGGATAACTGAGTTGATTAGTAAAGCCAGCCATTACCATCATTTTAAAACAAATCAAATTTATTTAAGGGAGGGGTGATGAAGAGATGAGGTTCCCTGGTTGTGAGAGAATACAAGCAGGAGGTCATGGGACAGGAACGCCAAAAATGATTTTTGCACTGGGCACCACAAGCGCCAAAAGCTGTGATGAAGGGTATGTGGCAAGGTGAAGTAATAGTGTGCCTTTTTGTTTTTTTTCAGTGCCTTTGGAGAACCTTTGGAGAACCTGCTGATTGAGGGAAGAAGCGAAGGTAAGATGACCAACATTATTTACTGTTGCACACCTCACACACCAGCATTTTTGCAAATGAATTAGCTGCCTTCTACATAGGTTAGTATTTTAGAAGGCAGTTTAGCCAGTAGTAGAGATGGTGTCTCATTGGATGACTGCTGATCCAGCCTTAACTCAGGTTATGGAGGACAGCGCTGAGGTAGGATCAGAGACTGAGACAGCAGATACTGAGACAGCATCTGAGGGGGAGGACTATGGAGAAGAATCTGTGAGTGATTTTTCAGTCAGCAGAATCCCACCTGATGTCTCCTCTTCCAGTGATTCGGAGGGAGATAATGAGGACAGTTGTGCCGTCCTTTCACAAGCACAGTCTTCCCAGTGCAACAACAGGGTAGCCCAACCCAGAGAGCAAGCAGGTGTAGCAGCAAGCACAGAGTGCTCTCTTGGGAGCCTCCAATTTAGTTCAGCCCTAAATTCCACCTTTTAATGGCAACGCTGGATGTACAATTGATATGGCCAACTTTTTTGCCAATTGACTACGTCCATCTATTTTTAGATGTTGACTTCCTTCAGCAAAGTGTGCAGCGAACAAAATTTGTGAGGGAGCATGGAGACTTTCTAGGGCCGTGCTCTAGGGCACATCAGTGGACTTTCACTTCGCTGGAGGAGTTAAAAATAGTTGTGGAACATTTGTGTGCCAAGTTTCCAGAGATTTATACTCCTGGAAAGAATACTGCAGTCGGTGAGTCCTTGATCCTGAACAAAGGGCGACTGCTGGTCAGACAGTACATTCCAGGCAAAAAAGGTCTCTATGGCATCATGCTGTATGTGCTGTGTGAGAGCTCTACTGGCTATGTGTATAGCATAAGGGTGTAAACAGGGAAGGACTCAACTCTAAACCCTGTAGGTTGCCCGCCCACACCAAGGGCCACAGGAATAATTGTATGGGAGCTTGTTCAGCCACTCCTTCACAAATGTTTTAACCTTTATGTGGACTGTTTATATACAGGAGTAGAGCTGTTCAGTGAGGTCTACAAAGCTGGTACTGTGGCTTGCGGTACAGTACATTGTCACTGCAAAGGTTTCCTGCAGGAGCTTGTTTGCAAGAAGCTCCAGAAATTCTAGAACACTGCGTTGTGCTCCAAAGAACTGCTCGCAGTCAAGTTCTTGGATAGGCATGATGTGTACGTACTCACTACAATTCATGATGAGAGCAATTCCCCTGTCATGATTTGGGGTCAGATTGCCGAAGTCCACAAGCCCACCTTTATACTTGATTACAACAAGTACCTGGGTAAAGTGGACAAGAATGACCAGGTTCTTCAACCATACACTGCAAGTTGTAAAACTCACACTTGGTACAATAAACTGTCTACCCACCTGATCCAGATGTCAACTTACAATGCGTATGTTGTTTAACATCACATAGCTACAAGAAGACTCATGTTTTCCTTGACTTTCAGTTGTCTGTGATTGTAATTCTCACTGCTGCTACAGAAGCAGCAGCCTCCACTTCATATGATCTGGAGGATGTGGCAAGCCTGCACTTTACTGATCGCATTCCTAAAATGCCCATAAAAAGATTGGCCAGGTCATTGATGGAAAGTGTGCTCGAAGCACGGAAAGAGGCAGTAGAGTCATTATTAGTGTCCTCAGTACCCATCTCAGCCAGGCCTGTGTTTTTCCACTTGCTTTATGTTGTATCATACTAAAGCAAACTTCTGGGAAATGACTGAGGTGAAGTTGCAGTTAAGTAAATCTATCAATGGCTGTGCATGGATACCTAACATCCATGGGCAACTACTTCATTAGACAAGAACCACAGAACTTCAGTTCCTCTACTTCAGGAAAGCATGGACTTCCTTATGATCTGCTCAACACCTTTATCTGCCATCAGAACCTGTTAGGTATTCTGTTCGCCGATACACAAGTGCATTATAAACCCTACACTGCACATACTGGTGGACAGGACATATACTACGTTGTCACGTAGTACCCTGTGTGGCAAAATGTTAAATACGTGACCAAATTTTAGTTAGTAACCTGTCTCATAACCAATGTTACTAAAAAGGAGTACAGGGCACAGTATCTTGTATGATGATTGTTTTCACATCTTTAGAATAAGATGTGAAAACAATCATGATACGAGATATCATTTTTCAATAATATTGATGAATCAAGTGAGCAATTGAATTTTCACACTTTCAAAGCAAAAGTAGAAGTTTTGTTGAATAAGTTCTATAGGACTTTTGTTTGGTTTTTTACTTTACAAACCTTAGGCAGTGTTCCCCAGCATGTCTGCCTTAGTTTCCACGGTAGATGTGCTTGCTCAGTTCGAGGAATAGTCCTCACAAGGCATACTCGGACACCCTCAACTTGCATCCACATACTGGAAGGAGATGGATTTAGCAAAGCAAGTGTGTCAACACCAGAGCAATACGCGCTCTATTGGCGACAAAAATGCAAAAACCCAGCACTCTCAAAACAAAGTAATTTATGCATTGTGCTGATATGTTGTGGTTTAACCTTTTGCATTGCAGAGTTCAATCCTGAAAACGTATTTTTAATATGCTTACAAATACTGTTCCTTTGCAATGTATTGCTGCAGGTTTTCAGAGTGTGTTAGGGTTTGGCCCCTTTCCAGGGCCTTCCAGAGACTTTCCCTGCAACATGCCTGGGCGTGGTTCTGGGATGGGCCAAGACTCTATAAAAGAGAGCGAGCCCAACTCGAGTGCTCACTATTCAGAGGTCCCGGTACAGAGCAGCAGCTTCTTCCTGAGCTCCTGTCCCGGCGGCCTATTTGGATCTTCCAGTCTTCTGCCCTAATCCTTCATTGGTGATCATTGTTCCAGGCGGTAAGACAGTGGTTGGACTGCCCCGACACCGTTATTTAGAATTTTTATATTCTTAGTTTAAACTCTTAAATGAGTAACAGATTACTTGCGCGCTACCATTTCTTGACATTTATATGGTAGTTTACAAATAGGCAAGATGCGTGATTTATTTCATAAAGGTTTGACTTTGTTATTCATTGCGCGCTACCATTTCTTGACATTTACATGGTGGCTTAAGAATCGGCAAGACGCGCGATTCATTTTATGGTGTTTAAACATTGTTGTCCATTGCGCGCTACTATTTCTTTACATTTACATGATGTTTTACGAATTGGCAAGACGCACAACTCGTTTTATTCAGAATAACTTTGTTGTTCATTGCGCGCTACCATTTCTTGACATTTTACATGATGGCTTAAGAATCGGCAAAAGAAGCGCGATTCGTTGCATTGTACTTTGATCTTGTTATTTATTGTGAGCTGTTATTCCTTGACATTTACATCGTGTTTTACGGATCGGCAAGACGCGCAATTCGATTAATGATGATTTGACTTTGATATTCATTGTGTGCTACCATTTCTTGGTATTTTACATGGTAACACTCTAATTGGCAAGACGCACGATTCTCTCCTCGAGTTTAATTCATGTTGTTTATTGTATGCTACTATTCTAAGATATGTATTATGTAATATTCGAGTTGACAAGTTATGTGATTTGTTTCCTGAATCCATATTGTGTTATTCATGGTGCACAATCCTTTTATGGTGTTTACTATATATATATATATATATATATCTGCAATATGCACAATTTGTGTTGAAACATTTTAAGAGTACACAGAAGGCCAGAGTTTCTAGATGCAATATTGTATGGTCCTAGTATACATTCTCAAAACAGGATTTATATGACTGGTTTAAAATTTAGTCAGAATGTTTTTTCTGATTCTCATGTAAAGGAAAGTATTTGAATAAGAAAGTTTTCATTTAATTCATCTTGATTCCTCTACAGGTATCCGGCCATCTTGAAACTTAGTCATTTTAAACTTAACTCTTAGATTGTTCATGTTTTCAGAGTGACTAGGCTTAGAATCATAGTCTAGTATTGATTTCAGGAGATATAATTTTCATATTGTGTGTTCTAACCTTTTTCTTACTACAGGTCTCCTTCCCAGCTGTTCCCTTCCTAATCCCCTCTTCCCCTCTTGGACTCTCTCAGTCTCTGTGATTTATCTATCAGAGTCTTGAAGCTGTTCAGTGGTGGACGTGTTGGTAACGTGCACAGACCCCGAGGAATTGGTGACTCTGACAGAATAGTGAGCCCACGAATTATTGTCCTCCTGGCTTGTGTATGTTCTCAGCATGGCCACGCTAGACGAGTTAGTCAAGGCTATCACCCAGCTGCAAGCAGAGGTGGTATCATCCAAAGAATTGACAACTAGCTTAGCAGAGAGAGTGAGTCAGTTGCAAGATAAGGTAGAGAATAAGGAACAAAGTCCCACAGGTGTGTCTTGGCCAGGTACTTCTTCTCAGGCTTCTGGAAGTAATCCGATTTCCCTAAATGTTCCTTCTGCAATTCCTTTAGCTCCCCCAGAACGTTTCTCAGGTGACCCTTTGAAAGCGCAATCTTTCCTGGTTCAAGTGGAACTACACTTCACCTGCAGACCAAACACTTTTCCCGATGCCCAGTCCAAGGCAGCTTTCTTGTTATCATATCTGTCTGGGGATGCAGCTACTTGGGCAATTCCTCTTGTGCGTAAAAATAGTCCCTTGTTGTATAACTGGAGAAATTTTGTTCATGAATTTTAGAGTTTTTGATCGTAGAACTGTAACACAGTCAGCAGATCATGAATTATTAGATTTAACCCAAGGAAATCAAGACCTAGTATCGTATTTAGCCAACTTTAACCGGCTGGTTGCCGAGACATCCTGGCCTGAAGAAAAACAAGCGGTCTTGTTTTACAAGGGACTCAAAGAGGAATTAAAAGATATATTAGCGCAAATCGATCCACAACCTACAGACTGTCAAGAATTATTAAATCTTGTCTTGAGACTAGATCATCGTTTAGCAGAACATAAAGGAACGCGCAAAAAGATTGAAAAATATTCATGGCGTGTTCATGATAACAGAGACTCAAGAACTCCGAAAGAAAGAACGCCGGAATCAATGGAAATTGGAACCATCAGAAGACCTTTGACCAAAGATGAAAAGGACCTCCGCAGAAAAAATTGACAATGTCTTTATTGTGGGCAAAAAAGGTCATTTTGCCAAAGATTGTCCAATCAAACCAAAGAACAAGCAAGGTCCAGTTCAGAAGGTTGCAGCCAATGCACCAGTCGAGTTGGAAAACTAAAACACCCAAGATGCAGAGAAGGGTTGCTCTTGGGTATCACTGTGGACCCTTCACAATCTAGACATCTTAAACTGGAAATAAGAGTTCAGGTCAAGAAAAAGATCTATTTCAAAAAAGCACTAGTCGATTCTGGGGCTACTGGGAATTTTGTTGATGTCCAATTGGTTCATGCATGGGGGATCCCATGTATTGAAAAGAAGACCCCAGAAATCATCCAGGCAGTCGATGGAAAACTCTTGACTGGAGGTCCGGTAACTCTTCAGACTATCCCCTTGTCGATGATGTGTGAAGATAAGATTCAAAGAAAGAAACATAAAGAGAAAATCATCTTTGACGTGATCCATGCTCCCCAATGTGGGATTATCCTCGGCTTGCCATGGTTAACTCATCACAATCCGGAGATCAATTGTGCAGAACGAAAAATTGAATTCTCATCTGTGCTATGCAACGAACTATGGGCCTGATTACAACTTTGGAGGAGGTGTTAATCCGTCCCAAATGTGACGGATATACCACCAGCCATATTACGAGTTCCATAGGATATAATGGACTCATAATACGGCTGGTGGTATATCCATCACTTTACCGTCACTTTTGGGACGGATTAACACCTCCTCCAAAGTTGTAATCAGGCCCTCTGTCTCCAAAAGATTCAAGTACCAAAAGTTTGCAACTCTTACATAGCTACTGCCGCGGAAAAAGAAATGCAGCTGCCCAAACAGTATTCATCTCACAAAGATGTATTTGTTGAGAAAGGAGCAGAGACTCTACCTCCTCATAGATCTTATGACTGTCAAATTGATCTAGCCCCAGGTGCGATACTTCCCAACTGTTGTGTATATGCCCTGTCAGAACATGAAAATCAACATTTATGAAAATACCTAGATCAATTTTTGGAGAATGGCTTCATTCGCCCCTCTAAGTCTTCTGCAGCTTCGCCTTTGTTTTTTGTTCCAAAAGCTAATGGAGAACTTCGAACTTGCATCGACTATAAGGGTTTGAACAAAGTCACCATCAAGAATAAATATCCTTTGCCCCTAATTCCGGTCTTATTGGAACAAGTAAAGAAAGCAAAAATCTACACGAAGCTTGACCTTCGAGGTGCTTATCATTTGGTCAGAATGAGAGAGGGTGACGAATGGAAAACAGCGTTCAAGACAAGATATGGCCTTTTTTAATACACCGTCATGCCTTTTGGTCTGTGTAATGCTCCAGCAGCATTTCAATTTTTCTTGAATGACGTTATTAGAGAGTACCTCAACATATTTGCCATAGTCTACATCGATGACATTTTGATCTACTCAGACAATGAAAACGAACATGTCCAACATGTCAAGAAAATTCTTGCAGCCCTTTGAAAACACCATTTATATTGCAAACTAACCAAGTGTGAGTTTCATGTTACCACAGTTGAGTTTTTAGGGGTTATTCTTACCCCTCAAGGTATGGTGATGGCAGAAAAGAAAGTAAAAGCCGTATCTGATTGGCCCACCCCAAAGACTGTTCGTGATGTACAATGTTTCCTGGGGTTTGCAAATTTTTACCGGAGGTTTATAAATCATTTCTCCCAGACAGTGGCTCCAATCACCAAGCTACTAAGAAAGAAAGAAAAGTTTGTATGGTCCCCAGAAGCTGATCAAGCCTTCTCGACTTTGAAGGAAGCTTTCTCCACTGCCCCAGTCTTGACTCATCCTGATGCGAATCAACCTTTCATAGTGGAAGATGATGCTTCAGATGTAGCAATAGGAGCCATCTTATCACAACGAAATAAAGATACTGGTCAACTTCATCCTGTAGATTATATGTCTCAGAAGTTAAACGAAGCCGAACAGAACTATGTCATTGCTGAAAAAGAGCTTCTGGCGATTCGTGACGCCTTTAAAGAATGGAGACATCATTTGTTGGGTACCAAATACACTGTTACAGTATATACTGATCATCGTAATCTTCAATTCATGAGTTCCGCCAGACTTTTGACCGCTCGGCAATTACGCTGGATGCTTTTTTTTGCCGAATTTGATTTTGTAGTAACCTTCCAGCCTGGTAAAGATAATCGCAAGGCTGACGCCTTGTCCCGTAAAGAGTCTACCACGTTGCCTGCATTTCAAGCCTCCAGAGCTATCACTGCTCGTGACAAGGTTCTATGTATCATAAAAACTGAAGATTTCTTTAAAGAAATTCGCAACTCTTTCACTGTTGAAAAATGGCAAACATGGGCCCAAGCAGATCCCAAAAGGTCAATCAAGCAAGGTTTACCCTTTCATGACGCTCGTTTGTTCGTACCCACTACCAAACTTCACAAGATAGTGTTTCATTGGTTGCATGTTATGCCTATGGCAGGTCACCCAGGTACTCCTAAAACTCTTGAACTGATCCAACGCTATTTTGTCTGTGCAGATTGTTGGTTAATCTTGACGCCTTAGCACAGTGACACTGATAATGTAACTCATAACAAGTGGCCTAACTATAAACAAGGCAGCCATCTTAGAAGAATTAAATAATTAAATGGGCTAAGACAGAGCAAGCTAAGTAGGTTAAAAGTCACTAGGTGATGGGTGCACGAGTCTGCAAGCCAGAGGCTCAGCTAACTCCAGTTATCCCATTAAAACGACCTAGGATTCACTACACCCTTCCCATTGCAGTAACAGGTATCACGAAGGTACAGGAACCCAAACGCTAAAATTGCTCTGAACTAAAAAGCTAAAAGCATAAAATCATCTTTAAAATGTGTTAAAAAGATAATCAAAACAATTCCGCTAAAACACATACAGAGATGTTAATGTCAACCATGACAAGCACAGCGTACAAAAGCAATGTTAATTTAAATGCATAATTTTGAATCGGGAATGGCAAGTCAATTCATCAAATTATTTGCTGTACGCATGATCTTGAAGAATGTCATCGAAGTCACCAACCAAGGACCTAAAAAATGAGTCAACATCATCTAATGTCAAATTGAGTGCTGGGCGGACAAACGGATCCACAGAGCAGTAATGAGCAGTATTTCCTGGTGTAACGTTATCCGTCGCAGTGTCCTCATTCACAGTAGATAACAAATTGGAAGGCTCATAGGTGGCCTCGCAGAGCAACCTCAGTCTCAAAGGGGCATGACCGTGTATAAACCCTCATCGGGGACATTAGCAGTTCGTGGTCCATAGGAGATGTCGATGCAACAGCAAGACAGACCATGGGCAGATGTTCAAAGAGGCCCCATGTGCAACGGAAGACTGGTTGTACACACCAGAGAAGGGGCCGAAATGACAACAACCAGTCATGCTCCAATTCCACCAGGAAGGGTGCACCGAAGATCCGAACCATGCGCTCACGGCACAGTGGAGTTGGTGGGAGCGGCTCCATTGCTCTGCGTAGCTGGAAAGAGACAACCACTGCGAATCAGAAGAAATAGCAGTAGTAGTCCGCCAATCAAAGCCAAAATAATTGGAAAGCCACCAAACACACTTGAAAAGAGCGAATGGATGGCTGACGGGATGACTCCGAAGACAGTCTGGAAGATGGACACGAAACTAGACCCGACAGCCTTAAAGAAATGAACAATCCCAGTGGAGCTCGAAGCATTGAATATTCTGGATACCAGTTCTCCAAAGTGCTTGGGGAAGTTGGTATTTAATAGGGATTGTATCTCGGTTGATGATCTCGCAATCTGGAGAGCATAAGTCTTCTTTGCAGATGTCAAGGTGACCTGTTTTTGAAACAATAGCGCCTCTAGCCTGCTCAGCTTGTCATAGTTCACATTAATAGTATCTATGTGGGGCCACATGTCAGATACTTTTATTTCTCGTGTGGGGGGAAACAAAACATGCCCGCAACACGTAACGACCTTCAAGACCGAGATTGCATGGGCAATTCCTGGTTGGATGCCGCAACAGCTTTGATCGTTCAGTACCACATAACTTCCATTAAGAAGTACATGAAATACCGGGCGAATCAAAGGAACAGGCGTACCCTTTAGCAAACAGGCCATATTTGCAACCCCCACATTGCAAAGACCATGAAGAGACACCTGCTTGCATATCATGGAATGACGAACAGCAGTCTCACAATCGCTTCCGCTAAGAAAGACCTCTCTTTCGCCGTTCAGACAGTTATAGTCAAAGGGCAACACTCACTCTTCCTTAATATAGCTATCTCCTAGCTGCTCGTACCTTCCCACTGCAAGATGTTTCAGGCAGCTCGAGAAACGAAAGGTCAAAATCAGTAAATTAATTATGCCATGTAAGCGCAAGATAGTTGAAGGACTCTCTGCTACCGTAAAGGGCAACTTATCTAATTTTTCTATGTGAAGCATGGTGAAACTAGCCTCCCCTTTAGTAATTGTCTGTTTTCCCTTGGAAAAATTAAAAGCAATGAAGAATTCACTCCCATTAATATACTTCCATGGAATGCGGCCACTTTTCAGTGTCTGTAATGTCCAACCAAGCTGCATGATGGAACGTAGCTGTTTTTGCCCATGATATAACCAGGACAAGTCTGTCTGAGTGATATCAGTAGCAGACGACACTATATTCGATAGTGAATAAATCCTGTTGGACATTTTATTCATGCCGTTGTCGACAACAGCTAATGCCTTATCTAAATTTTCTTTATCCAATTGTCTTAAAAGCGTAGCAGCCTCAATCTGGGAAAGTTTCCAAATTTCATTCTACATAGCATATAAAAACGATAATAAAAACAATGTTGCTAAAACACATACAGAGATGTTAATGTCAACCGTGACAAGCACAGCGTGCCAAAGCAAGTTAATTTAAGTGCACAATTTTAAAACGGGAATGGCAAGTCAATTCATCAAATTATGTGCTGTATGCATGATCTTGAAGAGTGACATCGAAGTCACCAACCAAGGACCTCAAAAATGAGTCAACATCATCTGATGTCAAATCTAGAGCTGGGCGGACAAATGGATCCACAGAGCAGTAGTGAGCAGTATTTCCGGGTGTAACGTTATCCGTTGCAGTGTCCTCATCCGCGCTAGATCTCAAAACGGAAGGCTCATAGGTGGCCTCGCGTAGCAACCTCAGTCTCAAGGGGCATGACCGTGTATGAACCCTCATCGGGGACATCAGCAGCTCGTGGTCCACAGGAGATGTCGGTGCAATAGCAAGACAGACCATAGGCAGATGTTCAAAGAGACACCATATGCAGAGAAAGACTGGTTGTACTCACCAGAGATTGGCTGAAATGACAACGACCAGTCATGCTCCAGTTCCACCAGCAAGGGTGCACCGAAGATCCGGACCATGCGCTCACAGCACAATGGAGTTGGTGGGAGAGGCTCCATTGCTCTGCCTAGCTGGAAAGAAACAACCACTGCGAATCAGAAGAAATAGCAGAAGTAGTCCGCCAATCAAAGCCAAAATAATTGGAAAGCCACCAAACACACTTGAAAAGAGCGAATGGATGGCTGACGGGATGACTCCGAAGACAGTCTAGAAGATGGACACAAAACCAATCCCAGTGGTGCTTGAAGCATTGAATATTCTGGATACAAGTTCTCCAAAGTGCTTGGGGAAGATGGTATTTAATAGGGATTGTATCTCGGCTGATGATCTGGCAATCTGGAGAGCATACGTCTCCTTTGCGGATGTCAAGGCGACCTGTTTTTGAAACAATAGCGCCTTTAGCCTGCTCAGCTTGTCATGGTTCACATTAATAGTATCTATGTGGGTCCACATGTCAGATACTTTTATCTCTCGTGTGGGTGGAAACAAAACATGTCCGCAACACGTAACGACCTTTGAGACCGAGATTGCGTGGGCAATTCCTGGTCGCATGCCGCAACAACTTTGATCGTTCAGTACCACATAACTTCCATTGCAAAGTACATGAAATACTGGGCGATTCAAAGGGACGGGAGTACCCTTCAGCAAACAGGCCAAATTTGCGACCCCCGCATTGCAAAGACCATGAAGAGACACCAGCTTGCATATCATGGAATGACGAACAGCAGTCTCACATTCGCTTCCGCTAAGAAAGACCTCTGTTTCGCCATTCAGACATTTGTAGTCAAAGGGCAACTCCCACTCTTCCTTAATGTAGCTATCACCTAGTTGATCGTACCTTCCCACTGCAAGATGTTTCAGGCAGCTCGAAAAACAAAAGGTCAAAATCGGTAAATTAATTATGCCGTGTAAGAGCCAGATAGTTGAAGGACTCTCTGCTACCGTGAAGGGCAACTTATCTAACTTTTCTATGCGAAGCATGGTGAAACTAGCCTCCCTTTTGGCCATTGTCTGTTGTTCCTTGGAAAAATTAAAAGCAGTGAAGAATTCACTCCCGTTAATATACTTCCATGGAATGCGGCCATTTTTAAGTGTCTGTAGAGTCCAACCCAGCTGCATGATGGAAAGTAGCTGTGTTTGCCCATGATCTAACCGGGACAGGTCTGTCTGAGTGATATGAATAGCAGACGACACTATATTTGATAATGAATAAATCCTGTTGGACAGTGTATTCATGCTGTTGTCGACAACAGCTAATGCTTTTTCTAAATTTTCTTTATCCAATTGCCTTAAACGCGCAGCAGCCTCAATCTGGGAAAGTTTCCAAATTTCATTATACATAGCATATAAAAACCTTTTCTAGCGCTTTTTCCTAGGACCCAGCAGAAACTCCTGCAAATCTACATCTTCAGAAAGAGTGTTCAGGTGTTTCTTAACTGCTGCTAACGTGTTGGTCTGTACCCATTGCTGGCACAGCTTACCCACACTGTATGTCGTAACTATACCTGTATGTTGACCCGATACAAAGTGAGGGTCTGGCCTGTTAATTGAAAAAAAAACCTGAAGAGTTAAAAAAACACTCTTAACACTCATTAGTGTCAGTGGGCCATATTAACCACCCACCGGGACTGGAAAGTGAAGAATTGTAGGTAGCAGCATTGATCATTGCATCCAGCTTGCCCTCGGTGATATTAAGGAAGTATTGCCAATCTTTCAACCTTGCTGGATTGGAGATACTGGGCGTGTTCAAGTCTTTAATTTTTGCTAACCCCAGAAAGGATGTCTGCTGAATAGTGTCATTTAAGAAAATCATTTGCACAGGAATCAGGCATGCTCGAAATAAATCCTCCCTACCCTGTATCTGCCAATCTTGTGTTCCCCATACACTTTTCAAATCAATAGTGCTCTTCCAGTATTCGTAACCTTCAACTGCGAGCTGGGAAACAAAGGGATCTGTTAGGGTTTGTGCACAGCAAAGAGCATGTCCCCTCTCACTGCACTAGTGGGTTCTGTAATAGCTCCCTTTTAAACTTACTATTGAAAGCCTTTCTTGTTATCTCACCTTCCCCCCCCCCAGGCTTCTGTGTATGTTGTTTAATGTGCTGTTTTGTTTACACATTGGGCCTTGCTTTTACCAAGGCTTCTTTAAAACACTCCTCTCTAGGCCATGTGTTAATTTAACTAATTTGCATAATAACTGAAACTCTGCACACCTTTCAAGAACATGTGCAGCATGTGAGGACCACACCCAGCTCTTCAAACCACACCCAGCTCTGCACACCTTTCAAGAACATGTGCAGCATGTGAGGACCACACCCAGCCCTGTCTATAAAAGGCAGCCCTCGAGCCTCGCCCAGTGCTTGTGCTCGTCTACCTCCCGCTTACCTGAGGACAGATCCCTCAGCGCTGGTACTCCTGCTCTCTACAGACTTTCATTGGCTTCAATGGGCGCAGCTGCTGGCTCTTCCTTCTTCCGGTTTCCGGTTCCTCCTTGCCTCAGCCTCTCTCCTACAAGCAACCTGCAAAAGAGAAAGAAGACAAGGTTAGACTGATCAGTATCTCTTGCCAGCAACAAGTAAGTTTAAAACTTTTATTACCTGAAAGAACTTTGACAACAATTTCTGGATTTGTGTATAGACAATTTGAAACAAGATACCTTCCACGAACATTGTGATTCAAACTCTTTGTTACAACAATACTTTGCGGAACTTTGTGAGGCAAACATTTTTTTATGGAACTTTTAAGAATCGAACCGTGGAAACCATTAACAGCAAGGCAAACAGTAAATCAAGGACTTGCACAAATTACATGCTGTATTTTGACGTAAAAGTACAGTATTTGTTTTATAAAAGATTCTGGAAATATGGGAAAAGTGAGTCTGCTATTGGCAATTTAGGCTTTAGTTATATTAAGATGAATGTTTGATATTGATAATTCTGATAACGGTATTTGTTTAATGTTTTAGAAGCTTTAGAGTAATAGAAAGCACATCCCAGAGCAGTAACACATTCCAAACCTGGAAACTAGAGACCAGGATCCAAGAGGTACTTTTAGAAGAAAATTTCTAATAAATAAAGGGATAGTCAGGAACCCAGTTAGGAATAGGATGTACTTATCTGTTCTTTGTTTATGTTTCATTAGGCACCAGTTTCTACCGAAGTCAGAGAGGGCCGCAGATTTGTGCAGCACTTCAACAGTGGAAACGCAAGAACGCTGTTGTCTCTTTATTTTATTTTATCCACTTCCCCCCTTCCCTTGAGCTTCTGTTCTTAGTGCACTGTTTTAAAAACTAGTGTGCTGGAACAAGCAGTTTCAGGGTGGGGTCGGATTGTCTTCAACCTCCATCAGAACTGAACAAGGACTCAGGTGATTGCTACAGATTGACCAGGCACTCAGAGGAGTACAGTCCAGTAAGATCAATGGGAGAATGTGTCCCTGGTAATGTAGATCCAGAAGCGGAGAAGAAAGCACTGATTCCAAGTTGGTGTTGATCAAAGTCTTTAATCCTTAAGACAGCGTTTGTCATAGGTGAGTTTTCATTTTTGCAGAAGAACAGCCAACACGTGTTTCGTCACAACAGTGACTTTATCAAGGCTGCAAAACAATAATCAATACTAAGTGTCGTATAGTACTTTACGTATATGCAAATGAAAGAAATGGATTATGCCCGTGATCCGCTTATCTTAAAATGTGTGAACATGCACACGTTAGTGAAAAGAAAGTGATTGGCATGGCAGACTATGTTCTCATATCTGTCTACTATCGGTTACGAGGTGAGAGAGGAAAGAGAAGAAAGTGAATTGGACATCCAAAATCATCCAGTGAAAGTTAAGAAGCATAGGAAGTTCCAAAGGATAGGTATTGAAAATGTAGACCAAAAAAGCCCGGGTGCTATATAGTGGACTTGAAACCGTGGATGGTAAGAAGGAAGGAAGGGTTCCACCTAGGTTTGTAATACTGATGAGAGAAGAAAGTGCCGTGTAGCGCGGTGTGTAGTGAAACACGGTATGAGTCACTGCTCTTAAAATCATACCTGGGCCAGTCCGGCCAAGGAAAGTACGACCGTAGTTGGTATGTAGGTAGGTTGAAAGAGTGTACTGGATCAGGCAAGTAGAGTATATGTTCATCCAGTAGTCGAAGAAGAAGGCAAGGAAGCCCTGATAAGCCTCCAAACGAGTACCTAAAAAATGAAGCAGTCTAAGGTGGAGTATACAGAGAAGGTATACACGTATACCTCATGCAGAGAAACTCCATGGCAGGATAACTCCAAAGGCACCAAAAAAAGGGAGGGAAACAGGGGCCTGGTAGAAGGTTGTTGCGAGTACTAAGCGCTGATAACTGAGTCAGAGGTAGTGCTAGTTATCTAAAGAAATGCACAGTTGGACATAGCCAAAAAAAGGGTAAGTATATAAGCGGAAAAGGTTCGCCATGGAACTAGGATGTGTAATTAAGGAAAAAAGGGCGGGGAACAATGGCGTGCGTTTATTGTTGATCCAGGGTGTCCGGAGCTAATTGGACAGAGCTACCGGAGATCCAGTTGTACAGACTTTAGTAAAATCTGCCATAAAGGTTAAACAGCTTGGGTCCCATAGTTAGTGTCCATTTAAGATGGCATAAACATACAACGTCCTAGAAGTGACTACACGGAGCTGCACACAGTCGGGTGTGAGTTGCCGGGTAGCGGTTTAGGAAAAAGGGGGTGATGAAAATGCCTGAGGTCCGTAAAGGAGAGAAAAATCAGGTGCCACTAAACGGGCTCTAATTATATGACAAGGTTCGTAAAGCGCAGAAGTGGTGAGCGCGAACCAAGAGGGGGCAAGTAAACCAACCTAAGAATCTAAAACGCTAGTAGAAAAGCGAATTACCTTGTTGGCAGTGCTCGGTTCGTCTATTGTTCGAAAAGAACGCGTCTGGGGTCTAAGCGCCCCGTACGTATTTGATGTGAAATTCGTGTCAGCGAAATAGAGGGAGGACTATGTTGACTATACCGTCCCAAGTAGACGCCGATATTGTGGAAGATAGAAGCGGCCATTTTGTAATGGTGAAAGTAAACCAAACTTAGAGTCTGAAACGCTAGTAGAAAAGCGATATACCTTATTGGCAGTGCTCGGTTCGTCTGTTGTTCGAAAAGAACGCGTCTGGGGTCTAGGCGCCCAGCACGTATTGGATGTGAAAAACGTGTCAGCGAAAAGAAGGGTGGACTATGCTGACTTAACGTCCCAAGTAGACACCGATAATGTGGAAGAAAGAGGCGGCCATTTTGTAATGGTGAAATCGAATCAGCCATAGGAGGGCAGGAAATAAGCCGAGTAGCAGGAGTGCTGGAAATAGACCCAATTGCCCTGTGTGATTAGAGAAGACAGGGAAAGTGAAAAACGCCTAACATGCTATTTGTGAGTGAGTTGTGGAATATCAGTCTATGTCCACTTAAGTATCCTGATTCAATTGGTGCAGCAAGAGGGACACTGGAATAAAAGTTAACAACTCAAGTGCAGACAAGTGTGCAGAACATACGTAATAACACTTCACAAAATACAATTTAAGGCGTAGTTGAAAACCTCCTTATGCACACATAATAATGCAGGGATAGCAGGTAAATATAGTTACATGTGCAGGTTCATATAGCAGTAGTTTGATGCACATTTATATGCATGTTCCATCGGAAATGAGTCACTTGAACATATACAGTGAATAGTCATGGAGCTCAAAGGCATACATCACAAAGCTAGGTGAGGAAGAAATGCAGTTCATGGTCAGTGTTCAGTCCATGCTCTACTGCACGGAGTTTGAGAATCCAACCAGCCTCACATCTCCGTAGGTCCCTGGTTCTGTCCCCCAATCTAGGCGAACCAGTGACCTGGGCGATACCATGAAACCTGATGTTAATAAGATCCCTCTCGCCATGCATAGTGTTAAAATGGACGGCCATTGGGTATGTGCTGTTAAAGTTCCTGATAGCTCTTACGTGTTCTTGTATCCTTTCTTTCAACGGGCGTACCGTGCTGCCAACGTAAATCAATCCACACACACAAATCAAACAGTAGACTGAAAATCTGGTGTTACAGTTAATAAAGCTCGTGATTTTGTGAGTAAATCTCGTATTGTATGAGAACGAAGTGATCTTGTTGAGAGCCAGTTGGCACGAGATACAGTTTCCACATTTGAAGAAACCCCTTGGTTTAATAGGAAACCAAGTAGAGGAGTGTGTCTGTGTGTGGGGCATGAGAAAACTGGGGCACAGTATGTTTCTGAGTGTACGTCCCCTGCTGTGAGTCATGGTTGGAGAGTTGTTGATATAGCTCTTTAGACAAGAGTCCAATAGTAGTAGATGCCAATGTTTTCTAAGGACACGGAGTATGGTTTTACTGGCGGGACTGTATTTCGTGATGAAGGAGATAGGACGTTTGTTAGATGTTCTAGGTGGTTTCTTGGAACCCCTAATGAAAAGGGAGTGTTGGTCTTTAGAGGAAATGCGTTTAATTTCCGCGGAAATTCCTTCCTTGGTATAACCGCGAGCTTGGAAGCGGTGTGTTAGTTTGTTTATTTCTTGTTGGAAGATGTCAGGGTCAGTACAGTTGCGTCGAACTCTGATCATTTCCCCATAGGGAATAGCTCTGATTTGTGTCAGTGGGTGAGCGCTCTGGGCATGTAGGATAGAGTTACACGCAGTTGGTTTCCTGTATAGTCTAGAGGTGATCTTATGGTTGGTGATGTAAAGGAGAAGGTCTAGGAATTCGATTTGGATGCGGTCCACCTTATGTGTGAAATTTAAGTTGAAATCATTGGTGTTGAGATGTTGGATTAGTGTGTCAAGGTCAGAGGCGTTGCCCGTCCAGATAGCTAGAATGTCGTCAATGTATCTGCCCCAGTAGAGAATGTGCTGGGTAATGTGTTTCGGGCATTTGGACCACAAATGTATTAATTCAAACTGTCCCATGTATAGATTGGCATAATATGGAGAAAATTTTGCACCCATAGCTACACCCTGGCATTGACGGTACCAGTTACCATTGTGTAAAAAGACATTGTTCTCAAGTACCAAGCGCGTAAGGTCGAGGAGCATGCAGGTGTGTTCAAATAGGGTGGCATCTCGTAAGCTGAGAGTCTTGGACAGCATCTCAAGCCCCCTTTCAAGTGGGATTGATGTGTAGAGCGAGCTGACATCTAGGCAGACAAATGTGCATTCTTCTGTCCATTCAATGTCCTCCAGTTTGCAGAGCAGATCCCTAGTGTCCTGGATGTAGGATGGAAGGTTACGAACCAAGGGTTGGAGAAACGAGTCAATGTATTCAGAGATGTGTTCAGTGGGAGACCCAAGTCCCGAAATGATGGGCCTACCAGGAGGAAACCCATCTGTTTTGTGTACCTTGGGTAGGATGTAAATACAGGGTGCTCGGGGTGCTGTAACTCGCAAGTACCTATATTCAAGGTCAGATAGGAGACACAGATTCTTCCAATGGGTAAGTTTGCTTTCTATTCGAATGGAGATGTCAGGGAGAGGGTTGGACTGGACAGCAATATAGGCATGTGTGTCACTCAGTTGTCTATCGATTTCAAAGATGTAGTCTGATCTATCCATGACTACTACATTGCCCCCTTTGTCTGCTGCTTTGATTACTAGATCTGTGCGTCTGGAAAGTTCCTGCAAAGCCATACATTCACTATGTGTCAAGTTGTTCTTATATCTATGCGGGCGTGTCCCAAGTCTGTCCTCAAGTTGGAAAAGTTCCGTGCTTACTGCTTTGTAGAAAACGTCAATACAGTTATCCGGAGATAGAATTGGGACAAAGGAAGATTTGGGTTTAGGTCCACTGTCCAGATCTAAATTGGAAGGGATGTCAAGATGGACTAGTAGTTCCTCGAGGCGTACGGGTGAGAGAGAGGGGTTGTCCAGTGAGAGTATTGTCTGTATGTCTTGCAGATCTTTAATGGATTTATTACTGGTTGGTGTGGGTGTAGGTGAGTCTTTGGTGGTGGCAATTTTGTTGTGAAAAAATTTCTTTAGTTTAAGGTTACGTACAAATTTGAAAAGGTCGATGTGAATGTTGGTGTAATTGGGCATTGAAGTAGGACAGAAGCCCAGACCTTTTTGTAGGACCTTTATTTCGTTAGTAGACAAACAAGAACTTGATAGGTTGATGACTTGCACTGAGTCATCCATTGCTTTTAATGTAGCATGGTCTGGTTTGCTAGTTAGGACTTCTGATTCCTCGCGGTGGATCGTGTTGTGACTGATTTCAACTTAAATTTCACACATAAGGTGGACCGCATCCAAATCGAATTCCTAGACCTTCTCCTTTACATCACCAACCATAAGATCACCTCTAGACTATACAGGAAACCAACTGCGTGTAACTCTATCCTACATGCGCAGAGCGCTCACCCACTGACACAAATCAGAGCTATTCCCTATGGGGAAATGATCAGAGTTCGACGCAACTGTACTGACCCTGACATCTTCCAACAAGAAATAAACAAACTAACACACCGCTTCCAAGCTCGCGGTTATACCAAGGAAGTAATTTCCACGGGAATTAAACGCATTTCCTCTAAAGACCAACACTCGCTTCTCATTAGGGGTTCCAAGAAACCACCTAGAACATCTAACAAACGTCCTATCTCCTTCATCACGAAATACAGTCCCGCCAGTAAAACCATACTCCGTGTCCTTAGAAAACATTGGCATCTACTACTACTGGACTCTTGTCTAAAGAGCTATATCACCAACTCTCCAACAATGACTCACGGCAGGGGACGTACACTCAGAAACATACTGTGCCCCAGTTTTCTCATGCCCCACACACAGACACACTCCTCTACTTGGTTTCCTAGTAAACCAAGGGGTTTCTTCAAATGTGGAAACTGTATCTCGTGCCAACTGGCTCTCAACAAGATCACTTCGTTCTCATACAATACGAGATTTACTCACAAAATCACGAGCTTTATTAACTGTAACACCAGATTTTCAGTCTACTGTTTGATTTGTGTGTGTGGATTGATTTACGTTGGCAGCACGGTACGCCCTTTGAAAAAAAGGATACAAGAACACGTAAGAGCTATCAGGAACTTTAACAGCACATACCCAATGGCCGTCCATTTTAACACTATGCATGGCGAGAGGGATCTTATTAACATCAGGTTTCATGGTATCGCCCAGGTCACTGGTTCGCCTAGATTGGGGGACAGAACCAGGGACCTACGGAGATGTGAGGCTGGTTGGATTCTCAAACTCCGTGCAGTAGAGCATGGATTGAACACTGACCATGAACTGCATTTCTTCCTCACCTAGCTTTGTGATGTATGCCTTTGAGCTCCATGACTATTCACTGTATATGTTCAAGTGACTCATTTCCGATGGAACATGCATATAAATGTGCATCAAACTACTGCTATATGAACCTGCACATGTAACTATATTTACCTGCTATCCCTGCATTATTATGTGTGCATAAGGAGGTTTTCAACTACACCTTGAATTGTATTTTGTGAAGTGTTATTACGTATGTTCTGCACACTTGTCTGCACTTGAGTTGTTAACCTTTATTCCAGTGTCCCTCTTGCTGCACCAATTGAATCAGGATACTTAAGTGGACATAGACTGATATTCCACAACTCACTCACAAATAGCATGTTAGGCGTTTTTCACTTTCCCTGTCTTCTCTAATCACACAGGGCAATTGGGTCTATTTCCAGCACTCCTGCTACTCGGCTTATTTCCTGCCCTCCTATGGCTGATTCGATTTCACAATTACAAAGTGGCCGCCTCTTTCTTCCACATTATCGGTGTCTACTTGGGACGTTAAATCAGCATAGTCCACCCTTCTTTTCGCTGACACGTTTTTCACATCCAATACGTGCGGGGCGCCTAGACCCCAGACGCGTTCTTTTCGAACAACAGACGAACCGAGCACTGCCAATAAGGTATATCGTTTTTCTACTAGCGTTTCAGACTCTAAGTTTGGTTTACTTTCACCATTACAAAATGGCCGCTTCTATCTTCCACAATATCGGCGTCTACTTGGGACGGTATAGTCAACATAGTCCTCGATCTATTTCGCTGACACGAATTTCACATCAAATACGTACGGGGCGCTTAGACCCCAGACGCGTTCTTTTCGAACAATAGACGAACCGAGCACTGCCAACAAGGTAATTCGCTTTCTACTAGCGTTTTAGATTCTTAGGTTGGTTTACTTGCCCCCTCTTGGTTCGCGCTCACCACTTCTGCGCTTTACGAACCTTGTCATATAATTAGAGCCCGTTTGGTGGCACCTGATTTTTCTCTCCTTTACGGACCTCAGGCATTTTCATCACCCCCTTTTTCCTAAACCGCTACCCGGCAACTCACACCCGACTGTGTGCAGCTCCGTGTAGTCACTTCTAGGACGTTGTATGTTTATGCCATCTTAAATGGACACTAACTATGGGACCCAAGCTGTTTAACCTTTATGGCAGATTTTACTAAAGTCTGTACAACTGGATCTCCGGTAGCTCTGTCCAATTATCTCCGGACACCCTGGATCAACAATAAACGCACGCCATTGTTCCCCGCCCTTTTTTCCTTAATTACACATCCTAGTTCCATGGCGAACCTTTACCGCTTATATACTTACCCTTTTTTTGGGTATGTCCAACTGTGCATTTCTTTATATAACTAGCACTACCTCTGACTCAGTTATCAGCGCTTAGTACTCGCAACAACCTTCTACCAGGCCCCTGCTTCCCTCCCTTTTTTTGGTGCCTTTGGAGTTATCCTGCCATGGAGTTTCTCTGCATGAAGTATACGTGTATACCTTCTCTGTATACTCCACCTTAGACTGCTTCATTTTTTAGGTACTCGTTTGGAGGCTTATCAGGGCTTCCTTGCCTTCTTCTTCGACTACTGGATGAACATATACTCTACTTGCCTGATCCAGTACACTCTTACAACCTACCTACATACCAACTACGGTCGTACTTTCCTTGGCCGGACTGGCCCAGGTATGATTTTAAGAGCAGTGACTCATACCGTGTTTCACTACACACCGCGCTACACGGCACTTTCTTCTCTCATCAGTATTAGAAACCTAGGTGGAACCCTTCCTTCCTTCTTAGCATCCACGGTTTCAAGTCCACTATATAGCACCCGGGCTTTTTTGGTCTACATTTTCAATACCTATCCTTTGGAACTTCCTATGCTTCTTAACTTTCACTGGATGATTTTGGATGTCCAATTCACTTTCTTCTCTTTCCTCTCTCACCTCGTAACCGATAGTAGACACATATGAGAACATAGTCTGCCATGCCAATCACTTTCTTTTCACTAACGTGTGCATGTTCACACATTTTAAGATAAGCGGATCACGGGCATAATCCATTTCTTTCATTTGCATATACGTAAAGTACTATACGACACTTAGTATTGATTATTGTTTTGCAGCCTTGATAAAGTCACTGTTGTGACGAAACACGTGTTGGCTGTTCTTCTGCAAAAATGAAAACTCACCTATGACAAACGCTGTCTTAAGGATTAAAGACTTTGATCAACACCAACTTGGAATCAGTGCTTTCTTCTCCGCTTCTAGATCTACATTACCAGGGACACATTCTCCCATTGATCTTACTGGACTGTACTCCTCTGAGTGCCTGGTCAATCTGTAGCAATTATCATTGTGTATCTGGGTACACAATTTTCAGTGCCCATTGGGTAGTTGGGCACTCGACCAACATGGCACCAATTTCTCGTATCTCTGACTTTGATATCCAATACAAACTGTAACGTTACGGAGGTGCGGCACCTTGACCGCCACTACCCCTTTTCATTGTGTGTTTACTTGGCTTTGTCCAAAGTGTGGTCGGCTGCACTCCGGTTATTGTGACACTTGCCTTACTTTATATTTTTTCTGTACACTATTTGTTTACTCCCTACCAGGTTCCCAGGCATGGCCTCTTTTGACGACAACAGGGATGTCCTAGCTGCTGAACTATTTTCCAAAAAATCCCTGACTGCACATACTTTGAACTCCATACCACCCAAAGAAGGGCTTAAGCATAAGTTTATTAAACTAGAACGATTAAAAAAACAGGAGCTAGCTCGTTGGTGGGACATCACGACTCTCAAAAGATATCTGGAACTCAAACAGATCCCTAGGGGGCTAAGGGTCATAATATTTCCCTCATTTGAAGACCTTGACCCGGATTTACTTGGGGAGTGGGAACACCTTATCTCCTCTGCGTCATTCGGCATGATCAACATTCTTATCAAACATGCTGATAGGAAACGTAATAAACTACTTTTGGACATAGCTTCTCTAGAAGAAGAAATCAAGAGTCTAAACCTTACGGAAGCCACTGATAAAAACTACACCATAATGAGAGACATACTAAATGGGTACCAACTGTATGTAAAAGACAAGAAGATGAGAAAGCTTATCAGGGACGAGAATGACTATAGTAGCGGCAGAATATACACTTTTGCACGCAAATTCGATCAGATAAATAGAGACACCAACAAGCCCAACTCGAATGCCACTCCGGCAAGTGCCATTTCAGATAGCCTGTCTGATATTTCCAACCTTTCCAGCGACGGCACAGACACTCCCTTGAACAGACCCATTGACAACACAGCCCCCACCAATGCCTCTCTCCAAACGAATTCTTTTTTAGAGGAATTAGGACGATACAGAAGAGGGATACGGCAGGGTTTCAACAGACCAGGCACAAACCGAAACCCACCCGGAGGGGAGGTCTCAAACACAACAAACAACACAAGGGGGGGCGTCACAACACGATCCACCGCGAGGAATCAGAAGTCCTAAATAGCAAACCAGACCATGCTACATTAAAAGCAATGGATGACTCAGTGCAAGTCATCAACCTATCAAGTTCTTGTTTGTCTACTAACGAAATAAAGGTCCTACAAAAAGGTCTGGGCTTCTGTCCTACTTCAATGCCCAATTACACCAACATTCACATCGACCTTTTCAAATTTGTACGTAACCTTAAACTAAAGAAATTTTTTCACAACAAAATTGCCACCACCAAAGACTCACCTACACCCACACCAACCAGTAATAAATCCATTAAAGATCTGCAAGACATACAGACAATACTCTCACTGGACAACCCCTCTCTCTCACCCGTACGCCTCGAGGAACTACTAGTCCATCTTGACATCCCTTCCAATTTAGATCTGGACAGTGGACTTAAACCCAAATCTTCCTTTGTCCCATTTCTATCTCCAGATAACTGTATTGACGTTTTCTACAAAGCAGTAAGCACGGAACTTTTCCAACTTGAGGACAGACTTGGGACACGCCCGCATAGATATAAGAACAACTTGACACATAGTGAATGTATGGCTTTGCAGGAACTTTCCAGACGCACAGATCTAGTAATCAAAGAAGCAGACAAAGGGGGCAATGTAGTAGTCATGGATAGATCAGACTACATCTTTGAAATCGATAGACAACTGAGTGACACACATGCCTATATTGCTGTCCAGTCCAACCCTCTCCCTGACATCTCCATTCGAATAGAAAGCAAACTTACCCATTGGAAGAATCTGTGTCTCCTATCTGACCTTGAATATAGGTACTTGCGAGTTACAGCACCCCGAGCACCCTGTATTTACATCCTACCCAAGGTACACAAAACAGATGGGTTTCCTCCTGGTAGGCCCATCATTTCGGGACTTGGGTCTCCCACTGAACACATCTCTGAATACATTGACTCGTTTCTCCAACCCTTGGTTCGTAACCTTCCATCCTACATCCAGGACACTAGGGATCTGCTCTGCAAACTGGAGGACATTGAATGGACAGAAGAATGCACATTTGTCTGCCTAGATGTCAGCTCGCTCTACACATCAATCCCACTTGAAAGGGGGCTTGAGATGCTGTCCAAGACTCTCAGCTTACGAGATGCCACCCTATTTGAACACACCTGTATGCTCCTCGACCTTACGCGCTTGGTACTTGAGAACAATGTCTTTTTACACAATGGTAACTGGTACCGTCAATGCCAGGGTGTAGCTATGGGTGCAAAATGTTCTCCATCTTATGCCAATCTATACATGGGACAGTTTGAATTAATACATTTGTGGTCCAAATGCCCGAAACACATTACCCAGCACATTCTCTACTGGGGCAGATACATTGACGACATTCTAGCTATCTGGACGGGCAACGCCTCTGACCTTGACACACTAATCCAACATCTCAACACCAATGATTTCAACTTAAATTTCACACATAAGGTGGACTGCATCCAAATCGAATTCCTAGACCTTCTCCTTTACATCACCAACCATAAGATCACCTCTAGACTATACAGGAAACCAACTGCGTGTAACTCTATCCTACATGCGCAGAGCGCTCACCCACTGACACAAATCAGAGCTATTCCATATGGGGAAATGATCAGAGTTCGACGCAACTGTACTGACCCTGACATCTTCCAACAAGAAATAAACAAACTAACACACCGCTTCCAAGCTCGCGGTTATACCAAGGAAGTAATTTCCACGGGAATTAAACGCATTTCCTCTAAAGACCAACACTCGCTTCTCATTAGGGGTTCCAAGAAACCACCTAGAACATCTAACAAACGTCCTATCTCCTTCATCACGAAATACAGTCCGCCAGTAAAACCATACTCCGTGTCCTTAGAAAACATTGGCATCTACTACTACTGGACTCTTGTCTAAAGAGCTATATCAACAACTCTCCAACCATGACTCACAGCAGGGGACGTACACTCAGAAACATACTGTGCCCCAGTTTTCTCATGCCCCACACACAGACACACTCCTCTACTTGGTTTCCTAGTAAACCAAGGGGTTTCTTCCAATGTGGAAACTGTATCTCGTGCCAACTGGCTCTCAACAAGATCACTTCGTTCTCATACAATACGAGATTTACTCACAAAATCACGAGCTTTATTAACTGTAACACCAGATTTTCAGTCTACTGTTTGATTTGTGTGTGTGGATTGATTTACGTTGGCAGCACGGTACGCCCTTTGAAAGAAAGGATACAAGAACACGTAAGAGCTATCAGGAACTTTAACAGCACATACCCAATGGCCGTCCATTTTAACACTATGCCTGGCGAGAGGGATCTTATTAACATCAGGTTTCATGGTATCGCCCAGGTCACTCGTTCGCCTAGATTGGGGGACAGAACCAGGGACCTACGGAGATGTGAGGCTGGTTGGATTCTCAAACTCCGTGCAGTAGAACATGGACTGAACACTGACCATGAACTGCATTTCTTCCTCACCTAGCTTTGTGATGTATGCCTTTGAGCTCCATGACTATTCACTGTATATGTTCAAGTGACTCATTTCCGATGGAACATGCATATAAATGTGCATCAAACTACTGCTATATGAACCTGCACATGTAACTATATTTACCTGCTATCCCTGCATTATTATGTGTGCATAAGGAGGTTTTCAACTACGCCTTAAATTGTATTTTGTGAAGTGTTATTACGTATGTTCTGCACACTTGTCTGCACTTGAGTTGTTAACCTTTATTCCAGTGTCCCTCTTGCTGCACCAATTGAATCAGGATACTTAAGTGGACATAGACTGATATTCCACAACTCACTCACAAATAGCATGTTAGGCGTTTTTCACTTTCCCTGTCTTCTCTAATCACACAGGGCAATTGGGTCTATTTCCAGCACTCCTGCTACTCGGCTTATTTCCTGCCCTCCTATGGCTGATTCGATTTCACCATTACAAAATGGCCGCCTCTTTCTTCCACATTATCGGTGTCTACTTGGGACGTTAAGTCAGCATAGTCCACCCTTCTTTTCGCTGACACGTTTTTCACATCCAATACGTGCGGGGCGCCTAGACCCCAGACGCGTTCTTTTCGAACAACAGACGAACCGAGCACTGCCAATAAGGTATATCGCTTTTCTACTAGCGTTTCAGACTCTAAGTTTGGTTTACTTTCACCATTACAAAATGGCCGCTTCTATCTTCCACAATATCGGCGTCTACTTGGGACGGTATAGTCAACATAGTCCTCCCTCTATTTCGCTGACACGAATTTCACATCAAATACGTACGGGGCGCTTAGACCCCAGACGCGTTCTTTTCGAACAATAGACGAACCGAGCACTGCCAACAAGGTAATTCGCTTTTCTACTAGCGTTTTAGATTCTTAGGTTGATTTACTTGCCCCCTCTTGGTTCGCGCTCACCACTTCTGCGCTTTACGAACCTTGTCATATAATTAGAGCCCGTTTGGTGGCACCTGATTTTTCTCTCCTTTACGGACCTCAGGCATTTTCATCACCCCCTTTTTCCTAAACCGCTACCCGGCAACTCACACCCGACTGTGTGCAGCTCCGTGTAGTCACTTCTAGGACGTTGTATGTTTATGCCATCTTAAATGGACACTAACTATGGGACCCAAGCTGTTTAACCTTTATGGCAGATTTTACTAAAGTCTGTACAACTGGATCTCCGGTAGCTCTGTCCAATTAGCTCCGGACACCCTGGATCAACAATAAACGCACGCCATTGTTCCCCGCCCTTTTTTCCTTAATTACACATCCTAGTTCCATGGCGAACCTTTACCGCTTATATACTTACCCTTTTTTTGGCTATGTCCAACTGTGCATTTCTTTAGATAACTAGCACTACCTCTGACTCAGTTATCAGCGCTTAGTACTCGCAACAACCTTCTACCAGGCCCCTGTTTCCCTCCCTTTTTTTGGTGCCTTTGGAGTTATCCTGCCATGGAGTTTCTCTGCATGAAGTATACGTGTATACCTTCTCTGTTTACTCCACCTTAGACTGCTTCATTTTTTAGGTACTCGTTTGGAGGCTTATCAGGGCTTCCTTGCCTTCTTCTTCGACTACTGGATGAACATATACTCTACTTGCCTGATCCAGTACACTCTTTCAACCTACCTACATACCAACTACGGTCGTACTTTCCTTGGCCGGACTGGCCCAGGTATGATTTTAAGAGCAGTGACTCATACCGTGTTTCACTACACACCGCGCTACACGGCACTTTCTTCTCTCATCAGTATTACAAACCTAGGTGGAACCCTTCCTTCCTTCTTAGCATCCACGGTTTCAAGTCCACTATATAGCACCCGGGCTTTTTTGGTCTACATTTTCAATACCTATCCTTTGGAACTTCCTATGCTTCTTAACTTTCACCTGATGATTTTGGATGTCCAATTCACTTTCTTCTCTTTCCTCTCTCACCTCGTAACCGATAGTAGACACATATGAGAACATAGTCTGCCATGCCAATCACTTTCTTTTCACTAACGTGTGCATGTTCACACATTTTAAGATAAGCGGATCACGGGTATAATCCATTTCTTTCATTTGCATATACGTAAAGTACTATACGACACTTAGTATTGATTATTGTTTTGCAGCCTTGATAAAGTCACTGTTGTGACGAAACACGTGTTGGCTGTTCTTCTGCAAAAATGAAAACTCACCTATGACAAACGCTGTCTTAAGGATTAAAGACTTTGATCAACACCAACTTGGAATCAGTGCTTTCTTCTCCGCTTCTGGATCTACATTACCAGGGACACATTCTCCCATTGATCTTACTGGACTGTACTCCTCTTAGTGCCTGGTCAATCTGTAGCAATTATCATTGTGTATCTGGGTACACAATTTTCAGTGCCCATTGGGTAGTTGGGCACTCGACCAACATGGCACCAATTTCTCGTATCTCTGACTTTGATATCCAATACAAACTGTAACGTTACGGAGGTGCGGCACCTTGACCGCCACTACCCCTTTTCATTGTGTGTTTACTTGGCTTTGTCCAACGTGTGGTCGGCTGCACTCCGGTTATTGTGACACTTGCCTTACTTTATATTTTTTCTGTACACTATTTGTTTACTCCCTACCAGGTTCCCAGGCATGGCCTCTTTTGACGACAACAGGGATGTCCTAGCTGCTGAACTATTTTCCCAAAAATCCCTGACTGCACATACTTTGAACTCCATACCACCCAAAGAAGGGCTTAAGCACAAGTTTATTAAACTAGAACGATTAAAAAAACAGAGCTAGCTCGTTGGTGGGACATCACGACTCTCAAAAGATATCTGGAACTCAAACAGATCACTAGGGGGCTAAGGGTCATAATATTTCCCTCATTTGAAGACCTTGACCCAAATTTACTTGGGGAGTGGGAACACCTTATCTCCTCTGCGTCATTCGGCATGATCAACATTCTTATCAAACATGCTGATAGGAAACGTAATAAACTACTTTTGGACATAGCTTCTCTAGAAGAAGAAATCAAGAGTCTAAACCTTACGGAAGCCACTGATAAAAACTACACCATAATGAGAGACATACTAAATGGGTACCAACTATATGTAAAAGACAAGAAGATGAGAAAGCTCATCAGGGACGAGAATGACTATAGTAGCGGCAGAATATACACTTTTGCACGCAAATTCGATCAGATAAATAGAGACACCAACAAGCCCAACTCGAATGCCACTCCGGCAAGTGCCATTTCAGATAGCCTGTCTGATATTTCCAACCTTTCCAGCGATGGCACAGACACTCCCTTGAACAGACCCATTGACAACACAGCCCCCACCAATGCCTCTCTCCAAACGAATTCTTTTTTAGAGGAATTAGGACGATACAGAAGAGGGATACGGCAGGGTTTCAACAGACCAGGCACAAACCGAAACCCACCCGGAGGGGAGGTCTCAAACACAACAAACAACACAAGGGGGGGCGTCACAACACGATCCACCGCGAGGAATCAGAAGTCCTAACTAGCAAACCAGACCATGCTACATTAAAAGCAATGGATGACTCAGTGCAAGTCATCAACCTATCAAGTTCTTGTTTGTCTACTAACGAAATAAAGGTCCTACAAAAAGGTCTGGGCTTCTGTCCTACTTCAATGCCCAATTACACCAACATTCACATCGACCTTTTCAAATTTGTACGTAACCTTAAACTAAAGAAATTTTTTCACAACAAAATTGGCACCACCAAAGACTCAACTACACCCACACCAACCAGCAATAAATCCATTAAAGATCTGCAAGACATACAGACAATACTCTCACTGGACAACCCCTCTCTCTCACCCGTACGCCTCGAGGAACTACTAGTCCATCTTGACATCCCTTCCAATTTAGATCTGGACAGTGGACTTAAACCCAAATCTTCCTTTGTCCCAATTCTATCTCCGGATAACTGTATTGACGTTTTCTACAAAGCAGTAAGCACGGAACTTTTCCAACTTGAGGACAGACTTGGGACACGCCCGCATAGATATAAGAACAACTTGACACATAGTGAATGTATGGCTTTGCAGGAACTTTCCAGACGCACAGATCTAGTAATCAAAGAAGCAGACAAAGGGGGCAATGTAGTAGTCATGGATAGATCAGACTACATCTTTGAAATCGATAGACAACTGAGTGACACACATGCCTATATTGCTGTCCAGTCCAACCCTCTCCCTGACATCTCCATTCGAATAGAAAGCAAACTTACCCATTGGAAGAATCTGTGTCTCCTATCTGACCTTGAATATAGGTACTTGCGAGTTACAGCACCCCGAGCACCCTGTATTTACATCCTACCCAAGGTACACAAAACAGATGGGTTTCCTCCTGGTAGGCCCATCATTTCGGGACTTGGGTCTCCCACTGAACACATCTCTGAATACATTGACTCGTTTCTCCAACCCTTGGTTCGTAACCTTCCATCCTACATCCAGTACACTAGGGATCTGCTCTGCAAACTGGAGGACATTGAATGGACAGAAGAATGCACATTTGCCTGCCTAGATGTCAGCTCGCTCTACACATCAATCCCACTTGAAAGGGGGCTTGAGATGCTGTCCAAGACTCTCAGCTTACGAGATGCCACCCTATTTGAACACACCTGTATGCTCCTCGACCTTACGCGCTTGGTACTTGAGAACAATGTCTTTTTACACAATGGTAACTGGTACCGTCAATGCCAGGGTGTAGCTATGGGTGCAAAATGTTCTCCATCTTATGCCAATCTATACATGGGACAGTTTGAATTAATACATTTGTGGTCCAAATGCCCGAAACACATTACCCAGCACATTCTCTACTTGGGCAGATACATTGACGACATTCTAGCTATCTGGACGGGCAACGCCTCTGACCTTGACACACTAATCCAACATCTCAACACCAATGATTTCAACTTAAATTTCACACATAAGGTGGACCGCATCCAAATCGAATTCCTAGACCTTCTCCTTTACATCACCAACCATAAGATCACCTCTAGACTATACAGGAAACCAACTGCGTGTAACTCTATCCTACATGCGCAGAGCGCTCACCCACTGACACAAAACAGAGCTATTCCCTATGGGGAAATGATCAGAGTTCGACGCAACTGTACTGACCCTGACATCTTCCAACAAGAAATAAACAAACTAACACACTGCTTCCAAGGTCGCGGTTATACCAAGGAAGTAATTTCCACGGGAATTAAACGCATTTCCTCTAAAGACCAACACTCGCTTCTCATTAGGGGTTCCAAGAAACCACCTAGAACATCTAACAAACGTCCTATCTCCTTCATCACGAAATACAGTCCCGCCAGTAAAACCATACTCCGTGTCCTTAGAAAACATTGGCATCTACTACTACTGGACTCTTGTCTAAAGAGCTATATCAACAACTCTCCAACCATGACTCACAGCAGGGGACGTACACTCAGAAACATACTGTGCCCCAGTTTTCTCATGCCCCACACACAGACACACTCCTCTACTTGGTTTCCTAGTAAACCAAGGGGTTTCTTCAAATGTGGAAACTGTATCTCGTGCCAACTGGCTCTCAACAAGATCACTTCGTTCTCATACAATACGAGATTTACTCACAAAATCACGAGCTTTATTAACTGTAACACCAGATTTTCAGTCTACTGTTTGATTTGTGTGTGTGGATTGATTTACGTTGGCAGCATGGTACGCCCTTTGAAAGAAAGGATACAAGAACACGTAAGAGCTATCAGGAACTTTAACAGCACATACCCAATGGCCGTCCATTTTAACACTATGCATGGCGAGAGAGATCTTATTAACATCAGGTTTCATGGTATCGCCCAGGTCACTGGTTCGCCTAGATTGGGGGACAGAACCAGGGACCTACGGAGATGTGAGGCTGGTTGGATTCTCAAACTCCGTGCAGTAGAGCATGGACTGAACACTGACCATGAACTGCATTTCTTCCTCACCTAGCTTTGTGATGTATGCCTTTGAGCTCCATGACTATTCACTGTATATGTTCAAGTGACTCATTTCCGATGGAACATGCATATAAATGTGCATCAAACTACTGCTATATGAACCTGCACATGTAACTATATTTACCTGCTATCCATGCATTATTATGTGTGCATAAGGAGGTTTTCAACTACGCCTTAAATTGTATTTTGTGAAGTGTTATTACGTATGTTCTGCACACTTGTCTGCACTTGAGTTGTTAACCTTTATTCCAGTGTCCCTCTTGCTGCACCAATTGAATCAGGATACTTAAGTGGACATAGACTGATATTCCACAACTCACTCACAAATAGCATGTTAGGCGTTTTTCACTTTCCCTGTCTTCTCTAATCACACAGGGCAATTGGGTCTATTTCCAGCACTCCTGCTACTCGGCTTATTTCCTGCCCTCCTATGGCTGATTCGATTTCACCATTACAAAATGGCCGCCTCTTTCTTCCACATTATCGGTGTCTACTTGGGACGTTAAGTCAGCATAGTCCACCCTTCTTTTCGCTGACACGTTTTTCACATCCAATACGTGCGGGGCGCCTAGACCCCAGACGCGTTCTTTTCGAACAACAGACGAACCGAGCACTGCCAATAAGGTATATCGCTTTTCTACTAGCGTTTCAGACTCTAAGTTTGGTTTACTTTCACCATTACAAAATGGCCGCTTCTATCTTCCACAATATCGGCGTCTACTTGGGACGGTATAGTCAACATAGTCCTCCCTCTATTTCGCTGACACGAATTTCACATCAAATACGTACGGGGCGCTTAGACCCCAGACGCGTTCTTTTCGAACAATAGACGAACCGAGCACTGCCAACAAGGTAATTCGCTTTTCTACTAGCGTTTTAGATTCTTAGGTTGGTTTACTTGCCCCCTCTTGGTTCGCGCTCACCACTTCTGCGCTTTACGAACCTTGTCATATAATTAGAGCCCGTTTGGTGGCACCTGATTTTTCTCTCCTTTACGGACCTCAGGCATTTTCATCACCCCCTTTTTCCTAAACCGCTACCCGGCAACTCACACCCGACTGTGTGCAGCTCCGTGTAGTCACTTCTAGGACGTTGTATGTTTATGCCATCTTAAATGGACACTAACTATGGGACCCAAGCTGTTTAACCTTTATGGCAGATTTTACTAAAGTCTGTACAACTGGATCTCCGGTAGCTCTGTCCAATTAGCTCCGGACACCCTGGATCAACAATAAACGCACGCCATTGTTCCCCGCCCTTTTTTCCTTAATTACACATCCTAGTTCCATGGCGAACCTTTACCGCTTATATACTTACCCTTTTTTTGGCTATGTCCAACTGTGCATTTCTTTAGATAACTAGCACTACCTCTGACTCAGTTATCAGCGCTTAGTACTCGCAACAACCTTCTACCAGGCCCCTGTTTCCCTCCCTTTTTTTGGTGCCTTTGGAGTTATCCTGCCATGGAGTTTCTCTGCATGAAGTATACGTGTATACCTTCTCTGTATACTCCACCTTAGGCTGCTTCATTTTTTAGGTACTCGTTTGGAGGCTTATCAGGGCTTCCTTGCCTTCTTCTTCGACTACTGGATGAACATATACTCTACTTGCCTGATCCAGTACACTCTTTCAACCTACCTACATACCAACTACGGTCGTACTTTCCTTGGCCGGACTGGCCCAGGTATGATTTTAAGAGCAGTGACTCATACCGTGTTTCACTACACACCGCGCTACACAGCACTTTCTTCTCTCATCAGTATTAGAAACCTAGGTGGAACCCTTCCTTCCTTCTTAGCATCCACGGTTTCAAGTCCACTATATAGCACCCAGGCTTTTTTGGTCTACATTTTCAATACCTATCCTTTGGAACTTCCTATGCTTCTTAACTTTCACTGTATGATTTTGGATGTCCAATTCACTTTCTTCTCTTTCCTCTCTCACCTCGTAACCGATAGTAGACACATATGAGAACATAGTCTGCCATGCCAATCACTTTCTTTTCACTAACGTGTGCATGTTCACACATTTTAAGATAAGCGGATCACGGGCATAATCCATTTCTTTCATTTGCATATACGTAAAGTACTATACAACACTTAGTATTGATTATTGTTTTGCAGCCTTGATAAAGTCACTGTTGTGACGAAACACGTGTTGGCTGTTCTTCTGCAAAAATGAAAACTCACCTATGACAAATGCTGTCTTAAGGATTAAAGACTTTGATCAACACCAACTTGGAATCAGTGCTTTCTTCTCCGCTTCTGGATCTACATTACCAGGGACACATTCTCCCATTGATCTTACTGGACTGTACTCCTCTGAGTGCCTGGTCAATCTGTAGCAATTATCATTGTGTATCTGGGTACACAATTTTCAGTGCCCATTGGGTAGTTGGGCACTCGACCAACATGGCACCAATTTCTTGTATCTCTGACTTTGATATCCAATACAAACTGTAACGTTACGGAGGTGCGGCACCTTGACCGCCACTACCCCTTTTCATTGTGTGTTTACTTGGCTTTGTCCAAAGTGTGGTCGGCTGCACTCCGGTTATTGTGACACTTGCCTTACTTTATATTTTTTCTGTACACTATTTGTTTACTCCCTACCAGGTTCCCAGGCATGGCCTCTTTTGACGACAACAGGGATGTCCTAGCTGCTGAACTATTTTCCCAAAAATCCCTGACTGCACATACTTTGAACTCCATACCACCCAAAGAAGGGCTTAAGCATAAGTTTATTAAACTAGAACGATTAAAAAAACAGGAGCTAGCTCGTTGGTGGGACATCACGACTCTCAAAAGATATCTGGAACTCAAACAGATCCCTAGGGGGCTAAGGGTCATAATATTTCCCTCATTTGAAGACCTTGACCCGGATTTACTTGGGGAGTGGGAACACCTTATCTCCTCTGCGTCATTCGGCATGATCAACATTCTTCTCAAACATGCTGATAGGAAACGTAATAAACTACTTTTGGACATAGCTTCTCTAGAAGAAGAAATCAAGAGTCTAAACCTTACGGAAGCCACTGATAAAAACTACACCATAATGAGAGACATACTAAATGGGTACCAACTATATGTAAAAGACAAGAAGATGAGAAAGCTCATCAGGGACGAGAATGACTATAGTAGCGGCAGAATATACACTTTTGCACGCAAATTCGATCAGATAAATAGAGACACCAACAAGCCCAACTCGAATGCCACTCCGGCAAGTGCCATTTCAGATAGCCTGTCTGATATTTCCAACCTTTCCAGCGACGGCACAGACACTCCCTTGAACAGACCCATTGACAACACAGCCCCCACCAATGCCTCTCTCCAAACGAATTCTTTTTTAGAGGAATTAGGACGATACAGAAGAGGGATACGGCAGGGTTTCAACAGACCAGGCACAAACCGAAACCCACCCGGAGGGGAGGTCTCAAACACAACAAACAACACAAGGGGGGGCGTCACAACATGATCCACCGCGAGGAATCAGAAGTCCTAACTAGCAAACCAGACCATGCTACATTAAAAGCAATGGATGACTCAGTGCAAGTCATCAACCTATCAAGTTCTTGTTTGTCTACTAACGAAATAAAGGTCCTACAAAAAGGTCTGGGCTTCTGTCCTACTTCAATGCCCAATTACACCAACATTCACATCGATCTTTTCAAATTTGTACGTAACCTTAAACTAAAGAAATTTTTTCACAACAAAATTGGCACCACCAAAGACTCACCTACACCCACACCAACCAGTAATAAATCCATTAAAGATCTGCAAGACATACAGACAATACTCTCACTGGACAACCCCTCTCTCTCACCCGTACGCCTCGAGGAACTACTAGTCCATCTTGACATCCCTTCCAATTTAGATCTGGACAGTGGACTTAAACCCAAATCTTCCTTTGTCCCAATTCTATCTCCGGATAACTGTATTGACGTTTTCTACAAAGCAGTAAGCACGGAACTTTTCCAACTTGAGGACAGACTTGGGACACGCCCGCATAGATATAAGAACAACTTGACACATAGTGAATGTATGGCTTTGCAGGAACTTTCCAGACGCACAGATCTAGTAATCAAAGAAGCAGACAAAGGGGGCAATGTAGTAGTCATGGATAGATCAGACTACATCTTTGAAATCGATAGACAACTGAGTGACACACATGCCTATATTGCTGTCCAGTCCAACCCTCTCCCTGACATCTCCATTCGAATAGAAAGCAAACTTACCCATTGGAAGAATCTGTGTCTCCTATCTGACCTTGAATATAGGTACTTGCGAGTTACAGCACCCCGAGCACCCTGTATTTACATCCTACCCAAGGTACACAAAACAGATGGGTTTCCTCCTGGTAGGCCCATCATTTCGGGACTTGGGTCTCCCACTGAACACATCTCTGAATACATTGACTCGTTTCTCCAACCCTTGGTTCGTAACCTTCCATCCTACATCCAGGACACTAGGGATCTGCTCTGCAAACTGGAGGACATTGAATGGACAGAAGAATGCACATTTGTCTGCCTAGATGTCAGCTCGCTCTACACATCAATCCCACTTGAAAGGGGGCTTGAGATGCTGTCCAAGACTCTCAGCTTACGAGATGCCACCCTATTTGAACACACCTGTATGCTCCTCGACCTTACGCGCTTGGTACTTGAGAACAATGTATTTTTACACAATGGTAACTGGTACCGTCAATGCCAGGGTGTAGCTATGGGTGCAAAATTTTCTCCATCTTATGCCAATCTATACATGGGACAGTTTGAATTAATACATTTGTGGTCCAAATGCCCGAAACACATTACCCAGCACATTCTCTACTGGGGCAGATACATTGACGACATTCTAGCTATCTGGACGGGCAACGCCTCTGACCTTGACACACTAATCCAACATCTCAACACCAATGATTTCAACTTAAATTTCACACATAAGGTGGACCGCATCCAAATCGAATTCCTAGACCTTCTCCTTTACATCACCAACCATAAGATCACCTCTAGACTATACAGGAAACCAACTGCGTGTAACTCTATCCTACATGCGCAGAGCGCTCACCCACTGACACAAAACAGAGCTATTCCCTATGGGGAAATGATCAGAGTTCGACGCAACTGTACTGACCCTGACATCTTCCAACAAGAAATAAACAAACTAACACACCGCTTCCAAGCTCGCGGTTATACCAAGGAAGTAATTTCCACGGGAATTAAACGCATTTCCTCTAAAGACCAACACTCGCTTCTCATTAGGGGTTCCAAGAAACCACCTAGAACATCTAACAAACGTCCTATCTCCTTCATCACGAAATACAGTCCCGCCAGTAAAACCATACTCCGTGTCTTTAGAAAACATTGGCATCTACTAATACTGGACTCTTGTCTAAAGAGCTATATCAACAACTCTCCAACCATGACTCACAGCAGGGGACGTACACTCAGAAACATACTGTGCCCCAGTTTTCTCATGCCCCACACACAGACACACTCCTCTACTTGGTTTCCTAGTAAACCAAGGGGTTTCTTCAAATGTGGAAACTGTATCTCGTGCCAACTGGCTCTCAACAAGATCACTTCGTTCTCATACAATACGAGATTTACTCACAAAATCACGAGCTTTATTAACTGTAACACCAGATTTTCAGTCTACTGTTTGATTTGTGTGTGTGGATTGATTTACGTTGGCAGCACGGTACGCCCTTTGAAAGAAAGGATACAAGAACACGTAAGAGCTATCAGGAACTTTAACAGCACATACCCAATGGCCGTCCATTTTAACACTATGCCTGGCGAGAGGGATCTTATTAACATCAGGTTTCATGGTATCGCCCAGGTCACTCGTTCGCCTAGATTGGGGGACAGAACCAGGGACCTACGGAGATGTGAGGCTGGTTGGATTCTCAAACTCCGTGCAGTAGAGCATGGACTGAACACTGACCATGAACTGCATTTCTTCCTCACCTAGCTTTGTGATGTATGCCTTTGAGCTCCATGACTATTCACTGTATATGTTCAAGTGACTCATTTCCGATGGAACATGCATATAAATGTGCATCAAACTACTGCTATATGAACCTGCACATGTAACTATATTTACCTGCTATCCCTGCATTATTATGTGTGCATAAGGAGGTTTTCAACTACGCCTTAAATTGTATTTTGTGAAGTGTTATTACGTATGTTCTGCACACTTGTCTGCACTTGAGTTGTTAACCTTTATTCCAGTGTCCCTCTTGCTGCACCAATTGAATCAGGATACTTAAGTGGACATAGACTGATATTCCACAACTCACTCACAAATAGCATGTTAGGCGTTTTTCACTTTCCCTGTCTTCTCTAATCACACAGGGCAATTGGGTCTATTTCCAGCACTCCTGCTACTCGGCTTATTTCCTGCCCTCCTATGGCTGATTCGATTTCACCATTACAAAATGGCCGCCTCTTTCTTCCACATTATCGGTGTCTACTTGGGACGTTAAGTCAGCATAGTCCACCCTTCTTTTCGCTGACACGTTTTTCACATCCAATACGTGCGGGGCGCCTAGACCCCAGATGCGTTCTTTTCGAACAACAGACGAACCGAGCACTGCCAATAAGGTATATCGCTTTTCTACTAGCGTTTCAGACTCTAAGTTTGGTTTACTTTCACCATTACAAAATGGCCGCTTCTATCTTCCACAATATCGGCGTCTACTTGGGACGGTATAGTCAACATAGTCCTCCCTCTATTTCGCTGACACGAATTTCACATCAAATACGTACGGGGCGCTTAGACCCCAGACGCGTTCTTTTCGAACAATAGACGAACCGAGCACTGCCAACAAGGTAATTCGCTTTTCTACTAGCGTTTTAGATTCTTAGGTTGATTTACTTGCCCCCTCTTGGTTCGCGCTCACCACTTCTGCGCTTTACGAACCTTGTCATATAATTAGAGCCCGTTTGGTGGCACCTGATTTTTCTCTCCTTTACGGACCTCAGGCATTTTCATCACCCCCTTTTTCCTAAACCGCTACCCGGCAACTCACACCCGACTGTGTGCAGCTCCGTGTAGTCACTTCTAGGACGTTGTATGTTTATGCCATCTTAAATGGACACTAACTATGGGACCCAAGCTGTTTAACCTTTATGGCAGATTTTACTAAAGTCTGTACAACTGGATCTCCGGTAGCTCTGTCCAATTAGCTCCGGACACCCTGGATCAACAATAAACGCACGCCATTGTTCCCCGCCCTTTTTTCCTTAATTACACATCCTAGTTCCATGGCGAACCTTTACCGCTTATATACTTACCCTTTTTTTGGCTATGTCCAACTGTGCATTTCTTTAGATAACTAGCACTACCTCTGACTCAGTTATCAGCGCTTAGTACTCGCAACAACCTTCTACCAGGCCCCTGTTTCCCTCCCTTTTTTTGGTGCCTTTGGAGTTATCCTGCCATGGAGTTTCTCTGCATGAAGTATACGTGTATACCTTCTCTGTTTACTCCACCTTAGACTGCTTCATTTTTTAGGTACTCGTTTGGAGGCTTATCAGGGCTTCCTTGCCTTCTTCTTCGACTACTGGATGAACATATACTCTACTTGCCTGATCCAGTACACTCTTTCAACCTACCTACATACCAACTACGGTCGTACTTTCCTTGGCCGGACTGGCCCAGGTATGATTTTAAGAGCAGTGACTCATACCGTGTTTCACTACACACCGCGCTACACGGCACTTTCTTCTCTCATCAGTATTACAAACCTAGGTGGAACCCTTCCTTCCTTCTTAGCATCCACGGTTTCAAGTCCACTATATAGCACCCGGGCTTTTTTGGTCTACATTTTCAATACCTATCCTTTGGAACTTCCTATGCTTCTTAACTTTCACCGGATGATTTTGGATGTCCAATTCACTTTCTTCTCTTTCCTCTCTCACCTCGTAACCGATAGTAGACACATATGAGAACATAGTCTGCCATGCCAATCACTTTCTTTTCACTAACGTGTGCATGTTCACACATTTTAAGATAAGCGGATCACGGGTATAATCCATTTCTTTCATTTGCATATACGTAAAGTACTATACGACACTTAGTATTGATTATTGTTTTGCAGCCTTGATAAAGTCACTGTTGTGACGAAACACGTGTTGGCTGTTCTTCTGCAAAAATGAAAACTCACCTATGACAAACGCTGTCTTAAGGATTAAAGACTTTGATCAACACCAACTTGGAATCAGTGCTTTCTTCTCCGCTTCTGGATCTACATTACCAGGGACACATTCTCCCATTGATCTTACTGGACTGTACTCCTCTGAGTGCCTGGTCAATCTGTAGCAATTATCATTGTGTATCTGGGTACACAATTTTCAGTGCCCATTGGGTAGTTGGGCACTCGACCAACATGGCACCAATTTCTCGTATCTCTGACTTTGATATCCAATACAAACTGTAACGTTACGGAGGTGCGGCACCTTGACCGCCACTACCCCTTTTCATTGTGTGTTTACTTGGCTTTGTCCAACGTGTGGTCGGCTGCACTCCGGTTATTGTGACACTTGCCTTACTTTATATTTTTTCTGTACACTATTTGTTTACTCCCTACCAGGTTCCCAGGCATGGCCTCTTTTGACGACAACAGGGATGTCCTAGCTGCTGAACTATTTTCCCAAAAATCCCTGACTGCACATACTTTGAACTCCATACCACCCAAAGAAGGGCTTAAGCACAAGTTTATTAAACTAGAACGATTAAAAAAACAGAGCTAGCTCATTGGTGGGACATCACGACTCTCAAAAGATATCTGGAACTCAAACAGATCACTAGGGGGCTAAGGGTCATAATATTTCCCTCATTTGAAGACCTTGACCCAAATTTACTTGGGGAGTGGGAACACCTTATCTCCTCTGCGTCATTCGGCATGATCAACATTCTTATCAAACATGCTGATAGGAAACGTAATAAACTACTTTTGGACATAGCTTCTCTAGAAGAAGAAATCAAGAGTCTAAACCTTACGGAAGCCACTGATAAAAACTACACCATAATGAGAGACATACTAAATGGGTACCAACTATATGTAAAAGACAAGAAGATGAGAAAGCTCATCAGGGACGAGAATGACTATAGTAGCGGCAGAATATACACTTTTGCACGCAAATTCGATCAGATAAATAGAGACACCAACAAGCCCAACTCGAATGCCACTCCGGCAAGTGCCATTTCAGATAGCCTGTCTGATATTTCAAACCTTTCCAGCGATGGCACAGACACTCCCTTGAACAGACCCATTGACAACACAGCCCCCACCAATGCCTCTCTCCAAACGAATTCTTTTTTAGAGGAATTAGGACGATACAGAAGAGGGATACGGCAGGGTTTCAACAGACCAGGCACAAACCGAAACCCACCCGGAGGGGAGGTCTCAAACACAACAAACAACACAAGGGGGGGCGTCACAACACGATCCACCGCGAGGAATCAGAAGTCCTAACTAGCAAACCAGACCATGCTACATTAAAAGCAATGGATGACTCAGTGCAAGTCATCAACCTATCAAGTTCTTGTTTGTCTACTAACGAAATAAAGGTCCTACAAAAAGGTCTGGGCTTCTGTCCTACTTCAATGCCCAATTACACCAACATTCACATTGACCTTTTCAAATTTGTACGTAACCTTAAACTAAAGACATTTTTTCACAACAAAATTGGCACCACCAAAGACTCAACTACACCCACACCAACCAGCAATAAATCCATTAAAGATCTGCAAGACATACAGACAATACTCTCACTGGACAACCCCTCTCTCTCACCCGTACGCCTCGAGGAACTACTAGTCCATCTTGACATCCCTTCCAATTTAGATCTGGACAGTGGACTTAAACCCAAATCTTCCTTTGTCCCAATTCTATCTCCGGATAACTGTATTGACGTTTTCTACAAAGCAGTAAGCACGGAACTTTTCCAACTTGAGGACAGACTTGGGACACGCCCGCATAGATATAAGAACAACTTGACACATAGTGAATGTATGGCTTTGCAGGAACTTTCCAGACGCACAGATCTAGTAATCAAAGAAGCAGACAAAGGGGGCAATGTAGTAGTCATGGATAGATCAGACTACATCTTTGAAATCGATAGACAACTGAGTGACACACATGCCTATATTGCTGTCCAGTCCAACCCTCTCCCTGACATCTCCATTCGAATAGAAAGCAAACTTACCCATTGGAAGAATCTGTGTCTCCTATCTGACCTTGAATATAGGTACTTGCGAGTTACAGCACCCCGAGCACCCTGTATTTACATCCTACCCAAGGTACACAAAACAGATGGGTTTCCTCCTGGTAGGCCCATCATTTCAGGACTTGGGTCTCCCACTGAACACATCTCTGAATACATTGACTCGTTTCTCCAACCCTTGGTTCGTAACCTTCCATCCTACATCCAGGACACTAGGGATCTGCTCTGCAAACTGGAGGACATTGAATGGACAGAAGAATGCACATTTGCCTGCCTAGATGTCAGCTCGCTCTACACATCAATCCCACTTGAAAGGGGGCTTGAGATGCTGTCCAAGACTCTCAGCTTACGAGATGCCACCCTATTTGAACACACCTGTATGCTCCTCGACCTTACGCGCTTGGTACTTGAGAACAATGTCTTTTTACACAATGGTAACTGGTACCGTCAATGCCAGGATGTAGCTATGGGTGCAAAATGTTCTCCATCTTATGCCAATCTATACATGGGACAGTTTGAATTAATACATTTGTGGTCCAAATGCCCGAAACACATTACCCAGCACATTCTCTACTGGGGCAGATACATTGACGACATTCTAGCTATCTGGACGGGCAACGCCTCTGACCTTGACACACTAATCCAACATCTCAACACCAATGATTTCAACTTAAATTTCACACATAAGGTGGACCGCATCCAAATCGAATTCCTAGACCTTCTCCTTTACATCACCAACCATAAGATCACCTCTAGACTATACAGGAAACCAACTGCGTGTAACTCTATCCTACATGCGCAGAGCGCTCACCCACTGACACAAAACAGAGCTATTCCCTATGGGGAAATGATCAGAGTTCGACGCAACTGTACTGACCCTGACATCTTCCAACAAGAAATAAACAAACTAACACACTGCTTCCAAGCTCGCGGTTATACCAAGGAAGTAATTTCCACGGGAATTAAACGCATTTCCTCTAAAGACCAACACTCGCTTCTCATTAGGGGTTCCAAGAAACCACCTAGAACATCTAACAAACGTCCTATCTCCTTCATCACGAAATACAGTCCCGCCAGTAAAACCATACTCCGTGTCCTTAGAAAACATTGGCATCTACTACTACTGGACTCTTGTCTAAAGAGCTATATCAACAACTCTCCAACCATGACTCACAGCAGGGGACGTACACTCAGAAACATACTGTGCCCCAGTTTTCTCATGCCCCACACACAGACACACTCCTCTACTTGGTTTCCTAGTAAACCAAGGGGTTTCTTCAAATGTGGAAACTGTATCTCGTGCCAACTGGCTCTCAACAAGATCACTTCGTTCTCATACAATACGAGATTTACTCACAAAATCACGAGCTTTATTAACTGTAACACCAGATTTTCAGTCTACTGTTTGATTTGTGTGTGTGGATTGATTTACGTTGGCAGCATGGTACGCCCTTTGAAAGAAAGGATACAAGAACACGTAAGAGCTATCAGGAACTTTAACAGCACATACCCAATGGCCGTCCATTTTAACACTATGCATGGCGAGAGGGATCTTATTAACATCAGGTTTCATGGTATCGCCCAGGTCACTGGTTCGCCTAGATTGGGGGACAGAACCAGGGACCTACGGAGATGTGAGGCTGGTTGGATTCTCAAACTCCGTGCAGTAGAGCATGGACTGAACACTGACCATGAACTGCATTTCTTCCTCACCTAGCTTTGTGATGTATGCCTTTGAGCTCCATGACTATTCACTGTATATGTTCAAGTGACTCATTTCCGATGGAACATGCATATAAATGTGCATCAAACTACTGCTATATGAACCTGCACATGTAACTATATTTACCTGCTATCCATGCATTATTATGTGTGCATAAGGAGGTTTTCAACTACGCCTTAAATTGTATTTTGTGAAGTGTTATTACGTATGTTCTGCACACTTGTCTGCACTTGAGTTGTTAACCTTTATTCCAGTGTCCCTCTTGCTGCACCAATTGAATCAGGATACTTAAGTGGACATAGACTGATATTCCACAACTCACTCACAAATAGCATGTTAGGCGTTTTTCACTTTCCCTGTCTTCTCTAATCACACAGGGCAATTGGGTCTATTTCCAGCACTCCTGCTACTCGGCTTATTTCCTGCCCTCCTATGGCTGATTCGATTTCACCATTACAAAATGGCCGCCTCTTTCTTCCACATTATCGGTGTCTACTTGGGACGTTAAGTCAGCATAGTCCACCCTTCTTTTCGCTGACACGTTTTTCACATCCAATACGTGCGGGGCGCCTAGACCACAGACGCGTTCTTTTCGAACAACAGACGAACCGAGCACTGCCAATAAGGTATATCGCTTTTCTACTAGCGTTTCAGACTCTAAGTTTGGTTTACTTTCACCATTACAAAATGGCCGCTTCTATCTTCCACAATATCGGCGTCTACTTGGGACGGTATAGTCAACATAGTCCTCCCTCTATTTCGCTGACACGAATTTCACTTCAAATACGTACGGGGCGCTTAGACCCCAGACGCGTTCTTTTCGAACAATAGACGAACCGAGCACTGCCAACAAGGTAATTCGCTTTTCTACTAGCGTTTTAGATTCTTAGGTTGGTTTACTTGCCCCCTCTTGGTTCGCGCTCACCACTTCTGCGCTTTACGAACCGTGTCATATAATTAGAGCCCGTTTGGTGGCACCTGATTTTTCTCTCCTTTACGGACCTCAGGCATTTTCATCACCCCCTTTTTCCTAAACCGCTACCCGGCAACTCACACCCGACTGTGTGCAGCTCCGTGTAGTCACTTCTAGGACGTTGTATGTTTATGCCATCTTAAATGGACACTAACTATGGGACCCAAGCTGTTTAACCTTTATGGCAGATTTTACTAAAGTCTGTACAACTGGATCTCCGGTAGCTCTGTCCAATTAGCTCCGGACACCCTGGATCAACAATAAACGCACGCCATTGTTCCCCGCCCTTTTTTCCTTAATTACACATCCTAGTTCCATGGCGAACCTTTACCGCTTATATACTTACCCTTTTTTTGGCTATGTCCAACTGTGCATTTCTTTAGATAACTAGCACTACCTCTGACTCAGTTATCAGCGCTTAGTACTCGCAACAACCTTCTACCAGGCCCCTGTTTCCCTCCCTTTTTTTGGTGCCTTTGGAGTTATCCTGCCATGGAGTTTCTCTGCATGAAGTATACGTGTATACCTTCTCTGTATACTCCACCTTAGACTGCTTCATTTTTTAGGTACTCGTTTGGAGGCTTATCAGGGCTTCCTTGCCTTCTTCTTCGACTACTGGTTGAACATATACTCTACTTGCCTGATCCAGTACACTCTTTCAACCTACCTACATACCAACTACGGTCGTACTTTCCTTGGCCGGACTGGCCCAGGTATGATTTTAAGAGCAGTGACTCATACCGTGTTTCACTACACACCGCGCTACACAGCACTTTCTTCTCTCATCAGTATTAGAAACCTAGGTGGAACCCTTCCTTCCTTCTTAGCATCCACGGTTTCAAGTCCACTATATAGCACCCAGGCTTTTTTGGTCTACATTTTCAATACCTATCCTTTGGAACTTCCTATGCTTCTTAACTTTCACTGTATGATTTTGGATGTCCAATTCACTTTCTTCTCTTTCCTCTCTCACCTCGTAACCGATAGTAGACACATATGAGAACATAGTCTGCCATGCCAATCACTTTCTTTTCACTAACGTGTGCATGTTCACACATTTTAAGATAAGCGGATCACGGGCATAATCCATTTCTTTCATTTGCATATACGTAAAGTACTATACAACACTTAGTATTGATTATTGTTTTGCAGCCTTGATAAAGTCACTGTTGTGACGAAACACGTGTTGGCTGTTCTTCTGCAAAAATGAAAACTCACCTATGACAAATGCTGTCTTAAGGATTAAAGACTTTGATCAACATCAACTTGGAATCAGTGCTTTCTTCTCCGCTTCTGGATCTACATTACCAGGGACACATTCTCCCATTGATCTTACTGGACTGTACTCCTCTGAGTGCCTGGTCAATCTGTAGCAATTATCATTGTGTATCTGGGTACACAATTTTCAGTGCCCATTGGGTAGTTGGGCACTCGACCAACATGGCACCAATTTCTTGTATCTCTGACTTTGATATCCAATACAAACTGTAACGTTACGGAGGTGCGGCACCTTGACCGCCACTACCCCTTTTCATTGTGTGTTTACTTGGCTTTGTCCAAAGTGTGGTCGGCTGCACTCCGGTTATTGTGACACTTGCCTTACTTTATATTTTTTCTGTACACTATTTGTTTACTCCCTACCAGGTTCCCAGGCATGGCCTCTTTTGACGACAACAGGGATGTCCTAGCTGCTGAACTATTTTCCCAAAAATCCCTGACTGCACATACTTTGAACTCCATACCACCCAAAGAAGGGCTTAAGCATAAGTTTATTAAACTAGAACGATTAAAAAAACAGGAGCTAGCTCGTTGGTGGGACATCACGACTCTCAAAAGATATCTGGAACTCAAACAGATCCCTAGGGGGCTAAGGGTCATAATATTTCCCTCATTTGAAGACCTTGACCCGGATTTACTTGGGGAGTGGGAACACCTTATCTCCTCTGCGTCATTCGGCATGATCAACATTCTTCTCAAACATGCTGATAGGAAACGTAATAAACTACTTTTGGACATAGCTTCTCTAGAAGAAGAAATCAAGAGTCTAAACCTTACGGAAGCCACTGATAAAAACTACACCATAATGAGAGACATACTAAATGGGTACCAACTATATGTAAAAGACAAGAAGATGAGAAAGCTCATCAGGGACGAGAATGACTATAGTAGCGGCAGAATATACACTTTTGCACGCAAATTCGATCAGATAAATAGAGACACCAACAAGCCCAACTCGAATGCCACTCCGGCAAGTGCCATTTCAGATAGCCTGTCTGATATTTCCAACCTTTCCAGCGACGGCACAGACACTCCCTTGAACAGACCCATTGACAACACAGCCCCCACCAATGCCTCTCTCCAAACGAATTCTTTTTTAGAGGAATTAGGACGATACAGAAGAGGGATACGGCAGGGTTTCAACAGACCAGGCACAAACCGAAACCCACCCGGAGGGGAGGTCTCAAACACAACAAACAACACAAGGGGGGGCGTCACAACATGATCCACCGCGAGGAATCAGAAGTCCTAACTAGCAAACCAGACCATGCTACATTAAAAGCAATGGATGACTCAGTGCAAGTCATCAACCTATCAAGTTCTTGTTTGTCTACTAACGAAATAAAGGTCCTACAAAAAGGTCTGGGCTTCTGTCCTACTTCAATGCCCAATTACACCAACATTCACATCGATCTTTTCAAATTTGTACGTAACCTTAAACTAAAGAAATTTTTTCACAACAAAATTGGCACCACCAAAGACTCACCTACACCCACACCAACCAGTAATAAATCCATTAAAGATCTGCAAGACATACAGACAATACTCTCACTGGACAACCCCTCTCTCTCACCCGTACGCCTCGAGGAACTACTAGTCCATCTTGACATCCCTTCCAATTTAGATCTGGACAGTGGACTTAAACCCAAATCTTCCTTTGTCCCAATTCTATCTCCGGATAACTGTATTGACGTTTTCTACAAAGCAGTAAGCACGGAACTTTTCCAACTTGAGGACAGACTTGGGACACGCCCGCATAGATATAAGAACAACTTGACACATAGTGAATGTATGGCTTTGCAGGAACTTTCCAGACGCACAGATCTAGTAATCAAAGAAGCAGACAAAGGGGGCAATGTAGTAGTCATGGATAGATCAGACTACATCTTTGAAATCGATAGACAACTGAGTGACACACATGCCTATATTGCTGTCCAGTCCAACCCTCTCCCTGACATCTCCATTCGAATAGAAAGCAAACTTACCCATTGGAAGAATCTGTGTCTCCTATCTGACCTTGAATATAGGTACTTGCGAGTTACAGCACCCCGAGCACCCTGTATTTACATCCTACCCAAGGTACACAAAACAGATGGGTTTCCTCCTGGTAGGCCCATCATTTCGGGACTTGGGTCTCCCACTGAACACATCTCTGAATACATTGACTCGTTTCTCCAACCCTTGGTTCGTAACCTTCCATCCTACATCCAGGACACTAGGGATCTGCTCTGCAAACTGGAGGACATTGAATGGACAGAAGAATGCACATTTGTCTGCCTAGATGTCAGCTCGCTCTACACATCAATCCCACTTGAAAGGGGGCTTGAGATGCTGTCCAAGACTCTCAGCTTACGAGATGCCACCCTATTTGAACACACCTGTATGCTCCTCGACCTTACGCGCTTGGTACTTGAGAACAATGTATTTTTACACAATGGTAACTGGTACCGTCAATGCCAGGGTGTAGCTATGGGTGCAAAATTTTCTCCATCTTATGCCAATCTATACATGGGACAGTTTGAATTAATACATTTGTGGTCCAAATGCCCGAAACACATTACCCAGCACATTCTCTACTGGGGCAGATACATTGACGACATTCTAGCTATCTGGACGGGCAACGCCTCTGACCTTGACACACTAATCCAACATCTCAACACCAATGATTTCAACTTAAATTTCACACATAAGGTGGACCGCATCCAAATCGAATTCCTAGACCTTCTCCTTTACATCACCAACCATAAGATCACCTCTAGACTATACAGGAAACCAACTGCGTGTAACTCTATCCTACATGCACAGAGCGCTCACCCACTGACACAAAACAGAGCTATTCCCTATGGGGAAATGATCAGAGTTCGACGCAACTGTACTGACCCTGACATCTTCCAACAAGAAATAAACAAACTAACACACCGCTTCCAAGCTCGCGGTTATACCAAGGAAGTAATTTCCACGGGAATTAAACGCATTTCCTCTAAAGACCAACACTCGCTTCTCATTAGGGGTTCCAAGAAACCACCTAGAACATCTAACAAACGTCCTATCTCCTTCATCACGAAATACAGTCCCGTCAGTAAAACCCTACTCCGTGTCTTTAGAAAACATTGGCATCTACTACTACTGGACTCTTGTCTAAAGAGCTATATCAACAACTCTCCAACCATGACTCACAGCAGGGGACGTACACTCAGAAACATACTGTGCCCCAGTTTTCTCATGCCCCACACACAGACACACTCCTCTACTTGGTTTCCTAGTAAACCAAGGGGTTTCTTCAAATGTGGAAACTGTATCTCGTGCCAACTGGCTCTCAACAAGATCACTTCGTTCTCATACAATACGAGATTTACTCACAAAATCACGAGCTTTATTAACTGTAACACCAGATTTTCAGTCTACTGTTTGATTTGTGTGTGTGGATTGATTTACGTTGGCAGCACGGTACGCCCTTTGAAAGAAAGGATACAAGAACACGTAAGAGCTATCAGGAACTTTAACAGCACATACCCAATGGCCGTCCATTTTAACACTATGCCTGGCGAGAGGGATCTTATTAACATCAGGTTTCATGGTATCGCCCAGGTCACTTGTTCGCCTAGATTGGGGGACAGAACCAGGGACCTACGGAGATGTGAGGCTGGTTGGATTCTCAAACTCCGTGCAGTAGAGCATGGACTGAACACTGACCATGAACTGCATTTCTTCCTCACCTAGCTTTGTGATGTATGCCTTTGAGCTCCATGACTATTCACTGTATATGTTCAAGTGACTCATTTCCGATGGAACATGCATATAAATGTGCATCAAACTACTGCTATATGAACCTGCACATGTAACTATATTTACCTGCTATCCCTGCATTATTATGTGTGCATAAGGAGGTTTTCAACTACGCCTTAAATTGTATTTTGTGAAGTGTTATTACGTATGTTCTGCACACTTGTCTGCACTTGAGTTGTTAACCTTTATTCCAGTGTCCCTCTTGCTGCACCAATTGAATCAGGATACTTAAGTGGACATAGACTGATATTCCACAACTCACTCACAAATAGCATGTTAGGCGTTTTTCACTTTCCCTGTCTTCTCTAATCACACAGGGCAATTGGGTCTATTTCCAGCACTCCTGCTACTCGGCTTATTTCCTGCCCTCCTATGGCTGATTCGATTTCACCATTACAAAATGGCCGCCTCTTTCTTCCACATTATCGGTGTCTACTTGGGACGTTAAGTCAGCATAGTCCACCCTTCTTTTCGCTGACACGTTTTTCACATCCAATACGTGCGGGGCGCCTAGACCCCAGACGCGTTCTTTTCGAACAACAGACGAACCGAGCACTGCCAATAAGGTATATCGCTTTTCTACTAGCGTTTCAGACTCTAAGTTTGGTTTACTTTCACCATTACAAAATGGCCGCTTCTATCTTCCACAATATCGGCGTCTACTTGGGACGGTATAGTCAACATAGTCCTCCCTCTATTTCGCTGACACGAATTTCACATCAAATACGTACGGGGCGCTTAGACCCCAGACGCGTTCTTTTCGAACAATAGACGAACCGAGCACTGCCAACAAGGTAATTCGCTTTTCTACTAGCGTTTTAGATTCTTAGGTTGATTTACTTGCCCCCTCTTGGTTCGCGCTCACCACTTCTGCGCTTTACGAACCTTGTCATATAATTAGAGCCCGTTTGGTGGCACCTGATTTTTCTCTCCTTTACGGACCTCAGGCATTTTCATCACCCCCTTTTTCCTAAACCGCTACCCGGCAACTCACACCCGACTGTGTGCAGCTCCGTGTAGTCACTTCTAGGACGTTGTATGTTTATGCCATCTTAAATGGACACTAACTATGGGACCCAAGCTGTTTAACCTTTATGGCAGATTTTACTAAAGTCTGTACAACTGGATCTCCGGTAGCTCTGTCCAATTAGCTCCGGACACCCTGGATCAACAATAAACGCACGCCATTGTTCCCCGCCCTTTTTTCCTTAATTACACATCCTAGTTCCATGGCGAACCTTTACCGCTTATATACTTACCCTTTTTTTGGCTATGTCCAACTGTGCATTTCTTTAGATAACTAGCACTACCTCTGACTCAGTTATCAGCGCTTAGTACTCGCAACAACCTTCTACCAGGCCCCTGTTTCCCTCCCTTTTTTTGGTGCCTTTGGAGTTATCCTGCCATGGAGTTTCTCTGCATGAAGTATACGTGTATACCTTCTCTGTTTACTCCACCTTAGACTGCTTCATTTTTTAGGTACTCGTTTGGAGGCTTATCAGGGCTTCCTTGCCTTCTTCTTCGACTACTGGATGAACATATACTCTACTTGCCTGATCCAGTACACTCTTTCAACCTACCTACATACCAACTACGGTCGTACTTTCCTTGGCCGGACTGGCCCAGGTATGATTTTAAGAGCAGTGACTCATACTGTGTTTCACTACACACCGCGCTACACGGCACTTTCTTCTCTCATCAGTATTACAAACCTAGGTGGAACCCTTCCTTCCTTCTTAGCATCCACGGTTTCAAGTCCACTATATAGCACCCGGGCTTTTTTGGTCTACATTTTCAATACCTATCCTTTGGAACTTCCTATGCTTCTTAACTTTCACCGGATGATTTTGGATGTCCAATTCACTTTCTTCTCTTTCCTCTCTCACCTCGTAACCGATAGTAGACACATATGAGAACATAGTCTGCCATGCCAATCACTTTCTTTTCACTAACGTGTGCATGTTCACACATTTTAAGATAAGCGGATCACGGGTATAATCCATTTCTTTCATTTGCATATACGTAAAGTACTATACGACACTTAGTATTGATTATTGTTTTGCAGCCTTGATAAAGTCACTGTTGTGACGAAACACGTGTTGGCTGTTCTTCTGCAAAAATGAAAACTCACCTATGACAAACGCTGTCTTAAGGATTAAAGACTTTGATCAACACCAACTTGGAATCAGTGCTTTCTTCTCCGCTTCTGGATCTACATTACCAGGGACACATTCTCCCATTGATCTTACTGGACTGTACTCCTCTGAGTGCCTGGTCAATCTGTAGCAATTATCATTGTGTATCTGGGTACACAATTTTCAGTGCCCATTGGGTAGTTGGGCACTCGACCAACATGGCACCAATTTCTCGTATCTCTGACTTTGATATCCAATACAAACTGTAACGTTACGGAGGTGCGGCACCTTGACCGCCACTACCCCTTTTCATTGTGTGTTTACTTGGCTTTGTCCAACGTGTGGTCGGCTGCACTCCGGTTATTGTGACACTTGCCTTACTTTATATTTTTTCTGTACACTATTTGTTTACTCCCTACCAGGTTCCCAGGCATGGCCTCTTTTGACGACAACAGGGATGTCCTAGCTGCTGAACTATTTTCCCAAAAATCCCTGACTGCACATACTTTGAACTCCATACCACCCAAAGAAGGGCTTAAGCACAAGTTTATTAAACTAGAACGATTAAAAAAACAGAGCTAGCTCATTGGTGGGACATCACGACTCTCAAAAGATATCTGGAACTCAAACAGATCACTAGGGGGCTAAGGGTCATAATATTTCCCTCATTTGAAGACCTTGACCCAAATTTACTTGGGGAGTGGGAACACCTTATCTCCTCTGCGTCATTCGGCATGATCAACATTCTTATCAAACATGCTGATAGGAAACGTAATAAACTACTTTTGGACATAGCTTCTCTAGAAGAAGAAATCAAGAGTCTAAACCTTACGGAAGCCACTGATAAAAACTACACCATAATGAGAGACATACTAAATGGGTACCAACTATATGTAAAAGACAAGAAGATGAGAAAGCTCATCAGGGACGAGAATGACTATAGTAGCGGCAGAATATACACTTTTGCACGCAAATTCGATCAGATAAATAGAGACACCAACAAGCCCAACTCGAATGCCACTCCGGCAAGTGCCATTTCAGATAGCCTGTCTGATATTTCCAACCTTTCCAGCGATGGCACAGACACTCCCTTGAACAGACCCATTGACAACACAGCCCCCACCAATGCCTCTCTCCAAACGAATTCTTTTTTAGAGGAATTAGGACGATACAGAAGAGGGATACGGCAGGGTTTCAACAGACCAGGCACAAACCGAAACCCACCCGGAGGGGAGGTCTCAAACACAACAAACAACACAAGGGGGGGCGTCACAACACGATCCACCGCGAGGAATCAGAAGTCCTAACTAGCAAACCAGACCATGCTACATTAAAAGCAATGGATGACTCAGTGCAAGTCATCAACCTATCAAGTTCTTGTTTGTCTACTAACGAAATAAAGGTCCTACAAAAAGGTCTGGGCTTCTGTCCTACTTCAATGCCCAATTACACCAACATTCACATCGACCTTTTCAAATTTGTACGTAACCTTAAACTAAAGAAATTTTTTCACAACAAAATTGGCACCACCAAAGACTCAACTACACCCACACCAACCAGCAATAAATCCATTAAAGATCTGCAAGACATACAGACAATACTCTCACTGGACAACCCCTCTCTCTCACCCGTACGCCTCGAGGAACTACTAGTCCATCTTGACATCCCTTCCAATTTAGATCTGGACAGTGGACTTAAACCCAAATCTTCCTTTGTCCCAATTCTATCTCCGGATAACTGTATTGACGTTTTCTACAAAGCAGTAAGCACGGAACTTTTCCAACTTGAGGACAGACTTGGGACACGCCCGCATAGATATAAGAACAACTTGACACATAGTGAATGTATGGCTTTGCAGGAACTTTCCAGACGCACAGATCTAGTAATCAAAGAAGCAGACAAAGGGGGCAATGTAGTAGTCATGGATAGATCAGACTACATCTTTGAAATCGATAGACAACTGAGTGACACACATGCCTATATTGCTGTCCAGTCCAACCCTCTCCCTGACATCTCCATTCGAATAGAAAGCAAACTTACCCATTGGAAGAATCTGTGTCTCCTATCTGACCTTGAATATAGGTACTTGCGAGTTACAGCACCCCGAGCACCCTGTATTTACATCCTACCCAAGGTACACAAAACAGATGGGTTTCCTCCTGGTAGGCCCATCATTTCGGGACTTGGGTCTCCCACTGAACACATCTCTGAATACATTGACTCGTTTCTCCAACCCTTGGTTCGTAACCTTCCATCCTACATCCAGGACACTAGGGATCTGCTCTGCAAACTGGAGGACATTGAATGGACAGAAGAATGCACATTTGTCTGCCTAGATGTCAGCTCGCTCTACACATCAATCCCACTTGAAAGGGGGCTTGAGATGCTGTCCAAGACTCTCAGCTTACGAGATGCCACCCTATTTGAACACACCTGTATGCTCCTCGACCTTACGCGCTTGGTACTTGAGAACAATGTATTTTTACACAATGGTAACTGGTACCGTCAATGCCAGGGTGTAGCTATGGGTGCAAAATTTTCTCCATCTTATGCCAATCCATACATGGGACAGTTTGAATTAATACATTTGTGGTCCAAATGCCCGAAACACATTACCCAGCACATTCTCTACTGGGGCAGATACATTGACGACATTCTAGCTATCTGGACGGGCAACGCCTCTGACCTTGACACACTAATCCAACATCTCAACACCAATGATTTCAACTTAAATTTCACACATAAGGTGGACCGCATCCAAATCGAATTCCTAGACCTTCTCCTTTACATCACCAACCATAAGATCACCTCTAGACTATACAGGAAACCAACTGCGTGTAACTCTATCCTACATGCGCAGAGCGCTCACCCACTGACACAAAACAGAGCTATTCCCTATGGGGAAATGATCAGAGTTCGACGCAACTGTACTGACCCTGACATCTTCCAACAAGAAATAAACAAACTAACACACCGCTTCCAAGCTCGCGGTTATACCAAGGAAGTAATTTCCACGGGAATTAAACGCATTTCCTCTAAAGACCAACACTCGCTTCTCATTAGGGGTTGCAAGAAACCACCTAGAACATCTAACAAACGTCCTATCTCCTTCATCACGAAATACAGTCCCGCCAGTAAAACCATACTCCGTGTCTTTAGAAAACATTGGCATCTACTACTACTGGACTCTTGTCTAAAGAGCTATATCAACAACTCTCCAACCATGACTCACAGCAGGGGACGTACACTCAGAAACATACTGTGCCCCAGTTTTCTCATGCCCCACACACAGACACACTCCTCTACTTGGTTTCCTAGTAAACCAAGGGGTTTCTTCAAATGTGGAAACTGTATCTCGTGCCAACTGGCTCTCAACAAGATCACTTCGTTCTCATACAATACGAGATTTACTCACAAAATCACAAGCTTTATTAACTGTAACACCAGATTTTCAGTCTACTGTTTGATTTGTGTGTGTGGATTGATTTACGTTGGCAGCATGGTACGCCCTTTGAAAGAAAGGATACAAGAACACGTAAGAGCTATCAGGAACTTTAACAGCACATACCCAATGGCCGTCCATTTTAACACTATGCATGGCGAGAGGGATCTTATTAACATCAGGTTTCATGGTATCGCCCAGGTCACTGGTTCGCCTAGATTGGGGGACAGAACCAGGGACCTACGGAGATGTGAGGCTGGTTGGATTCTCAAACTCCGTGCAGTAGAGCATGGACTGAACACTGACCATGAACTGCATTTCTTCCTCACCTAGCTTTGTGATGTATGCCTTTGAGCTCCATGACTATTCACTGTATATGTTCAAGTGACTCATTTCCGATGGAACATGCATATAAATGTGCATCAAACTACTGCTATATGAACCTGCACATGTAACTATATTTACCTGCTATCCATGCATTATTATGTGTGCATAAGGAGGTTTTCAACTACGCCTTAAATTGTATTTTGTGAAGTGTTATTACGTATGTTCTGCACACTTGTCTGCACTTGAGTTGTTAACCTTTATTCCAGTGTCCCTCTTGCTGCACCAATTGAATCAGGATACTTAAGTGGACATAGACTGATATTCCACAACTCACTCACAAATAGCATGTTAGGCGTTTTTCACTTTCCCTGTCTTCTCTAATCACACAGGGCAATTGGGTCTATTTCCAGCACTCCTGCTACTCGGCTTATTTCCTGCCCTCCTATGGCTGATTCGATTTCACCATTACAAAATGGCCGCCTCTTTCTTCCACATTATCGGTGTCTACTTGGGACGTTAAGTCAGCATAGTCCACCCTTCTTTTCGCTGACACGTTTTTCACATCCAATACGTGCGGGGCGCCTAGACCCCAGACGCGTTCTTTTCGAACAACAGACGAACCGAGCACTGCCAATAAGGTATATCGCTTTTCTACTAGCGTTTCAGACTCTAAGTTTGGTTTACTTTCACCATTACAAAATGGCCGCTTCTATCTTCCACAATATCGGCGTCTACTTGGGACGGTATAGTCAACATAGTCCTCCCTCTATTTCGCTGACACGAATTTCACATCAAATACGTACGGGGCGCTTAGACCCCAGACGCGTTCTTTTCGAACAATAGACGAACCAAGCACTGCCAACAAGGTAATTCGCTTTTCTACTAGCGTTTTAGATTCTTAGGTTGGTTTACTTGCCCCCTCTTGGTTCGCGCTCACCACTTCTGCGCTTTACGAACCTTGTCATATAATTAGAGCCCGTTTGGTGGCACCTGATTTTTCTCTCCTTTACGGACCTCAGGCATTTTCATCACCCCCTTTTTCCTAAACCGCTACCCGGCAACTCACACCCGACTGTGTGCAGCTCCGTGTAGTCACTTCTAGGACGTTGTATGTTTATGCCATCTTAAATGGACACTAACTATGGGACCCAAGCTGTTTAACCTTTATGGCAGATTTTACTAAAGTCTGTACAACTGGATCTCCGGTAGCTCTGTCCAATTAGCTCCGGACACCCTGGATCAACAATAAACGCACGCCATTGTTCCCCGCCCTTTTTTCCTTAATTACACATCCTAGTTCCATGGCGAACCTTTACCGCTTATATACTTACCCTTTTTTTGGCTATGTCCAACTGTGCATTTCTTTAGATAACTAGCACTACCTCTGACTCAGTTATCAGCGCTTAGTACTCGCAACAACCTTCTACCAGGCCCCTGTTTCCCTCCCTTTTTTTGGTGCCTTTGGAGTTATCCTGCCATGGAGTTTCTCTGCATGAAGTATACGTGTATACCTTCTCTGTATACTCCACCTTAGACTGCTTCATTTTTTAGGTACTCGTTTGGAGGCTTATCAGGGCTTCCTTGCCTTCATCTTCGACTACTGGATGAACATATACTCTACTTGCCTGATCCAGTACACTCTTTCAACCTACCTACATACCAACTACGGTCGTACTTTCCTTGGCCGGACTGGCCCAGGTATGATTTTAAGAGCAGTGACTCATACCGTGTTTCACTACACACCGCGCTACACGGCACTTTCTTCTCTCATCAGTATTAGAAACCTAGGTGGAACCCTTCCTTCCTTCTTAGCATCCACGGTTTCAAGTCCACTATATAGCACCCAGGCTTTTTTGGTCTACATTTTCGATACCTATCCTTTGGAACTTCCTATGCTTCTTAACTTTCACTGGATGATTTTGGATGTCCAATTCACTTTCTTCTCTTTCCTCTCTCACCTCGTAACCGATAGTAGACACATATGGGAACATAGTCTGCCATGCCAATCACTTTCTTTTCACTAACGTGTGCATGTTCACACATTTTAAGATAAGCGGATCACGGGCATAATCCATTTCTTTCATTTGCATATACGTAAAGTACTATACGACACTTAGTATTGATTATTGTTTTGCAGCCTTGATAAAGTCACTGTTGTGACGAAACACGTGTTGGCTGTTCTTCTGCAAAAATGAAAACTCACCTATGACAAACGCTGTCTTAAGGATTAAAGACTTTGATCAACACCAACTTGGAATCAGTGCTTTCTTCTCCGCTTCTGGATCTACATTACCAGGGACACATTCTCCCATTGATCTTACTGGACTGTACTCCTCTGAGTGCCTGGTCAATCTGTAGCAATTATCATTGTGTATCTGGGTACACAATTTTCAGTGCCGATTGGGTAGTTGGGCACTCGACCAACATGGCACCAATTTCTCGTATCTCTGACTTTGATATCCAATACAAACTGTAACGTTACGGAGGTGCGGCACCTTGACCGCCACTACCCCTTTTCATTGTGTGTTAAAGGACTCAGGTGAGCTGGGCTTTGACAGGATCTGAATAAATCAGTTTTGTATCAGTTAGCAAAATTTTCCTAATTTGTGCCAGAGGTATTTTAAAATAATACGTCTCTGCTTTTCTTGTGTCATGCCCAGAAAAGTATGTAAATTTATCACTATAGTACTTTGGGCTCCCCACCGGTGGTCAAGAACAGTGTTCCCACTGTGTGTAGTTTAATACTGGCCTGTATCTAATGGCAAGGTGTAGGTAGAATGTCCCCGATTGTTATAGCAGAACAATTCCCCATAATTCATTGTATATTCATATACATCATTACTTTCAAAGGCGGAATAGTCCTTCATTTCAGTTAGCATGGAATCAACTGTTTGGACATCCCAATCATCAGAGACAATATCAGGTGTAAATACATCAGTCATTGAAATTTTTAACACGTATGGTATTTGAATAATTTCTGTAGGCCCGTATATATCGAATGGAACTTTGTCCCATACAATCCCATCAGAAATCGGTATTGCTGTAACATTTACAGGGGACAAGTCTCTTCGGACCTTATGTGAAGAATGATTTGGAGTTAAAACTTCATCAACAGGCTCCAGAGAGGAGCGATCAGGAATATAGTGACCATTTATAAGCAAAAAGAAAACAGTCACAAAAGCAAGCTATAAAAATAATGCAAAAAATGTCAAACAGAACCATAAATAGTTCCATGGGTATTTCAAATAGTTCTTTTTAAGCCATTGATACAGCTTACTTCTTTTTAGAAACAGTGTCAATCACAGTAGTGGATGAATCTGAAGAAAAATCATCAATGTCAATGAAATAGCCAGAGGCAGTCTCTGCAAACACGGGAGCCGGTGCACCATCTGTACGCTGGTCCACTTCACCTGGGGGCTCTTGGTAGACAGTGTTGTTAGTCTGTGATGTGTTTGTGTAAAAAACTGCTAGATCTTGAACCGGGGTGGTCACTGAAGTAGTGACAGGAACTAGCAAGAGTTCATTTTCCGCCCTCCCCATGGTCAAGGAGGTGTCTTGAACAGCATTTGACATTGCTGCATAGTCTGTAGTATTGTTGTTCCTTCTAATATGTAGATATATGTCCTGTTGGGTAGTGAGAGGGGATCGGGAACCACCCAAGGGACCTCTTGGTCTACTGTGAAGGACCGGCCACATAGTATAATTTGATGTCATCTATGGAGATTAATCTGTTCATCTGAGAACCAGACAGCGGTGGTAAGATGACAGTCCTGGTGCCTTGAATTCCCAAGACCGGTACAGGTGCTCTGTATTATGGACTGAACTCCTTCTTCACTGCAATCTTCTCACGAACCAGATCCCCAACTTTAGGAATCCAGCCAGTCGAAGTTTTCGCTAAATCCCTTATTCCTCAGGTGGCAGCACTTGCAGATGATTTATCATCACGAAATTGCTGAAGCTCCTGTAAAACAGTGAGACCTTCATTGATGTCAAATGGTGTCCTGCTGCCACCATACCAGGGGCATCAAGATCTGGGACATACATAAGTATCCCAAAGAGAACCTCATATGGAGTGCTTCCCCCCAGGACCGTCTTGGCCGATTATTCAGTGCTCTCTGGACCCCGTGTAGGTGATGTAAACAACTGCGGCCTGAACCTAATACTCGAGCTGTTAAGGACTTCTTTAGATCACGATTCCACCTCTCCACGACCTAATTTCCCTCGGGATGGTATGGTGAGGAGTAATGGAGTTCAACACCCATCATCCCCATGGTGTCCCTGAATGCCTGAGAGGCAAATGCAGGGCCCTGGTCCGAATGGAATGCTGCAACCGCATATGTACCGATAAAGATCAGCAAGTCTTTTATAACAGTCCGGGCGTCAGCCGACCACTGTGGCCATACCCACAGGAATCTAGAACAAGAATCTACAGCGACTAAAATTTATTTGTATGCACCATCAGGCTGTAAGGGACCACAATGGTCCAGGCACACATACTGTAGTGGCCTGTTGTAAGAGGGATGTCTGCGGTGGGCGTTTGATATAAGAGCCCTTGATCTGCTGGCAAATGTCACAGCAAAGGACATACTGCTTTGTTCGTCTGCATAGACCAGGCCACCAGAAGCGTTTCTGTAGGAGTGTTATTGTAGCCGATATACCAGCATGTGCAGAAGCGACACCCTCATGCGCTGCTTTAATTAGATCTAATCTCTGGTCTTCATTGGGGATCACTCGATCTCCAACACCAGGAATTGTCGTGTAAGCAACATTCAGCGCACTGATATGGTAAGTATAGTTTGTAGGGTATCCTTTCGGAAGGGGCTTGCCTGCAGCCGAGGCTTTAACGGCAGACAATATTTCATTATCCAATCTCGTCTGAGAACGAGTCACTGCAGCCACAGAAGCCGTAGCTACTGCTGCTTTGGCCGCTTCATCAGCTAATGTATTGCCAGTAACGTGTACTCCTACACGTTGGTGGCCCAATGTATGTACTACATGGATACACGGCAGCTTATCCTTAGGATCAGCCACCCTCCCCCACAATATTTTGTGTTTAATGGTGTTCCCCTTAGAATCTCTAAACCTGTTCAGTTTCCAATGATTGAGATATTCATTGTATGACTGGACTCAGTAATAAGAGTCACAGACTATTAAAGTCCGGCATCCTGGCTCAGTATGTTAGAGTGCTAGGATAAGAGCTTTAAGCTCAGCCAACTAGGCTGTGCAGTCCCCTAACGTCTGCATGTAGGTATTGTGAGGGTGGAAGACTCCATCTACCATCAGTCTGCTCATGGCTGCACAAGCTGCAGAGTATTGATGTTTAGTACCTACAGCCGGTTGTGCTGAACCATCAGCGTATATGACAGTATGGTCGTTGTCTAGTGGCAAGATATTTAGAGGAGCCAGGTACTCGTGTTCGTACTGGGGAAACTCTTGTGTCTGAAATTTTGGATCGAATATATAATCGACATCAGTGGCGGTCGGAGACGTTGCCCATTGAATCCAACATGGATGTAATGCTTTAGCGTTAGGAACGCTTGCTTTGGTGACAGCTTCTAAGGCCGGCACCGGGGAGACAACAATAATACGTTTCCCCTGGGCAAGTGGCCTCTCTTTTATGACGGCCATCTGAACTGCCGTCAGAATCTTTTCTGTAGGTGCAAAACGCTGTTCAGCATTTGAGTATAAATGTGATTTATATGCTATGGGTACCGTGTCATCCTCATTGAAGGTGACATAAGTAAATCCAATGGCACCAGCAATTATTCTGATGACCAACTTTGTTTTACTGTCACTTGTGTGCAAGTGTTTAGCTTCTAGCATGTCCTGTTGCATTTCCCTAAGGATGCGTGTTTGTTCAATTGTCCAGTGTCTGCTAGAAAAATTGGACTGAACAAAGTCATAAAGTGGCTTGATGCGTTGTGCATAATCTGGAATGTAAGTTCTGCCAAAGTTAAAGAAACCTAGTAATGAATGGAGTTTCTTAAGTGTGTTAGGAGGGTGCAGTTGAGCACATTTTTCTAGAAAGTGTGGGGCCAGGCTCTTTCCCTCGTTTGATAGCTCATATCCCAGGAATAATACACTGAGAAAGGCGATCTTGCTTTTCTTAAAATTGAATTTGTAACCGAGGTCTGCAAATCCCAGAATGATCCGACCGACCCTTGTAAGATGAATGTCAACGACGTCGTCTGTGAGATATATGTCATCCACGTAGGATAACGCCTCGGAATCAATATCATGTAATATTGATGATACATGGCCTGAAAATAGCCCTGGGCTATTTTTATAGCCTTGGGGTAAACGACAAAAGTGTTTCTGACAGCCAAATGAGAATGCACTCAGGTCCCGACTTTCATGTGCTAAATTCTGGCAGAAGAATCCATTAGGTATGTCTAATGTTGTTTTATATTTTTTACGCACTATATTGTTTATTAGTGCCGTGCTGTGTGAATTTTGTATAGCATATGTGCGTGTATGACTATTTAAATGTCTATAATCAATGACTATTCTATGTGAATGGTCTGGCTTTGCAACGGGGAATAACGGATTATTCATTGCAGATGTACAGGGCTCAATCACTCCCTGTTACTCAAGTTGGGTGAGGATCTCCCTCACTGGAGCTTTTGCTTCATGTTTAACAGGATATTGTCGCTGCAGTTGGGGTGTAGACCTAACAGGAATAACATGACAAGGAGACTCTTTGTCCCAACCTACATGATTGCGATATAACGTAGGTGCCTGCGCTAAAGCCCATTCAGAAGCATAGGCTTCTTTGTCTGCTTCCGGTACAAGATCGGAGAAAGAAGGCAAAATGACATCTTTCCCATGTGGGAGCTTGCGGACGTGTTCAGGTGGCCAGTCTCTTTCGGCCAATAGGATCTCACTAGTAAGTTCATCCCAAAATATCACACTAATAGTGCGTTCCACGTCTCCCTCTATCTGAATCTTTAAATCATAAACCCTATCGGGGGGGAGAACACGGCCATCCGCTGTTTCAACCGCGATGTAATCACTAGTTGCTGTCGCATCCAGATGATCTTTCAGACTCTGGCGACATATCGTGACCTCTGCCGCGCTGTCTAACAGAGTCAAAGCCCACGTCTTGTTCCTCAACAGAGTTCTCAAGTGTATTGGCATTTTTAGCTGTCAGTGCTGTCACCTTCTTCTTTTTAAACTGTGGCTTTTGCTGAGGAGTCTTTTCTTCTTTTTTAATGGTAGACTGCGGTGAGTCTTTCTTTTCTTTCACGTATTCAGGACGTTGATCTTGACGGCCCCCTCTCTCGCTACGTCTATCCGGTGCGTCCTGAAAGGAACGAGAGGGATGTGAATCAGTATATCTGTCTGGAGTTTTAATGTTTTCCCTATTTCTGAGATTATATCTCCTTTCGGAGTTCTCCGGGTGTGGAGAATCAGCTCTCTTATTTCTTCTTTCTTTGAAATCTTTTTGTTTGTCCCAGTGCTTCTTAGAGCCTTCTTGTGTCTGCTTTGGACCCTCATTATGGGCGGTACTTTGTAACTCCAATTTCTTTGGTTTGGCTCCCATACTATCCCGTCTTATACTAGTATAGGTATCGGAAATAATTTTCGGTAGCTGTCTCTCTTGTTCCTGGTGTGGAGTTTCCCGGAGACGCTGGCGAATTGCCAGTGCTACCGCTTCCCCTTTAATGTTACTGAGTATTGTCGAGGATACGGCGTCAAAGTTATGCATTAATTTCATCCCCAAATCCAGGGATGGTGCAGCCCCATGCTCATTTTGTATTTGTTTTAGTACTTCCGGTAAATTGGCAAGTGTCGGGGTACCATGTGTGGTAGTATATATGGCAGCGAAGACTGTACCCCATGTGGCACAGTCATCCACCGAGGGAACCATTCCAAAAGGCAAGCACATAGTGAGCAATCTATGTTTTTCCTGTGGTCCTGTATGGGGAAACACAGCTTCCAGCTGATTAGTTTTCTGGGCAATCCAGAACGATATTTTTTCCCGTTCTGCAGGCAGTTTACCCATAATAGTTTGCACTGTTTGTGGATTAATCCCAGTAGCCAATTGATAACCACCAGGTGCTGGCAGAGCTGGACGCACTGGTGTTGTGTTCAATGTTCGCATTACGAACTGAACTAATCTTCTATATAATGTCACTAATTCATTATATAAATCTCGTAGATCTGCTATCGGCATATTTTGTATGCCTGGGTGAGGTGTGTATGTCGCAAACATAGGCCATGTTAGTCCATCATTACTTAATGGACCTAACCTCACTCTTTGTAGTACATGTGGTAGGGCGCCTTCGAACCAGTTCTGATGCTCTTGGTATGTGAGCGATATTTCATGATACTGGTATGCTGGGTATCGTTGAGGTACGTTCGCAATTTCATATGTGTGGAACGTATGTGTTCTTTGGTCGACCTCAGGAAAGGTGACCCAACAGTAAAATGTTTCTGTTTGGTATGCTTCATTAGCTTCTATTATTATGGTAACATCCCCGACCTCTTCTGTAAGGCCATGCATTAATAAATGTTGTGTTAATGCTTGTCTATCATTTTCAGGAATGTCTACGGCAGCAGCCATTTTGTTTAGAGAAACAGGTCACCAAAATGGGGAGTACAAGTCCTTTTATGAGTTCGAGCTCGAACAACCTACTGCTTAATCAGGTGTTACCTTTTCAGCTGAGGAGGATTTTCCCAAAGACCATGGACGTCTCCGTATAATGGTACTTAGAGTACCTGTTGTCTGTGCAACAGTGATAGTCGGGGTATCCGTAAATTAGTGCCTAAACACCATCGTTTGTGGCACCATGTCGTAGTTTGGACTCTTGCTCTGGGCAAGACTGCTTGTTAAAGGATGACAGTACTTTTGCTTGTAGGTGACTACGCCTTTCCTACAACAAGTCGTAACTGTTGTCCCAACCTTACCGGCTCACTAGCAGCACCTCACCAGAAACACAATAGTAAAAGGTGATTTGTGGCAGCCTTTGTGCATGGACCCGAGAATAAGACATCTCAGGGAGTGTCGTGGTTAAACGGAGATTACCCCTTTCTCACAGATATATCATGTCTCATACAAACACAGGCAATGACAAAGATGCAGTAAAGCTTCAATAATTTTACTTAACATAACTGCAATTTGCGATAAGTTGCATGGGCTGCAATGATTAGGATAATGAATAATGCAAGAAACAGAATTGTGAAGACGAGAGTCATTATTACAAAGACCCCCACCATCTTGCAATGCATAGAAAAGACATAGAAGATGTAATATGCCCTAATACGCTAATGTGAAAGGCCTAACCTCCTACCTAAAGGAGAGCTGAGTTTGCTAAACCTAATCTGCCAATGCCATGTCCATGAGAGGAGCCCCCAACCCTTGTTACCTTGGAATGAGGTCTCTATCTCAGACTCCGCAGGGACACGAAGACTGGGTCAGCGTCAAGATGACGTGCACCATCGATATCAGCGATGGTGGCGATGCCCCCTGGTCGGAATCCCTCTGATTATCTGTCTAAAGTGTGATGTATTTATACAGATCTACAAGGACCCCTGACGTAGGTGTGTTCCCAAACAATAGATAACAGACATGATTGGGACGGCAATTAATATAAACAATCCCTCGAAAGTATAGAGAGGGAAAATCCCTAAGTGTGCACACATACTGTTTGTTTGTCTTTGTTGCTAGATCTTGACGCCTTAGCACTGTGACACTGATAATGTAACTCATAACAAGTGGCCTAACTATAAACAAGGCAGCCATCTTAGAAGAATTAAATAATTAAATGTGCTAAGACAGAGCAAGCTAAGTAGTTTAAAAGTCACTAGGTGATGGGGGCACGAGTCTGCAAGCCAGAGGCTCAGCTAACTCCTGTTATCCCATTAAAACGAACAAGGATTCACTACAGACTCTGATTCGTACAGAGACATGAACAGGTAAGAAACGTTTACGGCAGGTGTGCTTTCCCATGGATTTTGTATAGGTACAAGGCAGATAGTAAAATTAGTACAGATACACATACCATGACTTCATCTTCACCTGTGGATTCAAAGTCATTGGTGCCTCACTCATACTGAATTACTATGACATGTATGGTTCAATGTTTGAACTGCTTGCCATGTTCATCCTCTTTCAGAACTTAGTAGATGTTAATTTTTCTGTATGATAACTGCATTGAAGTCACAGCACTGCACATAACGGTGGATGGGACATCTGGTACGTTCTCACAGACTACCCTTTGTGTCAAAAACTACTGTTCTTCATAGTTTATGACGTGTTCTTTTTGGGAACTTTGTGAAAATTTCCCAGCATGTCTGCCTTAGTTTCAAAAGTAGATATTCTCGCTCAGTTCAAGGAATAGTCCTCGCAAGGCATCCTTGCACACCCCTCATCTTGCATCCACAAACTGGAAGGAATTGGATTTAGCACATGGAGTGTTGTAAAGGCGCATGAAAGACGTCTTCCTGAGCCTTTTGTGGCTGTGATGGGAGCCATTAGTAAAGTTCACTATGCATCTGTTTGGCAATGTTCAGGAAGAAGGAGGTGGTTGCTTGACAGGTGGTAATATGTAGTCAAACTTATTCCATCATGTGGCATATGAATGTGATGGGACCTTGTCTGGTGGTGGTAAGTTGATGTGAGTGCACTGATTGGTTGGATTGGGCCTGTGGCTGGCGGTATGAAAGTCTTGTGTGTAGTGCGTAAATAGCATGTGAATGGACCATAAAGCAGTTGGTGCTGTGGAGAGGCTTCATGGCTCACCTTCAGAAGGCTCGGTTTCAATATTCAGATACTTTGATAGGTATGTTTTGCATCCACAACGGGAAGAGGTTGGATTTAGCACCCTGATTGAGGTACAGGCATTGAAACCAAGCAGTATGAGTGGTGGATTAACTTTAACAAATTAGTACCAGATTTATATCTGTGGCGGTAAGATGTCCCTTACTAAGAACACCTTGTTCTTGTATTTTTTGTCATTATGGGTAGCTATGGATTTTGGGCCTTAGCTCAGCCAGCACCTACGCAAACAAGCACATTTTTCAAAACTAAACAACAAGGGGAGACAAGGGGTGCATGACTTGCGTAACTCTTAAAAATTGTTTTTACCCAGAATCCCCTGCAAAGCTCAAACTTTGCCTAATAAAACATTTTCCTTACATTTACATGAGAAACAGTCCTGGAATCTGTGGGCAGCCACTAATTTCCTACCATCCAGGTTTCCCTCAAGTCTCCTGAGAACAATGGTGCCTCACCTGTGTGGGTATGTGGCCACGACAGGGAAGGGACAAACCATATTGTGGAAACATCAAAATTATCTATCACAAAACAACCTGGTTTTGCAAGGCAGGCACCTGCGTTTTTGGTCCCAGGCTCGGCGGCCATAGAGGGAAACCTCCCTGGACTCCCCTTGATGTCTACATTTCAGAAATGTCTGATTTGGTAGGTTTCCTTACATGGTTCCTGATCCCAAGTCTAATTAGTATACCCACCTCAGTTATCATTATTGCCACAATACGTTTTGGGCCCTTCCCTGTTGCGGGTAATTGGCCCACCCACACAAGCGAGGTACCATTTTTATCGGGAGACCTGGAGGAATGCCGGGTGGAAGGAAGTTTAAGGCACCCGCAGATTCCAGAACTTTCCATCACCGAAATATCAGGAAAATGTGTTTTTATAGTGAACATTTGAGGTTTGCAAGAGATTCTGGGACACAAAATGCAGTGTGAGCCATGCAAGGAAGCCCACCCTGGATACCCCTAGGTGTCTACTTTTTAAGTACAGGTTGGCTAGGTTTCACAAGGCACAGGTTGAGCTACGGTCCAAAATCTCGAGCTATCCATTTTGGAAAAAAAAGCGTCAGTTTTCGTGGAAAAATGTGCACGTCCATGTTGCATTCTGGGCCATTTCCTGTTGCAGGCACTTGACTTACACACACAAGCGAGGTAACATTTTTATCGGGAGACCTGGGGGAATGCCAGACAGAAGGATTTTGCAAGGGATTCTGGGACAAAAAATGTGGTGTGAGCCATGCAAGTCAGCCCACCTTGGTTATACCTCGGTGTCTAGTTTTCTAAAGTGTACAGGATGGCTAGGTTTCCCTAGGTGTCGGCTGACCTAGGCTCAAAGCCTTGACCTAGCCACTTTGGGATAAAAGGGTCAGTTTTCGGTCGAAAAATGCACTGCGTCTATGTTGTGTTTTGGGCTATTTCCTGTCACAGGCACTTGGCCTACACACAGAAGTGAGGTATCATTTTTATTGGGAGACCTGGGGGGAATGCTTGGGGAGGAGGAAGTGTGTGTCTCTCTACAGATTCCAGAATTTTCTATCACCTAAATGTGAGGACAATGTGTTATCTAGTGCAAATTAGAGGTTTGCAAGGGATTATGGGTCAAAAACCATAGTGTGAGCCATGCACGTCAGCCCACCTTGGATACACATAGGTGTCTAGTTTTCGAAAATGTACAGGTTGGCTGGGTTTCCCTAGGTGCTGGCTGAGCTACGGTCCAAAATTATGAGCCACCCACTTTGGGACAAAAGGTTCCGTTTTCAGTGCTGTGTCCATGTTGCGTTTTGGGCCATTTCCTGTCACAGGCAGTTGGCCCACCCACACAAGTGAGGCACCATTTTTATATGGAGATCTGGGGGAACACCAGGGGGAAAGAAGTTTGTGGCTCTCTGCAGATTCCAGAATTTGTTATCACCGAAATGTGAGGAAAATCAGTTTTTTGTGAAAATGTGAGGTTTGCAAGGGATTCTGGATCAAAAACGTGCTGTAAGCCTTTCAAATCAGCCTACTTTAATACACCTATGTGTCTAGTTTACAAAAATGTAGAGGATGGCTAGGTTTCCCTAACTGCTGGCTGAGCAAGGGTCCAAAATCTCGAGCTACCCACTTTGGAAAAAAAGGCTCAGTTTCCAGTGGAAAAGTGTGCTGTGTCCACGTTGCATTTTGGGATGTAGCCTGTCACAGGCACTTGACCTATCCACACAAGTGAGGTACCATTGTTACTGGCAGACCTGTGGAATGCTGGGTGGAAAGAAGTTTGTGGCTCCCCACAGAGTCCAGAACTTTCCATCACAGAAATGTGAGGGAAAATGTGTTATTTTAGTGAAAGTAAGAGGTTTGCACGGGATTTTGGATCAAATCCATAGTGTGAGTCATGCACGTCACCCCACCTTAGATACTCCTAGGTATCTAGTTTTTAAAAATGTACAAGTTATCTAGGTTTCCCTAAGTGCTGGCTGAGCTAGCGTCCTAAATCTCGAGCTACCCACTTTGGGACAAAAGGGTCAGTTTTCTGTGGAAAAATGCACTGCGTCCATGTTGCGTTTTGGGCCATTTCCTGTGAGGCACCATTTATTATTTGGAGACCTGGGGGAATGCGAGGGGGGAAGGAAGTTTGTAGCTCTCTGCAGATTCCAGAATTTTCCATCACCAAAATGTGAGAAAAAATATGTTTTTAACGAAAATTTGAGGTTTGCAAGGGATTCTGGGTCAAAAAACATGCTTTGAGCCCTGTAAGTCGGCCTACCTTGGATACACCTAGGTGTCTAGTTTTTAAAAATGTACAGGGTGGCTAGGTTTCCCTAGGTGCCAGCTGAGTTAGGGTCCAAAATCTCGAGCTACCTACTTTGGTACAAAAAAGGCTCAGTTTCCAGTGGAAAAGTGTGCTGCATCCATGCTGCGTTTTGGGCCATTTTCTGTCACAGGCATTTGACCTACCCACACAAGTGAGGTACCATTTTTATCGGGAGACATGGGGAATGCTGGGTAGAAAGAAGGTTGTGGCTCCCCACAAATTCCAGAACTTTCCATCATAGAAATGTGAGAAAACTTGTTTTTTAGTGAAAGTAAGAGGTTTGCAAGGGATTTGGGGTCAACAAATGTGGTGTGAGTCATGCACGTCAGTCCTCTTTGGATACCCCTACGTGTCTAGTTTTCAAAAACAGGTTGGCTAGGTTTCCCTAGGTGCTGGCTAAGCTAGAGTTCAAAATCTCGAGCTACCCACTTTGGGACAAAAGTGTCAGTTTTTGGTGGAAAAATACATTGTGCCCATGGTGTGTTTTGAGACATTTTCTGTTAAGGCACTTGGCCTACCCACACAAGTGAAGCACCACTTTTATTGAGAGGTTTTTAGAAACATAGAATAGCAGAATATTTTTTTATTACCTATTGGATTTCACTGCTTTCGTGCCTTTCAAATGTAAGCCAGTGTATAAGAAAGATGACATTTTGAAACATTCCCGCCAAATCATATGCTAGTACGGGTACCCACAATTCAGACATATAGAAATAACCACTTCTTCTAAACTCTAAATCATGTGCCCATTTCAGAAATAAATATGGTTCTTTGATACCCATTTTTCACTCTGCCTATATCGCTGTAAGAATTGGTCTATACTTGGTACTCAATGAAAAGATATTTTACGGTGCAGCTCAGCTATTGGCTCTTGGTACCTTGACTTCTTGGAGAATCTACAAACCCTATGCATAACCACAAGCAGAAGGCTATAGTGGACGTAATGGTATATTGCTTCTGTCAATCAACTATTGTGAAAAAAAGTTACAGAAGAAAATGTTTTTACAAATGCCTGTTTTTTCCTACTCGTTTTCAATATTTCTTTATTTCAACAGTTTTTTTTTCCTTTGCAAAACTTTGTGAGATCTACACATATGACCCCTTGGTGAATTTGGAATTTTGTCTACTTTTCAGAATCTATAGCTTTTCTGGACCACCAATGGGTTTCAGACCGGTTTCCACTACAAACTGTGAGGAAATTGAGGGTACAAACATAGGGAAAATAGGCCATCTCTTAGAAAAATGTCAAAACTGTGGTACAAAGTTAGGTTTTGTGATTTAGCTCTGTATTTTCCTAAAAGCTGGGGAGATGGTGTCTTCGGTACAGCAAACCATTTGTAGATGCCATTCTTAGGGAAAAAACAGACACTTTTATCTGGAGCACTTTTTCTCTATTTCTCAAAAAAAAAAAACTCAACATTTTGCTATATTTTGCCTATTTTCTCTGCCCCACCCCCAAGGGGAATCCACAAACCCTTGTTGCCTTTACAATCCTCAGGGTATTGGAAAAAAGGACACAAATTTGGTGTGGATACCTTCTGTGGAAAAAACGTTATGTAGCCCTAAGCGCAACTTTCATCTACCACAAATGAAACTCTGTTCTGCCCCTAGTTTACTTTACTCTATTTAGACCTGTTTTGAAGTCTAAATCGAATTGATTACACCACTGTCAGGGAAGTCTACAGTTTGGGACCAGCTCCAGTGCATCGTGAGCAAAACTGTTTTGTCAATAATGATAGTTATATTTTGAGCATCCAGCAATTACAGATTGACCCAGAGAACTGTGCATTCTTAAAAATGTATTATTCATTCAATCATTGTAAGCATAATGGCTTAATTCACTTTAGTATTGATTTAGGTAATTACACCGAAAGTTGTTTTTGTGCACTTTACCTATGCCTCCTTTTTGTATTTGAAAGTGCTTTACTTCCCATTCTGTGTAGAGTGATGTTTTCTCTTCTGCAATGAACCCATGTTATTGACCTGTTACCAATTATTTGGTCATAGGTGACTTTTAAGAAGCCACTCTTCACTGTGCTGTCGTAAGCCTGGGTTTAGCTGGAGTATAAGGCCAGAGTTTTGAAAATGACAATTATTCTTTTGATAGGAAGCAGGAATACAATTTATCTGTAAGGAGGAAAGCTCTATTTCTCATGCAGATGCACACAGCTCAAACAGTGTCAAAGTTGTGGTGCATGCGCACAAAATAAGACCATCGAAAGTCATGACACACCTGACTTAAGACATCTTGATATACGTCGGCAATCAATTGATTACTGTCTCCACTTCACTGTGCCATGCAAGGTAATGGGAACAGGTCGCTTTATGAAGAGGGACATGAGCAATCGCCTCTTCATTATTTTGAAATGCCCAGCACACACGGCTGCACGGCCAGACCTCTGTGGCGCTCCACTGCTCTCGATACAAAAGCCTATCTGAGTTGGGTGTAATCCTCGTTTATCCCACGGCATAGACGGCTCTATCATTTACTTACCTGTCATGACACCGCGCGCCCTCCTACTGCAAACAGGAACTAGACAGAGTGTGAAGTGACATGTGTTGAGCTTATTTTACCCCCTTGAATACAAATCAGCTGTCACTGCACAGCTGTGGCCGCGGGAAATCTGATGAAATATGTCACCTTTCCATTTCAGTGGAAGCCTGATTGAAAGGGTTTGAATATTGTTGATTGCTATGGTACATGAGCACTATAAGGAAATACATATTTGCAAAGTAAATATTAAACTTGTTGCTACCTGATTTCCACTAAGACTGTTAATGAAATAAGTGCAAGACGACAATAGGGTAATGAAAATGAAGAATTTGTTTGCTGTCGCACGTCATTTGCCTTTTCACTCACCACTGGACTCGTGTAAACTGCTTTTGCATTGTGACATTTGTAAAAGATTTGGATTGAACTGGATTTGCTAAATTGGTACAGAGCAAATGATCAAAGCTGAAAATCTTGCAAATACTAATTTATGTAAATGTGAAAAGTCCAAAGCCGACAGTTGAGATTCGTGTAGTGCAGCATTGCAGGGGATTCCATCATATGCAGCTCTTAACGATTATTTTTATTTTTTTGCCTTAAATCTGACCTTCAAGAGGGCACACCATTGATGGCACTGGGTTAATTTGCACCCAAACCTTTCTTGCTACCAAGGGGAATAAAGTATTGTTCTGTATAGACAGATCTCAATTTGCAAAGCTAGATAGAACTATGAAATTATTGTGACACACCACACATATATTCTTGCCCTCTTGGACTAGAATTCAGACAAAAATGGCAACCCCTTTATTTATTTATTTATTTATTTATTTATTCTGCATAAAAGGGGGAAAAGGACAACTTGCTTTGGCGTTCCAACATCTCAACCATGCAGAGATCTCTGCCTCGACTGTTGAGTCTCCCTACATTAATTGTATAGGGAACATTTAAAAGGTTTATTAAACAAAAAAAACATAGACAATATTTTTATGTTAAATAATAATGTAATAGATTTATTTAAAATATATGACTAATGGGGAAAATATTAAATTAATGTAAATATAGTCGATTTAATTCATTTATTTTTCTGGAGTTAAAATTAAAACAAAATCCCATGTAAAATAAAAACATACTTTTTTATTATGCACCATTAGTTATTAACGTTGATGCACAGAACTAATTAAAAGTAATATAATTATATTTTAAGAACATTATAAACATTCCCCAGTGGCCAGGTAATCCAAACCACACTTCGTGTTTTGTTCTCCCAAAGTATATCTGGCCAATAATTGATACCACTGCAAGGCAGACCAGTAAAGATTCATAAATATAGAGGTACATCCTAATTTAATATAAAAAGACCTTTACAAAAACCTTATGTAGAATTTTAGACACCTATGGTCTACTCCATAGGACCAATATAACACATGATACGTGAAGTCATATCTTTCCGGAAAACACATTCATCCACCAAATCAGTCTAGTCACATTGGAAATAAGAACAGACGAGCGAAAAGAAGAAAAACACCCTGTTACACATCAGGACATTAATTGTAGCAAATCAGTAGAAAGGCATCAATATCGGAGGGGCGTGGCTTGGGACCCATGGAGTAGGCAGCTCCGGAGAAGAGCTCCGGCCCCCCGGTCCCGCGCTAAATGATAATCCTGACATTATTGGCTAGCCAGCCTGACCTATGCACATTTCCCTCTCTCCAGAGACCAGGAGGAGGGGGGCTCGAAGAGCAGAGCCGAGAAAGGCGTAAATGAGCCCTGGAACCGAGGTCGGACGAGGCGGCTCGCCAGATCGCCTGACCCCAAGATGGCGGGCGCAGCGGTGCTGAAGGCGCCCGGACTGGGTGCGGCCTGCTCGGCGTGACCGGCCCCATTGGAGATGACCGACCCCATTGCCGAGGGAGCGGCCCTGCGGTCAGACTGCGCGAGGGGCACTGATGGCACCGCCCTCCATTGGCAGCGGTAAGTCGACCAGTGAAGGTCGCGAAGAACGTGGTGACCCGCCCCCCATCCAACTAACAAATAGGGGGCCAGGGGGTGCCCCTGCACCGGCGGGGCCTCGGAAGGGGCCGTTGCAGAAAGGAGGAGCGCATATTGAGCAGTGATAGAGGGAGGCCCAGACACATCGGAGGTCCCTGAGTTGAGGCAGTGGAACGGTGGAGCCTGGGCGTCGCAGCGGCGTGCTCCGCACCAGGCAAACCGGAACGCTAACCCATCTCGCATGACCTGCTTGAGGTCCACCTGAAAGCCGCTCTCGAATGGGGAAACCCAATTAGAAAAAGACATGCCCAGTAATCCCGGAGCACATCAAGATGGCCTCCCCCGCCAGCCGGGTCGACACAATCTACAGCTGATGGGGGCCTGGTGGGAGGCCCTTCACTGGGAGACATCATGCAGGCTACCACGTCCTCCAGGGAAAGTCTGGAGTCCAAAATCGATACGCTAGCGGTGGACTTGGGATTGGGACTGCTGAGAGAGGACCAACGCCGACTGGCAGAACGGGTGACGACAGCCAAAAGAACTGTGGAGGAGCTTCGGCCTGAGCTGGGGGCGACTGGGAACCGTGTAACTGCCCTTGAGAAGCAGGTCGGGACCCTGCTGGTCCATGCCGAGGACGCCGAGAACAGATCATGGAGGAACAATATTTGGGTAGTTGGTCTGCCCGAGAAAGTTGAACAACAAAACTTACCTGACTACCTGGAGCGATGGATAACTGAGGTGGTGGTGCCCGCGGGCCTGTCGCGCTTCTTTGCCATCAAGAGGGCACACAGGGTGCCGGTGAGGGTTCCCCCACCGGGGGCCCCGCCTAGACTGGTAGTGGCTCAACTACTGCACTTTAAAGACCGCGATCATATACACACGCAGGCTAGGAAGGCCGGGGAACTAAGAGTGGGGAATAATATTGGGTAAATTTTCCCTGACTTATCCCGCGAAGTGCAGAGATAAAGAGCAACTTATCTGGAGGTCAAGAGGCACTTACAAACATTAAGGCCCATATTTATACTTTCTTTGCACCGCATTTGCGTAATTTATTCACTCAAAAGAGGCACAAACTTACAAAATATAATTGTATTTTGTGAGCTTGCGCCGCTTTTGCGTCAAAGAATGACGCAAATGCGGTGCAAAGAAAGTATAAATATCGGCCTAAATATCCAGTACGCCATGCTCTTCCCCTCTAAGCTGAGAGTATCGGACGGCAGAGGAGTGAGATTTTTTCACATACCCCAAGAGGCAAGAGCTTGGCTGAATGAGCGAGAGGGCCCGTGGGGCGGGGGTGCCCCGAGTGCCCAGATCCAGGGGTAGACGACCCCGAGCTGGAGGACTCATGTGGGGGGAGCGGCGCCCACCTCGGAGGAGAGCCGAGAGGAACGACAGCAAGCCACAGTGACATCTCTGAGTGGAGGGGATACTAGCCCGAGCTCGGCGATGACACAGAAGGGAGCGCGGGGGTCGGACTCCAACGCCAAATCTGAAAGCTCAGTGGCTGCCGGTGGTGACACCGGGAATGGCTGAGGACATCATTTGACATGGCGCCCAGGAGCCACGCATCATCTATGAAGCTCTGGAATGGCGACGCTTCCAAACATTGACATAGCGTGGAGTAGCACGGCCCTCAGAATTGAAGCGGGGCTACCATGGTGCTGGCTGCTTCGCCTGCCAGGAGTACTCATTTCACCCACCCAATAAACATTGACTTTGATTAGTAATAGTTTGGATGGGGGACTGTTCTCACACCTGTCTTGGAGAAGGGGAGTTAGGGAAGTTTTTGTTAGACTTTGGGAAGCCCGCCAAATACCACACCTGCGAGGGAGATATGGTCCTGACTGCTTCTACCTCGAGCTGTCGAAGGCGAGCAAAGGCACAAAAGAGCTGGTCATTCCCTATGAGTAGCCTACACGAATAAAAAGTGATCTCTTGGAATATACGAGGCATGCATAACATGGCTAAATGATACAAAGTATACTCCTACCTACGTAGGAGGGGAGCACATATAGCAATGTTACAGGAGACTCACCTGACGGCGGCAGAGGGCATGGCGCTGCAGAGGAGATGGAGGGGCCAAGTTTTTTATACAACCTACTCAGCATATGCAAGGGGCACCCTGATTTGGATAAGACTGGGAGTACTGTTTCAAATGACTAATACACTAGTTGATCCGGATGGGCGATATGTGGTGGTCACGGGCGATTAGGAGGGTGGGACCTCACGTTGATAAACATATACACGCCTAACATAGATCAGGGCACATTTCTCGAACAGCTATCACACACACTAGCTCCTCACTTGTTACACGCAGTGCTGATTGGGGGAGATTTCAACTGCGTGGCCAACCCAGGGCTTCACAGATCCCACCCTCCCTTGCGGGATTCCCCAGTAAACGCCCCAGCTAAAAAATTCCTAGAGTGGCAATCTGGGTGGCAGTTGTTAGACTCATGGAGAATCCTTAACCCCCATGCCAGGGATTATTCTTACTATTCCGCAGTGCACGATCTGCATGTGCGATTGGACACCTTCCTGTCCATGCCAGTTGTACACACTCAGATTTGGGACATAGAGTATTTGGGAAGAACCCTCTCCGATCACAGTCCTGTACTATTGCATTTGCCGTGGACACAGGCTACCCCTGCAAACCCACCTGGCGCCTTAAACCCGATTCCCTTGAAGACCCGGCATACCGTGATCAAATAAGGGAATACATTACGCAGTACTTTGAGGACAATGCGGCTACGGCCCCCTCCCCTCAAACATCATGGGAAGCATTCAAGGTGGTGATACGAGGACGCTGTATTGCAGCATCAATGGGGTTTAGGAGAACCTTATTACGAGAGATCGACTTAGCTGAGACAGAGCTCCGATCTGTAGAGAAGCTGACACCGGAGTGCCGTGAACTGTAAGGGGAGCTCCGGAAGGCCAGAGAGAGGGTCGCTGAACACACAGAAAAGCTCTGCTGCTTTGATTACAAACATTACATGGCAAGAGCACACTCGGAAAGGGATAAAGCGGGTGCGCTACTGGCGTGGTTGGCCGACCCTGCTAAGCGGGGTTCCCAATCACAGACATTAGCACACCCTCAGGGACTAGGCTGTACAGACAGACTGAAATCAACCATTACTTCCTTGAATATTGCACCACCCTCTATACTAGCACACCACACGGGGAGGGAGAGGATGTACGGGCATTCCTGGATGCACTGCCACAACAACACATTAGCGAAGCGGAGAGAGATGCAGTGGGGGGGCGATATTGAGGTGTCAGAAATTAAAGAGGCCATTAAAGAACTGTCCAGGGGGAAAACACCTGGGACAGATGGCCTGCCCATTGAGTTTTATGCCACATATGCGCAGGAACTGACCCCTACACTAGCACATCTGTAAAATGAGGCATGTGCAATGAAACGTCTCCCACAGTCCACAGGTGAAGCCCTGATAATCACTGAAACCAGGCAAGCCATCAGATGACAGTAGATCTTATAGACCCCTATACATGCTGAATTCAGATTACAAGATCCTAAGCCCGGATACTGGCAACAAGATTACTCACCCACATGACCTGACTGGTACACCCGGATCAGGCGGGCTTTATTCTCACTAGAAACACTGCCCAGCACATACAGTGTGTTATTCATATTGCGGACACCATTGCCCCACTCATGGGCGCGGCGGCAGTATTGTCAGTAGACATCGAAAAAGCATTCAACAGCCTAAAATGGGACTATTTATACACAGTGCTAGCCCGCATGGGCCTAGGCGAGGGCTTTATCAACTGGACGAAACAGTTATACACGAATCCCAAGGCAAGAATTAGAACTGGCACCATCATATCGGAGCAGTACCCAGTGGAGAGGAGCACCAGGCAAGGTTGCCCTCTATCGCCGTTATTGTTTTCTCTGGCGATGGAGCCGTTGGCTGCCCAGGCCCAAACAGCCGCCTGGTATCAGGAGCTGATGCAGGGCGCCCGACGTCACACGATAGCGCTATATGCAGACGACCTGCCCCTATTCTTACAGAACACTGGCCTGGAGCTAGAGGGAGCCCAGAATCTGCTGGCGCTGTTTGGCCGACTGACGGGCTTGAGGGTCAGCTGGCAGAAATCATTCTTGTTCCCCCTGTCGGCGGGCTGTGATCCACCTGAGGAGATGGGGAATGTAAGGTGGGAGCCCTGTTGCATGCCCTACCTGGGAGTTAAAATTTATCACTCCAGATCCGACATCATAGAGGGTAATATAGGGAGCGCCATTAGGGCCCTGCGAGCCAACGTGAGCTTCTGGGGTTCACTCCCACTCTCTAGCTGGGCGGATAGCAATTACCAAGATGGTAGCACTGCCAAGGCTATTGTATTATTTCACAGCCTTGCCGCTTTGGATCCCGATGGCGGTGTTCAGAGAACTAGACTCCATGCTTACGGCGTTTATCTGGGGTAGAGGGAGACGTAGGGTGGCACTAACCAAGTTCAAACGACCTCGGGCACCGGGGGGCTGGCGGTCCCGGAATTCGAGGCCTACTACTTGGCGGCCCAGCTGCAATGGCTGACCCAATGGGGGGCGGAGGAAGGTGCCGGAGAGGATAATGCAGACATTGCGCCCCATGGGTACTGGCGAGAATGTTCTATGGCGGGCGGCCATTGGTCCTGAGTTTACGCCTGAGGCTGGCATCCTCTACCAGTGCTGGAGATGCTGTCTGGCCACGCGGGTTTGGCCATGCCATATGCACCTGAGATCCCAATGGCTTGGCTTCGGTGGCTGCCCCGGGCTGGGGATTGGAGGGGACTGTTATCTTGGGCAGAGGCAGGAACCTTACTGGTGGGGGACTTATACCGGGAAGGTAACCTCCTGCCTTTTCAGGACTTCTAACAAGACCATGACCTCCCACGGGGCCATTTCCTGATGCACCGGGCGGTCACGCATACCATTCGAGAGCACTGGAAGGTGGGCGGAGAGGAACCCGTTCCTTATCGTCTCAGCTCCTATCTATTAACGTCAGACGGGTTACGGAAAGCTGTCACAGAGCAAATTGTGCAGAATTACAGAGGCCCCTCGAGGACCTGTGACATAAATGGGAGGTGGACTTGGGGACCCCGATATCAGAAGGAGATTGGGCCCAAATACTGGAAAGGGTGCCGAAAATATCCAGAAATGCCAGGTTCCAACTCATACAATTCTAGGTCTTGCATAGAGCCTATCTTACCCTGCAGAGACTGCAAGATCATCTCCAGGTACTTGAAGCGAAATGCCCTCATTGCGGGGTTGAGGCGGCAGACTTCATGCATATGATGTGGTCCTGTCCCCAACTGTGGAACAACTGGAACATGGTGGTGAAGGACGTTGCGGACATCATAGAGCGCGATGTAACTTATACACCTGCCCATTGCTTGCAGCATTGGTTTCCTCATACCCCCAAGAATAGAGCAACTAGCAGGTTTCAGGACCTCGCATTTATACTAGTTAAAAGAGAGCTGACGAAGAATTGGAAAAGCCCAACGGGTCCCCGCCCTCCAAGCTGGAGGGGGGAGAGCTGAGAATAGAGGCAGAGTGCGAGAGATTAGTCCTCCACATGGAACTCGGGAAGGGAAGAGGCTCTCCTGAGCTGAGGGAGGACAGGGAATAGCTACTGGTCACATTGCATGGTGAGCCTTCGCACTCTCGCGTGGAAGAAACAGAGCCAGATGCCTCGCCCCCCCCAGAGGTCGAGACAGCTCCTCCATACACTCACCAGACAACTGATATAGGAACTAGGGCAAAGGCCAGAACACTTTAACTGGTATTCATTGCGTGACAATCAGGGGCAGCATAGATGGTAGAACAGCGGGGAATTCCAGCACAGAGAGTGGGTTGGCAAGTGGCAGGGTTCCAGGGGGGAGTTAAGAGTTACATAAGTTCACTATAATATATTGTTGAGGGAGAAGCCATACTACCGTTCACTGTATATTTAGGCAACAGAGCCCAGACTCCACCAGATAAGAAATAGGGACTTAGATTTGAGGTACACTGCGTTGCTCTTTATTAAGGTACCACAATTTGAAGAGAGTTTTTGTTATGTGATGACTATCATAGTTAAGATTCTTGATTTACAATACATGTATACTGCCAATCCTTTGCTCAATGTGCCTATAGGCTCACAATGTGAAATCAATAAAATCTGTTTAAAAAAAGGCATCAATATCAAAATCATCACATACCGTTTGGTTTCCAAAGGTTTATGTCCTCAAACAACATCTTACACAGTATGTCACTCCAATATCATCTTGAGACATTTGAAATTTCCAATCAATCCATCTTCTTTTTTATGAATAAGTTAAGTCCAAGTGCCTCAAGTAGGCTGCATTATATGACAACACCTAACACGTGAGTCATGACCAAATATATGTAATCTCAAGTGTTGCATGAAACATCACAACCAAATCAGTGTGCCCAACTAATGTCTCGAAATAGCCATACCACACCACAAGATTAGTGCAATAACCCCATATCCAAAACCACCTCACCAATAAACAATCAAATGTGCACTCTATCTCAGAACCTCAAAACCAATTTAACCAAACACATTGTAACACAGAAACTATTTCAACAACTCTCACCAATTCACTACATAAACCATTTAACTCACCAACATCAATCCAACAAAACTCTCCTTCATCATGACCTAATATTCCAACCAATTTGACATACACAAATCAGTGTCCAGCGTCATGATCAGCACTCCACGTATCAGCAAGCAAAAGAAACAAAGTATGCTCTTTATGTACTTTGTTACCCCCTGATTTTAGAACACCTGTGTATGCCAGCAATTCCCAGTAGTCACAGATTACAATCCTCACTGCCACCATTTTATAGTGGGTAAAACATAAATTGCATCCGTGTTAAAATCCCTCATATCTCAACCCAGTCACCATCCTGTGTAACCCCACATCAGATCAAATTATTTATGGATCAGGACCATAGGTGCCTGCATAAGGTTTTTGTAAAAATCTTTTTTTAAATTGTTCGTACATGGGGTGGTTGGACATGGCTTATATGTATGGTGCTATTTTAAAATTTTGTATATCAGTATTGTGCATATTTATGTACATTTATGTAAATTTTTTGTATTGTATTACAGCCCTGATGAAGTTCCATGTTTGAACAAAATGCATTGACTCAGTTTGTGATTGTTTTAACTCATGTGACACTCAAGAATTGTGGAAGAAAATAAAGAAGATACAAAAGAACATGAACAATTTATTTTGGACTGATTTTTTGGTTGCACCTCTATATCAGTGAATCCATATTTAATAACATGTATTGTTACATTAATTTTTTAATTTAAAAAGGTTCTTAAATATTTTATAATTAATTTATAAATATGTACTATGTACATTTGGTTATAATTATGTACATTTTAAACTCTATTTTAAAAATAATTTAATTTAACATAATTTTCTATGGGATTTAAATGTAAGTCCCTAGCTCCATTATTTTCTATTGAAGGGTACTACAGTATTAGTGGTTGGCCATTTGTGGAACTAGGCTTAATTCAAGTTAGAAGACTGGTCCTGTGCCAGAGATATGGAAAAAAGCCTTGGTATCTCCACTTTTGAAAAAAACTCTAGCTGACCAGAGTGTAATGAGTAACTACTACCATATATCTCTTCTCACCTGTCCTTCAAAGAAAGTGGAAAAATATATGAGCAGGAAACTGGTAGATTTTTTTTAGAAGCCAATCATATCCTGGAGGCCGAACAAAATGGCTTCCATCCAGCCCACGGTACCAAATCAGCATTGATATTTACGATGGATGAGTTGAGTATGACTGTAGACATGGGTCAAATGGCTGTATTTATTTTATTAGATCTCTCTGTGGCCTTTGACACCGTTACTGATCAAATCATGCAGCAGAGTCTTGAAGAAATATGAGTCACAGGTATTTGTCCGCAATGGTTTGAGTCTTTTCTGACAAATAGATATCAAGCAATCTCCAACCCCCCCTTTCCGCTCTGAATTTAACAAAGTGGAACAAGGAATACCGCAAGGCTCAGCGTTGAACCATATTTTATTCAACAATTACATTTGTCCTTTGTTGAAGATAATTAGATCCTATGGGATTACCTTTGTGAGTTATGCTGATGATACACAACTGATGGTGACTTATAAGAAGAGCAATAACAAGTCAATTGAACATTTTCATCTCTGTATAAAAGAGATGATCAAATGGTTAAAAACTAATCATCTTAAATTTAACAAAGGTAGAACTGAATTCCTTTTCTGTACCCCTTCCTCTCATCCTAAGGAACTCCCAGAGAATTTTTGGCTGCGGGCAGCCCCTAATAATCTGCAGCCCTCTCATGTGGTGTGTAACTTAGGTATCTACATGGATGATGGGATGACTTTTGAAACTCATATAATTATAATAGCATCGACCTGTTTCGGGCTTTTGAGGAATCTGAGGAAGATCGCCCCCTGCCACCCCAGCCGGTGCATACGTTGGTGGTCCAAGGGTCTTTTTTGAGTAGACTGGACTACCGCAATGCACTGATGGTAGGAGTTCCTTCCTATCTGACAAACATATTGTTTATGATACAGAAGACGGCACGTAAACTTTTGTGACCCACCTAACTTTATTGGACTAGAGGCTAGTGTTTTTTAATGTAACTAAAGCATCATGTGGTAGCACACTGCCATTTACAGACAGCACATTTTCCATTGAAATGACACAGACATACAATTTTACTAATAAAACTATTGTGAGAAATAAGGTTGTTGGTTCACTGTGTGCAAGCCCTCATCAAGCTGAACAACAAAAAGTCACTAACTTAACCTTTGCTTAAACCTGGGTAGTTTGGCACAAAATGCAATCACTCTTCACTTAGAGGCAATGTGTAAAGTATTTATGCAGTACACAAACAGTCCTATACTGAAAACAAAACAGAGGAAAAACTCCAAACTAATTTAGAAAATAGAGTAAATTTTAATAAATTATTTGATACCAAAATGACACAAATCCAACTAGTAGAACCAGAGTTACAAATTTTAAAAGTTATTTGTAAAAACCAGCGCATAAAAAGATTGAAGCACCAACCATGGACATCTAGTTGTGTGAGTCTGGGTCAAAATAAAAAAAGATGGCTGTTCGCCATGGAGTACGGTTCGCATACAAGAAGTAGATTGGGCCCAATCAGCGTTCACCTTCGGACTTAAAAAAATGTCCTCGAAAAGTATTGTGAGACGCTAAAGTTCAGTGGGATAAGGCTGCAGCTTCCCGACTGCCAAAATCAAAATCCCATAGGACATAATGGGATTTAAATTTTGATGGATGGGACATCTGTCACCATTGTGGCGGAGTAACCTATTTGCCAAGTTAAAAACCTTGCCCTTAGTCTCTGAAACAAAAGTAGAAAATCTGTGATGATGCAGAGGGCTGCAGCAGAAGACAGTTCCACGAGGCTAGAATTCCCCTTTGGTGATGGACCATTGAAAAGTATTTGCTGCTGCAGAGAAGAATGTAGCAAGAGAAGCAGCAAAGTCAATGCACCTCGGGTAGATAGGCGAGCAAGTTGGTCTCGCTCTGCTCCTGGTTCTCAGAGCAGTTTTCAGCCAAATATTTTCCTTGACTGTCTGGGAGGAATTCACAAAGTCTGTCAGTTACAGCAGGTCATGTGACCCAAGGCACCAAAGGGCAGACAAATGCCAAGTTCCTAAAAGTGGAATTTTTTAAATTGTAGTAAAAAACCTGACTTTAAATAGTGGCTTTCATTACAATTCCAAAGACACCAAACATGACATAGCTACCCGCTCCAAATTGGAAATTACGGCATATTAAATGTAATAAGGGAACACCAATGTTATTGTATGGGAGGGGTAGGCCTCACAATATTTAAAAACAAATTTAGGAGTTACACAGAACCCTGCCCCATGGGCTACCTAGGGCCTATGACCTACCTTAGGGGTGACATATATATATACATATATATATATATATATATATATATATATATATATATATATATATATATGTATATATATATATATATATATAAAATAAAAGGGGAGTTTAAGGCTTGGCAATGGGGTTTTATTGCCAAGTTGACATGGCAGTTTAAAACTGCACTTAGGCTGAATTAGTAGGCCTGGAACATGTCTTAAGGTTCACTTAAGTGGGTGGCTCAATAAGTGCTGCAGGCCCACTGGTAGCATTTATTTACAGACCATGGGTACATGGTATGCCACTCTACAAGGGACTTATACATAAATTAAATATGTCCATTGGGTATAAGTCAATTAAACCATGTTTTAGGAAAGAGATCACAATCACTTTAGCAATGGTTACTAGTGGTATTGTGTACAGAATCCTAAGGCCAGCAAAAATAAAGTCACCAAAAAAGTGGAGGGTAAATGCAAAATCTTTGAGGGTGACCCTGCAGAGAGGGCCAAGTCCAACACCTATATTGCGCACAAATGCAAATCAGGTTTCAGTGAATATTTATCATTTTTCCATCACCAAGTAAAATGTATTGATTGGTTTTGATCATGTTAAAATATTTGTTTCAAGCACAGTTCAGAATTACAAAAAAAATGTGCTTCATTTTTGTTTTCCTAACTGCTGATGTGTACAATTCATTTACAGGTATTTGCATTTTGCTGTGTGTTACAAAAAACTGACATCCTACTGACTTTCCTTTCATATTCCATGTACCCCAGCAAGACTGTCAAATAATTCACTTTACATTTCTTTCTCTGAATGGAAAGTGAGAGGTGTTTGTAAACACCAATCCTCGTGTTAAACAAATAAGCAGAAATGTGTCAGAAGACATAGCCTGACATTTTACTCTGTCTTTGAAGAGCAGCAAATGTGAGAAGTTATTACAGAATTTGAAGTCATCTTTATTACTTGAAGTTTCGTGACCCACCCACAATTGGCTGGCGAAACACCAGTAAGTTGCGACCTTTAGGAAATGAAAGAGAGTGTGGCATGATGAGTTGGGGTAATACGTCTGTCATAAAGGCCCAAGTTAATACTTCTGTCATAAAGACCCAAGTTAATATGTCTGTCATAAAGGTCCAAGTCGCATCCTTTTGAAAGATGATAAGGGAAGGCAAAATAGTTTAAACATCTGAAACACTTGAACATCTTATGGTTTGTGAGGAAACCTGAATCAGTGCCTGTAGATAGAGCCCCATTAGTGTGTTTTGCCTTGGAAGATCATCATTTAGTAACAGAGTTTAGAATGTCTCTTTGTACAGCCAGTTCTGCCTCATCTTCTACCCCTGCAGCATGAGGGCATGCCATTTGAGGGTCAAGAGCAGGGCATTCAAGAGAGTTAGACATGCTCATGGTTCCTACATCTAAACCTTTCAGGAACCTCTTGGGATCCTCAATCTCATGAAATTCCTTGATCTTTCTGTCAGTCAGCAAGGTGGATGGCTCTAGCAAGCAATAGTGGATTGTCTAATTTTCTAACTAATAATTTTTTGGGGAAATTCTACCCAAATAAATGTCCTATGGTTTTGATAAAGGAAAGCCTCTAATTCTATTTCCTAACTATGATATCTCTGTAACCTTTGTTTTTTTCAGTGAATTTCTGTTTGTTTTTTAACGTAAAGTAATTTAAATCAGTTTACGTTATTCCAGCCACAACTGCGCACATCCAAACGCCATGTGCAGTGGGTTTGGCCGCAGGGCCTGCAGCCAACCCTCTATAACAACCAAACCTGCGCCATGCATGTCCTTCCTGCACAACAAAAAAATCCTTTGAGGCATTTTCTTATTTCTATAGAAATGCAGAATGTAGCACATGTAGAAAGAAGAAATATCAAAGTGAAATGAAAATATTTATCCTTGTTACACCTTTGTGGAAAAGGCATACCATTTTGACGTAATCCCAGGTTCATGACCCTTAGTAAATCTGATTCTCCACCCATTAAATGCCTTCTCAATGCAGAGTAACATACAGCAAGCGATTTGCTTACTTGCATTACTCTGGATTTACTAAGCCATGCACAGCCACACAAGGTGGTTTTGTGTGGCTTAGTAAATCTCACTTAAGCCTTTGTGTTGCCTTGCGTCATCTTGAGTGATGCAAGGGCTTAGTAAATCTGACCCAAGTTCATTAATGGAGCTAGGTCGTGTTCAGGGTATCAGTCAGCAGGATGTTGTTTCTTAATTAGATCCAACAAGACCAAGGTTTGGATGATTGAGTGAAAGTATTATTGTGGTAAGTAGGATTTCTGAATTTATTTGGTTTGTCTGAGCCCTCACTGACAAGTCATTAAATTAGAGGAGAGTGCAGACTGGTGAGTCACTCCATAATCCCAAAGCCTTGGCATTAATAAGTGTGGTTAGACAACCAATTACAAAGTTAAACAATGCAATATGTAGTCTGATAAAATATACAGTGCATGTATAAAATAGAAATTATAATTTTAGATGCAAGGCATACTCATCTTCAAAAACCATAAAGTAAAACATTTAGAGACAGCAGAAACAAAAGGCATAGAGCAGAAAAGAAGACAGAAAAATAATGAATCCACCAGTAAACTTGTGAAGCTGTAAAGGTTCATATAAACATTCTATTTATAAGAACAATAGAAACAATGCTCCTAATTATAAACAATGGCTGCAGGGGATTTGTTAAATAAAAATGAATACATTGAACCAATATTGACCTTTCTTAATTGTTTTTGAACAGTACATGCACATGCACAGTCAGCTCCATGAATATCACAGGCACCATTTCCCAATAAAAGATAAGATTATGTAGATATATCTTTCCAGAAATATGTAATCAGCTCAAATACATTTCTAATAAACAATATACCTATGCTGAGATCTAGTAGACATTTGAATGCCAAAAGAAGCAGGTGTAACATTTTGAGGAGACAATTGAATATTGTTATTCAGAATTTCATAAAATGTAGACCATATTTTATGTCAAAATGAATAAAATATTTACTTTCCAACAGCATATGAAATAAGGTACCTCCCAAGACCAGCTCATTTGTGTTTCAGAGAACATAAACATACATAAAGTACCAGGAACAGTGAGAAAAAATAATGCCTGTTTAAAGCTAGCAAATCTGGAGTTTTTACAATTTTTTGCACAACTGTTCCAAATGTGGGTATGCCATGAAATGTGCAAGCCATGCTTCTATGCAACTGCAACACCTAGAGCCATATTTACAAGGCCCCTGGTGCAGGGTGGTGCAGCAAGTGCCTTGGGAAAGGGCAGGAATCTGCTGTATCTACAAGAAATATCACATTTCTGTCTTCCCCATTGCACTGGCGCACAAATTGCAGCCATGCACCAATGCAGGAACCCTTCCACCTAAGTGCAAGGGTGCCTGCATTGTAAGGATTATTGGTTTTGTGCAGGAAGGAACACCTTCCTGCACAAAAACAATCAATTGAGGTGATTTCCTCCTATTATCTGTGCTGCAGAATAAATCCTTATGCCAAGGCTCCACCAGCAAGATAATAAAGTTCAAAATTTTACTCAACAAGATTAAAGCCAGCATTCTTGATAATTGTTGATGTAGCAGTAAAGTGTGGCATAAATAAAGTTAGCCTATAATACAGATGGAGCTTATAATACAATAGGATCTCACGAAGAGGCACTTAGCACTCATCTGCTGAAGCACTTCACATTTTATACCATATACTTATATCAGGCCTCGCGAACAAACAAGCGAGATATGAACCGGGCTCCATTTAAGATGACTATATACCAAATGTCAGTCTCTTGTAATTGAGGAAATTAATGGAACGAATGTCCGGAAGTTCTGTTCAAATTCCATGTTGAGTTAATTAGGAGTTTGATAAGAAAATGCACTGAATTAGGCAAGAAAGATATTGTTGCGTCATCAGCCTTAATGTAATGTAAAGCTGTTAATGTAAAGGCCACTCATATAATGAGGCACAAAATGGCGACCGCATGGTCTAGAATACCTCAGATGTGTTGCAGTTGCTCACGTTGAAAGCAGTCTTGTTGAAAATCCAAATGGCACAAAAACATAATCCAAGCTATTACAGCAGCACAATTATGAAAAATAGCTCATTAAATCAGCTGGAAGAAGTGCCAGGATCGGTCAAAACTCTGCCAACTAGGAGAGCTTCACAGGTTAGCTCCCAAAATTCTTGATTGGCTCCAAGCCATGCGAACCATCTTTGCGGTGTAATCAACATATAAAAGAAAATATTCTACTTCTTTCACGTGTTTGCAAGGTGCAACTCAACCCAAGAAAGGTGCTTTGTGCTTTACAAAAAAAAGTAAAATAACATTGGAAATGGAAAACTATTTTAACTGAAAGTGGAGAAATTGGAGAAAAATGAAGAACAGTAAACATTAATATAAAGCTGTTAACCAGGGAGGAAGCATGTAAAGAATCAGTTATTATATTGAAAACTGTGAAAGAAACAGACATGGGAAGAAAAGTAAATGGTCAGATGGGTGAATATGCACACAAGGGTGGATTGGTTGTCAGGAGAGGATAGAGAGGGATAATAATGGACAATATAGGGGAGAGGTTTGAGAGGAGTGAACAGAAATATGCCATAGGGAAAATTGGGCAACAAACAGGAAATGGTATCACAAAAGATAATCATGAGCAAAAAAGGCAACGATTAGCCAGGTTGCCAATGGGAATGAGAGCGAATATGCGTCACTACCAATGGGCTGGCAGCTGCATGGTGAGTCTTGGCGATGCTTTGCATTGCTTCATGGCTCTTCCCATGAACACCACAAAAGGTAGAGCACCTTAGGCCCACTTCCAAGGGAGGTCAGACTCACAACTTGCAGAGTACAGGTGCAGATAGTTCAAGTCTTCGATGTCCCTGAGACTTGGAAACAGGAGGCAAGCTAACAAGCCTGTGGAGATCACTTGTGGTAGGAAGGCATGGTCCGTCCAGCAGAATCAGGGAGCAGCAGGCAACAGGGTAAAAGGCAGAAAAGCAGTCCTTCCAGAAAAGCAACCCAGTTCAGTCCTTTGAGCAGCACCGCAGACCTTCTGGCAGAGTTGAGTTGTAGGTCCAGAAGTTTCTGATTTTAGGGGTCATGGACCCAGTATATATACACAAATGTCCCTTTGGAGTGAAGGAGACATCAAAGAGTGGTTTTGAAGAGCACCAGTTCCCCTTTAAGTTCAATCTTGTCTGCCAGGGGATTTGTGGGGGGTTATCAGTCCTTTGTTTGGGGTCAGGCCACTAGTCTTTGAAGTGTGAGGGCCACTCCACCCTTCCTGCCAGGGAGACCCATCAGTATGCAAATAAATGCAAATGTAGCTGAGTGACCTGTGTTTATGGCTATCTAGATAGAATGCACAAGGGGAGCTATTACCCAGTACAGACCAGACGTGGATTGAAGACAGTCTGTAAGGCACAGAGAGCAGTAAGTGCAGAGAAATGCCTACTCTCTAAAAGTGGCATTTCTAGAATAGTAATGTTAAATCCAGCTTCACCAGTAAGCATGATTTCTCACTACCATTGCAACCATACTAACCATGACAATGTCACCCCTTTCAAGTCATAATTACCAATGAAAAGTATGGAAGGGAATTTGCAAAGCTGGCCTATGAGAGGAACAGGCTTTACCGTAGTGAAAAATTACTTAGGGAGCTTTTCACTACCTGGATATTTAAAACTTACAGGTACCTGCCCTGCCTTCTACTTACATAGCACTGTGCCCTATGGGCTACCTAGGGCCTACCTTAGGGGTAACTTATATGTAATAAAATGGGAGGTTAAGACTTGGCAAGTAGTTTTAAATGGCAAATCAAAGTGGCAGTGAAACTGCACACACAGGTCTTGCAATGGCAGGCATGAGACATGGGTAAGGTGGTACTTATGTCAGTGGCACAATCAGTGCTGCAGGCCTACTAGTAGCTTTTCATTTACAGGCCCTTTTTACATCTAGTGCACTTTACTAGGGACTTACAGGTAATTTAAACATGCCGATCGGGTAGGAGCCAATGTTACCATGTTTAGGGGAGAAAGCACAAGTACTTTAGCACTGGGCAGCAGTGGTAAAGTGTGCAGAGTCCTAAAGCCAGCAAAAACAACGTCAGAAAAATGGAGGGAGGCAGGCAAAAAGTTGGGGAGAACTTGGGGAGCCCTAAGGCTGTCAAGTCTAACATGTGCCCTCCCATCTGAAAGTGAGGAAAGCTACCCAATCCCTTGGAGCTCTCTTCACAATGGCGGAAGAATCTAGAGAGACCATCAGCACTGGTGTGGTCAGTGCCCAGTCAATGCTCCACTGTAAAGTCCATTCCCTGTAGGGGATGGACCATCTCAAGAGTTTAGGATTTTCACCCCTCATTTGCAAGAGCCATCTGAGGGGCCTGTGGTCTGATTTAACCTGGAAGTGAGTCTCAAACAGATATGGTTTCAAATTCTTCTGTGACCAAACCCCATCAATTGCTTCTCTTTCAATGGCACTCCTCCTCTGTTCCCTAGGAAGAAACCTCCTGCTAATGAAGGCTACCAGTTGGTCTAGCCCCTCCTCATTCAGCTGTGGTAAATCTGCCCCTGTGCCATGCTCTGAAGCGTCCGTCTGCATGATGAATTCCGTGGAGTAATCAGGGGCCCCGAGCACAGGTGCTGTGCACATGCTTCCTTGAGAGAATCAAAGGCTTTGTGACAAGCCTCTGTCCAGCTCACCAATCTAGGCTGCTTCTTAGAAGTCAGCGAAATTAAGGAGGCAACAATACTGCCATAGCCCTTAACAAATGTTCTGTAGTAGCCAGTGAGGCCTGGGAAGGCATTCACTTTGGTTTGGGTTTTAGGTAGTTGCAGGCCTTGATGGTTTCAACCTTGGCCTGGAGGGGCTGCACCTTGCCACCATATACCAGATGTCCCAAATACACCACAGAACCATGCCTAATCTGGCACTTATTGGCCTTGATTGTCAGGCCTGCCTGTTGCATGGCTTGAAGCACCTTTTGGAGGTAATGCAGGTGTTCCTCCCAGCTGGCACTGTAGACAGCAATGTCGAATACGTAGGTGGCACAGAAAGACTCCGTGCCAGCCAGGACCCTCTTAACCAACCATTGGAAGGTAGCAGGGGCATTCTTCAAGCCAAGAGGCATCACCTGGAATTGGTAATGGCCCTCAAGGGTTGAGAATGCTGACCTCTCTTTTGCTTCCTCAGTCTAGGTGATCTGCTAGAACCCTGATATTAAATCAAAAGTACTGAAATTTGGCAACGCCTAGCCCGTCAATGAGGTATTCAGCTCTGGGGATGGGGTCTGCATCAATATTGGTGTTGGAATTGAGGCCTCTGCAGTCCACGCAGAACCGAAGTTCTGGTTTGGCGCCCGGTGGGGCGGCCTTTGGTACCAACACCATGGGTTGGACCCTGGACTGCTAGAGGGCTCAATCACCTCTAACTCTAGCATCTTAGAGATTTCCTCTTAGATGCTGGACCTCACCCTGTCAGACAACCTGTAAACTTTGCCATTTACAAGGGGACTGTCTCATGTGTCATGGATGCACAGATGTGTAAGTCCAGGGGTGAGTGAGAACAGTGAGGCAAACTGTCCTAGCAACTGGTAAAAGTCACCTTGCTGCTCTGGGGTCAGGGTGGCAGAGAGGCCGACACCCTCCACTGACCCATCATGTTCCTGTGCAAGAGAGGAGGTCAGGGAAAGGTTCACTCTCTTCTTCTACACCCTCACCTATCACAAGGAGCATGCTCACTTTGGGCCTTTCAAAGTGAGGCTTGAGTCTGTTGACATGGAGCACCCTTTGGAGGTTCCCAGTGGTCTGGAGATCCACTAAGTGGCTTCCCCCTTACACCCGTTGATTTCGTGGGGGCCAGTCCAGCAGACCTGGAGAGATCTGGGCTCTACTGGCTCCATGACCCATACTTTCTGGTCAGGCTGAAACTGTACCAGTGTGGTCTTCTGGTCATACCAGCGTTTCATTTCCTTCTGGCTGGCCTCTAGGATGCTCTTGGCCTTTTTTCAGAAATGGTGCATCTGGTTCAGGAGGGCCAACATCTAGCTGACCACATCCTGGGAGGGTTTCCTGGGAGTTTTCTCCCATCCCTCCTTGACAGTGCTCAGATGATCCTCTGAAAGGATGGCATAGAGGAGTTCAAAGGTACTAAATACCATTCTTTTCTATGACACCTCCCTATAGGCAAAGAGAAGGCATGGCAAGTGGATGTCCCACTTACGCCTCATGGCCTCAGGTAGGCTGCAATTATGTCCTTCAAGGTCTTGTTGAACCACTCAGCTAGACCACTGGTTTAGGGCTGATAGAGTGTGGTGAACTTGTAAGTTACACCACACGCATCCCACATGGACTTCATGTAGGCAGACATTAAGTTAGTGCATCGGTCAGACACTATCTCTTTGGGGAACACCACAAGGGTAAGGATCCCCATCAGAGTTCTGGTCACCACAGGTGCAGTCACCATCCTCAGATGGATTGCCTCTAGGTAGCATGTGGTGTGGTCCACAAAGACCAGGGTGAACCTGTTCCCTAGGACTGTCTTATGGTCCAATTGACCAATGACATTGATGCCCACCCTTTAGAAGGTGGTGCCAACGACAGTGAGTGGGACCAGGTGAGCTTTCAGCTTTTTCCCTAATTTCCAACTTACCTGGCAGATGGAACAGGGCCTGCAGAATGTATCTAAGAATGTCTTCATTCTGGACCAATTAAAGTGAGCAGCAAGCCTGGTGAAGGTCTTGTCTTGCCCTAAATGTCCTTCCAGGGGTAGGTAGTGGGCCAAACCCAATAGGAATGCCTGGTAATACTAGGGGACCACCAGCACATGGGCTGCCCCATGACTCAGAGTCTTAGGATCGCTGTAGAGGAGATCATTCTCCCAGTAGATGAGGTGATCCCCAGAGGCTTCACCTGCCTGCATGAGATGAGGCCTGTCACCTCAAGCCCTCAAGTGTGGGACACTCTCTCTGTGCTTTGCAGAATTCCTACCTGGCGGGCCCGCTCTCAACTTGCCAGCCAGTAAGCTCAGGTGGGTCACTTAGGGTGGCAATGTCCTTTTCAGTTGGCTCAGGTGCCTCCTCCTCAGTGACCTCATTAACCTACACCGCTGGAACTTCAGGGACCGACTTTCTGCACCACTTACCCCTGTTTTGGCAGCTGTCTGGACCATTGTTTAAGGTGCCATGTGCCCCTGACTTCCTTCCCGGACAGCCATGGACCGTATGATCATACAGACCAACTCAGGCAATCCCATCATCTCTAAGTGAAACCTGAGCTCTACTTCCCTCCAGGTAGTGTGCTCCAATTCAACAGGCAATCTACAGGCATGGCAAGGCTCACAGCAACTTTCAGAGTACAAGAGACCCTCACCACACTCAAAGGGAGCTAGAGCCACAGGTAGATGGCTCTCACGATTGTCAGCAACTATGACTTGGTAGAATATGTTCAGTAGGCTCTGCTCTGCTGAGACCAGCTGACACTTGACAGATGCCATGCTGGCTCCTGTGTCACACAGAGCCTCCACCCATTGCCCGCTAATGGTGACCCACTGTCTTTACTTGGAAGTATTGGCAGGCAGGTGGGCTTTTGGCACCATATGTTTGTCCCTCAGAGATACTAGAGTTACCTCTATCTGTTTTCCAAAACTAGCTGTGATTATCTCCTCCCCGAGCGATACACTGGTCAACCCACGTATCTGCCCAGCAGTGGGGGGCTGTGCCCTCTTGGGACATTTGGAGTCACCCTTAGAGTGACCATACTTGGAGGACTCTGTACATTGGGGTATAAACCTCCCTGTCTTATGGTCAAAGAACCCTTTCTTTTTAGAATCAGACTGGCGCTGATTATCACTACTTCCTTGGGAATTATTTTGGGGGCCTTTACAGATCTCCTTATTTTAAAGTTTTTCTCCGCCCTCTTTTTTCTGGCAGAGCCCTGACCACCTTTGTGGGTGCTCCCTTCCCAGATACCTTTTTGGACACTCTGGTGCTGGCCCAGTGTTTCGCCTTCTCAGCAAGCTTCCTGGGATCAGTCAGCTTACTGTCAACTAGGTGCTGGCACAACTCTGTAAAACAGCTGCTGAGCATGTGCTCTCTCAAGATTAAATTGTACAACCTAACATAATCACTGACTTTGCTGCCCTGCACCCAGCCATTCAATGCCTTACTGGAGTAATCAATGAAATCTGCCCAGGATTGGTTGCACAGCTTCTGACTCTCCCTGAATCTTTGACAATACTTCTCAGGGGTCAGCCCAAATTTGGCGATCAGAATGGCTTTCATGGAAGTGTACTTGGCCTGGTCCCCAACCTCTATTTGTTAGAAGTGTGTCCCTACCAAGTGTTGGCATGTGTTTCCACAGACCCACTTCAGGAATCCTGTGAACCCTCAGTGCTGCTTCAGAAGCAAAAAACCACTTACCAATGTCATCTCCTACCACATAACCAGGCACCAAATCATTGGGTATACAAACCTTCTTGTCTCCATCATGTACTGTATGTTTACTGCCACCATCAATGCTAGACTCAGGCTAACTTGTCTTGAGGTCCAGCTCATTTCGACTCAGTTCATGAGCCAGTAGTTTCTTTTCTGCTAAGGCTCTTACAGCTTTACTCTCCTCTAGCTCAATTTTTAATTTTGCCAACTGCAGCTGGATATCTGTCTCCTCTTTCCTTTCCCAGGGGTCAGGGCATGACTAGAGAAACTCTGTTCTGCCCTCACAGGTAGCACAAATCCAGGGGTGTCTCTCTCAGCTGCTGCAGGTAGCTCCTCAGAAGAGTCATTCACATGCTTTCTCAACTCATCATTCTTGTGGGAGCGGTATTCTGCTCACGCCCTCAGCACCATTTGAAACTCCACCTTTTTGGCAACTCTTCAGGCAGGTACACCTATCCCTTTGCAACAGCTTTTCAACTTGTTAATGGTGTACTCCTCCAGCTTAGCCAGCTCAAACTCCATAGTTCCACTTGTAAAACCATCCAGAGACAAGATGTATAGGACATATTAAAAATGCAAAGCAGGGAAAATTACAGAAGAAGAAAGAAATCGAAATGGTCTTTAAACATGGGTACGCAGTGTACACATAGCTATAGTATGGTACTGCGGAAACACAAGTTCTATCCCACCACTGCCAGCAATGTTAGAAATTGGGTCTCTAGTTCGTAGAGGTATGCACCCTATCCAAGTAGGGACTACAATCCTGGCCAGGGTAAAACACAACACAACCTAAATTATCCTGTACTCTCCCTCTGGTAGCTTGGCACAGAGCAGGCAGGATTAACTTAGAAGGCAATATGTGAAGTATTTGTGCAAATACTCATACAGTATCACAGTCAGAAAAAGACTTCCCACCACATTAGAAAAATAGATTATGGTGTTATAAATAACACAAGACCAAGATGATAAAAATCCAATATGTATATCCTGAGATAAGACATTTTAAAGATTTAGGTGAAAATAGCACATAGAAACGCAAAGCACCAACTGTGTTTATCTGGTTGGGCTGGACTGGGACAAAGTCACAAGTTCAGGCCAACCGTGATTGAGCGTGGGCCGGAAACAGAGACCCATTTGGACCCGCTGAACATAGTACCTTAAATCCTGGTGCGCGGTCTACGCGGTGTTGTTTTGCAAGGCGCTGCGTCGTCCGGCATCAGCTCCAAGAAGCTGTTCAGTGAGGCCTTGTGGGGCTTGGTGTCGCTTTGCGTTGATCCTGGGGAGTGGCTCAGCGAGGCTTTGTGGGGCTTGGTTTCACTATGCAATGATCCTGAGGAGCAGCGCAGCAAATAAGTGCAGAGAAATGCCTACTTTTTAAAAGTGGCATTTCTAAAATAGTAATGTTAAATCCCACTTCACCAGTAAGCAGGATTTCTCATTGCCATTCCAACCATACCAAATTTGACAATTCCACTCCTTTCAGATCAGAAATTATGATTTAAAAGTATATATGGGAATTTATAATGCTGGCCTATAGGAGGAATGGGCTTCACAGTAGTGAAAAACGACTTTGGGAGTTTTTCACTACCAGGACATGTAAAACGTATAAGTACATGTCCTGCCTTTTACTTACAAAGCACCCTGACCTATGGGCTACCTTGGCCTACCTTAGGATTGATTTATATGTAATAAAAGGGGGGTTTAAGGCTTGGCAAGTAGTTTTAAATGCCATGTTAAAGTGGCAGTGAAAGTGAATACACAGGCCTTGCAATGACAGGCCTGAGCCATGGTTAAGGGGCTACGTATGTCAGTGCTACAAACAGTGCTGCAGGCCCACAAGTATCATTTAATTTACAGTCCCTTAGCACATCTAGTGCACTTTACTAGGGACTGATAGGGCAATTAAAATATGCCAGTTGGGTAGGAGCCAATGTTGCCATGTTTAGGAGAGAGAGCACAAGCACTGTAGCACTGGTCAGCAGTGGTAAAGTGGCAGCGTCCTAAAGCCAGCAAAAAACGAGATCAGGAAAATAGAGGGAGGCAGGAAAAAGTTGGGGAAAACCACCCTATGGCTGTCAGGTCTAACAATAATCTTTATGTTGACTGAGGTCTTCAGGTAGGGTGTTCCAGGGAGATAGGGCAGCATTACCTGGAAAAGACTGGGTTGCAGCAAGAGTGTTGTGAATATTTTAGTTTCAGGTCAGAAAACCTTGGTGTTCCTGACATATTTATGCCCTCTGGATATTTTTGAGAAGGAAGATGGGTAGAATGGGTATTGTTGGTAGATGGCCTTAAACTTAATACAGACAAGCTTGCATGTTATCCTAGCTTCAGCTGGAGGCCAGTATAGATCACAATAGATTGGGATGATGGTCTATCTTTTTTGCACCGAACGTTATTCTGGCAGTGGGGTTCATCAAGGTAATAAATGGCACCAAGTTGGATTTTTTAATATTGATTATAATTGAGTTTTTTTAGTCCAGTCATGAAATGACAAGAGGTTGGTTGATCCGGTAAAAAGCTTTGCAATGCAGGAGAGGCTTTATTTTTTCAGGGAAAAGAGTAGCTTTTTGTGGATTATATAATGTGCTCAGTTACCCCTGCGTATATTTAAATGAATGAAGTCCTGAAAGCCAGTTATGACCAAATGTTCTTGTTGTCGATGAAATAGAATAAATTCTGTCTTATTGAGGTTAGGTCTAAGGCAGTCCAAGGATGTTTCTTACCCTCCACTTATGAAAGTTAGATGGACAGTTTTTTTAGAAATAAATGTCAGTGAGGGAGGAGATTTTTTATGTAAATGATGGTATTGTTGCATATTGATGGATTGTGACACCAGAGTTATCTATTACGTCTACATTGAATTTAGGATTGATTGTTGGGGACAAGGTATTCTCATCCCATGGTGCCATGTAGGGTAACCTTTCAGTTACCTACATGTACAAGGCTGTCAAATTGATGACATATTGCATGAGGTGGAATGCTCTGATAAACTTGCATGTCAGTGACCTCTCAGCCCGTGTCAATCATTTTATCAAAAATTAGCCTCAATTTTGTAGGAGGTAAAACATATTAATTTTTTTGTCAAAATATCCACCTGTTTTCACTTGTTTGATGTGCAGTGCCTTTATAAGGCGGCCACTGATATGGACATCCATGAGATGCACTGGTGGCGTGTCAAAGACAAGCCTGTCTATGTTCTACACACTGACTTTGTATAGAACCAACCTGCCAAGTATCAAATGAATTAACCTTAGCATTAGTCTCTGATACAGCAGAAAGAATGATAAACCCTCCTCACACTTGCCAATACCTCAAGAGCCATGAATAACCAGTGCAGTGTCTCAGGGGGAATCCACAGAGGAAAGGGGGATGGTACAGAGAAAAGACAAAAAGCTTCCACCAAACTGGTGTAGATTGACTTCACTACAAAATCACTCTCTTGTGGTCAGCAGCCTTCTATTTAGTTTCTTAGCAGAGCTGTCCAAGAGGTATTAATCAGTGAATCTGTTAGGATTTGGTACTCTCAGGCAGTACATGAATGAGTTGTTTTCACGTTTACTATGATTGTGTAACTCCATTTCTCACAGAGGCTAATTATGAGTTAACTTTAGTGTTTTTAGGTTCCTACTATGCCACAGGAAACAAGATATTTTAAACCTTTTGCTTCGCAAGTGCTCTTTAAGTTTTCTTGTTGCCCCACCGCCATTTTTTTCTCAAGCTATTCTCATGCCATTTAGTGATGGCCAAATAATTGTTCCTTTATACTGTTTATCATGGTGTTTATTATTGATATATTTCTCACGCTTCACAGGTTTCTCACAAAATTATTTGGTTCACATTTCTCATTGTATCTCTGTCTGTCATTGATTTTAAATTAGCCGATATTAGAAGGGTCTGTCACTAACCTTGACTTTCTGTCTTCTAGAATACATTCCAGAATCTGGGATCAACCAGTCTTGGCTACCAAATTTGTATTTTCAAAAGCTGGTGAAAGCATGGATTTCTCAGGCACACCTCAGACTGCATACGTTATTGATCTCACCGTCCCCCTAGCAAAAGCCTGTGGAGCATGGATGTGGTATTTCTAGTACTGACAACCAAGATAGCTGCTGATTCTATGATGCTCACAAGACATCGTCAAATCTCGCTGGAGTATCAAAACAAACATTTCCCTGGAGTACTGCTACAGTGGTAACCAGGTTCACCTCCAAAGATGTATGATGACAGTCCAAGCTCAGTAGCCCATCCTGTCTTTGTCTAAAGATTGACGCCCCCTTTTAACGTGATGGTGATCAAGAAACGTGGAGGATAACACTGATGTATGATGTGTGCATAAATATCGGGCTGCAACGATTGCCATGTAGTGAGGATTTTTTCATACTGATGTGACAGAACAATGTTACTGGTCTACATCCAATTGTAAGGTATTCAAACTTCGCCTCTCATTGTCTCACTCCAGTCTACACATCTTAAATCCCCTTCGCGGGCATTTTGATATATTTGCTCTCACCTAAAATTATACCCCGACTTCAGAGCCCAAACACAGACTTTCCTCATCTCATGTCATTCTCAGACAGAATTTACTCTCCTCAATGCCCAGTTCTTTTAGAATCTGATGCTTTTAACCTTATCCATAACTCTTCACATGACCTTCTGTTTTTACTGAGTCGTGGACCAAAAACACATCAGCCACATATCTCGCATTCGCCTCTCATCCTGGTTACGCAGCTGTTTTTGTACGTCCTTCCTAATTTATTGTGGGTAGTCTTGGGTCTATGGCATATGCTTGTACTGTCATGGTATTTCTTATTTGTTATTTTTCAATGACATTATTAATACTGCTGTCGAGGTCTCACTGTGTAAGGTAGGTGCTACGCCTTTGCATTTACTCAGTCTTTCATTCATACTATAACGTGCCATTCATTCAGCTAACCATGCAGTCGCTCATCTTTTATCCAGTTACTCGTTCATTCATTCATGCACCCGCTTATCCATTCAGCATTTGACTCATTCTCACATTCACCAGCTTACCCATCCACACATGCACACACACAAACTCACCAATAAATGACGAAACGTTTTCATATATGAAATGGCTGGAAGATTGGCTTTGTCAGTGCTTGTTTTTGTACTTTCAAGTTCTTAGTTGAAATAGTTTGAATACGTAAACTTTCTGCTTCCCCTGTCTCTGCTAAGAATTATTTGACATTTGGAGCTGTCAATAAGTGAATAATTGTCTGGTTTTACCATTCTGCATAATGGAAATATAGTTTATACGTTTCATACTGCGATTTGAATAAAGGCCCTTTTTGCAGGGTCATCCCCAAAATGTTTGCCTCCTTCCTCTTATTTTTTTTCTGACCTGTTTTGTTGGCTTTAGGACTCTGGGTACTTTACCACTGCTGACCAGTGCAAAAGGGCAAGTGTTCTCTGTCTAAATAATATTGGTGTTTGGTTTTTCCATGATTGGCTTATTTGATTTACTAGTAAGCCCCTAGCAAAGGGCATGAGAGGTGCCTAGCCCCTGTAAATCGAATGCTACTAGTGGGCCTGCAGCACTGATTGTGCCACCCACATGGGTAGCCCTGTAAATATGTCTCAGAATTGCCCCTGCAGGTCTGTGTGGGCAGTTTGGACTCCAGTTTGACCTGGCAAGTGCACCCACTTGCTAGACCCAAACCTTCCCTTTTACTTAATGTAAGTCACTTCTAAGGTAGGCCGAAGGCAGCCCCATGGGCAGGGTGCAGTGTATTTGAAAGGTAGGACATGTTCTTCTGTATTTGACATGTCCTGATAGAGAAATTTTGCTAAATTTGTTTTTCACTATTGCAAGGCCTATCTCTCCTATAGGTTAGCATGGGGATTGCCTTGAAATATTTTTTAAGTGCAGTTTCCCATTGGGAGCAGATAGAGATATAGGGGGTCATTCCTACCCTGGCGGTCCGAGGCCGCCAGGGTGGGGGACGGAGGAAGCACCGCCAACAGGCTGGCGGTGCTTCTGAGGCTATTCTGACCGCAGTGGTAAAGCCGCGGTCAGAAAAGGGAAGCTGGCGGTTTCCCGCCGGCTTCCCGCTGCCCCTGTGAATCCTCCACGGCGGCGCTGCAAGCAGTGCCGCCATGGGGATTCCGACCCCCTTCCCGCCAGCCTGGTTCTGGCGGTTTTCACCGCCAGAACATGGCTGGCGGGAACGGGTGTCGTGGGGCCCCTGGTAGCCCCTGCAGTGCCTGTGACACTGGCATGGGCACTGCAGGGGCCCCCTAACAGGGCCCCACATTGATTTTCAGTGTCTGCTTGGCAGACACTGAAAATCGCGACGGGTGCAACTGTACCCGTCGCACACCAACAACTCCGCCGGCTCCATTCGGAGCCGGCTTCCTCGTTGCTGGTGCTTTCCCGCTGGGCGGGCGGCCTTTTGGCGGTCGCCCGCCAGCCCAGCGGGAAAGACAGAATGACCGCCGCGGTCTTTTGACCGCCGCGGTCTTTTGACCGCGGTACGGTCTTCTGGCGGTTCCCGCCAGGCGGGCGGCAACCGCCACCCGCCAAAGTAGGAATGACTGCCATAGAGTTTGGGTCGTTGAACTCACAATTTTTAAAATACATCTTTTGGTGAAGGTGGTTTTTAGACTGTAAGTTTGAAGATGACACCTTTAGAAAATTGGCATTTTCTTGCTTAACCTTTCTGTGCTTCTGCCTGTCTGCTAGAATACACGTCTGGGTCAGGATGTCAGTTGGGCTGTTTGTGAATTCACTTTAAATAGTCACACAAAGGGAGCTGAGGTGTGCCCTGCATACCCTAATGGGTCTTCCTGGGATAGAGTGGTGGAAGGAGCTGACACTTGAATAGGGCTGTGCCTGCTCTTACACAAAGCATTCTCCAACCCCCTGGAGTGTGTCTGGGGCTAAGGCAGGAAAGGCAGGGTCTTGTGCACTACAGAGACTTTCCCTTGAACTTGCCTACTTCAAAGGCAGAAATGAGTATCAGTATTAAACCAAGAACCCCAAATTTTTGGAGCACTTCTGAATCAAGAGGAGACTCTGCCAAGGAGAAGAGCTGAAGAGCTGTGAGGAGGAGTACTGCCACATTGCTGTGTGTGCTTTGCTGGGCTGGCCTTCAGTTGCTGCTTCCGCTTTGGAGAGGACAAACACTGGACTTTGCTGTGTATCCTGCTTGTGAAGTTTCTGCAAGGGCTTGGACTGAGAATGCTTCTTGTTAAAAAGTCTCAGGGATATCAAAGACTTCACCTGCCAGCCCCTGGCTTCTCTTGCTGAGGACCTCGACCTCCATTTCCTGGTCCCTTGGGCATGAAATCTGGCATAAAACAAGAAGAAGCAGGCACATTGACTCCAGACGACTCCAAAACACGCCCGATGCCTGCCTACGAAGCCGTGGTCCCCGCTGAAGTGCGACGTCCGTGACCGACACCGCAGGCCCAATGCTGCCGCAGAGCCTCTGAAGTCCCACAACATCATGAGTCCTGTTAGACTTGGCATCCTTGGTGTGGTCTCCCCTAACTTTTTGCCTGTGTTTCCCAGGTTGTTGATGTGTGCTGGACTCTCCTATCCAGTGCTAAAGTGCAAGTGCTCCTATGTAAAATGTATGTGCAATTGGCTTTCAATGATTGGCATATTTCATTTACTAGTAAGTCCCTAGTACAGTGCACTATAGGTGCCCAGGGCCTGTAAATCAAATGCTACTAGTGGGCCTGCAGCACTGGTTGTGCCACCGACATTAGTAGCCCTACAAACATCGCTCAGACCTGCCACTGCAGTGTATGTGTGTGCAGTCTTAAACTGCCAATTCGACTTGGCAAGTGTACCCACTTGCCAGGCCTAATCCCTCCTTTTTTATGCATATAAGGCACCTCTAAGGTAGGCCCTAGGTAGTCCCATGGGAAGGGTACTGATGTGATTTACATGTCCTAACAGTAAAATACTGCTAAATTTAGTTTTCACTGTTGCAAGCCCTATCTCTCTCATAGATTAAAATAAATGATCATTAAAGTGCAGATTCTCTTTGAGAGCAGAAAGAAAGTTGGAGTTTGGGGTCTCTGAACTCACAGTTTAAAAATACATCTTTTACTAAAGTTGGTTTTTAGATTGTTAGTTTGAAAATGCCACTTTTAGAACGTAGGCATTTTCTTGCTTAAACCATTCTGCGACTCTGCCTAGTTGTGGATTCCCTGTCTGGGTCAGTTTGACAGTTGGGCTGTTTGTGAATCCCGTCAAACAGTAGGACAAAGGGAGCTGGGTTGTAGCCTGGATATCCTGATGAGCATCTGTGCCAGAGTGGAGGGAGGAGTGGTCACTTACACCTGAATGGGCTGTGCCTGTCCTCTCACAATGCAGTCTCCAAAACCTTGGTGTGAGTCTGGGGCCTGGCCTGGGCAAGGCAGGATCTTGCAAACAAGAGAAACTTCCCTTTGAAGTTTAAAGGGTTTATGTATTGGACCCAAAACCCCTGAAAATTAGATCACTTTTGGGTCCAAGAGGGACCTCTGCCAAGGAGAAGAGCTGAGGAGGAGTGCTGCCCCTGCCTGTGACTGTGCTTTGTTGGGCTATCCTGCAGTTGCTGCTTCTACCTGTGGAAGGGGACAGAGACTGGACTTTGTAGTATATTCCTGCTTGAGAAAAACCTCCAAGGGCTTGGACTGAGCTTGCCCCCTGTTCTGAAGTCTAATGGCCATTAAAGACTTCCTCTGTTAGCACCTGGACTCTCTTCTGAGACTCCTATCCTGCCAAGTGATGTCTAATCCAGTCCCTGGACCCTTGAAAGGAGAAGCTGGTGGAAAACCAAGAAAACCGACTTCGGACGACTCCGGACTGATGCCGCTGCTGAGTCCTGTGACATCCACTGCAACCGAAGCTGTGGTCCTTGCTAGAGGGTGACAACCTCGCAGGCCACGGCACCGCTGCAACTCTGCTGAAGTCCGCTACTCCATGGAAGTCGCAGCAACACTTAGTGACCGAAGGACATTGACTCCGCTGGAAGTGCGCGGATCCAATGTTTCACACCGCTGCCGTCTCACCTCCACCGCTCCGCAGCTAGGACCTGATGCCTCTTTTTGACGCCTCTGCCCCTTCGCTCCGCAGCACCAGAACTGACGCCACCTCAGATCCAGCGACACCACGATCCCTGACTCCGTGCACCGGCTTGTTTCCTTATTTTCACAAAGTACTGTACCTTGAGGTCTGTGTGACTCCATGACTGGTGCCATTGGCCTCGGATTGTTGGGAACGACTCCGTCCCGACGTCTTGATATGACCCAATCAAAGCATTTGTGTTTCTAAACACTATTTTTGTGTTTGATCTTTAAAAAGTAATGACTTTACCTGTATATGTTGGACGTTTGTCATTTTGGTCTTGTTTTGTTCAGATAAATATTGGCTATTTTTCTAACCTGGTGTTGAGTCATTTTGTAGTGTTTTTACTGTATTACTGGGTGTGTTGGTGCAAACACTTTGCATATTGCTTCTGAAGTTAAACCTGCCTGCTTGTGCCAAGCTATCAAGGAGGTGAGGGGGGTTAAATGAGTGTATTTGTCCTTTACCCTGACTAGAGTGAGGGTCCTTGCTTGGGCAGGGGGCAACCTGAGACCCCATTTCTAACAATGCCCATTTGTAGTGTTACTATGTGTGGGTACAAATACTTAACGCATTGCCTCTGACATAAGTCTGACTGCTCATGCTGAGCTACCAAGGGGGTGAGCAGGGGTTACCTTAGGAGTGTTACTCACGTACCCTGATTGGAGTGAGGGTCCCTACTTGGATAGGGTGTGAACTGACTGCCAACTAGAGACCCCATTTTTAACCTATAATTATTAGCATTTTAGCTCTATTTAGCAGATCAATTTGTGGGTAGAGAACATCTCACCAAACAGGCTTATTATCATGACGTGTCTGTACTCAAAATTGTTCAAAAGTGTGAACAAGTAAAAATGAAATGGGATAGCAAGAAAAAAAAACATGGTGTCTGTTGTGGTAATTGCTTTGTAGCGAAAGCACAACATTCCCTCTTACAGAGTAATTTTGTGTTTTTTCGGCAAAGCTGTCAAGAATATTTGTAAAGTTCAGTTTGTGAAGCACACACCTATTTTATTTTACTGTAATTTACTATAAATTAGATGTGATATTTAGGTAATATTAACCATGAGTGACAAGGACATCAATTTATTATATTTGCAAATGTAGAAAGATGTATCAGTTTATCTGTGTGTCTGTCAGTGGCTTATACTGAGTACTGTTTGGAACGTGTGTAAACTATTAACAATGCACATCAGTCTACATATAAAGCAATTTTGGTGACTTAACAAGGATAGAGTTGTGCCGCTCTGCGTGGAATTACGAGTAGAGCATTGAGTTAAATAAAGTTAATCACTTTGAAACGACTGCCCATTGTGCAGTGCCAAAAATAAATGAGATGTGCATTAGCCTGTGTTCAATCATTTTTCAGGCAGCTACACAAATCAAATTGTCAGGAAAGCTTGAACTGTACCCTCTTGATTAACTAACTCATCAATTACTTGTGACAGTTATGTGCAAGATTGACAACTTAGGAGAAAAAAACTTTAGCTTACGAAAGGTTGAGTTGTGTTTTCGTCTATTATTGATTATTCACACCTCCCAAGAGTAGGATGTGGACTACATATTAATGCCAAATGTACCATATCACTTCGTAGCTACTTAATATTCAAATAACTTGTCAGTGGTCTTGTTAAATCACTCAAGTGCCCATTAAGACCTAAGAAGGTAAATCGTTGCAAACCATCGAGAAAGCATCGATAACAAATCTTGATTAACTTTACTCTATACAATTGAAATTTTCCAAATCAATATATAATTCCAAACTAAACTTTGTTAGAGAATTGATATAACGTGGATTTTCAAATGAAATAAGCTGTGCACGATGTTTGATCCTTTATTGAAAGCAAGTAAAATAAGAATACTCAGCCACATTGAAAAGCAGCTTGCAAAAGTATTTGAGGTACATAGGACGATTAACACGTGAATATCAGTTGTTTGTTTTTATTATAAGTGAAGCACATACAAAAAAAGTATATCGTTAGTCAAGACATTTTGATATATCCTATGGGCAGAAAAAAATATGACTTATATAGGATATACATAATAATATACATGGATTCAGGAGAACACTTGGGAAAATCCGAACATTATATAAGAAAAGAAACAATGAAAAATTCGCAGCTTAGTTAAGCACACACTGTTAAGATAGGTAAAAAGTAAAAACGTTCAGTAGCCGAATGAGTAATGATGTTAACGTTTAGAGGGACCAAAACAAGAGGAATGGAAATAACGTCAAGGAAAATAGACCAAAAACAAACTAAAAATAAGTACACTGCAAGTGCCACATGCTAAGCAAACATTGGCAGAGCCAATATTTCTCTCCTTTTTTGACCTTTAGTGTTCTTTGCTGATCCACAACAACGGAGATTGCCATATCGCAATGCTAACTAGCACCAGTAAAATTAGCAAGCATTTGCAATGCAATTGGTCTCGCATTTGCTCGAGTTCAAGCAATTAACGTTGTAAACTCCTAATGGGACTTTTTTTGCCACATAAACTCAGAATGAAAAGTAAAACAGTTTCACATATGGGAGCCAAGGGTCTCCATGAGCATGAAGGAGAAACACAAAAGGAAACAAAAGTTTGCTCGCATTGAAACATATCGACAAAAGTGCAATTATCCATGTAACGGGCAAAAGTAGAATTATCCATGTAACCAGCAAAAGTATAATTATCCATGTAACAGGGTTGATGTAATGCAAAGCACTTGACTGCTGCCCAGCGAGATCACGCTGGGTAGGAGATAAAAAGAAATCGTGCAGAAGCCATGCGGAAAACACAGAGACTTGTATGTTTTCAGTAGTTTACCGGTGCTGTAGAAGAGGTTTAAACACAGGAAAAGGCATACGGTATGCATGCCTTTCGCCAATAAAATCATACAAATTTTGAAAGGCAACCCCACGAACCAACCAAATTGATGGGTGTGGTTAAAAGCCCACTGAGAGAGATTACAACAGGGGCCAGAGCACTTGCGCCTGCTCGGACCTAAAAAGCATGATGACGCATACATATACATGTCATTGGGAATGCACATGTATGTGTCATGACGCTACAGCAGCCCTAGCATCTTGACACATGTGCGCATTGAGTGCATACATAATGATGCACAGGCCATTTTGTTTATTGTTTACTTAATTGCTTCTAGATGGTGGAAACCCATCTTGGAGCAGTAAATTAGAAATACATGAAAAGTGCCTGTTGGACCTGGCTTTTTTGACAGGGTCATCCCAAAACTTTTTGCCTACTTCTTCCTCCTATTGTTTCTGACCTGTGTTGTTGGCTTTTGAACTCTGGGCACTTTACCACTGCTAACCAGTGTTAAAGTGCATATGCTCTCTGTGTAAATTGTACTGTTGATTGGTTTATCCATAATTAGCTATTTTATTTACTTGTACCACCCTAGTAGAGTGCACTATATGTGCCCAGGGCCTGTAGATTAAATGCTACTAGTGGGCCTGCAGCACTGGTTGTGCCACCCACTTAAGTAGCCCCTTAACCTTGTCTCAGGCCTGCCATTGCAAGGCCTGTGTGTGCAGTTTCACTGCCACTTCGACTTGGCATTTAAAAGTACTTGCCAAGCCTAAAACTCCCCCTTTTCTACATATAAGTCACCCCTAAGGTGTGCCCTAGGTAACCTCTAGAGCAGGGTGCTGTGTGGGTAAAAGGCAGGACATGTACCTGTGTAGTTTATATGTCCTGGTAGTGTAAAACACCTAAATTCGTTTTTACACTACTGTGGGGCCTGCTCCCTTCATAGGCTAACATTGGGACTGCCCTCATACATTGTTGAAGTAGTATCTGCTGATCTGAAAGGAGCAGGAAGGTCATATTTAGTATGGCCAGAATAGTAATACAAAATCCTGCTGACTGGTGAAGTTGGATTTAATATTACTATTTTAGAAATGCCACTTTTAGAAAGTGAGCATTTCTCTGCACTTAAATCTTTCTGTGCCTTTCAATCCACGTCTGGCTAAGTTTAGTTGACAGCTCCTTGTGCATTCACTCAGACACACCCCAAACACAGGGTACTCAGCCTCACTTGCATACATCTGCATTTTTAATGGGTCTTCCTGGGCTGGGAGGGCGGAGGGCCTACCCTCACACAAAGGACTGCCACACCCCCTACTGGGACCCTGGCAGACAGGATTGAACTGAAAGGGTACCTGGTGCATTTCTTAGCCACTCTTTGAAGTCTCCCCCACTTCAAAGGCACATTTTAGTATAAAACAGGGCCTCTGTCCTACCACCTCAGACACTTGCTGGAGAACAAACCTGAACCAGAACGTGCATCCCGCCAAGAAGAACTACCTGGCTGCCTAAAGGACTCACCTGACTGCTTTCTACAAAGGACTGCTGCCTTACTGTTGCCCTGCTGCCTTGCTGCTGAAGTGCTCTCCAAGGGCTTGGATAGAGCTTGCCTCCTGTTCCCTGAAGTCTCAGGACCAAAAAGACTTCTCTTTTTCAACTGGACACCTTGTACACTGAAAAATTTGACACACAGCTTGCTCCGCGGTGAAAAATTCACTGCACGCCGATCCGGAAAGATGCCGCTCGACGCGACGCCTGCAGTGCGACCGGAACTTCGGCGCACGGCCTCGCCTGGACAACGCCGCCCGACTTCAGAGAGGAAATCGTCGCAATGCCTGCCGTGAGGGAGAAGATTCCACGCACAGCCCACCGGAATGACGCGCAGCCGGATAACAAGCCGAGGAATGCTCGCACAGACCCTGGGACATCTGGTAATCCTGCGATCCATAGAAGGAGACGGTCCGCGTGCCGGAAAACTACGCACGTCTTCCCCGAGTGAAAAATAATGACGCAAGTCCGTGTGTGAAGGGGCGTAACCGATGCACACACAATTTTTCCACGCATCTCCTCTTCTGTGGCCCTCTGCGGAGATTTTCCACTCCAAACCAGGTACGTTGTGCTTGAAAGAGACTTTGTTTACTTTTTAAAGACTTAAGACACTTCATATCACTTTTCAGTGATATCTTTACAAATTCATATTGCATCTTTGATCGTTTTGACCTGGAAATACCCAGATAAATATTAACTATTTTTCTAAACACTGTGTGGTGTATTTTTGTGGTGCTATATTGTGTTATTGTATGATTTATTGCACAAATGCTTTACACATTGCCTTCTAAGTTAAGCCTGACTGCTCAGTGCCAAGCTACCAGAGGGTGGGCACAGGATAATTTGGATTGTGTGTGACTTACCCTGACTAGAGTGAGGGTTCTTGCTTGGACAGGGTGTAACCTGACTGCCAACCAAAAACCCCATTTCTAACAGTGCCTCAAATATTTTCCTTTTTTTGGGAAAAAACTGTCTGGCAGCATAAGTACAGCTATTGGGTCTGCCAAAAAGGTATATTTTTTCAAACGATAAGACAGAGAAAGGGGAAGAATGGTGGGAAGACGGGATGGAGCAATTGCCAGTGAGTGATCAGAACAGCTAGCAGGAGGGAACGCAATAGATAAGCTTGGCAACAGAGCACATGTAGGTAAAGCCAATAAGTCTGAACTGGCTGGTAGCTTTTTGGCTTTGTCAATTCTTGTTTTGTTTTGTCATGGGTTGTGCAAAAGCTCTTCTGTTAGGGAAGCTGCTGGGCCTCACCAATCTAAAAGCAATATTGTTTGAAAGCAAAATTATTCAAGTATTTTTTGGTCTAAATCAGCACCTATTGCTACAGTAGCTCCTGGCACTGGAGGGAATTACTTTACATGTGGATGTGCTACTTGTTAAAGGGCAAAACGCTCTTACCCACAGTGACGTTAGATATTGGCTGATGCGGGCTTCCCCCTTGCCCCTTTATGTGTTCTGTAGTAGGCAGAAGAAAAATGTAAATTACACAATAACAGACCAATGGATGAGGAGGGCTGGCTGAAAGACCTCATATGTATGTAGATATAAAAAAGAGAGAACACTTAGGGGGTCATTCTGACCCTGGCGGTCACCGACCGCCAGGGCCAACGACCGCGGAAGCACCGCCAACAGGCTGGCGGTGCTTCCATGGGCATTCTGACCGCGGCGGTAAAGCCGGTTTCCCGCTGCCCCAGGGAATCCTCCACGGCAACTGCACCCGTCGCACCCCTGCAACTACGCCGGCTCAATTCTGAGCCGGCGTCCTCGTTGCAGGGGCATTTCCTCTGGGCCGGCGGGCGCTCTTTCGGAGAGCGCCCGCCGGCCCAGAGGAAATGTTTAAATGGCCGCCGCGGTCTTTTGACCGCGGTGCGGTCATTTCACGGCGGTACCTTGGCGGACGGCCTCCGCCGTCCGCCAAGGTTAAAATCACCCCCTTAGTGTCTTTCCTACAATGTGAATTGAAGCTTCCACCCCTTGACCATCAGTGTGCTTTTCAGTGCAGTGTAGACATGGAAGAATGCTGACGCTGCTGCCATGTGTCAGTGCAGGTAAGTTGCTGACGCTGTGGGGTAAAGGCACATAAGTGATATATGGGCCACACAGCATAACCCCTGCTAAACTAAGCCTCAGACTTCACAGACAGACAGGCTATTAGTTCCCCAATTTTCCATTTATGCCCTGTTTATGCATCATAACTCACAAGAGGTGCAGAAGTGCTGGAAGTTTCTCAAATAAATCCATTACAAAGCTCAGTGCACATATTCCCAGCAAAGTCTCAGCATGCAAATGCCTTGGCTTAGATGGGGTTTCCAACATTTTTACCTGATTAAGAGTGGTAGCCCTTAAACATGTCTCAAGCCTGTCAGTGCAGAGCCTGTAGGTTCAGTTCACACTGCCATGTCGACTTGGTATTGAAAACCTCTTGCCAAGCCTTAAAATCCACTTTTAATACATATAAGCCACTCCTAATATAGGCCCTAGGCAGGACATCTACTTCCAAGTTGTTCTTGTCCTGGCAGTAGAATTTTGGGGGAATGTACCACGAAAAAGGGATAAAAACCCATGACACGGGGAGCCATTTAGAATTAGGTAGGGAATGCTATTGATTTTATCCAGAAACTTTGTCACTCTGTCCGGTGACTTACTTGGTTTTACTTAAACCATCCTTGTCCTTAGATTGCCCATTTACACTTTATCTCCTTATGAGGGAAGTGCCCTTTTTGCCACGGAGCTGAGTTTTGACAGATGGCGATTTGACTGATGTCCTGAAGACGAAGACTGAACCTGTGTGCTGACCTAATCTTTGGAGGGTAATTATGACAATGCATTTGTAATTTGTCTGTTTGCTTTTCCTTTCTAGGTACCAACTGCTTACTTTTGACAGAGACCATAGTTAGATGTTTTCCAAATTGGTGTTCTAAATCGTTTTGCATGAAGCCAAACATGCGAATGCTAATCAGTGGGTAGGACAGGTGTTCACTAAACTGACGCAAATAGACAAACAACCGAATCTATGCTTTGTTGAACTGACGCGTTATTGACACTCTGCTAAATTGATCTATGTTCACGCCGTGTTATGTTCTGATGTTTGTGATTCTCGCTTTAATGAAATCTTACCACAGTTGCCATATCGTGACTATGCTTTTATTTTTCTTGGTTTTGAGAATGACGCACCTGCTATTGGATTTGAAGGCAATAGGGAATAAAACTCATAAAATTCTACTAAACTGGTGTGGTTAATCATGACTGAAAGGTCATGGTATTTGTTTTGAATTGATTAATGACTTTGACTAAAGTGAAATGTATTGTTTTGATAAATATTGATGATATCATAGACGTATTGATTGTCATACTGATTAGCTATCTCGTCCTAAGGTGTCTCTCAACTGGGTCAAAAGATTCATTGGCCTAAAACGAGTCCTGATGTGTAATAAATTATCATAAAGGGACGCGTTAACAGTTCTGGTAGCAGAGCGACGGTTTGGCCCTTTGGGGCCCTAGGACAGAGAATTATTTTTAGACTGTTTTTCTGAGATAATGCAAATTGGAGGTATGATGTGTTTCTAAATTCACCATGACTTTCCCGGGATCTCTGAGCCTGCCTAAGTGAGTTGGGAATGTTCTCGGTGTTCTAGTATGTGTGGTATAGGATTTGCGCTTGCTCAGCTTATGCATTTTGCAGGTGAATTGTGAAGTTTGTGTGTATCTAGGCCAGGTAAATGTTGTTTTAGTAGGAGTGGGCGTACTCCGTAGTATGAGAGTAGGGAAGTCGGCGTACTTCATATGAGTGTGGCGCTTTGTGCTCAAAATTATCCACCTGGTTGGTTGTTCATGCACGTACCCGTCGTGGTCTAAGACTCCGGAGTATATTGTCAAGTGTAGGAGACACTTGGGTTTATGTTGTAATTTGTGCGGTTTAATTAGGTCAATCGGGCGTGGTTGACAAGTCGAGTTTGAGTCAAATTGTATGTGTGAAACCTTCGATGGAGATTTGGCAAGTTCTAAAGTGCACTAGGACAAACCATTGACAAGTCGAGAGTAGGATTTGCGGGTCGAATTCTGCTTGCGGGTGCGGGAACTGAGAAGGAGAGAGTAGCGCCCGAGGCTTCAAGTGAAATCTCTGTAAAGTTCTGAAGCGAATGTGGTACCCTTCCTGTAGTAAACCGGCAAATTTGTGTTGTTGTTGTTGTTAAGGTGCTCGCAGTAATTTTTGCATTAGTATGGTGTGAATCCAGAAAGGGGCGGACGAGCCGCAAGACTTTGTCAGCTGCAGTGTGTGAGTGTGACGTCAGTAGTGCCGCGCTGAGATAGGTCAGTTGTCGAGAGGGGTCGCGCACGGATTGACTGCCGTCCGTGAGAGGCAATAGGTTGAGAAAGGTGGGTGAAGAGTGTCCTGGGAATTAAAGTCACTTTCTGATTAAATACAACAAGGGAAAAGACACAAAGATGAATTTTGTCAAAGCTTTTAAGAGTGCTCTGAAAGGAGACGTATACATTATGGCGAGTGAAGGGGAGCCTACACCACCTGAGGGTACTCCAGCTTATATAATCATGGAGGAAAAAGGTGTTGCGCCTTGTTTATGGATGAAACAGTGGCGCAAATTGACAGAAAAAGAGGGATGTTTGGCGTTCCCGGAGCATGGGACGTTCAATACGAGAGTTCTAGAGAATTTAAGGTGGATGTTAATTGTACAGAAGCCACCTCCGAGACCAGCTCAGTACGAGGCTTTAGCAACTTTAGCAACAGCGACAAGAAAAATTTCAAAGGAGAATAAAAAGGGCAGAATAGACTTTAGCTGAGGCTAGATGGGACAACGAGAGTAAAATGTGGAGACGGGAATAGTTGACAGATTAAAATTGTTCCCAGCAATAACACAGGGAGATGAGACGCAGGGGAAGAAAGCTACCCGTAAGACAGACAAGGACTCTAGTAAGCCTAAAGAGACTAAGAGATCTTGGGAAGAAGAAGATGATTCAGATAACGAAGAATTTCTAAATCAGTTATTGCATGATCGCCTGCCACCTTATACGGTAAGCGACAATGTCCCGAGCACTAGTGCGGGTCATGGGAACCAGATGCAGGATGAGGGAGTTACTGATACAGCACAGACTAGTGATACGGGTTCGATACAGAATGGTGTCAGTGTACCCACTGCACCAGACATGCAGATACAGTTGCAACCTCCACCGCAGATACAGAGAATATATCCAGACGTCCCAGTACTAGAGACTACTACAAATCTGATAGTGCCGCCAGACCCGATATATACAAAATCGAGGGAAGTGCAGATTGAGCCAACTCCACAATTGCTGCCCCAGCCACAGCCACAGCTGATACTGGGATATAACCCAGCAGCAGGACCTCCATTAATACCTGCCCCGGCTTCAGTAGATCAGACTTTTGGGGTCGCTGCTCCACGGGGTTTGGGACCAGGTCAGACACCAGCTGCCATTTCATTACCAATTACTGTTGGACCACCTGTACCACTATATGCGCAGGGTAAACCTGAGACAAGTGATCAAGGAATAGGGGCACAGGAGATGATGAGAGAGGGATTCACAGGAACCCCACAATCAATATCGCCAAGATCACAAACAACCGAACACCTCAGGTCTTTGCTAAGCCTTAGTCCAATTGGGGCTCCTATTGAGGTGATAAGACAAGCAGGGTCAAGTGTGTTAGCCCCACAGACAATGAGTGTGGAAACATCAAAGACACCAATAATGCAGGCAGGAAATATCTTGTTTCAAGGCTTTTCTGTGAAGCAACTAAACGAGTGGCTGGGAAATAACAAACCTTCACAACCTGCTACAATAACCGCAGAGAGAGATGAATACTTGAACTTTGTGAAACTGGTTGTGGAAGCTACTGAATTAGTTGAAGGAACAATGGGGGTAAACAGGTTAGAGTCATACACAGAAGCAGAATTGAGATATCTGTGCCCTAAGATCACTAAAGAAGTAGGTAAGGTACATCAGAGGTTAGCGAACCTGGCAGACAAATACGATATTGACATTGAAAATACTAAACATTTGAAAAGAAGTTACCGGCTAGACTTTGACTCAAAAGACTTCGAGCATATGAGGTCTGGCGGAATGAAACAGCTGGTGGGGTTCTAATCCATGTGGTCCAGGGGAGACATCCTATCTTTCACAAATGATTATCCCAGGTTGAGGGAGAAACTGATAGAGTGGTATCAATAGACGGATAGGTTTGTGAAACTTGCGAAGGGTCTCTGGGAAGACTTGAATACCTTGTTTGAGATCATTGTTCCGCCAGACTTATGGCTCGAGTGCAAGAGAGGGGTAGACTGGCCGACGCAGGAGCCGGCAAGGGATAAGGTAACCGGAGCACCATTTGAGGAGGTAATGAAGTATTAACACAAAGTGATTGAGTTTTTGAATCAGAAAGTGTCGCCGAAAGTGACTGATTGGCAGAAAATCGACCGGACCTCACAAGAGGTTAAAGAATCTATACATGCTTACTATGAGAGATTGTTGAAGGCATTCAAACATTACAGTGGTACTGAGACTATTGAGCGGAAAGACATGAACCATCTCGTGTTCAGATTTGTTGAAGGGCTGAGACCAGAGGTTAGCCAGATGATTAAGAATCATTTGATTTGTTGGCCAGCGAAGCCGATTGATGAGGTGTTGCAGTATGCGAAATACTGACGAGATCGAGCTGAAGCAGAAAAAGTTGAAGGAGAAAGTGATGGTGATGCAGATGAGGGCTGCGCAGGCAGGGATGCAGGGAAATGGAATTCAGCAGATGATACAGCAGCAACCGCAGGGAATGGTGTGTTTCAGGCACAACCGAGAGGCCCAGGTCGAGATTTTGTGAATCGCGGTCCAGATTTGAATACTGTTGTGGTTCAAAATGATGTGCAAGGGATGAAAAAGATGTCACCATGTCATGCGTGCGGGGGCGTGGGGCATTGGAAGCGGGAATGCCCAAATATAGTGCAGGATGGTGTCGTTCAACAAAGCACTAATGTCAGTACATTGCAAAATATGAGAGGTCCAAAATTGAGAAATCAAAACCCGAACTTCCAAAATAACATGGTTCAGATGCAAGGGCTACAGCCTATGCAGCAAATGCAAATGCTGCGTGTTCAACCAACGTAAATGCAGCAAGTACAACAGCAGGTTCCCATGGTACCTAGACAGCAAATGCAATTACCATTAGCTCCAATGGGACAGCAACAGGTGATGCTTCCTCAGCAGGTCACAGGTCAAGTGATGAGCCAAAATAATACAGTACAGCAATTCCCATTGCATGGTGAAGATGGAATGAATGAGGATTGGTCGGATGACAGTTCAGAGAGTGAAGAGTGCAGACTTGCAGCATCCATAGAGGTGGACCAGAGGGGACCCTATGGAGAGGGAAAGGTGATGGGTCATAAGGTTTCATTCTTGGTTGATACCGGAGCTACACGCTCCACAGTCAGAAGTGCAGAGGTTCCAAAATTACCACTTTCAGGGCGTACCATAAGAGTGGTTGGAGTAGCAAACCAGTATTTGACAAATCCGATTACAGATCCAGTGCAAGTTGAGATTGGCAACTTCCAGGGACTGCATAAGTTTGTAGTCTGCGATTCAAGCCCTGTGTCCCTACTGGGAAGAGGCTTACTGTGCAAAACAAAATGTTCAATTACCTGTACCAATGATGGAATTGAGGTGCAGACAAACAGTGATGATGAAGGGGATGATGGTCAGTTCTCAGTGTTAGAGACAGGAACTGTGAATGAAGATTACCCTTTGATAACATTGTTCCTGATGATTACAGTGACTGACTTACCCGCCGAGTTACAAGGAACGGTGACAGAGAAAGTGTGGGATTTGACACGAAAGGAAGTGGGACAGATAAAAGGAGTAGAACCAGTTAAAGTTCAAGTGAAGCCAAATTCAGTGTTTCCTCAGGTGCCACAATATCACATGGCACAAGATGTCCTCATTCAGGTGTCGCAAATAATTGCAGATTTTTAAAAACAAGGAGTCCTGAAGGAAGTATTGAGCAGCCCATGTAATTCACCGATAATGGGTTTGAAAAAGCCTTGTGGAAAGGTTCGAATTGTGCAGGATTTGAGAAAAATAAATGAGATTGTGGTGAAGTGTTGCTCCATAGTGCCAAACCCAGCAGTGATCATGTTTCAGGTTCCGTGTGATGCTGAATGGTTCACCGTTGTAGACTTGTCACAAGCCTTCTTTTCGGTGCCTCTTCATGAGGACAGCCAGTTTTTATTCAGTTTCAAATTCCTGGACAAAGTGTACAGTTGGTGCAGAATTCCTCAAGGGTTTTCTGAGTCACCGTCCATCTTCAATCAGATATTGAAAAAGGACTTAGAATCCTTAGTACTGCCTTTCAGTTCGACTCTAGTGCAGTACATTGAAGACTTGCTGATTGCGTCTAGGACAAGAGATGACTGTAGGTATGACACAATTGCCTTTCTGAATCACTTAGGAAAGAACGGACATAACGCCAAAGAAGCTGCAGTACTGTCAGAAAGAAGTAAAGTACTTAGGACACTTGATTGAGAGAGGATCCAGGAGAATATCAAAGGAAAGGGTGACAGCTATTTTGCAGATGAACCCCCCCACAACAAAGAGAGATGTCAGGATGTTTTTGGGAATGGTGGGCTACTGTCGCCAGTGGATACCCAACTTTTTGATTATTTCAAAACCATTGATAAAGCTGACAGGCAAAGAGATTAAGGATGAACCGTATACCATAGCCTTATCCAAAGAAGAGCTTGAGTCATTCATGGAATTGAGAGTGCATGTGCAGGGCACCAGCTTTGGGTATGCCTGATTACACGAAACCTTTTCTACTGTTTTGTCATGAACATGATGCTTGTTCGTTGTCTGTCTTGACACAGGTCCATGGAGGTGCAAACCGCCCTGTAGCATATTTTCCAGCTACCTTGGACCCCGTCGCAGCAGCCTTACCGGGTTGTTTGCACGCAGTTGCAGCAGTTGGTCAAAGCCTCATGCATTGTGAAGGCATAGTGATGGGACATCCTTTGACAGTAATGGTTCCACATTCAGTTGAAATTCTGTTGACTCGAACTAAAACCCAGCACATGACAAATGCCCGACTTACCTGATATGAGACAATCATTTTGGGGTCGCCTAATGTCTCACTGAAGAGATGTACTGTATTGAACCCGGCAACTCTACTTCCTGTTGCAAGTACCGAAATTAATAATGAAGAGGAAGTGGAGCACGATTGTCTTGAGGTAACAGAACTATGTACCAAGCCCTGACCTGATATTCAAGATACGCAATTAAAAGAAAATGACTGCATTATGTTTGTTGATGGATCCTGTTTGAGAGACTCAGTCAGAATGCTGAGAGCTGGTTATGCTGTGTGTACCATAGCTGGTATCATTGAAGCTTCCTGGCTCGAGAGAGTGTATTCCGCACAGGTGGCAGAGCTAATTGCCCTTACTAAGGCATGCCACGCAGCCGAAAATCCGAGAGTCACTATCTATTCTGACAGCAGATATGGATTTGGAATTGTACATGATTTTGGCCAATATATGGTCACAGAGAGGTTTCATGACCTCTTCTGGATCTCCTGTGAAAAATGGTGAACAAATTAAGGATTTGTTACATGCGATTCAGTTACCTCTTGAAATTGCCGTGGTAAAATGCAATGCTCATGTTAGGTCACAAGATTTTGTGTCCATGGGAAACGGCTATGCAGATCAAGTCGCAAGGTTTTGTGCATTGATCTGTATATCGTTCAAGGATCAGTGGGAATTGTTACCGCAAACTGAAAATGACAAATGTTTGAACCTTGCATTAAGGGTGGTTGATACACTAGATGAGGTAAAAATACTACAGGGTCGTGCTAGCAGAGAGGAGAAATGCTCCTGGCAGAGAATGCAATGTGTACAAAGAGCTGACGACTTCTGGGTCTCAGAGGAGGGGAAATTGGTTTTGCCAAACAGTCTTCTATCACAATTTGCAAGGCTTTATCATGGACAAGCACATCTTGGGAGAGATGCAATGATCAGGTCATTCAAGATTGACTGGTTTAACCCGAAATTCAGACACGCCGCAGAGGTTACTTGTCACAGATGCATCATCTGTCAACAGATGAATGCAGGAAAAGGGACTGTGGTAACATTGAGCCACATAGGGAGAGCTGGCGGTCCATTTAGCAAGATGCAAATGGATTTCATTGAGATGACTGTTTGTGGAGGATTGAAATACGTGCTGGTGATTGTGTGTGTTTTCAGCCACAGGATTGAAGCTTACCCTACACGTAGAAATGACAGTCTCTCACGGTTGCAAAGCTGCTGCTTAGGGATCTAATACCCAGGTACGGGTTTCCGGTCTCTATAGAATCAGATAGGGGAAGACACTTCGACAATGAGGTGATTAAGCTCTTGTGTGCTGCATTAGACATTGAACAGAAGCTGCATTGTAGCTACCGCCCTGAAGCATCAGGACTAGTAGAACAAATGAATGGTACATAGAAGTCAAGAATGGCAAAGATGTGCGCAACTACTAATATGAAATGGCCAGATGCATTGCCCTTAGTGCTGATGTCGATGAGGAACACCCCTGATAAGAAGACAGCACTATCACCCCATGAGATCCTTATGGGTACAGCTATGAGGCTGCCCGCAGTGCCTGCAAATGCTCTTGTGAATATCACGGATGATATGGTGTTGGACTACTGCAAAGGTTTGGCTGATGTGGTTTGCTCTTTTTCTCACCAGGTGGAAGCCAACACATTGCCATCAATCAGTGATCCAGGTCACACCCTGCAAGCCGGTGACTGGGTGGTTGTCAAGAAGCACGTGAGAAAGTCGTGTTTGGAGCCGCGCTGGAAGGGGCCATATCAAGTAATACTGACAACAACCACTGCTGTGAAATGTGCAGGCGTTCCAAATTGGATACATGCCAGTCACACAAAGAAAGTAACGTGTCCAACTGATGAGGAACTGGAAGTATCAGACTCAGCAAGTACAGAGAAGGAAGTCTCAGCGCCTGAAAATAGCCAAAGGGAAACTGAGACAGTAGGAGAGCCCACTGAGAACAGCCTAGTCCCTCAAACAGTAAACAAGTTCGAGAGAGGTGACAGTGTGCCTATCTCAGTAGAGGCAGCAGGAGAACTAAATCAAGGAGAGGTTCTCCCAGAAGTAGACAGATACGGACTAGAGCTTGAACCTGTCACAGATCCAGAAGAAGAAGAAGGGGAAATAGTAATAGAGATCAAAGCACACCGGCATCCCCTGAGCCAGTTGCAGGTCCATCAAGAGAAAACACCACAGCACAAGAGGAGGGTGCTGTTCAGTGTCCTGAAAGGACAAGCAGAAAGAAGACGCATAAGGGAGATAACTGGCCAGAGAAACAGGGTACGAAAGAAAAGGTCGTACCAGGTGAAACAATAACAGAAGAAACTGATACATCCCGAATAGAGGATCTAAGTGAAGGAGAATTGCAAGGCGAATGCAGATTGAAAAGAAAGAGAAACGCAAATAGAAGGTACGCAGGTCCTGAATGGGCATATGCAACAACATCTGAATGGCAACAAGAATTCTTAGCATTCTGTTTTGATCGAGAAGTACCAGGCCAATAGTACGGTACCTGAAATCAATCAAAGAAAGAGACTTTGTTAAAACTAAAATTTTAAATTGAAAACTGAAAAGCTAAGAAAAGAGACTTATAAATTACCGGATGCGACACTGATAACCTGAATTGACTTTGAAAAACCAGATTATGATGAGCTGCTAACCTGATTTGACAAAAGGGTCCTGGAGTGAGGGAGACACTGTAAATACACGCAGAGAGAAAGAGACTTTTGCATCAAGGAAAAAAAAAGAGTTTTATATCGTCCTCAAGTTGATTGTTGTTCTGCTATCTGTTTCTTTACAGACATGGCTTATAATAGAGGTAGTAACAAAAGGGGTAAGGTGTGTAGTTGTTTAAGTCTTATATTAGGTATTGTGTGTGCGATAATAATTGTAGGAATGATTGTGGGAATGCCATGGTTGGATAAGAAAGCAACTAACAATGCTTCAAAACCTGAAACTACAACACTAATACCGTGGGAAAAGTTCAAGCAGGATACAAAACACTTGCATGAGGGAACTAACTCAAAGGGGGAACTTTCCACTAATGTCTTCTATCGCTTGCTGAATGAGTACGTTGAGACCATGGATGCGAAAAACTGTTATGTGTGTACAAAAATTCCTTCATCAGTGCAAGAAGGGGTCACCTATCATAGTCTTCCTTTAACATACGGGATAAGTTGTAGCTTGCTATTAACAAGATTCTATAATCAGGAGCATGTGCCATATTTTTATTCAAATCTGGATGTGGTGTTTTCCTTTGTGCCAGTGATTGAGTTTCTGAACAAATTAGCTAAGGAGCATAATATAAAGTTAGTTAGAGGTTTCTTTGATCCAACGCTTACAGTTGGGACAGCTTATGCACACCACAATAATCTGACTTGCTTATTGACACCTGTAGAGAAAAGCTTCTTAGATCACACCGATGATAGACGCAAAGCATTGAAAGAAAGATTAGAAAAGGGGCTAGAGAAACGCACATATGAAATTGATTATGCTTACACTGCAATAAAGACGGAAGGCAAGCTAGCTATAGATGCTTTACATGTAGGAAGGCTTTGTATATATAGGCCGAAATCTGAACATGACACTTTATTTGTGAATGCAGGCATGTGTTTTTGTTTCAGAGTAAATGGACATTCATGTTAAATGGACAGGATCCAGCGATCCCTGGGATCTAATATATCTGTGGACTTAATGCTTATTACCGTCTCCCAAAGGGATGGTATGGGACATGTTATTTGGGAATAGTTTTCCCAAAGATTTACCAGATTGATAACTTAAAGCAATTACCTAAAACATCTGAATTACAACATGCTAGACAAAAACGAGAAACAGCGGCTGCTGTCATTGGTGACATATTTGGAGCCATAATTCCTTCGGTAGGGGTTATCTTAAACTCCATAAAGATTCAAAAGTTGTCTACTATTGTGGATAACATGCTGACAAATTTTACAGGGGCTATACTCCTGATGGATACTGAACTTGCTGCGGAAAGAGCTATGACTCTTCAAAATCGACTTTCTTTAGACATTCTTTTAGCAAAGAGCGTCGGAGTCTGCAAGATGATCAACGAGCGTCATTGTTGCTCATATATACCTGACAATAGTAAAAAGATTAGAGGTATGCTTAATAACCTAACTAAAGATAGTGCAGATTTGAAGGATTTGAAGGAACCTGGAGTGTGGGAGAAATTAGGAAAAGGAATTGCCAGAGTAGGAAGCTGGTTTAGCAACATTTGGAATGGGGTTCTTGCAAAAATATTAGGGGGTCTATTAATTGTTCTGGCCTGTTTATTAGGATATTGGGGAGCATGCAAAATTAATGATAAAATTAAAAGAGATTGGACAAAGAGGAATAAGAAAAACAAAGAAATTGAAAGGGAGAAAATGTTTAATGAAATTTGGGAAAGTTCACACACTGATGACATTGTTGGGCACCCACAATTGCTGAATTTCCTCACGTGGATTGTGAGAGGGTTAAATGATAGAAAAAATATTTGCAAAGTGGTCTTATGTCTGCAGCGTCATTATGTTAATTTGGCCATACTTAAGAAACACATCCAGCTCCGGGAATCTGGCTGCTTACATTAAAATGCATGAGAGGCTCTTGCTACACCACAGGCTTCACTGCACACCAACGTGAAGTCAATATGGATCTGTCATGGCTCATGAATTCAAGTGCAGGAAACCAGGGTCCGGTTTGTAGTGGCATTCTGTCATAAAAATCACTTGGATGTGCTGCTTGTGGGGGAATATGAACCCAACTACGATGACCCACAGTTTTACTACAACTTATGCACTAGACTCACAGTGGTGCTCTATCCCCGATTTGAGAAGGGACCCTTAATTGTGTGCTGTGACCAGACCTGGACCACTCTTGGGGCCCACTTAGGTGACCCTCAGCTGTTACACATGCTATCAAAGTCATTCTGGAGCAATGTGGTCTGGTGGATACATGGCACTTTATAGGCAGGGGTTATACGCATTATTCCATTGTTTATGACATTCACACAAGCATAGATTTTTGGCTTTTGTTGCGCAGCTTGGTCTCTAGTGTCAGATGTTGTGAACATTTACCGCGCACATACTCCAACCATTCACCTTGCTGGCACTAGAATTGGATGATCTGTGGCCGCTGGCATTTGCCTGGTGGGTCCTACAGTACTCTTTGCTAGATGCTGCATTTCCCAAAGAGCTCACCCAGATGATAGATGAATATTTCCACACCAACCACAGCTCTGCAGAGACGTTTGCCACAGTATAGGAGGCTTTTAAGGTCTACATCTGAGGTGTTACCATCTTGAAGCACGATAGCATGCTTCGCTTGATCTGTGGTTGCTAGGTGCACTAGAGACAGAACTGTCTGAACTGGAATGTTGCCATGAGTCACAGTGTAGCAGGGTCCACTGAGTGACATTCGGGGCAACCTGGTTGAGTATAATGACCTAGCCCAGGGTGAGGTTACACACCTGGCCAAATACACCATGGCGCATATCTACAGCGAGGGAGAGTGATCAAGCGTTATACTGGCTGCACTCCTTCAACCTAGGTGGTAAAAACAGCACAGTGCTGTCAGTCACAGATGAGACCAACACGCCTCTCCACGCAATGGATCAGGTAGCAGACAATTTCAGCTGTTACTATTTCATTCTGTATTCTGTATAACTCATGATGAACAAGCTAAAGGGGACTATTTGTCCCACATTACCATGAAGTGGGTGACAGGAACACACAGGGAACACCTTATGGCCCCTCTAAGCCCCTGATATCTTGGCTGCTCTAAAGGACATGCAAAACGGGAGGGCACTAGACACGGACGGTCTGATGGTTGCTTGTTACAAGGCCTATCAGGGCAAGCTTATGCCTTATTTGGTCAGCCTGGTCAATATGTGAGGCACGGCTGGTAACATTGCTCAAGCCAGGTAAACTAGCTGGCTTCTGCTCGACCTATTGGCCACTGTCACTATTAAATACCGACAAAAATACTGCCAATCGCTTGGCCCATTTACTCCCAGGCATAGTGGTTCCTGAACAATCTGGCTTTACAACTGGTTGGTCTTTAACATATAGGCCCTCATTCTGACCTTGGCGGGCGGCGGAGGCCGCCCGCCAAAGTCCCGCCGTCAGGTTACCGTTCCGCGGTCGAAAGACCGCGGCGGTAATTCTGACTTTCCCGCTGGGCTGGCGGGCGGTCGCCTTCAGACCGCCAGCCAGCCCAGCGGGAAAGAGGCTTCCACGATGAAGCCGGCTCGGAATCGAGCCGGCGGAGTGGAAGCTGTGCGACGGGTGCAGTTGCACCCGTCGCGTATTTCACTGTCTGCGCAGCAGACAGTGAAATACATGTAGGGGCCCTCTTACGGGGGCCCCTGCAATGCCCATGCCAGTGGCATGGGCACTGCAGGGGCCCCCAGGGGCCCCGCGACCCCCCCTACCGCCATCCGGATCTCGGCGGTCCGACCGCCGGGATCTGGATGGCGGTAGGGGGGGTCGGAATCCCCGCGGCGGTGCAGCAAGCTGCGCCGCCGCGGAGGATTCAATGGGGCCGCGGTACACTGGCGGGACCCCGCCAGTGGTGCCGGTCCGACCGCGGCTTTACCGCCGCGGTCGGAATCCCCATTGGAGCACCGCCGGCCTGTCGGCGGTGCTCCCGCGGTCCTCCGCCCTGGCGGTCAAAGACCGCCAGGGTCAGAATGACCACCATAATCTGCGTATCCATTTTGGTGCAATCTCTTGCACTGACCCTGAGTTAGGTGCTGCTGCAATTTGTTTGGTTGTATAAAAGACATTCGAATCGGTCGAGAGGAGGTTTATGCTTTTAGTGCAGCACTACATGGGGCTAGGAGAGTTCTTCCCGAAGCAGGTCCAGGTTCTGTACAGTAAGCTGGCGGCACAACTCTGCATTAAACGCATTTCATCTGACCCCCATACTCATTACGAGAGATGCACATCAGGGTTGCCCCCTGCCTCCCATACTATACACGCTTGTTGTGGAGTCGCTGGCCTGTGCCTTGTGTGAATACCTTTCCCATCGAGACATGGGTTTCCCACACTTTAATCTGATAGAATCCATATGCCAATGATACACTTCTATACGTCCATGACCGAGAACATAATCTCTCACCAGTTTTAAAGAGTTACTTATTTTGGAGGTTATTTGCAGGTGCAATTTAACTGGACCAAATCACTTATATTCCCTCTTACAGAGGCCGCAACACTGGTACAGTCAAAATATCCTTCACAATGGATGATAGATCAATTGTGGTACTTTGGCCTCCATTTACACACGGACTCAAACGTAGTAATGCTAGAGAATTATAGGGAGGTCGTGCAACGCTTAACAGAGGATCTATATTGATGGATTCATCTGTCCCTCTCTCTTTTTGGCCGCATGGCCATCATGAAGATGGTTGTTCTACCCCAAGTTTTATTCTTATTTGTGAAAAGTTTCCATGCTGCTGCCTAGCTCAGTCTTCTGGACATTGTGTGCCCTGATAGTGCACTTGGCATGGGCAGGAAAGCAGCCAAGAGCGCACTGGGATACCCTTACACTCCTGTATGCCAATGTGGGGGCTGAATGCACTGGACCTCAACACCTATGACAAGACTGTGTGATGCATGGTTGCCCATTTTGGATGCACAGCCCTGCATCTCTGTATGGAACACGATGCCCTGCTGCCGTTGTATTTGCCACAATTTCTGTTCAGCAGACCAGTGCATCATTTCCATACCGTAGATTTTCCTGGGACCATACACTGCCTGTGGCAAAAATTGGTAAATTCGAAGACTGTGTCGCTGTTCTGTTTCCCTCAGACCCCACTGGAGTGGTGGGAGTGGTTCCCCCTGTGGTGAGAGCGAGCCGCTGCAGCCACACTGCAGGGTCTCGGAATATGGTGCATGGGTGATTTTTTTGAGGAGGGTGTTCTCCCCAACTGGGCTCAAGTGAGTGGCCAGTGTGATGCGCCATCTGTCCTAGTGAAGTTTCACTTCTACTGTACATGACAAGCAATTCATGCCTTACTGGATTTATTGCTAACAGAGCTGCAGCAGTTGCCCACTTTGACTCACCTGCTAAGGTGATATTGTTGAGCGATTGCTAAACTGTATGCTTTCACACAAGAGACTTGACAACTGGGGGTTGCTAGTTTGTCTGGAGTGGCAGGAAGACTCGGGCCTGTTAAGCAATGGATGAATTATTGCACTGTGGTTAGGGACTGTTTCGGGACTGTTTCCCTGAATGGCTGCCACCCTCTGCTGCATTTTAAAGATCTCAATTGTGTGTACGACACGCTGGCTCAATTATTTCAGCAAGGCCTGCGTGATGACTCCTGCTGCTCATGTTGAGGTGGGGACAATGCTGGATTTGCACATGTAGCATGGTATTGCCCATGCATTCAGTGCTACTGGCTCATGGCGTTTCAGGAATTACGTAAGATCACGGGAGAGGCAGTGGTGGATCCACCCCTCTTGGCACTCATAGGTTATGATAGGGATGTACCAGGGGGATGCAGGTGACTTGTGGCTATAGGATTACTGCTAGCATGGCGACCTATAGCAATGCTCTGGATGAAAGGTCCTACTCTACCCACACTGCATAAATGGCACACGGATATGGAGTACAGCAATAGTCAAACCAATGCCTATCATGATCTTATGCCACATGGCAATCACAGAAAAAACATTTTGGGCCCACATCAGACATACCTTTTGTGCTCCAGAAATGATGGCTTTGAGAATGAGGATGAAGTTGACTCCTAGTGGCACCATGAAGCTGTGCTCATTTGCTAGTGGTGGTGGGTGTTGCTGTGTTTGTGCCATGGAATGGGGTGCTGGCAATTTAGCATTGGCTCCCATTGATGCTCCACCGGGCTGTTAACTATAGAACCTCTGGGCATGACGCTGCCTGGAAGTTAGCATTTATAGGAGGAAATGCTGTATAGTTGCTGTTTGTGTTCATCAAGATGTCCAAAATAGTCTGCTCTTGATTGTACTCACTTTAAGTCATTAATGCTACCTCTCATACTCGATCCACTTTGCCAGTAATTGCCATGTCATAATTCACTTTATGCGTGTTATGCAAAATATAAAATAAAGTTTAAAAAAAGACTTATCTTGTATTTCTCTTGTGTTTTCCCCGGACATGCATGAGTAAGAGAACAAAAGGGTAAGCTCTGGTTACACGATTCACTTGGGGATCAGAGTGCCATGTACAGGTTTCCATAATCATCTTTCACCCCAGCAAGGTTAGGGGTTCTGGTGAGACACTGTGAGCTAGCCAGGAGTTGGGCAGACAGCTTCTGGTAGTGTGGATGGACTCAGTCCCCACATTCTGAAGTTTTGTTGTCCTAATGTGCAGTTCTATTATTCTAGAAGGAACCGTATAACAATGGGCCACCAACATTTATAAGCAGATACTTATTTAACGGGACTCCTGGGTAGTTATCTTGTGTGTGCCTAAGGTCCCATATTCACCTTAAAACATTAGTGTTAGGGATTAAAATCCTCTCAGCATTATGGGAAGTACCTATATTTGTCTGTAGGTTATTAAAGCTTGAACCTTTAAAAGGGTATCCCACCCTAGATGTTCCCTCTCTCAATACCCATTCACCAAAATTGTGAATCCAGTGATTATTCTTGCTAATTGCAGACATACTGTTACAGCACATTTAATTTGTACATGGACTACCTAATGGGGATGGAGATGTTACATTTGTGGTTGAGGCTCACAATGCATACAAAATGGAAGTATTTTAGTCATTGGTCACTTTTCCTGTAGGCGATGCTACTACAAACACATTCCATACAGACATTGAGGCTAACGCTCCAGGCCAATACAGAGCATACCATGACTTAGAAATTCTATAGACATTTCAGGAACATCAAAATTGGTTCCAAGACACCCTACCACATGTTTTAGAAAATGTTAGATTGGGTCTCCTCAGTAATGACGGAGCCACATGGCCAGTTTTAGCTGGCTACACACCATATCTTAACATAGAGCAATTAGCTGTGGGTGATTTAAGCCCCTTATATAATAATTTGCTCCAGGTGTTCAACCACAATTAGCTACATCTGGAAATAAACCAGTAACTATCAATGCTATATGGGTAAGGTATCCAGCAGACATGAGGAAATTCTGTTCTGGATATCACAAAACACAAATCAGCTTGAAGCAGAGTTTCTCCTTACAGGACCCCAAAACTCCATAGAATACTCATCATGTGCTTGCCATTAGGGATGGTTCCCTATGTTGATGACTGTGCCACATGGGGTAGAGTCCTTGTTGCACTCCATACCATAACTCATGGTACACCAGCACTTGCTGTTTTGCCAGATGTGCTAAAACAGATTCAAATTGAATACAGGTTGCCCCTGCCCTGCACTTGGGGATGGTATTAATTAGCAACTTTGCCACATTCTCCTCAATAATTTTCAGAAAGAGCAAAGAGGAAGAAGCAGCATTGGCAATATGCCAACACCTTGTGCAGGTGACAGTAGCAGGCCAAGAGAGGGAACTAGCGAAAATTATTGTGGACAGTTATACCTCTATTGGTTGAGATAATTTGATGGCCAGACCAAAAAGGACGCAGCTTAAGGTTAGTTCTAAAAAGGACAATACCAAGCATGCACCCAAACCTTCTAGAAAAAGATGAGATTTACAAAAAAATTAAGATAAAGTAAAATCACAGGGAGAATCTCTGCAACCGAAGACCTCTGAAAAAACATTATAATTTAAGTAAACGTGATACGATGAAACGGCCTAACAAGTATCAGTTCATTGATACACATCCTTTTCATTCCTTTCAGAACGCATCTGACAAACGGTCTGAGAGAGTGAGGCAGTCACAGAACAGACATGAAGAGTATGTGGAACTGAAAAAGGACTCACAACGCTTGTCTGACATCAACTTAAAATAGAAAGAAAAACTTATTCAACAAAATCCCGAGTGCAAAAAGAAGAACAGAACTTGGGCAGTGACTCTACTAGAGAAAGTGGCAGAGGTCATGATAGTTCACCAGAATCTTCAAGAGGTTCTGGATGCAAAAGCAAGTAATGTCTTCATATAAGTTGAAACCCCACATCAATGTATCAGTCCTCCAGACAGACTGTACAAACTAAACATAGATTGAGGGTAACATAAAACACACAAGTAAGGCAACATTCTATGAAAATGTAACACTTAGCTATGACATTCTCTTGGCTTAAAGAGATTGACCACCAGAGTTTGGTAGATCACTTCCACTGGGGAAGATATAATACTACCATCTTTCTCCAGACTTTTCCAGTGCACACTGGACACCTGAACATACACAAATTCTTAGATCATTACAGAATGACATGCTTGCAGCATGCACTTACATACATGTGACAACAAAACAAATTTGGTCACCCGTATAATTCCAGGTGCCATTGGTTTCATTTATGTCATATTTAATGAAGGTGACAGAGTGTTGATTGCATATAAATTGCATCTATATTCTAATGCTGATACGAGCTTTGCATCCCCTGAAACAATATTGACTGCAGTTCAGAACGTTATCTTAAAGGACTGACCACTGGCTCAATGAAAATGCATAATTGTTTTTACTATCCCACAACGGCCAGTGTCCTGAATGCGAAAGACTTACATCCCAGATGGATACGATGGCCACCTCCCTGCTGGCTACTGATGTAGACTATGTTTATGACCCTACCTTACAAACTCAAGAATATTCTTCAATATGAAAAAGAATACCACATGCACACTAACATAATGCCTCTAGATCAGTTTAAATATATAATATATAATATATCCTCATGTGTCATCTCAGCCTGCTATAGGCACTAAACACCAATACTCAGTGGCTAGCACAGCTGTATATGGAGTAAATAGGAATGAAGAATTCCACCCTCAACAAACTCTCATGCTGTCCAGAGGGAAATCGCACTGCACAACTGGCTGGATTAAAAGCTTTCGATTCTGGCACTACAACATACGGATCCCAAATTCTCCACACAGGTAGTGGGTGATTCATATTACTGTGTCCAGTTTTTTAATAAAAAATTGTATTACTGGTGCCTATATAGATTCGGAGATTCAAACAGGAAGAATATAAAGCATAAAGTACTTTGGGGAAAGGTGTCAGAACCCAAAGACAGTCCTCCACGGGCTCATGTAATTCATTCATTGAGTCACCAGCATGTTGGAATACACTTTGTAGGGAATTCAATGGCCGATGGAGCAGCCAAATCTGTTGTTACAATTGCTCCAGTAGCTGTGACTACTCATTTCTATACGAGGGAAGATGAATATATCATGGCTGTTGTTAATGCTTCAGGCACTGGCACTGCTTTACCAACAGCTTATCCAACAAAATATCCCTACCATTTGAATGCCCAAAACATTCATTTTGCTACCATTCAAGGGGTGGGTGTAAGTGTAAGAAATACATCAGACGTAAGTCCACAGTTTTCTACTGATATTCAAAGTAACAGAGTTGTTTATGATGAACCATCTTTACAGGTGCCTACCAGTTCTCTTTCACCTGCTGAGGCTCCTGTCTTCATACAGACTGCTTCTGGCTACTTAGAAAACTTATCTTCTGATTCATCTCACACTTCACTTCATGGTGTACGTGATTTTCTTCATTGGCTGAAACACACTTTTCTGATCTGTCCATAGTCCTACTTGTGCATTAAAACTTGCATTACTTGCTCTGATTTTGTGGAGTGGATTGGATTTGTGACCTTTTTCTTCATGCTTATAAATGGACATTATCTCCCAGTATGCGCTGCTGTTGAACTGGTAGCTGAGGTACTGAAACCTCATTTGTCTTCCCACAAAGTGTAAAGAGACCTGTTCCTTGTGAACATTTCAGCTTTTCTAATTTGAGATGGAATCAGTATTTTTGGCCCTACAGAAATGTTACACATTGCTTATGTTTTTAAAGTAGCAATAGATGGCATAATAAACTCCAGATTTTATTTCTGATGAATGGGATATATAAACAGTGAGTTCAATGCTGATTAAGCTTGAATATTAGATTGTATTTTAAAGTGAAAATATATACATGAATTCAGCAAATTATTGTGAAATGATTTGTTACCATCACTATGCTCACCACCATTTACCTAGAACTAGCATTCCCATACAGTTTTCAGTTATATAATGGGAACATTGCCTGACACCACCAGTGGGGACTCCCAAAACTTGTTCAGACAAATTTGCATACTTTTCTTGTCATGATACTTCAGATCCTGCATCTTATTACTACAAATTGACACCTTCAAAGGCATGGAAGATATGCAGGTCCAGACACAATTAATTGACTCAAATTTGCTTGTTTCTTAACTTGGGGTTAAAGGATACAATTATTGGAAAGAAACAATTGATTTGAAATCAGTGTGGGGGATCAAACATTGGCAGGCGCAGGACATAGATGCCTTATTGAAAGCATGTCTCATTCCAATAGAGCTGTTTTTTTCTTAATGACACAGTTCAGTAGACCACTTGCTTGGTTCTAGTAAAAATTAAATAAATTAATGTGCCCAGTATCCCCTCTTTTGCCTATTTTAAAGATTAGCAATATTTAGTAAATTAGACTGAAGAACAGCTCAATGGCATGGAACAGAATGTTACATTTAATTCTATACTTTCAGGTACTACCGGGTGAGTGTTGTGACCAGTGGACATGAATTGTTGTCATGCACTGTAGGAAGCTGGCTCTGTATGTACTATTTCAAAGTAAGAAATAGCATGCACAGAGTCCAAGGGTTCCCCTTAGAGGTAAGATAGTGGCAAAAAGAGATAATTCTTATGCTCTATTTTGTGGTAGTGTGGTCGAGCAGTAGGCTTATCAGAGGGTAGTGTTAAGCACTTGTTGTACACACACAGGCAATAAATGAGGAACACACACTCAAAGACAATTCCAGGCCAATAGGTTTTTATATAGAAAAATATATTTTCTTAGTTTATTTTAAGAACCACAGGTTCAAGATTTACAAACAATACTTTAAATGAAATGTATTTCACTTAGGAACTTTAGGAACTTTGAATTAGCAAAATAGCATGTACAGTTTTCACACAAATGGCAATTAGCTATTTTAAAACTAGACACAGTGCAATTTTCAACAGTTCCTGGGGGAGGTAAGTGTTTGTTAGATTTGCAGGTAAGTAAACCACCTACAGGGTTCAAAGTTGGGTCCGAGGTAGCCCACCTTTGGGGGTTCAGGGCAACCCCAAAGTTTCCACACCAGCAGCTCAGGGCCGGTCAGGTGCAGAGGTCAAAGTGGTGCCCAAAACGCATAGGCTTCAATGGAGAAGGGGGTGCCCCGGTTCCAGTCTGCCAGCAGGTAAGTACCCGCGTCTTCGGAGGGCAGATCAGGGGGGTTTTGTAGGGCACCGGGGGGGACACAAGTCAGCACAAAAAGTACACCCTCAACGGCAAGGGGGGCAGCCGGGTGCCATGTGCAAACAGGTGTCAGGTTCGCAATAGGTTTCAATGGGAGACCAAGGGGTCTCTTCAGCGATGCAGGCAGGCAAGGGGGGGGAGGGGGCTCCTCGGGGTAGCCACCAACTGGGCAAGGGAGAGGGCCACCTGGGGGTCGCTCCTGCACTGGAGGTCGGATCCTTCGGGTCCTGGGGGCTGCGGGTGCAGTGTCTTTACCAGGCGTCGGGTCTTTGAAGCAGGCAGTCGCGGTCAGGGGGAGCCTCGGGATTCCCTCTACAGGCGTCGCTGTGGGGGCTCAGGGGGTCAACTCTGGCTACTCACGGTCTCGTAGTTGCCGGGGAGTCCTCTGTGTGGTGTTTGTTCTCCACAAGTCGAGCCGGGGGCGTCGGGTGCAGAGTGCAAAGTCTCACACTTCCGGCGGGAAACGTGTGTTGTTTCAAAGTTGCTTCTTTGTTGCAAAGTTGCAGTCTTTGTGGAACAGAGCCGCTGTCCTCTGGAGTTCTTGGTCCTTCTAGATGCAGGGTAGTCCTCTGAGGGTTCAGGGGTCGCTGGACCCTATGGAACGCGTCGCTGGAGCAGTGTCTTTAGAAGTGGGGAGACAGGCCGGTAAAGCTGGGGCCAAAGCAGTTGGTGTCTCCGTCTTCTCTGCAGGTTTTCAGCTCAGCAGTCCTTCTTCTTCTTAGGTTGCAGGAATCTATCTTGCTGTGTTCTGGGAGCCCCTAAATACTCGATTTAGGGGTGTGTTTAGGTCTGGGGGTTTAGTAGCCAATGGCTACTAGCCCTGAGGGTGGCTACACCCTCTTTGTGCCTCCTTCCTGAGGGGAGGGGGGCACATCCCTAATCCTATTGGGGGAATCCTCCATCTGCAAGATGGAGGATTTCTAAAAGTCAGAGTCACCTCAGCTCAGGACACCTTAGGGGCTGTCCTGACTGGCCAGTGACTCCTCCTTGTTTTTCTCATTATCTCCTCCGGCCTTGCCGCCAAAAGTGGGGCCGTGGCCAGAGGGGGCGGGCAACTCCTCTAGTTGGAGTGCCCTGGGGTGCTGTAACAAAGGGGGTGAGCCTTTGAGGCTCACCACCAGGTGTTACAGTTCTTGCATGGGGAGGTGAGAAGCACCTCCACCCAGCACAGGCTTTGTTACTAGCCACAAAGTGACAAAGGCACTCTCCCCATGTGGCCAGCAACATGTCTGGTGTGTGGCAGGCTGCTAAAACTAGTCAGCCTACACTGGTAGTCGGTTAAGGTTTCAGGGGGCATCTCTAAGGTGCCCTCTGGGGTGTATGTTACAATAAAATGTACACTGGCATCAGTGTGCATTTATTGTGCTGAGAAGTTTGATACCAAACTTCACAGTTTTTAGTGTAGCCATTATGGTGCTGTGGAGTTCGTGCATGACAGACTCCCAGACCATATACTCTTATGGCTACCCTGCACTTACAATGTCTAACGTTTTGCTTAGACACTGTAGGGGCATAGTGCTCATGCACTTATGCCCTCACCTATGGAATAGTGCACCCTGCCTTAGGGCTGTAAGGCCTGCTAGAGGGGAGACTTACCTATACCTATAGGCAGTGTGAGGTTGGCATGGCACCCTGAGGGGAGTGCCATGTCGACTTAGTCATTTTATCCCCACTAGCACACACAAGCTGGCAAGCAGTGTGTCTGTGCTGAGTGAAGGGTCCCCAGGGTGGCATAAGACATGCTGCAGCCCTTAGAGACCTTCCCTGGCATCAGGGCCCTTGGTACCAGAGGTACCAGTTACAAGAGACTTACCTGGATGCCAGGGTGTGCCAATTGTGGAAACAAAAGTGCAGGTTAGGGAAAGAACACTGGTGCTGGGGCCTGGTTAGAAGGCCTCAGCACACTTTCAAATCATAACTTGCCATCAGCAAAGGCAAAGAAATCAGTGGGTAACCATGCCAAGGAGGCATTTCCTTACATGCACGTTTCTTAAACTTCTCACATGGTTTGAATGCAAGCAGACTGGACCCTCATTATCTTCCGTTTCAGGAGTCAGGGGTGGCCACCACTTACACAGAGGGGAAGGTATGCCAGCAGTGGTTGCAACATTCCACTCTATCTGCAGTAAAAGATCACCTCTCTTGCCTCTCTGATGACTTGGGTTTACACGATTTCTCATTAGGTCCAGGGTCTCCATGTCCCAAAAGGTTATTTATGCCATCTATAATAAAATAGGGGAGCTTTCACAAGTAGAAGCTGCTGCTCATTTAACCCCTTCGCTGCAAGGCCTTTTCCCCCTCAGGTGGCATGTCTTTTTTTGGCTATTTGGGACAGTTCACGCTTAGGACCTCATAGCTTTTTGCCACATAAACTACCCACCCCAAATTTGCGTCCTTTTTTTCCAACATCCTAGGGATTCTAGAGGTACCCAGAATTTGTGGATTCCCCTGGAGGAGACCAAGAAATTATCAAAAACGCAGCGAAAATGTTGTTTATTAAAAAACAAAATAGGAAAAAAGGTCGGCAGAAGAAAGCCTGTTGTTTTTTTCCTGAAAATGTCATCAACAAAGGGTTTATGGTGCTAAAATCACCATCTTCCCAGCTTTCAGGAACAGGCAGACTTGAATCAGAAAACATTTTTTCAACACAATTTTGGCATTTTACTGGGACATACCCCATTTTTACAATTTTTGTGCTTTTAGTCTCCTTCCAGTTAGTGACAGAAATGGGTGTGATACCAATGCTGGATCCTGGACAGCTAAACATTTCTGAAAAGTAGACAACATTCTGAATTCAGCAAGAGGTCATTTGTGTAGATACTACAAGGTTTTCCTACAGAAAATAACAGCTAAAATAAAACAATATTGGAATTGAGGTGAAAAAAACTGATATTTTTCTCCACGTTTTACTCTGCAACTTTTTCCTGCGATGTCAGATTTTCAAAAGCAATATCCCGTTAAATCTGCTAGACTCTTCCAGTTGTGGGGATATATAGGGCTTGTAGGTTCATCAAGAACCCTAGGTACCCGGAGCCAATAAAGGAGCTGCATCTTGCAATGGGTTTTCATTGTGTACCGGGTATACAGCAATTCATTTGGTGAAATATAAAAAGTGAAAAAAGGTATCAAGGTAACCTTTAATATTTCTAAAATGTGCACAAGATAAGGTGTTGAGAAGCAGTGGTTATTTGCACATCTCTGAAATCTGGGGACCCCATACAAGCATGTGAATTACAGGACATTCCTCAAAAAGATGGCTTTTTTACACACTGTCTTACATTTGGAAGGAAAAAATGTAGAGAAAGACAAGGGACAATAACACTTGTTCTGCTATTCTGTGTTTCCCCAAGTCTCCCGATACAAATGGTACCTCACTTGTGTTAGTAGGCCAAGTGCCCGCGACAGGAAACGTCCCAAAACGCAACATGGACACATCACATTTTTACATTGGCAACTGACGTGATTTTTGAAAGTGCCTAGCTGTGGATTTTGGCCTCTAGCTCAGCCGGCACCTAGAGAAACCTACCAAACATGTGCAATTTTAAAAACTAGACACCTAGGGAAATCCAGGATGGGGTAACTTGTGGGGCTCTCACAAGGTTCTCTTACCCAGAATCCTTTGCAAACCTCACAATTTGGCAAAAAAACCCTTTTTACTCACACTTCGGTGATAGAAATTTCTGGAATCTGAGAGGAGCCACAAATTTCCTTCCACCCAGCATTACCCCAAGTCTCCCAATAAAAATGGTACCTCACTTGTGTAGGTAGGCCTAGTGCCAGCGACAGGAAATGCCCTAAAACACAACATGGACACATCACATTTTTACATTGACAACTGATGTGTTTTTTGGAAAGATCCTACCTGTGGATTTTGGTCTGCAGCTCAGTCGGCACCTAAGAAAACCTACCAAACCTGTGCATATTTGAAAACTAAACGCCTAGGGGAGCCCAGGATGGGGTGACTTGTGGCGCTCTCAACAGGTTCTGTTACCCAGAATCCTTTGCAAACCTCAAAATTTGGCAAAAAAAACACTTTTTCCTCAAATTTCGGTGACAGAACGTTCTAGAATCTGAGAGGAGCCACAGATTTCCTCCCACCCAGTGTTTCCCCAAGTCTCCCTATAAAAATGGTACCTCACTTGTGTGGGTAGGCCTAGTGCCAGCAAAAGGAAACGCCCCAAAACCCAACATCGACACATCACATTTTTACATTTACAAGTGACATGTTTTTTGGAAAGTGCCTAGCTGTGGATTTTGGTCTGTAGCTCAGCTGGCACCTAGGAAAACAAACCAAACCGGTGCATATTTGAAAACTATACACCTAGGTGAACCCAGGATGGGGTGACTTGTGGTGCTCTCACCAGGTTGTGTTACCCAGAATCCTTCGCAAACCTCAAAATTTGGCAAAATAAAAAACACTTTTTCCTCACATTTCAGTGATAGAAAGTTCTGGAATCTAAGAGGAGCCACAAATTTCCTTCCACCCAACTTTCCCCAAAGTCTCCCGATAAAAATGGTAGCTCACTTGTGTGGGTAGGACTAGTGCCCGCGACAGGGAATACCCCAAAGCACAATGTGGACACATCACATTTTCCCAAGGAAAGCTGACCTGTTTTTTGCAAAGTGCCTAGCTGTGGATTTTGGCCTCTAGCTCATTTGGCCCCTAGGAAAACCTAGCAAACCTGGGCATTTCTGAAAACTAGACACATTCGGTGCTGCAAAGTTCTGGAATCTGAGGAAAGCCACAACCTTTTTTTACCCAGCATTCCCCCAGGGGTTTCCCGATAAAAATGGTACTGGTCCTGCCCGCAACAGGAAATGCCCCAAAACACTATGTGGACACATAAAAATTACAACAAAACTACCTGTTTTTGCGGGGGGCACCTGCATTTTTGGTCCTTGGTTCACCAGCTATCCAGGGAAAGCTACCAAACCCAAATATTTCTGAAAACTAGACACCCAAGGGAGTCCAAGGAGGTGTGACTTACGTGGATCCCCCAGTGTTTTCTTACCCAGAATCCTCAGCAAACCTAAAATTTAGCTAAATAAGAGTCCCTTTTTTCCATATTTCTGTGTGGGATCACCACACTGGGACAAATTTCCTACCACCCAACATTCCCCTTACTTTTCTGGTAAACATTATACCTCACTTGTGTAGGTGGGCCAAGTGCCAGTGACAGGGAAGAGCCAAAAACAAATTGAAAATGAGGGGGGAAACCAAAAGGGCAGTTTGAAAAAAAAAACGTCTTTTAGGCTGACAAATGGGGCAGAATTTGTATTGGTATAGATGCGACGTGCTGGGTGGTAGGAATTTTGTGGATTCCTGCAGATTCCTGAAGGTTCTATCACAAAAAATGTGGGAAAAATGTGTGATTTCAAGCAAAGTTGAAGGTTTGCAGGACATTGTGGGTAAGAAAATGGTGCGGTGCATGTGAAGCACACCATCCTGGACTCACCCAGATGTTTAGTTTTCAGATGTGCCTAGGTCTCGTAGATTTTTCTACATGGCAGCGTCCCAAAGTCCAAAAAGTGCAGCCCTCGCCATTCCAAGTGGGACGATATTGAGAGTTAAACAAGCTCTCATGGCCCAAATGTAAAACCAATACCCAAAATAATCAAATCTCCTCTTGCCGTGGGATAAGATGTTTTGTGGGGGAAAAACTGAAAGATCATCACCCCTTCAGTTGGGGTGGTGCCTAGTGGTTTCTGCTCCCCTTGGGGGCAGGTTGGCCTAAATAAACATAAAAACAAAATCCCTGGTGTCTAGAGGGCATTTCTGCAGCCCGATCGCTTCACGATTGGGCTGCAGAACTGCTCACAGACGCATGAAAGAAAAGGAAAGGCCTTTCCGTTCCATTCATGTCCCTGCCTGCCCCCACCACCTGGTCAGAAGAGAAATACTTTGCATTTCTCTGTGGAAGTTGACCTCTGATGAGGTCAGCGTGCAATTGCGTGCTGACATCATTAGACGTCACTGGGGTGGGGGTGTAAGGGGAAGCGATTCCCCTTCCATCTCTGACGGGGTGTGGGTGGGAGACCCACGGGGGTGCACTAGCACTCCCCCCGTGGGCCGGGTGCAGGATGAGCTGGTCTCGTCCCCGGCACACAGGAACCGTGGCCGAGGACGAGACCACCTCGCCCCAGGCACCCTGTGGGTTGAGGCAAATTGATCAGGCTAATTTGAAAAAAGCATTGGCATTTGTTGATAATGGAGTGAATGCCTTGTCTGCTTATATTTAAACTTTATATAACATTGTATCATCTGCAATTGACATCATACAGAATGACATCTTTTTTACGACGTGGGCGAAGTCAGCTTAGATCTATTATGCAGCTGAGTTGGACGTTACAAGTTTAAAATCGTGAACTGGAAGCACGTGAATGCAACATAATTGTTTTAATTTGACACATTAACAAAAATAATGGCAAAGAAATATGCTAATATACAATGCTCAACATAGATATATTAGAATATTTGTATTTCACATTAGTTGAAACACCATCAGTAGTATGGCTGATTCATGCAGTTATCTCACTGCCATTTTCAACGTTTCACTTCACATCATGCTTGAAACATTTTCCAGTAGGAAGATTTGAAGCTTTAGAGGAGAGTTTTATTCACAAGGTGTGGGAATTATCCTTCTATTACAGACGTGTGAGTGGGGACAAAGAGGTTTTTCTTAGTGGAAATGGAAGCAAAGCTTCTCTAAGCCACTCCTTGACTTGTAAACAGGTGACATTGCACGTTGCGTTAATGCATCCATGGTCAGTCTGGCATGCTACTTGAAGGGATTACCAGTTTCCTTGATTCGCCTAGTATTTTAGTTACTTTTGAATGGAAGCTTTTTTATGCTAAATGATCAAGGATATTGTGGGATGACTTCTCTTATAATCAAATAAGAGTGTGGTGGACCTTGGTTTGGTCTGCTTTCGAGTGCCAGAGGAAGAATCTAGTGTTGGATTGGGCAGCAAGTTGAAGTCTCCCCCCAGAATTAGCTTACCTGGAATCACGGACAGAGCTTGAAAAAGATCTGATAGTCGGGCTGGGTCATCTGCTATTGGGGGCGTAGATTGTGCCTACTGTCACTCAGACATTATTCAAAATGGCACTTATCAAAGCACACCCTTACTCTTGATCTGTCTGACAAAAGCTTATTTGGTATTTCAAAAATGTGTTCACGTATATGGCCACTCCCCTGTGGGCTGCATTAGCATTGAATACACATACATATCCAGCCCAGCTCTTGAATTTTGAGGAGAATGAGGTATCACCATGTTTAAAATGAGTCTTCTGAAGCAAAATCAAATTAGGGGGCTGACTCAGTATCCAATCCTCTACTGCCCTACCCTTATTATTGAATCCATTGGCATTATAAGAACATATGTGCAGTCCCTCTTTTTGCCCCATTTTTTCATGTAACATTTGCTGGAATAATGTAGTTAACAGCCATTGCTCGAGTAACCTGTGCTTAGGTGTCTAACTCCCTTCTCATATGATACATTGCATAGCACAAAGTGTGATGTGCCAAAGTGAATATGTATTAGGGAACTCAAGTGCAAATAAGCCTAACCCAAAAGGGCCTTGCATCTCAAAGCCTTCTCGATTACCTCTGCCCTAGACCTCGTCATAATCTCAAAGTCATCCACAAATGAACTCTCTGACTTTTTTAAATGCTTAGTGCCCCCCCAATGTACGCAAACCCCACTGCATCCCTGTGCTCTCACCCTCTGTACAACCCACCGCCCCGGACGCCTTGGGGTCCCCTCCTGATGTCACCCTCACCCTTATCAATGGGAGCACTGCCCGGTGAGCCCTCCGAATCCCTTCTCTGTAACTGGCGCCATGTTTCTGCACCTGGGTAGCTACAACCCCTCTGACAGACTGCAGAGGCAGCGCTCCCCCATTCCGCACCCTACACCATTCTCCCATTCTGGCGTACATCTGCTCTTCTTATGGCTGACTTCCGAGCCCCGACTTTAATTGAGAGAATTTACTCAATTTGTGTAACTGTTGACCTTCCCACAATTCCTCTTCTTTTCCCCTTCTGCAGTGTGGTGGCCATAATGTCACCTCGAGATGCGTTATCCCACTGTAGCTTCACCATTTAATACTGCCCACTGGCAGAACTTTGTTCAAAAAACTCAGTATAGACCCTGAACAGCCCACAGTTGATACAGCAATCCATACTCACACGTTAGCCAGTTTATTCCTAACTCATGCGCTAAACAGCAGTCTTGACGCCATCCAGCAGTGTACCTTGGCCTGAAGGATGAAAAACACCCTTGAGTCAGTATATCGCCTTCCCAAAGGGGAGGGTGAGAGAAGGGGAGTAAGATCAAGCAGGTCTTTACTTAACATTAAAAAGCACCATAATGTTCTTTCTGTCGGGTAATACAGACCAGCATGGAGCTCCCAATGATACTTTAGACCTCAGGAATGAACGCATACCACGTCAGGGTTTTATCCCTTATTTCTCCCCACAATAGCTGCAATTAGTCTGGACGGCATGTACAGTTCACCTTACTTTGTCAGACAGAACATTTGGCTTTCATTTAACACAGTTGCCATCCAGCAGCTACTGGCTCCAAGCTTTTCTCTCAGCTCCTCATAAGGTAAACAAGGGAAAAGCACTCTGTTTTGCCGAGATTTCACTGCCTTGAGATCTCAAGCACAGGAATGATTAAGGCGCTAAACCACAGAGCTTTGCTGTGCTGTGGTCAAGAGACTGCACTCCATCTCCCTCTGTAGCATAGTGCAGGACAGGAACCGAAAGGTGGAGCTACCTGGCGGCCAGTCTTACGGGCTAGCCTCGCCGCCCAAGTGGATGGTTGGAGAGATAAATATCCATTCCAGAATGAGTTTACTTGTACTTCTGTGTGCCATAAAGCGACTGCCAGACTGGATCTTTTTCTACCTTCACGGGGGTTAATGGCTAGGGATTATATTCATATATTTAGTGGGTTCTCTGGCCACTCTTTGGTCATGATCTCAATTCTAGGGTTGCAGCCAGATAAAGCAACTGTCAGGTGGTCCTTTAATAGGGTCAATCTGGAGGACAAAGACTGGATTATGGAAACTGGGACCAAGATAGAGTACTATTTTGAGGCCAACCAACAGACAGCTAGTCCAGAAATGGTAAGGGATGCTTTTAAAGCAGCCATACAGCCCCATATAACGACCAAAAGTATAGTAGGGAGGCGGGGCCTAGCAAGAAGGAGGATTGAGCTAGAGCAGGATTTGCAAAAATCTAGCATTATGTAGGGGTGTCATAAAACTAGGAGAGCTTCAAAAAAGCAAAGCTTGCACTGCAGGAGTACTATTACAAAAGAGCCCACATTGCTAATAATGCCTATCTACTAAGAAATATTTGAAAAGAGTGAATATACAGGGAGGTTCTTGGCATGGCAGGCTCAGGAGATAAAACCTCAGAACGCAATCCTATTACTTTGTATCGAGGAGACTAATATGGGGATTACTGATCCAAGACAGCTCTGGGCCGAGTTTTTGGTGCACTATAAACAGATCTGTAGCACCTAGCCTGAGATCAATGTGGAGAATCTTAGACAGTTTATGAGTAATCCTCCCATCCCCAGACTTAAAAAATTGCAAGTACAGAGGTTAATGGTGGTATTCACCACAGAGGAGGTGATTAAATCTTTTCCCAATGGAAAGGTCTGTGGGGACGATGGTTTACTGGTTGAATTTTATAAAAAGTTCCTCCCTCTGTTAGCACCTAGAATCTTGCAGCTTGCCAACCATATATTAAAGGGGGGTAACATTCCTCCATGTTTCAACACAGCTACGGTGGTGAGTTTAAAAATAATAATAAAGATCCAGAAAACATCAATTCGTGTTGACCTATTAGTCTCCTCAATACAGACTATAGGATTACGACAAAATTACAGCCCAACTGAGTGAACAAAGTAGTTGGTGCCCTCATTCATCCAGATCAGTGCAGGTTCATTTCAGGCACAGAACTGACCACAAATAAAAAGGTTTTTGGTGGAAGCTTTAGATTATTTAAAACAAAAACAGATTCGGGCACATATATTTTTATTAGATGCAGAGAAGAGTCTGTTTTTTGCGCTAGAAACGTTTGGGTTTCCTATTCCTCGAATTGGGGTGATTTCGAGAGTCTACGAGGGTGCCACTGAAAGGGCTATAATTAATTCTCACGAGACTGACGTGTAAAATTCTGAGGGGCACAAGGCAGGGGTCCCCTCGCTCACCCATTTTTATTGCTTTCTTTATTGAGCCTCTTGCGATCCCCATTAGAAAGGCGCAGGGAGTAGAACCATCTATGAGCGGTATGGCTAAGATTAGGTTTATTTTGATGATGTTGGCCTGTACTTAAAACCCGATAAGATCACTCATCAGAGTGTTCGACATTTTTCAGCAATTCCAGTTTGTAGGTGGATATAAAATACCAAGATTCTTTATGTAATTGTCAGGTCGACACTCTACCTTCAGAATTCAATCTAGCAGTGAATACAAAGCCCAAAAGGTATCTGGGCATTTTCACTACGGAAGAAGCAGGCGGACTATTTGTATATAATTGTCTGCCTCTTATTAAAAACATTAAGGCACTCTTTGCGAGGTGGGCGGCTCTGCCCATTTCTATAATGGGACGGGTTGTAGTTCATATGTCCATGCTGCCGTTATTTCATTTTTAATTTGCGGCTTTGCCCTGAGCCCTGGACATGATTTTTTTTAAGACGGTTGAGGGTTATTTCTGCTTTCATGTGGGTTAACAAGACACCGCGTATTGCGCTTAGCACTTTATATTTCCAAACATAAAGAGGTACTATTTTGCCAACTTTGCCTTTTCCTCCTTTAGATTCTCACTCTCTGATGGCTCAGGCAACCCTGAGGATAGCGCTCTATAGGACCTGATTGCCCAGGAGTGTAAAATCAGGGACTTTTTACTTTTGACGAAAGCACCGAAAAAGGTTCGATACAGACATATACAATGGCTTTTTAAGTGGAGGAACAATTTTTAAAGTATTTTAATATTCCATTTATAAATAGCTCTACTCCTCTCATCGACATTTCTACAGGGGTACAGTCCGTGGTCGAACGGAGTATCGCCTCCAAATGGAAAGCTAATGGCTATCAACAAGTAGGGGATTTTCTTGGAACCAAAGATTGTAAAAAGCGAGCATCCAGTATTTGGTATGAGAACTTGCTCCTTCATTGGGTTCATTTTCGAGTTAGGTATTTTCTGCAAGAATTAGAACTTATTAAAATTAAAGCCACATTAACTGAAGAGCGGATTGAATCTCATCAACGTAGGCCTGTCAGATACTGGATGGCTGCGTTCTGGGAGTATCAATCGCGGGTCTTGTATAATAAAGCTAAACTAAAACGAACGGTCACTACAGGGGATCTCTATCACGGCTGAAACACGGAATATGATGAATACATTTAATTTCTCCCTTATGAGGGGTGCACACTTCCGTCAGATGCAATATTATGCAAAGTGGCTAGTATACAGAACTCCTGAATTTTTACATAGGATTAACCCTCTGATACAATATAGATGCTTCAGGTCTCGCAGGGAGGGTGCAGGGCACTGGCTGCATATTATTTCAGACTGCCCGAAAATAGCAGGGTACTGGAACTCTATCAATGAATATTGCATTCGTGAACTCAATATAGATTAGGGCCAGGATATTCAAGCAATTTTAATGGGACTTTCTATGAATCCCAAACTGCAGATGGCTGATAAGAAGGTGTTATTTTTGGCCACATACTTAGGCCCTGATTTATACTTTGTTTGTGCCGTATTAGCATCATTTTTTGACGCAAAAGCGTCGTAAACTTACAAAATACAATTGTATTTTGTTAATTTGCGCCGCTTTAGAGTCAAAACGTGACGCGAAGGAGGCACAAACAAAGTATAAATCAGGGCCTTAATCCTTCAAAATTGGAAGTACAGGGTAACTCCAGCCTTCGCACACTGGCGAGCTAAAATGGAAGGGACTAAGGGCCAGATGTATCAAAGTTTTTTGCATTCACAAACGGTGCGAACGGCCGTTTGCAAATGCAAAAATACCTTTCAGTATGTAAGAAAGGCATTCGCTATGCAATTTTAAGGAATCACTAAAATAGCGATTCCTTAAAATTGCGACCCCGTTTAGAGAATTGCAAATTGCGATTCTCTAAGTAAGAAATTGCAAATAAGGAATCCTTATTTGTGATTTCTTAAGCACAGGTATCAAGCTTTTCCTTAATGCGAATTGGGCATTAAGGAATCGCAATTACCACCAAATATAATTTGGTGGTAACCATGTGCAAATTTTAAAAATGCATTAAAAATGCATTTTTAAAATTGATAAGTAACGCACACATGCCCCTTTGGCATGTGTGCGTCTTGCATGTCCTAAAATAATTTTTGGGGGTGCAGCAGAGGGGGCCTTAGGCCCCCAGCACTCTGGGGTTTGCATTTCTGAAATTGCGAATTCCAGTTAAGAATTCCAAATTTGGGAAATGCAAAAAATTCGCATATATGGGCCTACAGGGGTCAGAATCACTATTTGCAATTCGTTAACAGCATTTGGTATTTTTAAGAAATCGCTATTACCGAATCGCAAATATGATACATACCATTTTGCGACTCTGAAATAGCGATTTCTTAAAAATCGCTATTTGAGAATCGCAAAATGGATTCTTGATACATCTGTCCCTAAGAGTGTTGGATGTCGTTATGCTTTGAGGACAGGCACAATAAAAAAAAGGATGCTGTGGGATGAGAGCTTGTGTCCTTTAGGTGGTTTCCTTTTCTCAAATAATGACCTGCTGTAATAATGTGCTCTTTACTCCCTCACATGAGATTAGAGTAGTCAGCTTGTGGCCTTCCATTCCAACTTTCACTGCTAATTTCGACAAGCTGATCTGGTTAAAAGCATTAGTGCTTCAGTAAAACTTGGTGCTTACATCTGCCAGTGAAACATTTGAACTGCAAGTTGTAAGGTCGCCCTCTGAAATACAATTGCTATGAAACACCAACTTTTGCTGACATTTCAGTGAACTTATGAGTTGTATCTTCAATGCTTCTAACACTGCGGATGTTGTGCAGTTTTTTAAGTGGTTGCGTCTGGCTTTCTCAGCATGTTCCAGACTGTTTTCAGAGTGATACCATCTTTTATACACTCTTTGTTTTCAAGTGTATTTGGAGGGATACCACTTGTGCTGTTCCTAAATGGTGGTATTTTGGTCCTATTTTTGCTGCTCTGCAATGGATGTCCTACCTCGAGGCCAACTGGTGATGGAACTACTGCACGTCCAGCTGTGTGTATACATGATACAGTACTTTGGAATATCTTTACTGGAGGAACCAAATGACAACTGGTCTCTTTTTTTCGGCCAGTATAGTTCTATTGTGTGCAGCCTGTGTTCTGCTGTCTTTGGTGCCCTTTTGAGTGTCCTCTCGACATCTGTCTTGCAACACACTTTGTACAAACTATGGACATGGACATTCAGATGTCCCTGTTGAGGGTTCATTTTTGGCATTGTCCCATGAGACTGCCATTGCTTCAGGATGACTACCATGAGTCATTCTATTCTTTGGATATGGGTGCTGTGGCACCAGGATTCCGTAATACTGTCTCTCCTGCTGTGGGCACTGTACATGATGCATCAGCCTTGATGGGTGGCTGAGGGTGTGGACCATGTTTGTTCGTTCTTGCTCACCAGGGCCATTGTGGCCCTGCCATCTGCGGAAGTGGGATTCATCCTTGATTACAGTGGCATTGACCATATGAATGACATTTTGGAAGCCTCCTCTAATTCATACATTTGGCCCTTGTATAAATAAATTATTGTAATAGATCTTAGGTTTTAAATTGACATTTTTAATGGCTTGTTAGAAGTTAGGCCTCTAGTTGGCAGAGATACACACCCTATCCAAGTAGGGACCACAATCCTAGTCAGGGTAAGTCGGATACACACCCTTAATTAACCTGTGCTCACCCCTTTGGTAGCTTGGCACAGAGCAATCAGGCTTAATTTAGGAGACAAAGGGCCAGATGTAGCAAATTTGGAAATTGCGACTTGCAATTTGCGAGTCGGAGCGACTCGCAAATTGCAAGTCGCAATTTCCAATGCAGAACGGTGTCTCAGACACCGTCTGCGACTCGCTATGGGGTTGCAATGACCCACCTCATTAATATTCATGAGGTGGGTCGCAAATTGCGGCCCCATAGCGAGTCTAGGCACTCGCAAACATGGAGGCCTGCTGTCGTCAGCAGACCTCCATGTTCGTGACTGCTTTATCAATAAAGCAGTTTTTTTTTTTTAAGTGTAGCCCGTTTTCCTTAAAGGAAAACGAGCTGCACTTAAAAAAATAAACGAAACCTTTAGTTTCGGTATTTTTTCAGGGCAGGTAGTGGTCCCTTGGACCACTACCTGCCCTGAAAAAATAATTTTGGGTCCATTCACAAAGTGGAACCCCTTCCAATTTGCGAGTGGGTTACCATCCACTTGAAGTGGATGGTAACTGCGATACCCTTTGCGACCGCATATGCGGTCGCAAATGCTATTGCATTCCACTCCGAATCGCAAATAGGAAGGGAACACCCCTTCCTATTTGCGATTCTGAAATGCATATTGCAAGTCGGTCCCGACTCGCAATATGCATTTCTGCATAGGGAAATGCGTTTAGCGAGTCGCAAACGGCAATTTTTGCCGTTTGCGACTCGCTAAACGTTTCCTGCATCTGGCCCAAAGTGTAAAGTATTTGTGAAACACACTTATACAGTAACACAATAAAAACACCACAAAAATGACATCATACCAGTTTGGAAAAATAGAGAATATTTATCTGAGTAAAACAGGACAAAACAATAAAAATCCAAACAATAGAAGTCGAGATATGAATTTTTAAAGATTCAATGAAAAATAGTGCTTAGAAGATACTAGCAGTCAAAAGGTTACTTGTGGACAGGAGGGAATGGTGCAAGGTCAGGTCGACCGCGATGGAAGGTAGGCCAGCTACAGAACCCATGCAGGGTATGCTGAAACAGTACTGTTGATGTAGCAAAGAGTCACCATTTAGGGCACAGTGTGTCAGTTCTGATCCAGTAGTCAGGTCCAGAGTCTGCGACGAACTCCATTGAAGTGATTGGGATGTGTCATCGTCGAGCTGCATACAGCATCATTGTCAGGCTGTGCAGGCTGCAAATCTGCTGTCTTTGAACAGCCTCTGCCTCGACATCGAAGGAGCGATGCAGGAGACTTTCTCATACACTCAAGGCACTGCGTCTGTTTTTACAAAAATCAGCTGCAGAACCCACTTTCGAGGCCCACGACTGGAGGGGGCACCTCAGGCAAGGAGTAGACTCACAGATGGCAGACTCCAACAGCACCAGGGTCATTGCAAGCAGTCCTTGATGTCCCTGAGACTGTAGAAGAACATGGAGCAAGCCAGCAAGCCCTTGGAGTCACTCTGGGTTCAGTAGGATGCGTCCGGTACTTCAGCAGGGCAGAGATCAGTAGGCAGCAGGGCAGCTCAGCAAAACAGAGAAGCAGTTCCATGGAACAGTCAGTCCAGGCCAAGTGGCAGATCTTACAGCACAGCAGTCTTTACTCCAGAAGAGTTCTTCCCAAGTCCAGTAGTGTACTGATTTACTAGGGTCAGAGCCCCAGTAATTATACCAAAAAGTGCCTTTGAAGTACGGGTGACTTCAAAGCAGCTCCTTCAAATGCACAGGTCACCCTTTCATCCCAGCGCTGGTTCCAGACTACCAGTAGTGGGTAATCAGCCCTTTGTGTGGGGACAGGCACTTCCCTCATGAGGTATAAGTGTGAGCTCCCCTCCACCATTTCAGCCTCGGGAGGCCCAAAAGAATGCACAAGTCCTATATCACACCCACCCTTCCTGTGTTTGTTGCTCTCTAGAGGGAATGCACAAATCGTATGTGTCACCTAGCCCAGACATGTATTTGAGACAGGCTGCAAGGCACACAGAGCAGTAAGAGCAGAGAAAAGGCCACTTTCTAAAAGTGGTATTTCTCAAATAGTATTGTCAAATCCAACGTTACCATTAAAGAGGATTTATCTTTACCATTTCAGTGATGTGAAGCATGATGTAGCTACTTCTTTATGCTTAGGAATTGCATCTTAAAAGTATATCATGTAATTTCCAATGCTAGTCTATGAGAGGAATAGGCCTCACAGTGATGGAAAAATGGCTTTGGGAATTGTTCACTATCAGGACATGTAAAACCTGAAAATACATGTCCTGCCTTTTATTTACATAGTGCTCTGCCCAGTGGGCTATCTGGTGCCTAATTAGGGGTGACTTAGATTTACTAAAAGGAGAGATGAGATTAAGGCTTAGCAAGAGGTTTTAAATGCCAAGTTGAAGTGACAGTGAAACTGCATATACAGGCTCTGCAGTGGCAGGCTTGAGACATGCTTACAGGGCTACTTAAGTGAGTGGCTCAATCAGTGCTGTAGGTCCAATAGTAGCAATTCATTTATAGGCCCTGGGTACCACTTTACAAGGGACTCAGAAGTAAATTAAACTGGTCAGCAATTCGAAGTCCCAAGGAGAACACAAATTATACAGAAACAATGTGAGGCAACAGGCACAAAGATTGAGAGAAGACTACTCCAAGGCTGTCAGGTCTAACATGGTGTGTTTGCTTTGCTTGTAGGAGTGAATATTTGTATCCCATTTATCATAATTTTATTAGAATCTGCCTTTTAACATCCGAGGGGAGGGTATAGTAAGTCCATTTTGGACCTAGGTTGGTTCTCCATTTTAGCTTTTTTTTTATATTTGATACTTTACATGTTTTAGCTGACATCACTTTTAGCAGTGACATTTTACACACTTAGGGCCTGATTTAGATTTCAGAGGACAGGTTACTCCGTCACAATGGTGGCAGATAGCCGTCTGACAAAATCTGAATCCCATAGGATATAATGGGATTTAGATTTCGGCGGATGGGCTATCCGTCATGGTTGTGAGGGAGTAACCCGTCCACCGAAACCTAAATCAGGCCCTTAGGCTGGCACTATATTATTCTAGAATACATTGTATGAGTTTCTTGTTTTAGTTAGACTTTCTCCGCATATACTCAGTGCATTCTGTTCATAGCTAGAAACACAGTGCAAGATACCCTAATTATGGGTGGGCGGAGCTCACGGAGTTCTACTTCACACAACTCAGCTGAGTTATCTAAAAACTCTATGAAATTCCACAGAGTTCCACGTGTGGCGAAATGCCGCTCAATGGATTGAGCAGGTGCCAATCCCTTCCCAAAGGCTCGCCAGACAACATGGGCTGTATCAAGAGTGATTCACGCTAGACCCACAAGATGGAAACGATTGGGGTAAAAGATGTTCAGGCATGCTCATTCCCTATGCGACCTCCGTCAGACTCAACAAGCAGTGAAGATGCCTCTAAGCTAGTCCCCACTACGTATAGCTCCAAAATAGCCAGGTACAAGAGGTTAAGAAAGCATCAAACAAGATCCCCCCTCTTTCATGTCACCATTCACGACCAGGCAGAAGAGGTTGTCCCTGTTCGGCACGAAGCATGAACTCACCGGGGAATGGAGGGTCAGCCAGAAAACTAGAGCACCTTGGCCTCATCTGGAAGCGGACATACGAGAACAGAGGGCTCCCGAGTGCTTCAGACACAAAAGGAAGAGTAGGAGGGGCCACTGAGGATGGGGGTAAAAGAAGGAGAAGAGACTTCGGGCCTCCATGGCCACTGCCACTTTTCAGAGCCAGGTCCCCCCACACTCCTGCCACCAGGACCGTTGCCACCAGGCCTCATATCCACCGAGGCTGCATTCTTTGGCCACAGCTCCACTTTTAGAGCCACCGACCGCCTCAGACAGGGCATTTGCTTCTCATTTTTAATTCATTGATTACTTTTTTTAATGGGAGCTGCAGGATCAACTCCGGCCTCTTGAACGCCCATTAGCTGCTGGTAGATCACGTGATGTGGATAAGATCAAGGGAGAAGGAAGGCAGGAGGAGTGAGGGTGTGATGGTGAGAAGCAACCACAGGGGGCACAAATGAGTGCCCAGACAGCATTTGACAAAAACTCCTTCTTCTACGTCTGCGGTTCTGTGTGGGTGAGTGGCGCACCAGTGAACTCCGCACCACTGTCGGCTGGTGGAGGTTTTTGTTACCAGAACTCTTAGTAAGCGGAGTGCCACAACTCTGTGAACTCTACCATGCTTGCTTTGCCCGTTCGGAGACAGCTTTTAACATCTAGACATATAATTGCATCAGAGCTGCATCTTTAACATAGTGTGGCCTTTATTATATAAATGATGCACTGACCCAGATGGGGCAGATGGGCACTCCAGCCGTGACCATCTCGAGCCAAATGCTGTGTTCGATATGCAGCTCAGCTGATGCTGATCTTCCAGTTTGCTGAAAGGAATGCAATTCACAATAAAGGCCGACTCCTCATTCAATTCTCCAGGTGTAGGGGCCAAGGCTATCCTCTTCGATCAGGCAAAGGCAGAAGGTGTGTTCACTATGATCTCAGTGTAGAGTTAGTGACTGGTAGCAATATATTGAAATCATTTACAATGGTTGGATTATTTATTATCTTTACCACATTCCATAATCATGTTACCATGTTCCATCTGCCTCATTATCACAGCTCATTTTCTCGATCCAAGAACAGAGTTGTTTCAATAAAAGTACTGAAAACATATTTCGCTTATATTTTACCTGGGCATGAATGAGTGAGACAACAAAAGGGTAAGATCTGTTTCCATGATTCCCTTTGGGATCAGAGTAACTTGATTGGCATAATCACCTTTCACCCCAGTAAGGTAAGGGGTTTGGATGAGGCACCGTAAGCTAGTCAGGAGTTGGGCCAACAGCTTCTGATGCTGTGGATGGACTCAGGTTCCACATATTGAAGTTCTGTTATCCTAATATACAGTCCTAATATTCTAGTAGGAACCGTATAACACCAGTAGACCAGTTTAAACAGCAAATTGTGTTAGAGAGAAGTTGAGCCTGCCTCTCACTGTTGAAATGTAGCCTAGCCTCTATCAGGCTGCTCCAGCAGACAGGGAACATTAACAGTGACAAAAAGAGAAACATCCTCTGAAGAAATTGGGACTCTTACCAAGAGTCTGCCGCCTATTTGAGCTGTAGCTTAACACACAGAGGAAGATGTCAGGAAGACTGGGAGCATTTAAGCATTCAAGTGTACCAGCCTGAAAGATAATTGATTTGTCTCTGTTCTCACCACATGAGTCAGGGCAGAACAGTATACTGGGAGCTTCTTCTGCTTATTGCTGTGGTGCGAAAGTTCCCCCTCCTGACCCCTTTTGGAAATTACGTTGGCCAACACTGACTTTTACAATCCCAAAAAATTGAATGGCGGATACCTCTGAGAGGTGTTTTGGGCATTTTGCTTCAAAAATGCATTTTTTTCCACCAGATTCTCCTATTCCATGTTAGCCACTTTTGACGTGCACTAATAAATACAGTACTTTCTTTTTGCTATTTTGGTTTGGGAATGTTGCAGTTCCTTGATTGGTTTGGTTTTGCTTAAATGTATAGCCTGCATTTCTCTAGGGAAACCTGCTGCTTTGTTTCATTGCAACCAGGGATAAAGTCCACGTTTTACTATTGATCACTGTTTTTCTTAACATGGGAGGTTGAGAGCATTCTTCTGGCCTGCTAGCAACACTTCAACCAGTGCGTATGCAGCTCTCAATGATGCTTGTACTCACAATAGTTATGTGTTAATGACCCAATCTCAGTGAAGCAGGTGCTGTACATCACTGAATATATTTCATGGTGACTGGCATTCTTCAACAGCTGTGTTTAGTTTTTCAAGCCCAGTACCACTCCATGCTAAAGGTGCATTATCAAGGGTGGTGGGGAGCACACTGCAGGCCTGGTAGCAAAAGTTCTCTCATTATGCCATTGTGTGTGCAGTTCTCAATGATATTTGTACTTATTGTCAACTAAGTGTTTGCCACCCAGTGTCAGCAAAACCGGTAATGGGCATTTCCTGACATGTGTTTCATGGTTAGTGCATCCTTCAGCAAGAAATATTTCTATCTACTGTGGTGATTGGTAGGCTGCTTTTCTTTTCTCAGCTTCAGCACCACACCATATTATTGATACATCCCTGGGGGGTTGTCCACCTAAGAAATTTAAACAGGGGATGGGCAGCACACTGTGGACATGATTGCCCCAGTTCAGTGATGTGTGTGCTCACAATCAATGGTGTTCACCACCCAAAGTCCATGCAGACAGTGCTGAATATCCCTACCGAATAACTTTGCAAAGCCTGTTCTGGTCCTCCCGTCAGTTACAACATTGTGGTGACATGACAGGCGGATCTCCTGCACTTGATAAGGCAGAATGGCTCTTTCTCCCATCTGCTATGAGCCTTATGGAACGTTGTCCTTCTTTTCTACAAGTCCTAGTGCCATCAGTGGGTAGTTTTCCAAGATTTCCAAAATCAGTTGAGGATTATGGCTTGAATGCCTAATATTTTATATTATTAAGTGGAACCTCTAATACGATACAATTGATTTTGTTTTTTCAACTATTACTTCATATTTTAAATGTCAATAGTTCAGTCTGTTTCTGATGATTTTACCATTAAACACCACTCACAATTGGGCTGATTGAAATGAGTGGGGACTTAGTGGGTGAGGTTGAATGAGAACAATGGCACGAATTGAGCATTTTTTATGTTAGGTTTGGTTATGTGTTGTCCTAACTATTCAAATTTGGTGAGACCTGTCTAGTAACTAATGCTTATTTTCTAGGTGTCAAAATAACCAAGTATTTCGAAGACATTTTCATGAACATGCACAAAAACAATTATCCAAAGGAACTGACCGTGTAGTCCGGATTAAAAAAAAAGTGATTAATGTTTCTGCACCTCTTCAAATCCATCACCAGTCCCATCTAATACTTGCTATTAGAAAATATATACTTTAGAATATCTCCTTGTATGGCAGAACTTCACACTTTGTGAAAAACGAAATATAAATGTTATCTATAACACACAATCCCAACGATTTGCAATATCTTCCTCCCTCAACAGGATTTCTGTTTTGCACATTAGGGTTCGATTACATGTAATTATTATCAGAATTGTAAAGTTGAAGCAAATTAATCAAATAATCACTTCCCTCGTTTCATATCAACATCTTAATACAATCTATGCATCATGAGAAAACTGTCAAGGTCTATCAAGGTCTTTAGAAGACTTGAGAATCCTTTCCATTCCTCAAGAAGATAAGCAATGATAGGGAAAAGAAAAAGTGAGTTTATAATACTTTAAAGATATTTCTGAAAATAACTCTAAAACAGAGTTTGTTTCCACAAAATTATTGGATTCTTAAGAATATTTTTCGGTATTCAGCATGGGACTTCAGTTGTTTCAGAAAATATTAACAATCTCTAGTATTTTGACACATTCTGTCAACAAGGTACTAGCTACAGCATCAAAGTATATCGATTGCCTAGAAAGGGTGCTCTGGGCCAAGAGAAACTTAAACTTGACAACTCACCACATTTGCAAATATCATGAGAGTTCTGCGGCACAGAGAAATATAATATCCTGCTCTCTGGTTTATTCACGTACCTTCAGATTAGGGACTTTATAAAGTGTAGTGTATGTACCATACTCCAAATAGTTTCACAATTTATTGCAACAGCTTCTGCAAAATATTTCATTATTTGTACCTCATTTCATTGTCTGACTGTCACCCTTGAGGAGTGCATTAGTGATTGCAGTCAGAATGCATCTACTTGCAGTTTAAATGCAATATCTCAATGGGACACCCGCAGTATCCTAGCACAAGACATCAAACCACATGACATTTAGGGCCATATGTACGAACACATTTTCCCATTGACACAGAATGGGAAAAACCCTTTGCTACATCTGGCCCTTAGTCCTGGAGGGTAGATTGAGAAATGTTCTGTTTGATGGAGTCCTTGTGCTCTCAGAATTGTGATCATATTCAAGAATGGTGGAAGGGTTATTGTCTGTACTTTCTTTTTTTATTATTGGTTTTCATTATTTAAACAAACTCAACAAACAATCCATGTTGAGGCTAAACTATTAACAATGTAAGTTTAGGAATTCTGTTGACAAATGGTTTACTGAGTTCTATGGAAGGGGTTGCCTTGTGAATCCATATCTGTTTTATTGTACAGCATCCTGGCACCATTCCGGTTAAGTGTCACTTCACGAAAATGCGAAATAAATAAATATATGAATAAAGTGGCCAGCTCAAGAGTCAGGGGTCATCATTTTGGACATAGTTACAAGTAACTAACATAACACCGTTCATTGTTTTAACATTGTGGGTTTCTTCTTTAATCATTGAAAAGCAGGTATGGCTAAGCAGTCTGTCTCTGTATTGATCGAGGATTGGACATGTTTTTTTTACATCCTCTGCACTTCCTCTGTAGTATGGAAAAAGTGAATGTAAAGTACTTGCACTAACTGCTTGGAAACCATCAGGTACTTACATTAGTGGGCTTCCCCTGCTTTTCTTTAAAGGTTCCCACTTCAGTATAGTGAAGAAGAGATCTTCCAGCAGCTTTAAGGTATTTTGTAAACGATGATTAGTGCGCAATGCGTACTACTGTCACCATAGTCGAGAGTGAAATCAGAAGGAACCTCCTATCTCTTTCTGTTTTCACTCTGTTCAGTGATCAGGGTGCTGCTCAACCCCTCAAACACCAATTTCAATGGTAGTTCTGACTAATTCATTATTTTTCATTGTAGAGGGACACTCCCTAAGTAGGATGCCAATAACTGCCCGAGCATGGAAGAGCATCATGGGGAATCAAGACCCCCTCCCAGCACGAGCTAATGCATTCTAACCACCTATGACCAATACAGCCTTTCTTTGCCCCGGAGGCACAATCTGCCTGGCCCGGAAGATGGTAGTTGTTAGAAATGGGATCTTTGGTTGGCAGTCAGGTTACCCCCCTGTCCAAGCAAGCACCCTCACTCTAGTCAGGGTAGAGGAGAATCACACTCAGTTAACCCCCGCTCACCCCTTGGTAGCTTGGCACGAGCAGGCAGGCTTAACTTCAGAGTCTAGGTGTAAAGTATTTGTACCAACACACACAGTAATACAGTGAACCACTACAAAAAGACACAACACAGGTTTAGAAAAATATTCAATACTTTATCTAAATAAACAAGACCAAATACAATATAAATCCACAATATACAGTTAAAAATATGAATTTAGCACCTAGTAGCAAGAAAACAGTGATCTGAGATGAAAACACTGCAATTTGGTAAACCACGGCGTCGTAACGAAGTTGTTCACGGAGTCAGTCGACTCCAGCAACAGTACCTTTAGAACAAGTAGAAACAAGCCGGTGCACGGTGCATCTTCACTGGTTTCGATGCAGCATCAGTTCCAGTGCCACGGGGAAGGAAGACACCAGGATCGCGCAGCGGCGTCAGGGCTTCTGTACAGAGCGGTGGAGGTGAGCGGTGTCGGATGCAAAGTCAGTCCCTTGATTCAAGCAGATGTGAGTCCGGCAGAGTTACGATGCTTCGGCACGACCTCACAGGGTTTCGATGACGTCACGGGCCGCAGGCACCACGATGTGTCAGAACGTCCCCGACGTTGGACTTACAACACTCCGATGTCAGCAAAGTCGGGCAAGATCAGCAGTTGCATAGACGCAAGGCCTACAGGGTCGTCGGACTTCCACGAAGTCCACGGCCTTGATGCAGGCGGCATCACAGCTCCGGGGTAGCGGCATCAGCTCACAGGGTCATCGGATTCGCACTTCAGTGAGGTCCACAGCCTCGGGGCAAGCGGCATCGCGGTTCCGGGCAGCGGCGTCTTTTCCAAAGTCGCTCGGCGTCGGTAGACTGGTTTTTCACCAGGAATTCACTTTCAGGGGGCCAGTAACTGGAATGGCACCCTCTGACAAGCTAGAGTCCAGAGCAAGTAGACTCAGGTCTGGTTGGTGAAGCCTTTGCTGTCCCTGAGGCTTCAAAACAGGAGGCAAGCTCTACTCCAAGCCCTTGGAGTCACTTCTCAAGCAGGAATGCAACAAAGTCCAGTCTCTGTCCCCTTGCACAGGCAGAAGCAGCGGCTGCAGGATAGCTCCACAAAGCACAGTCACAGGCAGGGCATCACTTCTCCTCAGCTCTTCAGCTCTTCTCCAGGCAGAGGTTCCTCTTAAATCCTTGAAGTAATCTAATTTTCAGGGGGTTGGGTGTCCTTCTTATACCCAGTTCTGCCTTTGAAGTAGGAATACTTCAAAAAAAAGTCTCTCTTGTTTGTGAGATCCTGCCTTGCCCAGGCCAGGCCCCAGACACTCACCAGGGGGTTGGAGACTGCATTGTGTGAGGGCAGGCACAGCCCTTTCAGGTTTGAGTGACCACTCCTCCCCTCCCTCCTAGCACAGATGGCGCATCAGGATATGCAGGCTGCACCCCAGCTCCCTTTGTGTCACTGTCTAGAGAGAGGTGCAAACAGCCCAACTGTCAAACTAACCCAGACAGGGAATCCACAAACAGGTAGAGTCACAGAATGGTTTAAGCAAGAAAATGACCACTTTCTGAAAGTGGCATTTTCAAACACACAATCTCAAAACCAACTTTACTAAAAGATGTATTTTTAAATTGTGAGCTCAGAGACCCCAAACTCTACATATCTATCTGCTGCCAAAGGGAATCTACCCTTTATCATATTTAAAGGCAGCCCGCATCTTAGACTATGACAGAGATAGGCTTTGCAACAGTGAAAAACGAATTTGGCAGGATTTCACTGTCAGGACATATAGAACACAGTAGTATATGTCCTACCTTAACCATACACTGCACCCTGCCCATGGGGCTACCTAGGGCCTACCTTCGGGGTGTCTTACATGTAAGAAAAGGGAAGATTTAGGCCTGGCCAGTGGGTGCACTTGCCAAGTCGAATTGGCAGTTTAAAACTGCACACACAGACACTGCAGTGGCAGGTCTGAGCCATGTTTACAGGACTACTAATGAGGGTGGCACAAACAGTGCTGCAGGACCACAAGTAGTATTTGATTTACAGGCCCTAGGCACCTCTAGTCCACTGTACTAGCCTTACTAGGAAATAAAATATGCCAATCATGGATAAACCAATCAACAATACAATTTACACAGAAGGCATGTGCACTTTATCACTGGTTAGCAGTGGAAAAGTGCCTAGAGTTCAAAAGCCAACAACCACAGGTCTGAAAAAATAGGAGGCAGGAGCCAAAAGATTGAAAATGACCCTGCAAAATGAAAATAATTCCAACAGTAGTAGAAAGGTCACTGAACACTAGGATAATGTTTCATTTTTTTTTGTTTTAAGGAATACGGTGGAGGGGTGTCTCATCTGGAATTGTGCCAACCTGCACCCCCAAAGCCCTTCACTGCCTTTCTTCCCAAGATGGTGGAAAATACCTAAAAAAGGGAAAATATGGAAAAAACAAACTAGCCACTCTCCCACTTACATGCTACATTGGATTAAAATTTGAGGGATTTTATCCTAAATCTCCACACTTTAGGAGAAGAAATCCAGATATATGACACTTTTTTTTACTTAAGAATGGAATGGGAGGAGAGTCAACCTGTGTCTACCATGGCTGAAGCTGGATGTCTGTGCCCTTGGGAGAAGGGACAGGTTGGGGTGCCGTTATCTTTAACATGAGGGGAATCCAGGAAGGTATAGATTGCATGGAGCTGACACCCTGTCTTATCAAGAATACCAAGCAGACATCAAAAAATGCTTAAAAATACAATTTCTTCTCATTAACCATGTATACTCGCTGCAGTTTTGGGGTTCTGAGTTAGTCGACACCAAGGGAAGTCATCCAAACCTGGGCATTTCTGAAAACTAAAGAGAAGAAGCATTCCAAGGTGGCATAGCCTGCATGAATTCCAGCACAATTTCTTATTCAGAATGCTTTACAAATGTAGGTCAAAAAAGGCAGATTCCCCATATATATTTGACTGAAATCTGCAGTCCTTCAGCCAATGGCAGAAGATTTACCAACATGCATTTCCACATGTCTCTCAAGAAAAAATGTATTCTTCATGTATGGATTGGCTTAAACCACATGATAGGAAAGTACCAACATGAACCTGGAAAGTACCAACCTCCTGAAGACTACATTAACTACATTGACTTGATATAGTCCACGTTATGACTCGTTCCTGTACAATAGGCCCACTGTTGTCATCAGAAGTGTGAGAATTCAGAAAAAAAATGACTTTTGCTGTTGGCTGCAAGCCCTTGAATTTTCTGTCACAAAAATATGGGAGAATTTAGTTTTTACTCATATTTCGTTATTTATAGTTATTGTTGGGTAAGACATAATGGTGAGAGCCATGCAAGCCACACCGCTCTGAATGCCACAGTTGTCTTAATTTTTAGAATTGTCTGTGTGTGGTCAGTTTCCCTGGAACATGCAAGGCTATCTGACTTTTTAGGTACAACTATGACATTTGCAGGACATTCTGGTTAAAAAGGCATGTTGGGATCCAGGCAAGTCACAACACCATGAATTTTATAGGGTCTCTAATTTTTATAAAAGCACAGGGTTGGTAGGCTCCTGTGGCTGATGGCTGGAACAATGCAGCGAACCTCCATGGACTGTGTGAGGAATGTGGGTGTTTTATGCGTAGCTATGATGCTTTCAAGTCATTGTGGAAAATAAAAACTTACTGGGATCTATGCAATCCACACCACCCTGTACTCACCCGTTTGTCTTGTTTTCTATAATGTTTGGGGTTCGTAGGATTTCGTGGATGTTGGCCTCCTTCAGCCCAAAATACTGCACCTACCAACATCTGTAGAACGGCTGAATTTCAAAGGAAACATGTTTGTATTTCCCACCTTGCATTTTGGGGACTTTCTTATCACAAGCAATAGGCCCACCCAAAAAAATAGGATACTGTTTTCAAAGAGAATTGTAGAGACAATGGGTTGTAGGAATTTTGCCATTCCACAGAGAATCTGAATCTTTCCCTCTGAACTATAAGAAAACTCTATGGTTTTAGTCGAAGGTTGATGTTTGGGGGGCATTCTGGGTACGAAAACGTAGCTGGATCCATGCAAGCCACACCATTTTAGACTTGTCCAGGTGTTTCATTTTCAGGACTGTCTGGGGTTGGTATATTTCCTTAAGTGCCAGATGGATCCCAGCCCCAAATACCACAGTTACTCACATCACCACAATAACCAAATTTCAAAAGATAAATATTGATGTTTTCATGCTGCATTTTGGTGCATTTTCTGTTGAAGGTCATAGGCACACCTACACAAGCGTGAAGCCATTTCTATCAAGAGAAGTGTGAGAATTCTGGGTAGCAGGACTTTTGTCAACCCCTGTAGATTTCAGACTTCACTGAAAGAAGTCTGAGGAGATTCCATGACTTTAGCCATTCTCATTTGAAGGGCATTCTGGAGAAAATATTACTGAGATTCATGCGAGCTACACAACCCCAGACTCACCCAGGTAACTTGTTTCCATGATTACGTGAGGTTGATAGGTACAATTATCTACTGTTTCTCAAATTCAGATTGGTACGAATAATCACTATTTCTAAAATCACATTTTTTGGCACATTTGAAAATGCATTTCTTTCTTTCATAACCATATTTTACTAACTCGATTTTATTCTATGAACTGATGCATGGTTGAAAGATAATGAAAAATAATTGTTAGAAGCAACTTTTTATTACTTTAGGGAAAGAGTGCTTTGAGCAGCCAACACTTGCTATAAATCTCTGAGATTAGAAGATTCTGGTGGATGTAACAGGGTACTACCTCTGTAAATCAGTCTTTAGCGCACAACATTACAGATTTGAATACTGTTACCTATTTCTGATTTTATTAAATACTTTCACAATTTAAATGATTACTTTCTTTGGGAGAATTAACAGTGCTCTAAGCGATCATTTCTACATTTGGCAAATGTATAGCTTTCATGGTTCATCTACAGATTTTGCACCCCTTTCCATTACAAAGTGCAAATAGGTAGACACTGCAGCAAAAGGAACAATTGACCACCAGTTAGAAAATTGCAAAAACTCTGTTAAAAACAATGTTTTTTTAAAACTCTGCCTCTTCGTGAAAAATGGAAAGAGGATGATGTCAGCAACGCAGCACTTTTTCCATTTAAAAAAAAAACTTTTTTACAATGTTTTGGAAATTTTCTAGATTCCCTCAAGGGAAATCCAAAAAAACTGGATACCTTTAGAAGCCCTGACCTGTTGGAAAACGACTCTACATTTGCCTGGATATCTTTGTTTAAAAAATGTTATGGTCTTTAAGCACAAACTGCCCAAAATAACAAACAAGCATTGGCAATACCAAATAGGTCTGATTTAAGGGAATGTTGTATAGTACTGTGAAGCATTACAAATAAATAGCATGGGAATGTATGTGTATTCATGTGGAAAGCTAAGAACTGTAGAATAATATTAGTGTAGGTTAAAATGTTAGGTGTTAGTTGCAATGACATGCCAGACCTAAATATTCATGTAGGTTAATGACTGCACCATGCACTATAAACTATCTAGTTATCTAAGACACTTTTATAGCATTACCATGGAATATGTGTGCCCCTGAAAGTTCAAACTCAGCCAACTGGAGAAATAAATACAATTATCACAGCTGCCTGGAGAGCAAGCACTTTTTGAGGAAGCGCACAGCTTCTGCTCAATCAAAACATGCCCTCCTACCCCCCAGCATGTGAGTGGAGCCAAAGTCTGTCTACTGATGCTCACATAATTGTCTGGTGGAAGCTGTGCTGTCAACCCAGTCCATAAAAAGCACTTGAGGGCAAATGGGGGAGCCCTCAGCTCTGAAAGAGGCAAACAATGTAATGTAGCGAAAAGGGTGAAGGTGATTTCTCTGGATTGCGCCTTCGAATGGTTTTGCAGATTATTATTTTCAGTACCACCGTGTTTGTTGACACCAGCAAGGTATTATCTTCGAACCTTAACTCAATAGTCTTTGGAAACAATTCATGCAAACTTCTATATTTCGTTCTGCAGTGACCAGTTCTAATTTTGTCTATCAACATTACTGACAAAAAAATGTGCATTTTAGTTCATAATTATATTTAGAGACAAAATCATTGAGGAATTTGGCAGCATTGACATTTAGTAAACAGATACAAGTCCAAATCAGTTCACATTTTAATCAATTTTGGATTTTATATCTTGATAAATGTGGAGTTCAACACAATCAAAAAGACGTGAAATTGTCATATTGCTACTAAAGCACCGCAACGATGTTAAATGCAAAATATTTGAGTTTATTTATTACATGTCAGTATGTTCATACCGTGTTTCTGTGCTTGACATTAGTAAAGAGATACTTCTGTAGAAAGATGGAGGCCTACCGTGCACAGTGCCGGGGTTTGACTTTGGGTCAGTCTCATTCTTGTTTTATTCAATGGGTCATTCGAAGGTGTTTGCCTTTGTCTGTGAGTGACCGCACCGGGTGCCTGACAGCAGGTGTCAGTGAGGGACATAAAAGGAGTTATTAGACCGTTTAGAGCAGGGTTACTGGATCTGGGTGAAAGAGTGGGTTGAGATGAGGAGGTGAAGCAGCAGGGCATGGCGGGCTGACCTCCTGGTAGTGTTACCTGAGGGGGCATATGAGACTGAGGATCCCAGGAAAGTACTTACTTAAAGGGTTATCCTGAGCCCTCCTTATACTGAGTACGGGGAGGACCACACAATCAGCAGTAAACCCCGCCCCTTAACCGGTGACATGCATGGCTGAGAGATAAACAATGCAATTATATGACTGCATTTTGGCGCCACTGACAAAGCTGTATTCGTATCCTAACATAAGCACTTCAGGTAGGTGGAATGGATGAGTAAAAGAGGTGACTGCATGCACCCTGAGAAAGGGTGTTTCTTCAACAAATAATGATATTTGGAGCCAGATACAGCCTCGTGGATATTCTACACATTGCAGACAGATTGTACTTTAGCAAGGAAGGTTTTCTAATGTTCAGATACCTCGGGTTCAGACAGACTCTTGCCTTCCTGTCGGAACACATTTTAGCCAGCATACAATACCGAGAGGTTAGCCACAAGACCCTGTACTGAAGGAGCCACTCTTCCCAGGGAAATGGCAGCATTTAATGTTCTTTACACGGGACCGCTGGATGTGTATTGGTTTCTCAAACAACAATTAAAGGTAAAAACAATGGAGTTCCTCGAGTTGGCAAATGCACGCATGGGATGTCGTTATGTACTGACAAGTGCCTCAAATGGTTCAATGAACTACTGCATGTTGGTTATTATAGATCAGGCCTGAGCGGACATATGATATGCACTGACAGGACTTGAGAACGTATTTATGCAGAAACAACTGAGAAGAAAACAAAACTTTGAGGGTGTGGATAAGGGAAAGGGTATGTCTGGATGACACTGAAATGGCCCATGAGCATATTATGCTGACATCTAACTTCAAGGCAATTGCCAAGGAGTGGAACCTTTTTTAAATTAAATTTTTTAAAATAGAATATTGAAGTAGTCTGTATTAATGTAAACGGTGCAATTCCCTCTTTAACCTTTAAGAGCATAAGTTGGAGGCATTTTAAAGAAATAAAATATGTGGTACGCTGTCACATTCATTTGGCAGGGGAATAGAATTGGACACATCAGTATAATTCCAACAGATTTCGTTTTCAGTCACACAATCCTGATGAACTCAGGTATCTGTCGCTCATAATAGTTAGAAAGTGAGAATCTGTCCCCTGCTTACCATTGCACCTCTTGTTGTTAGGGCATAGTTATAACATTGTTATAAGGCTTAAATCTGTGAAAAGAGGTGTTACAGTTGTTTTACTGGCAGAACATATCTGATCAAACGTTATACGTGGTTTAAAATATAGCTAAACTAGAAATGCAATGAAGGCTTTGACCTCTATGGAAGAAAATGTGGTTGAACTGTGAAGCTATATTAGTTAGAGAGGTAATATAAAAAAAGAACCCGTCTCCACCCACCCTCTACTTCCGGGGTTTGCTTTCCACTACCATTTCATTGGTGGGTTTCACTGCACTCACCAGAGGGAATCCCCCCAGAAGTGATCTCCCAAACCCCCTGCTTTAGAGTCCTCCGGAACAACACCTGGGCAGGTTCAGGTTTTATCAAAACTCAGCTATGTCACCCTCCAATGCCCCCAACTTTTGCACGCCTCATGGCAAGTGCTGCACCTGTTCGAGGCAGGACACATCACAGTTGTCTTGCAGGCACTATAACTAAATCACACCAAACTCTAGATCCCAGATGGGCTCAGCATGAGGGGTGCCAGCATGTGGCTTCCCTTTCTTAGTATTTCTTCAGACACTTTCAGCTACTGCTGTTTGCGTAGTCTATTAGGTGTGAAATTATCACATTTGCATTTATAAGGCTAGTTGTGCCATCTCAGCCACTGACCTGTTTAACTGTTGATTGTCTACAAGAAAAAAGTCTGCAAAAAGTCGGGAACATTTCTTTTGCATTTCAGAAGTCTGCCATGATACCATCAGCAATTCCTGACATTTCGGCCAAAAGCATGTTCCATTGAGAGGCTTGTAGTTTTGTCACTATGGGTGCAAAACGCCACCATTCAAAGTGCTGATTGCTAAAATTCCATAATTAGCTGAAGATGTAATACGGGACGTGAGGTCACTTGCCAGCTATATTGTACAATTTTGCAAAGTTGACTAGTCTATTTCAAAAACTGTTTTTTTCACACATAAAACCAAAATGAAACTGCTCAGATACTTTGGGGTGGATTAATACAAGAATCTGCAATGCAAACATTTTTGGCTTTGGTGTAGTGGAAAGCTTTATACCAAGCTTCACAACACACCAAAGATAGAGCATGGGTGGCAGCAGGAGAGCAGCCTTCCCTAACACAAAGATTAGGTGAAGAAATGTTGGCAGTAGTGGGAAGAACATCACACAGTTTTCTCCTACACACAGAACAGGCACAGCAAAGCTACTAATAAACTACAAAGAGAATGAGAGGAGTTAAAGATCTGTAGTGCACTCTCTTGTAATCAAACATAAATATATAAAAAGCACATCTTTCCTGGAAAAAACACAGCCGGACCTCCTATGGACTTACCAATCATTAATGAAGTCACATGGAAGGATGAACACTCGCCATTAATGTAGTCACACGGAAGGATGAACATTCACCTACCTAGTGTGGTATATTCATCAATGGGCTCCATATCTAGCGCTGGGAAGCGTGCAAGAGTAATACTGTTCACTGGTTGCACAGTCTCCTACTTATGGGTTCCCTAGTTTGAGTGAGGTTATGTCCCTTATGTCAACATTGAGGTTCTCCATTAGTAGAATTTTCAGGCCTACATTAAAAATGGTGCGGGTGAGCTAAAATGGTTTTACTGGTGTCCCCCATAGCACATAATTAAAACCTGCAAGGCCCAGCAACAGACCTTGTTCTTTCGGCCTACTCCTTTCAGCACTTTTTTCATAAAAAATTAGCAATAGCAGTGAAATACCGCTTCTTCACAGAACAGGTAACCTTGGTCGGAAACAGTGCAAGCTTTTCTTTTTCAGAAAACCGTTACAGGTAAGGCAGCAGCAGCGTAAGCTTTCCCCCTCAGAGGACACATACAAATTGGGCAACAGCAGAGCAAACTTTGTTTCCTGACAGGGCAAGTGCATCGTGGCTTTTAAAAGGAAAGTGAACATGTATGAAAGCGTGAATTTACAAGTTATGGCACCATCATCACTTAGGTAATATTTCTCGTCAGCTCTTGTGACTTGGTGACCTGCTGTTACTGCGGTAACTCTTCTTGTCATAACCTGTGTTTGACCTGGCCCTTTTTGCAGGGTCACCCCAAAACCTTTTTCCTTTCTGCTTGTTGGTGTAGGTGGATTTTTCATTACTATTGTAGAAATGGCACTTTTAGAAAGTGGGCATTTCTCTGTGCTTATGACTCTTACCCGACTCCAATCCACATCTGGGGTAGAGTAACAGCTGGCCTTTGTGCATACTTTCAAGACAGCTATCAAACAGGGAAGGTGGAGGTGTAACAGGATTACAACTGGAGAACTGGAGAAGGGGGAAGCCTTTTCCTGCGCTGGTTCCCGCTTGACGGTCTTGCTGCTGTCACTTCCTGTAGATCCAACTACCACCGTGTACATTTATTAATAAACTTTAGATCTCCAAGGATGGTCCTAAGCGTTACCAATGCAGAGGCCTTCCCTAATCGCACTGGGGATGAAAGGAAAGGCATGTGACCAGTACAGCTATTTAAAGACAAAATGGTAATAGCAAAAAATACTTCTGTTACCTCTATGGTCACCCCATCTAGCTATTTTGTTCTCCCATTTCATGGCCCCTTCTATCTATTAGATATCCTCCTTTCCCTCTCACTCCTGTATCTACCCTCTACTTCTATACATACTCTCCCATTTTCCTTTTTTTCCCTTTTATTCTGTCTCTCTCATGTTCACCTCATTCTCTCTCTACTCACCCTCTTCACATTTTCCTCTTGTTTCACTTTCATTTGTAGTGTCATTTTCTTTTCTTACCATCATCTCTTCCCCATTCTTTATTCATATCAGCCGCTCTCTCTCACACTTTTCCACCCCAATGTAATCTATTAAACATACCTTCTGTTGAACTCTCTCGCCCCCTGTATCTTTCACCTACCCCCTTTCTTACTTCCTTTTTTTTTTCAAAGGGTGGACGTAAAGCAGGTAATTTGTTGCAGCCTAATTATTTGGATTACTGCAAAATTACATGAGATTCCACTTGATTACACAAAAAGAGTAATTTGGCATTTAGCGCCATTTTCATATTGCAAAAATTTCCCCTCATGTTCAAAACTGACCCAGGCATCCATTTTGTGCTAAGAAATAGCGCTAAGTGAAACAGAACACGAAGAGCAACCCAACTTTACCCCCAACTTATTGATGGCATTTAGCACTATTTTCTTAGCACACAATGCACCCTTGTGTGCAAAATGGACACAAGAATGGATTTTACAGTAAGAAAATAGCACTAAATGAAAAAAATCACGGACAGTAGAGCCAGAATTGCTCGTGCTCACTAAATCTGTAGTTTTTGTGCTTACTTCCCCCCAAATTACTCTGAATCACGTGAGCAGGCTTAATAGTAAAGATTACTAATTCCATGTCAAAGAGTAACTCAAAATTACTGAAATTACTCTGACTACTCGGGTGTAATTGAAATTACTCCCAGGCCTAGTTCTTGCTACCTATTTCTCCCTCGGCGCCACCTAGGGCCAGCATAAGGAATTTTGTCATCCTAGTTCATGGTAAATTTTGCCGTACCAATCACTCCAGCCATGGTGCCACCTTTGTTGCTTGTACAAGTAATGTGACAGCACCTGCTAGAGCCACCCTAGCCTAGGGTTTCCTGCGTCTCATAGCGTCATCCATCCTCCTTGAACGTGTGATCTTCACATCCTTCCCCATCTCTGTCCTTCTTGCTTCCCGCAACATAATCGCAAACACGGACTACTCTTCACTATCGTAGCTCATGCATTTATCACATCTTTCTTTCACATATATTCTATCTTCATTTCCTCCTCACACCGTTTTTCAAAGATCATCTTACCATCCAGTCCTCACTCAGGCACTCACCTCTATCTTCTGTCTTGTAAATCGTCTTTTCCCTCGGAAACCGAACTTGCTTGCTCTTCGATCGGACCTCAGTTGTGTTATCTGCAGGTGTGGGAAATTTATCTGCAAAGTCAGCTTTTCGTCAGCTGTCTCCATCGTTGTCTGCTGCGGCTGTGCTTCAGTTCTCTTTCAGTTTTGCTCGTTCTGCAGTCTTGTAAATGTGTCAAGTGGAGGTGTGCTTCGTAGCACCTGCCGCACATGTGATCCTGAGCAGTTGTTAGTGCGGGTCACCTGCTCCCTGTCTCATCATAACAGAGAAATGCAAAACTAGGCCAACGAATTCCTATGCAGCTTTAATTGCTTAAATGCCATGATGATGGAACATTTGCAATTCAAAGTGTTCTTGATGATTACAGCACTTTTTTGCTGGTTGCTCTTTCAGATTCCTAACCCTGTGCAGGCACCACATGAAAGGGGGTGTGAATTATACTCCTAATATTAGGAGCTTCGGCTTCGCCATTTTATTGAACTATCTGCATGTTGCTAGTCTTCTGAGATGGAGCTTTGACAATGCACAGAGGAACGGCTGGCTGTTATAGTTCACCTTCATCTGTTAAAAACTCAAGTCCTCTGGCCTATTAAAATGCTGACAAGTGCTGAGAAGGCTTTGCTATGCCCTCCTTGGCATGGGCCCAACTCCCAGCAGGGAGCCCTCAGCCTCACATGAATCTTCATGAATGGGCCAGTACCAAGAAGGCAGCAGAAATGAAAAACCTCCCGGAGGAGCGGGTAATAAGCAATAAGGAGAAGGGCTATGATTTAGTCGCACTGTTGTCCATGCTCACTGCAGGGCGCTGCTGTGGTGGACATAAACGACAGGGAGAGAGGTACATAACAAAAATCATTCATTTTCTATTTGTATCTTCACAGTAAAGTTAGCAGAAAAAAGAAAAACTGCATCACTTGCTTTCCATGTCCTAAATTTTGCATATTATTTTTCAATCGCGAGTATTAGTTTTTGGGGCGAAATTGTTAACAATACACCCCTAATTCTGCAATTTTTTAAATGTTGTTGGCACCCAATTTCGGATTGGGAATGCTACAGTAATTTTATACCCACCCGTGGTGTTTCCCCAAACGTAGATAATGCATGGCAAGATTTGTGCAGGGATAAATACAGCGATTGCTGCTTCGAAAGTGTAAAACGTGAAACAATAGCGCATCCTAATACAGACTGGGAGAGTAAAACCTCAACAAGGAAAAAGTTCACGGTGGGGTTTCCCCAGGATCCAAATAAGGGTCTCATAAATTAAATATGCTTTAAGTTTAGAAATGAAGAAAGAGGTCAAAAAATCAAACTCTTAGATTTTTTAAAAACATTTTTTTTAGTTCTATCTCCTTTCCATTAGTCTTTAGAATGTGGAATGAAAAACATTAAACGGCCCCATAATGATCATCATAGGTTCATTCTTTCCCGTTTGACACCTCTCACAGCAAAATGTGCAGTTTGTTTTGTAATGATATGCTGTTCTCGAAGAACTCTATAGGAGGCCTTCCCTACATTCAAGGCTCTTCCTACCCACTTGCTGTAGACAGAACATCTATGGGTCTTCCATTGTTTATTATACCACATTTGTTCAGTTACCTCCAATAACATTAGGTTAACTGGGGCAAATTAATATTCATGTGATGAAATGGTACTAACACAGTGGGTTTACATGGCTTTTATATTGCTGAACTGTGATTTACCAATAAAATGATACATTTGCTCATCCAGTACTGACTGTGAAAGATCTTTATTGTTTTTTGAGGCATTCATTATAAAAGCCCCCCTGAAAATGGCATTAGACTGATCCTTGTGGTTACTACTAGAGATTTTTTTTAAATCTCTGTCAGTTTGCTCTATTTTGTAGACTTAGGCCTGATTTAGATATTGGCAGTAACAGTTTCTGTAGGAGGCTGGACTGGCTTGTAGTGAGTACCAAGGGGTACTTGCACCTTGCACCAGGCCCAGTTATCCCTTATTAGTGTATAGGGTGTCTAGCAGTTTAGGCTGATAGATAATGGTAGCTTAGCAGAGCAGCTTAGGCTGAACCAGGAGACGTGTGAAGCTACTACAGTACCACTTAGTGTCATATGCACAATATCATAAGAAAACACAATACATAGTTATACTAAAAATAAAGGTACTTTATTTTTATGACAATATGCCAAAGTATCTCAGAGTGTACCCTCAGTGAGAGGATAGGAAATATTCACAAGATATATATACACAATACCAGAAATATGCAGTATAGTCTTAGAAAACAGTGCAAACAATGTATAGTTACAATAGGATGCAATGGGGACACATAGGGATAGGGGCAACACAAACCATATACTCCAAAAGTGGAATGTGAACCACGAATGGACCCCAAACCTATGTGACCTTGTAGAGGGTCGCTGGGACTATAAAAAAATAGTGAGGGTTAGAAAAATAGCCCACCCCAAGACCCTGAAAAGTGAGTGCAAAGTGCACTAAAGTTCCCCAAAGGACAAAGAAGTCGTGATAGGGGAATAAGGCAGGAAAGACACAAACCAACAATGCAACAACGCTTGATTTCCAATCTGGGGTACCTGTGGAACAAGGGGACCAAGTCCAAAAGTCACAAGCAAGTCGGAGATGGGCAGATGCCCAGGAAATGCCAGCTGCGGGTGCAAAGAAGCTTCGACTGGACTGAAGAAGCTGTGGTTTCTGCAGGAACACAAAGGGCTAGAGACTTCCCCTTTGGAGGACCGATCCCACTCGCCTTGTACAGTCGTGCAGAAGTGTTTTCCTGCCAAAAGAACGCCAACAAGCCTTGCTAGCTGCAAATCATACGGTTAGTGTTTTTGGACGCTGCTGCGGCCCAGGAGGGACCAGGAAGTCGCAAATTGGACCAGGAGATAGAAGAGACGTCGAGCAAGACAAGGAGCCCTCTTAGCAGCAGGTAGCACCTGGAGAAGTGCCAGAAACAGGCACTACAAGGATGCGTGAAATGGTGCTCACCCGAAGTCGCACAAAGGAGTCCCACGTCGCTGGAAACCAACTTAGAAAGTCGTGCAATGCAGGTTAGAGTGCCGTGGACCGAGGCTTGGCTGTGCATGAAGGATTTCCGCCGGAAGGGCACAGGGGCCGGAGTAGCTGCAAAAGTCGCGGTTCCCAGCAATGCAGTCTAGCGAGGTGAGGCAAGGACTTACCTCCACCAAACTTGGACTGAAGAGTCACTGAACTGTGCGAGTCACTTGGACAGAGTTGCTGGATTCGAGGGACCTCGCTCGTCGTGCTGAGAGGAGACCCAAGGGACCGGTAATGCAGCTTTTTGGTGCCTGCGGTTGCAGGGGGACGATTCCGTCGACCCACGGGAGATTTCTTCAGAGCTTCTAGTGCAGAGAGGAGGCAGACTACCCCCACAGCATGCACCACCAGGAAAACAGTCGAGAAGGCGGCAGGATCAGCGTTACAGAGTTGCAGTAGTCGTCTTTGCTACTATGTTGCAGGTTTGCAGGCTTCCAGCGCGGTCAGCAGTCGATTCCTTGGCAGAAGGTGAAGAGAGAGATGCAGAGGAACTCGGATGAGCTCTTGCATTCGTTATCTAAGGAATCCCAAGAGACAGAGACCCTAAATAGCCAGAAAAGAGGGTTTGGCTACCTAGGAGAGAGGATAGGCTAGCAACACCTGAAGGAGCCTATCACAAGGAGTCTCTGACGTCACCTGGTGGCACTGGCCACTCAGAGCAGTCCAGTGTGCCAGCAGCACCTCTGTTTCCAAGATGGCAGAGGTCTGGAGCACACTGGAGGAGCTCTGGGCACCTCCCAGGGGAGGTGCAGGTCAGGGGAGTGGTCACTCCCCTTTCCTTTGTCCAGTTTCGCGCCAGAGCAGGGCTAAGGGGTCCCCTGAACCGGTGTAGACTGGCTTATGCAGAATTGGGCACATCTGTGCCCAAGAAAGCATTTCCAGAGGCTGGGGGAGGCTACTCCTCCCCTGCCTTCACACCATTTTCCAAAGGGAGAGGGTGTAACACCCTCTCTCAGAGGAAGTACTTTGTTCTGCCATCCTGGGCCAGGCCTGGCTGGACCCCAGGAGGGCAGCTGCCTGTCTGAGGGGTTGGCAGCAGCAGCAGCTGTAGTGAAACCCCGGGAAAGGCAGTATGGCAGTACCAGGGTCTGTGCTACAGACCACTGGGATCATGGGATTGTGCCAACTATGCCAGGATGGTATAAAGGGGACAATTCCATGATCATAGACATATTACATGGCCATATTCGGAGTTACCATTGTGAAGCTACATATAGGTAGTGACCTATATGTAGTGCACGCGTGTAATGGTGTCCCCGCACTCACAAAGTCAGGGAAATTGGCCCTGACCAATGTGGGGGCACCTTGGCTAGTGCCAGGGTGCCCTCACACTAAGTAACTTTGCACCTAACCTTTACCAGGTAAAGGTTAGACATATAGGTGACTTATAAGTTACTTAAGTGCAGTGTAAAATGGCTGTGAAATAACGTGGACGTTATTTCACTCAGGCTGCAGTGGCAGGCCTGTGTAAGAATTGTCAGAGCTCCCTATGGGTGGCAAAAGAAATGCTGCAGCCCATAGGGATCTCCTGGAACCCCAATACCCTGGGTACCTCAGTACCATATACTAGGGAATTATAAGGGTGTTCCAGTAAGCCAATGTAAATTGGTAAAAAATGGTCACTAGCCTGTTAGTGACAATTTGGAAGAAATGAGAGAGCATAACCACTGAGGTTCTGGTTAGCAGAGCCTCAGTGAGACAGTTAGGCACCACACAGGGAACACATACATATAGGCCACAAACTTATGAGCACTGGGGTCCTGACTAGCAGGGTCCCAGTGATACATAACAAACATACTGAAAACATAGGGTTTTCACTATGAGCACTGGGCCCTGGCTAGCAGGATCCCAGTGAGACAGTGAAAACACCCTGACATACACTCACAAACAGGCCAAAAGTGGGGGTAACAAGGCTAGAAAGAGGCTACTTTCTCACACAACCCCCCCCCAAACGAAGGACAATAAGGCTAACCTTGGCCAGTTGAGACTTTATTGTCTAAGTGGTGATAAGTAGAGAGTAGCTCTGCAATAGACTGGTTACTCCCTTTATCATCCACTATATGGTTACTTCCCTGTGGGGATGTAAACCACCCTGGTTGAAGTTTTTTAGCTAAGCAACACTGTGAAGATGTATTTTCAGAGTTTCTATCAGTAAGTTTTAGTTTAGAGCAGTGGGAATTGTCCACTGAACCTATTTGTAGTGATGGAAATGCCAGACAGGGATGCTGTCTCAGAAAAGCCATAGCTGGGCAAAAACTTTGTCCATATGGCTGGAAGAGAGAACAGGGATGCTGTTTCTCTTGAGTTGGAGCAGGGCAGGGATACTGTCCTATGAGCTCCACACTAGGGCAGGGATGCTGTCCTAAGTGTTGTGAGGCAGTGCAGGGTTTCTGCACTAAAGTTTCTCTGGGAGGGTTGGAGGGATGCTCCATGTTAACTAAAATGGTGCTCTTTTTCTCACCAATGTTAGTTATCCCACAGAGAGGTACTTCCACCTCAGGGAGTACAGTTTTGCCAACTGATGATTCCCTTGGAACAGGTGCCACCCCAGGAGAGGTTTCTCCCACCACAGGAATGGTATCCTGAATGGTAGGGTGGTTAGGGGATACTGTGATACCCTTTTTACCTGCTGATGGAGAGGGATCCTGAGTTTTCAGGCCTTCTCTCCTTTGCTTTTTCATTTCAGTAGAAATGAGAGGGAACAATTCCTCAGGGATGCCCAGCATGGCTGCATGGGCATAAAACTCTACATCAGCCCAACCTGAGGCCTCTAGGTCATTACCTAAGAGACAGTCTACAGGTAAGCTAGTGATACCACCACCTGCTTAGGGCCAGTAACTCCACCTCAACTAAACTGAATTATAGCTAAGGGAAGAAACTTAGTGGAGTTATGGACATCAATAATCTTATACTGTTGTCCAATGATGTGTTGATCAGGGTGCACTAGGTTTTCAGTCACCAAAGTGATACTGGCACCTGTGTCCCTGTAGGCCAAGGCCTCAACACCATTTATTGAAACTGTCTGCCTGTACTTATCCATTGTAAGGGGACAAGCAGCCAGTGTGGCAAGGCCAATGCCACTAGGTGTGACAGAAACTGTCTTGGGACTGACTACCCCAGTTTCTATGATGGACCCCTAAGTGAACCCAACTACACCCTTAACTTGACTGTTGCCAGCAGTCCCACCACTAGTACCACTACTGCTAGGGGCACTAGAGCTTGATGTATTAGTGGTGGTAGGCTCAGGGGGTTTACCTGGACAGGACTTATCCCCTGGCCTATGGCCTCTGTTTTTACACACAAAGCACCAAGGCTTTTTAAATTGTGTAGGTTGAGAAGAAGAGGAAGAATTTGTTTTATCCCCACCCCCTGAAGAGTGTTTAAGATTTGAAGTGGGATCTTTGGTTTTACCCTTGTCCCCATGCTTATCTTGAGATTTTTCACCATCTTTCTTCTTAGTGTTCTCTTTGTCACCCCCTGTATGAACTTTTCTGTTCACCCTTGTTCTGACCCATTTGTCTGCCTTCTTTCCCAATTCTTGGGGAGAGGTCAGATCAGAGTCCACCAAGTACTGGTGCAACAAATCAGACACACAATTATTAAGAATATGCTCTCTCAGGATCAAGTTATACAGGCTGTCATAATCAGTAACTTTACTGCCATGTAACCACCCCTCCAAGGCCTTCACTGAATGGTCAATGAAATCAACCCAGTCTTGTGAAGACTCCTTTTTGGTCTCTCTGAACTTTATCCTGTATTGTTCAGTGGTTAAGCCATAACCATCCAGGAGTGCATTCTTAAGAACTTTGTAATCATTAGCTTCATTTTCTTTTACAGTAAGGAGCCTATCCCTACCTTTTCCACTAAATGATAGCCATAGGATAGCAGCCCACTGCCTTTGAGGGACATCCTGTACAGCACAGGCCCTCTCAAGTGCAGCAAACCACTTGTTAATGTCATCCCCCTTCTTATAAGGGGGAACTATCTTATGCAGATTCCTGGAATCATGCTCTTTTGCAGGATGACTATGGGGAATACTGCTGCTGCCACCATGGGTTTCTAAACCCATTTTCTGTCTCTCCTTCTCTACTTCTAAAGTCTGTCTATCCAAATCCAGCTGTTGCTTCTTGAGCTTCAGTCTGGTTTGTTCCACTCTCAATCTATTGAGCTCCCTTTCTAACAATCTGTCATCAGGGTGGGTGGGAGGGACATGCCTTGAAACAGAAGTATGGTGAGAATGGACAGAAGGAGACCTGTCCCTTACAGAGGGCACCCTAACAGCTTGGCTAACAGAAACATCAGTACCACTGTGGTGTGAATAAATGCTTTAGCTATGATGTGAGACAACACTATTTGTATGGTGTGACTCAACATCATTACCAACTATGCTAGACTGTCTAGTAATGGGCAGGCTAGGAAGTTTCTTTCCTGGGGGAGTCCCTGGATCAGATTGGGAAACATTAGCTACTTTTTCAACAGATGGGGCACTTCTTGCCTTATCTTGTTCTCTAAGCATGTTAAGTAACAATTCCAAGGAAGGATTCTTCCCTACACTCAAACCTCTCTCTATACAGAGACTCCTTGCTCCTTTCCAGCTAAGGTGGTCATATGCAATCTTAGACAGGTCAACATTTTGGCCTGTGCCAGACATTTTTAGAGAGAGTTAAAGTGATAGAAAAAGAGAAAAAAGTTTGTCAGAGCTTTTAGAAAGACAGAGAAAAAAAACTTTAAAACTTTTTAGAACTTTTTAGAAAGTTAGAAGTACTTTTCAGCACTTAGAAAAGAGTGAAAAGAGGAAATGCAAAACTTTTTGGCAATGTGTATATACACTGAACTTGTTTTGTATATTTTTCTCTTATGAAAAGTACAATGACAAGAGTGGTAAGTAGTCTCAAAGCACTTATCCCACCGCTGCACAACCAATGTAGGAGGCTGGACTGGCTTGTAGTGAGTACCAAGGGGTACTTGCACCTTGCACCAGGCCCAGTTATCCCTTATTAGTGTATAGGGTGTCTAGCAGCTTAGGCTGATAGATAATGGTAGCTTAGCAGAGCAGCTTAGGCTGAACTAGGAGACGTGTGAAGCTACTACAGTACCACTTAGAGTCATATGCACAATATCATAAGAAAACACAATACACAGTTATACTAAAAATAAAGGTACTTTATTTTTATGACAATATGCCAAAGTATCTCAGAGTGTACCCTCAGTGAGAGGATAGGAAATATACACAAGATATATATACACAATACCAGAAATATGCAGTATAGTCTTAGAAAACAGTGCAAACAATGTATAGTTACAATAGGATGCAATGGGGACACATAGGGATAGGGGCAACACAAACCATATACTCCAAAAGTGGAATGTGAACCACGAATGGACCCCAAACCTATGTGACCTTGTAGAGGGTCGCTGGGACTATTAGAAAATAGTGAGGGTTAGAAAAATAGCCCACCCCAAGACCCTGAAAAGTGAGTGCAAAGTGCACTAAAGTTCCCAAAAGGACAAAGAAGTCGTGATAGGGGAATAAGGCAGGAAAGACACAAACCAACAATGCAACAACGCTGGATTTCCAATCTGGGGTACCTTTGGAACAAGGGGACCAAGTCCAAAAGTCACAAGCAAGTCGGAGATGGGCAGATGCCCAGGAAATGCCAGCTGCGGGTGCAAAGAAGCTTCGACTGGACTGAAGAAGCTGCAGTTTCTGCAGGAACACAAAGGGCTAGAGACTTCCCCTTTGGAGGACAGATCCCGCTCGCCTTGTAGAGTCGTGCAGAAGTGTTTTCCTGCCGAAAGAACACCAACAAGCCTTGCTAGCTGCAAATCATGCGGTTAGCGTTTTTGGACGCTGCTACGGCCCAGGAGGGACCAGGAAGTCGCAAATTGGACCAGGAGATAGAAGAGACGTCGAGCAAGACAAGGAGCCCTCTTAGCAGCAGGTAGCACCTGGAGAAATGCCAGAAACAGGCACTACGAGGATGCGTGAAACGGCTCTCACCCAAAGTCGCACAAAGGAGTCCCACGTCGCTGGAGACCAACTTAGAAAGTCGTGCAATGCAGGTTAGAGTGCCGTGGACCCAGGCTTGGCTGTGCACGAAGGATTTCCGCCGGAAGTGCACAGGGGCCGGAGTAGCTGCAAAAGTCGCGGTTCCCAGCAATGCAGTCTAGCGAGGTGAGGCAAGGACTTACCTCCACCAAACTTGGACTGAAGAGTCACTGGACTGTGGAAGTCACTTGGACAGAGTTGCTGGATTCGAGGGACCTCGCTCGTTGTGCTGAGAGGAGACCCAAGGGACCGGTAATGCAGCTTTTTGGTGCCTGCGGATGCAGGGGGACGATTCCGTCGACCCACGGGAGATTTCTTTGGAGCTTCTAGTGCAGAGAGGAGGCAGACTACCCCCACAGCATGCACCACCAGGAAAACAGTCGAGAAGGCGGCAGGATCAGCGTTACAGAGTTGCAGTAGTCGTCTTTGCTACTATGTTGCAGGTTTGCAGGCTTCCAGCGCGGTCAGCAGTCGATTCCTTGGCAGAAGGTGAAGAGAGAGATGCAGAGGAACTCGGATGAGCTCTTGCATTCGTTATCTAAGGAATCCCAAGAGACAGAGACCCTAAATAGCTAGAAAAGAGGGTTTGGCTACCTAGGAGAGAGGATAGGCTAGCAACACCTGAAGGAGCCTATCACAAGGAGTCTCTGACGTCACCTGGTGGCACTGGCCACTCAGAGCAGTCCAGTGTGCCAGCAGCACCTCTGTTTCCAAGATGGCAGAGGTCTGGAGCACACTGGAGGAGCTCTGGGCACCTCCCAGGGGAGGTGCAGGTCAGGGGAGTGGTCACTCCCCTTTCCTTTGTCCAGTTTCGCGCCAGAGCAGGGCTAAGGGGTCCCCTGAACCGATGTAGACTGGCTTATGCAGAATTGGGCACATCTGTGCCCAAGAAAGCATTTCCAGAGGCTGGGGGAGGCTACTCCTCCCCTGCCTTCACACCATTTTCCAAAGGGAGAGGGTGTAACACCCTCTCTCAGAGGAAGTCCTTTGTTCTGCCATCCTGGGCCAGGCCTGGCTGGACCCCAGGAGGGCAGCTGCCTGTCTGAGGGGTTGGCAGCAGCAGCAGCTGTAGTGAAACCCCGGGAAAGGCAGTATGGCAGTACCAGGGTCTGTGCTACAGACCACTGGGATCATGGGATTGTGCCAACTATGCCAGGATGGTATAGAGGGGACAATTCCATGATCATAGACATATTACATGGCCATATTCGGAGTTACCATTGTGAAGCTACATATAGGTAGTGACCTATATGTAGTGCACGCGTGTAATGGTGTCCCCGCACTCACAAAGTCAGGGAAATTGGCCCTGAACAATGTGGGGGCAACTTGGCTAGTCCCAGGGTGCCCTCACACTAAGTAACTTTGCACCTAACCTTTACCAGGTAAAGGTTAGACATATAGGTGACTTATAAATTACTTAAGTGCAGTGTAAAATGGCTGTGAAATAACGTGGACGTTATTTCACTCAGGCTGCAGTGGCAGGCCTGTGTAAGAATTGTCAGAGCTCCCTATGGGTGGCAAAAGAAATGCTGCAGCCCATAGGGATCTCCTGGAACCCCAATACCCTGGGTACCTCAGTACCATATACTAGGGAATTATAAGGGTGTTCCAGTAAGCCAATGTAAATTGGTAAAAAATGGTCACTAGCCTGTTAGTGACAATTTGGAAGAAATGAGAGAGCATAACCACTGAGGTTCTGGTTAGCAGAGCCTTAGTGAGACAGTTAGGCACCACACAGGGAACACATACATATAGGCCACAAACTTATGAGCACTGGGGTCCTGACTAGCAGGGTCCCAGTGATACATAACAAACATACTGAAAACATAGGGTTTTCACTATGAGCACTGGGCCCTGGCTAGCAGGATCCCAGTGAGACAGTGAAAACACCCTGACAAACACTCACAAACAGGCCAAAAGTGGGGGTAACAAGGCTAGAAAGAGGCTACTTTCTCACAGTTTCGCCATCGACTTTTCAAGTAGAAACCCACATGCCTTTGTTACAGTCCACCCACCCTATTTAGATATCAGCAGAAACATAGGCAAATGATTGCTGGTGGCTTGCCGCCACCGTCAAGAAACTTCACCCGCATCGACGGCACCATAGACAAAAGTGGCTCGCAAAGGGATGATAGCCCCTTTTACCGCTGAGCCAATCACGATATGCAGTCCCTCCGATTCAATTGTGGCTAAAAATCCACACCTGAGTTGGTGGACTGGGAGCTATATAAGGATGAAGCTCACCTTAATAACGTTTTCCACGTATCCTTCCACCATTAACCCGCTGCTACCAGTCTTGCCGTTACTCCTGGGCCAGGTCCAAGATGGAAATCAATCCCATTGCTACCAGAACACAAGGTAAATCAGGTGCATAACTGTTATCCTCGGTTTTGAAGCATCACAGTAATACTGGACTTGTGCGTGGCTCAATAATTTGTGTAAACACCACCATAATGCTGTGTAATGCAAAGTGTGTAATGTTTTAGTCAGAAAATGGATCAGAACAGACCTCGAGATTAAGTAGTAGCTCGCAGTCTGATAAGGACTACCTTCATGTCGATGGACACCTACACAAAAAGTTAAACAATCATGAATAGCAATGTGTCCACACAGGTGTTTGCAGTAATATCCCCAAAAGATCGAAAGTATCAACTGAAACAGTATACCCAATCTGAGCCAAACAATCCCTTGATAATGTAGCAATTAAACTACAATATGCTGGGACAAAAGTGAAGTACTACCACTATCCCGCACAACGACGAGAGCCGCGATACACGGCCTCCCTTTCAAATGGACCCCAACCCGCCTCACATATCTAGGAATGTTCATTAATAGAGTCTTAGAACATATGGTCAGGGACAACCTAGACCCCCTTATATCTAGAATGAAGCAGGACTTTGCCAAGTGGGCATAACTAGGCCTGTCCATGTGTGGCAGGACACAGGTGGTCCGAATGGTTACCCTGCCACTATTTACATATATATTAGGCATGCTCCCCTTATTGATACCCCTCTCCTTGCTCCGCTCGATTGATGCATCCATAAGGACCTTCGTCTGGGGCTCCTTACGCCCAAGGCTGAAACCCGCAACAATCCTGGCACGACGACCCTATGGGGGATTAGGCCTACCTTCAGTAGAACAATATTCATTAGCCTTACACCTGTCACAGTTAGCCTATACACTCCCAGATATACCAGACCCACCGCAATGGGTAGCCACAGAGAAACTTCTAAGAGGACAAAGCACAGAGACAGGAGGGATATACGCTGATTACCCCTCCTCATCTAATCCCATCCTCATGGCCACAAATACAGCATGGCGCAGAGCCCACCGCTTGCTCGGTTTACACGCCTCCCTGCATGCTCAGGCTCCTATAGCAGGGAATAAAAACATAAAAATAGGGGGAAACCCTCTCAGATGGCCCCAATGGCACGAGGCAGGTATCCATAATATATCTCAAATCATAACTGGAAATAGCTTCCAAACTTTTGCCTCCCTCCAGGAAGAGTTTGGCACCCACAGTAATCAAGAGTGGCGATATATGCAGCTCAAGCATTGTGTGCGTAGAGCACTAGGAACCCCCCCCATGGACACTTAAAACCTCTCCCATTGTCACCTGCCTTCAGAAATGGGGACGTCACAGGGGCTTCATGGCTGGTCTGTATGCAGAATTGACAAACCATCTCTATTCGCAGCCTCTTCTTGAATGGCTACGTCTAAAATGGCAAGACAGATTAGAGATTGCTTATACGGAAGAAGAGTGGTCAGTCATATTAAAGGCCCTTGACAGAGGAGTACGCAAAGCCCACCTAAAATTTTGTCTCTTTAAGGTTCTTCAAGAATGGTACTTGACCCCCGTCAAACTTCTCAGGGCTGGGTTGACGCCGCACGCGAAATGTTGGAGATGTATAGAACCCCATTGTGATTTACTGCACATCCTATGTCATTGTCCGACGATGCAGCCTTTATGGGATGCGGTACGCCACGCCCTGATAGACTTCATACAGATACCAAACCTGACCCCGCCATCGCTTATCCTTTTACATGATACACGCACATATCCTTCCCTATCACAAGCCCAAAAACGGTTGCTCCATATGGCAATCGCCACAGCCAAAATATGTATACTCCGGCACTGGAGGTCCAGTATTGCCCCTACACCGACAGAATGGATGACAGCCATGTTCCAAACTGCCACCCACGAACGGGTAATTTACAATCTGCAGGATCAAGCAGAGCTATTCATAGAAGTCTGGTGCCCCTTCCTACCAAGATCATGAAGCAGCTGACGGACGGCCAATGGCCAACGGGTGATGAACATCAACCGCCCTCTTAGAACCCTTCATTTTTCTTCCTCTTCCCCACCCGCCCTTTACCCCCTCCCAGATATCCTTCCTCCTCCTTTCTCTTTCTCTCTCTTCTCTGACTCTTTAGAATCCCTACTTTGGCAAACGCCTTGGACCTCAGACCAAGCAGTCAGACATCTCTCCTTATCTTCTTACCTGACCAGTATCTGACAATTTAACATATATAAGAAGAACTCACCCCCTTCTCTAAACGCACTCACTTCAACATACATACTCCTATGGACAATCAGCTATCCACACCTTTCCTGGCACTTTCTTTTCTTACGTGTAGGAGCCCTTACCGTTTACTCTGTCTCGTATCACAGCAACTTAGATGCTTATACTACATTGTCCATCCCCATACGATAACACATATTGGAGGGGGAACAGTAGAACTATATACACTCTAGGCCCGCCAGGTTGGCCCCAGAGCTCCTAGCCTCCTCATCTACTCATTGATTCACTTATCCATTACTCATGTACCCGCTTATCAACCCCCCCAACCCTTCTCCGCTCCCATCTCCCACGCTATAAGATATATCCACTTCCTTCCCAACCCATGGTCAATCCCTCTTCCCGTTCTTTTCTCTTCTCTAAATATTCTTCTTAAAAGCCTAGTCACAAATCTCTGACCAATTAACATGAACATTTACTAGACTGTATAAGTTTACATATCTACTATGGAGCCTGCTGATGATGTTAAAAAATGCTTTGAAAATTTGAAAATCTGAAAATTTGAAAGTTTGAAAGTATGTATTTTCATGTTTTTTTATATATCATGTATCATTCCATATTCTCAGTAAAACAATTCAAACTAAAAAAAAAACTAAAAAAAACTACAATATGCTACAGGGTGTTGTACACAGAATGTACTGCAAATTGTACTGGTGAACTGCAAACATAGCTGAGATGTATGAAGGTCACATATCCCCTTGGTGTGTGCAATACATCACAAACATAACATTCAATTTACTGTAAAGTGCCAGGTTCCCTGTGTAGTGCTTATGCACATACTATTCACATATCATGTCAAAATAAACACACATGCATTCTCCAATCACAAAAATAGAACATATGATTTTGGTGTTAGTGTCCAGTAACAACACAAATGCTTGAACCAAAATTAATATGACCCTCACAAATGTACAACACTAATGTATGTTGTCATAAAATGTCTAAAAGCTTGTCACTGTCACAAATTAAAGTAAGTGCATGGCACACACATTAGCAGAAAGAACATAATCAGCAAACAATCAGTAACAATCACAAAATAAGGCCAGGAGAAAGGTATTCTCAAAATTAAAATGTTTTATATAAATGAGATAACTATCTCATAAGTTAATAAATAAAGTTGCAAAGAAAAAGCAAAGGCACATTGCCAGTAGTCCATTGTGTGAGTGCATGTCCACAGCTTTCTTCCTTATGTCACTGCCAAAATAAACCTTCTCTGGAAGTGGCATCTAGGGGGCAGAGAACATGCACCTCATGGATCTCACTGGGAGGGGTTTGGTTTGGGAGGGATGGGTTGAGATTTGGAAGTTGTGGGTTGGGATTTCGAAGGGGTGGGTTGGGATTTGAAAGGGGGGTAAAGAGGTTTGGGGTAGATTTACGTTTGGAAGGGGTGGGGTGGGATGTGGAAGGGGTAGTTTGGGGGGTGGAAGGGCTGGACACATGTTTAGGAGGAGTGGTTTTGGGTTTGGAAGGAGTTAGGGGCATGGAAAAAAGTAGGTCCTCCTTGGGAAATGGATAGGGTGTTTCTTAGGGAGTTGAGTTTGGGAGGTAGAGGGAGTGGCTGTGTCTGTTGTGCGTGAGTGTGTTGAAGATGGGGGTACTGATTGTCTGTTGAGTGGGTGAGTGTGGGCGTGTGGGTCACACCCATACTTATGTGTGTGCATGGATGTGGTCTGTGTTGGTGTGAGTTATGATGGTTTGCTGGTAAATGCATGTGTGGTGGTGGGTGCACTGACTGGGGATGTGCTTGTGGTGTGTGCGGGTGTTGGTGTAGTGGTGGGTGTTGTATATATGGGTGTGCTGGTGGTGAGGGTGTGTGGTTGTGTCGTGGTGGGTGCACTGACTGGGGTGTGCTTATGGTGTGTGTGGGTGTTGGTGTACTAGTGGGTACTGTATCTGTAGGTGTGCTGGTTGGTGGTGTGGGTGTGTGTTTGTTTCAAGGTGGGTGCAATGCCTGTGGGCATGCTTGTGCTGTGGTGGTGTGTGTGTGGTGTCTGCATGTGTGTGTCTGTGCCTGTGTTTTTTGCTGTGTCTGTGTTGGAATGTGCTGCTTGTGGTTGTTGTGTGTGCGTGCTTATGTTTGTGCGTGCGTTGGATAGGGCTAGGTTGAGGGATTTGGATGAGGAAGGGGAAGGGGTGGGAGTGTGGGAATAAGGTTGGGATGGGTAGGAGGTTGGGGTCAATGAGGGACCAGACCCTAAAAATTATCACTGTAGGCCAGACAGGACACCGTGAATGCCATCCAGGTAAGCCAGCACCTGGGTGTTCTCGCCACCCAGCCCCTGGATGCTATGCCGAAGTGCAGTCTTGCCTACAGCGATTGTCCATAATAGGTCTACAGTCTCCTCAATGAGCGCAGCTTGGGACACCAGGGCAGGGGCAAAGGTGCCTGTAGCAAAGGTGATGCTGCCCCGTTTAAGGAGTGGCTATGGGCAAAGGGGGGAGCAAGAGGGAGGGTTGAGATTGGAATGGGGGAGAACAAAGACACAGATGTCACAGTTGCTCCAGTGTCCACCCCTCTAGAGACTGGTCTGCATTGGAATACTCAGAGGAAAATGTTGAATTACTTGTGGCCTCCTGGCCAGTCCCTTCACCATCCATGCCACTGGGTCCCTAAGTGTTGGTGGTGTCCACACCCGATCCCCTTTGGCCAGTTTTATCCCCGCCAATGTGGCTTCTGTCATCTTCGCCATGCCCAGTTTGTTGAAAACACAGACACAACAGTTTTAGGGTATCTGTGACAATACAATTGGACTTCAATGTTCATCACACAACATTTGTACTAAGTTCAATAATCCTACATCCCAGCTCCCATATCATGTATGGCTTTGTTACTGGCACACTTGTAGTTCACTCCATGACAAAGAGTTCCAACAGCATAAGTAAACACATAGGCCTGGAGACAGCTCTGAACCATTGCAGTACAGAGCCAACATTGGTTCACTTCTGGCAAAGGGCAAGGTGTTGGGATGGAAATTGACTGCTCAAGATGGGACACCACAGCACCACAGCATCTATGTGATGCAACCTTTCATATAGAAATGTCCCTTTCAGTATCACATTGCTCTCCATCATAAATTTCTCTTCTGGGCAAAACTAAGGACCCAAAAATGTTGTCTATGGGACTTACAACTCTCTCACCAATGTGGGCACATTCCTGCTGGTTGCAATCAATGCAGTTTGGCATACAAATTCACATTGGTAATCACAGACTGGCTTACATGCACATTTGTGTAGGACTGAGGACTCAGGTCTGCCTGCTACTGTCCTCATTAACTTACTAGAAGTTTTCTGGACAAGCAGCTTCCAAACATGTATCAGATAAGGAATGATGCCACTCTACACAGAATTCCAATACTTTTGGTGCAGATGCACATTCTCATATTGTTATTGCATCAACTTAACAATGTCAACTTTGATATATCAGCTGCGTTATATTGTATAGTTTGCCACAGTTACCAGTAATGGGGCCTACATTCACCACACTCATTTGTGATGATCCATCCCACCTGACCCAATCATGGCATGAGGCATGTTTTGTGAAACTGTCCCTCATGCTATTGTGAAAATGCTGAAAATCTCTTTATTTGCATGCACCCATGTGTCTGCCTGGTGAGGAAGAATCTAGTGACATCCTTCAGCACAAAACAATACAACACACGCAGCATCAGACACTGCCTGATCAACTTACATCTCCAGAAATCTTTATGGGCTTTGGATGTGTGCCAACCTCAATTTTGATGACATACAACAAAGCTGGAAAGTAAAGAGGTCAAAACACAACTGCTGTTGGGCACTCAACTGCCCATCAAACTACAGGTAAGCCACTGCAAGGATGTGGGCCATTAGAGGGGTCAGGGTGCAGTGCACCCAGCTGGCTCTCTGGGAGGACTGCATGACTTGGCTCTCTGCAGACTTCCATGTTGTCCAGTGCACGTCCTCCCACCTCTTCCTACAGTACAGGCTGAGCCACTTGTGGACCCCCAGGGTCTGCCCCTTCTTTGCAATGGCCTTCCTAGTCTTCCACTTCTGAAGGGTGTTGAACTGTATAGATGACAGAAAAGAACAAAAAAATACATTTGAGTGTTTCTGTTTGGCAGTAGTGCTGTGACTTTACATTTTGGACATTCACCAAACAATAACTAGAATGTTTTTCCAGAAAAATATTACAGGTAGCTTGGTAATACTGATTTCTCATGTGCACCATAAATACTTGCTAGCTCCTCATACTACAGAATGAGGCCTACAACATCATCTTGTCCAGAGCTATATAAGCTATCCTGTTGTGAGAGCCACCCCTGATAACTCACAATCATTGTGAGCTACTAAAAGCCAAAACCACCTGTACAATCCTTGCACCTAATAACATGCACAGCAACATTGGCTTCCTGCCTAAACTCGGAGGAGGCAGAACCCATGGTCTGCATCACTTAGAGTGACTAAGGGCAAGATAAAATGCCTTCTATGTGTCAGTGAGAGCAGGGAATTGTGGGTTGTATGAATAAGTGTGAGTTGAAATGGGACAGACTAAGGTGGATGATTGTGAGCCAGTGTTATCTGAACTTGCTGCACATAAACTAACTTTACCTAAATGTGGCTCCATGACAGGCTTAAAACATACAGAGCAACCTAATACAACTTATGTGCTGGAATCCCATGTGACAGTACAGCATCAGGCAACTTCAGACACTCTACATTTTTCTATCAACATCAACATCATTCCAACATTGTCTGTATGTTGTCAGTCATACTACTGGTACACTTTCTAGTTGCCACTGGTACTCAGTGGCCTGTAGTTAGTTTGTATGATGAACAGGATTTCTGTGTAACATGGGCACACATTACAGCTTCTACTTTCAGGTGACATAATTCTGCCACACACAGAAATTTCAGACAGTGGCATAAACAATCTGTCCCAGCTACGGCATTCTGTCAATTCCAGTCACAACATTACCCCTGTTAGAAATGTGGTCTTTGGTTGACAGTCAGGTTACCCCCTGTTCAAGCAAGAACCCCTCACTCTAGTCAGGGTAAAAGAGAATCACCCTCAGCTAACCCCTGCTTACCCCCTTGGTAGCTTGGCAGAGCAGTAGGCTTAACTTCAGAGTGCTAGGTGTAAAGCATTTGTACCAACACACACAGTAACTTAATGAGAACACTACAAAATGACACAACACTGGTTTAGAAAATAGGAAATATTTATCTAAACAAAACAAGACCAAAATGACAAAAATCCACAATACACAAGTCAAGTTATCAATTAAAAATCAAAAAGAGTCTTTAGGTAGTTTCAAACACACACTAACGCTGTTAGCGTGAAAAAGTACCTTGGGTGCGTCAAAAATAACCCGCACGAGCGAGTGCATGTCAAAAAGGGCTTGGGATGTGTTGATTCCACTCACGAGCAGGTCTTGCATTTTTTCTCCTTTTGCCGGGTCGGGCGCGTTGTTTTTTCTCTCAGCAGGAGAGCGATGCGTCTATCCGGTCAGCACTCTTGGGTCCGGGTAGGCCTTGCGTTGTTTTTCCACACCCGGCGTACTTGAGTTGGAAATCCAGCCGCACGATGATACGAAAACCCCGCAGCGCCGGTTGTGATCTCCCAGCCTCCGTCAGCAATGCTGCGCGTCGTTTCTTCTGCTCTGTGCATCAATTCTTCGGTTGCGTTTCCTGCAAGCGTCGATTTTCAGCTGCGGAGCTGGCGGCGTGTCATTTCTTCAGCCGCAGATTGGAGTGGCGTCGATCTTTTCCCCGCACGGCGCTCTGTGCGTGGATTTCCTTATGTTTAGGCTGCCAGCTTGTCCTTTCAGGGTCCCAGGAAATGGATGGGCACCACAGGGCAAAGTAGGAGTCTGCTCAGAGACTCCAGGTGCTGGCAGAGAGAAGTCTTTGCAGTCCCTGAGACTTCAAACAACAGGAGGCAAGCTCAAAATCAAGCCCTTGGAGATTTCTTCTCAAGATGGAAGGCACAGAAAGTCCAGTCTTTGCCCTTTTACTCTGGCAGAAGCAGCAACTGCAGGATAGCTCCACAAAACACAGTCACAGGCAGGGCAGCTCTTCTTCCTCAGCTCTTCAGCTCTTCTCCAGGCAGAGGTCCCTCTTGTTTCAAGAAGTGTTTCTAAAGTCTGTGGTTTTGGGTGCCCTTATTATAACCAATTTCTCCTTTGAAGTAGGCCTACTTCAAAGTAAAGTCTCTTTTGAATGTGAAATACCGCCTTGCCCTGGCCAGGCCACACACACTCACCAGGGGGTTAGAGACTGCATTGTGTGAGGGCAGGCACAGCCCTTTCAGGTGTGAGTGACCAATCCTCCCCTCCCTCCTAGAACAGATGGCTCATCAGGAAATGCAGACTATACTCCAGCTCCCTTTATGTCACTGTCTAGTGTGAGGTGCAACCAGCCCAACTGTCAAACTGACCCAGACAGGTAATCCACAAACAGGCAAAGTCACAGAAATGGTATAAGCAAGAAAATGCTCACTTTCTAAAAGTGGCAATTTTCAAACACACAATCTTAAAATCAACTTTACTAAAAGATGTATTTTTAACTTGTGAGCTCAGAGACCCCAAACTCCACATGTCTATCCGCTCCCAAAGGGAATCTACCCTTTAATCAGATTTAAAGGTAGCCCCCACGTTAACCTATGAGAGGGACAGGCCTTGCAACAGTGAAAAACAAATATCCTACCTTAACCATACACTGCACCCTGCCCTTGGGGATACCTAGGGCCTACCTTAGGAGTGTCTTACATGTGAGAAAAGGGAAGGTTTAGGCCTGGCAAGTGGGTGCACTTGCCAAGTCGAATTTACAGTTAAAACTTTACACACAGACACTGCAATGGCAGGTCTGAGACATGATTACAGAGCTACTTATGTGGATGGCACAACCAGTGCTGCAGGCCCACTAGTAGCATTTGATTTACAGGCCCTGGCACCTCTAGTGCACTTTACTAGGGACTTACTAGTAGACCAAATATGCCAATCATGGATAAGCCAATTACATACACATTTTGTAAAGGAGCACAAAAACAGCAAAATCAGAGTCCAGCACACATCAACAACCTGGGGAACAGAGGCAAAAAGTTAAGGGAGACCACGCCAATCTAACAACCCCCATTACCAAAAAGGAACAAAATAGGCTGTGTATCCGAAAGGAAGAGGTTACTCAGTCCGACATTCCCCAATCACACATGTACCTGTTTTTCTGGGATCCCATAGAGCTGGCTATACAGGGACTGAACCTCACTGTCAGGGAGCTCCATCTCCTCCGTGCTGAAGGCAGGGGCCCTGTGACCTGCTTTGCCAGGCATCCTGGCTCCCAGAGGTCGGTAACAGCAGCAAAAGTATTGAGGAGGCCTTGATGGCTGCAGTGTTAGAAGGCAAGTGAATGTTTTTCCACAACGCGGCTTACAAATACACAGCAAATGCAATCCATGATGGCGAAGGACACAGCCATTGGCTTTCGTGTTTAGCCTTCACACACATTAGCCTATGACAGGGCCCGTCATAGAGGCTACCACCTACTATGTGGTCAACTTCCGCTGACAGCCGTCAGGTAGCCAGTGTCCTGACGGCAATGTCAGGCAGCCACCATTTTAGAGTGTGAAGCTGTACATTTTTCTGTTGTAAGTGTATCACCAGGGCTCAAAATGGAGGCTAGTGTATTTCTAAATGTCAGAAAAGAACCACATTTTGCTTGGCAAGATATGAAACAATAAAATGTGAACCATGACTGTATTTGCCACTGATAGCGCTGCGGGGAAAGTACTACCTCCGTTGATGGTATTTTCTCAGGAAATTAAAAAAATGTGCAAATAATTGAAAGTATTATTTGCACATAATGAAAAAAAATTTGGAGGTCTAAAAATGTGTGTGCACATGTATTACCCAATGACACTTCTATTGTTCCCAAGAAGTCAGATGTGTGTTGACATTAAAAGTATGGTGTGACCAATTCATTATTTTCCATACATACAGACATCTGAACCCAGCCATGGGTAGGAGGATATTGCCCGAGGTGTTTCAGCCCTTTCCAGACCTTGCCACTATGGAGGAAAGGAGCATAATCAACAATTTTGACTACATAGGCAAAATATCCTGGATTTGTGTCAGCAGTTGGAGTCTGATCTCCTGCCTCAGACCAATAGTAAAACTCATGGCAGTACTGCATTTTGTTGCCACTGGCACTTTTCAATACACTGTGGAAGTATCAGGGGGCATGGCACAGCCTACTTTCAGTGATGTTCTACAGTAAGTCCTTGCTTCCTTGATGAAACACATCAACAGCTACATCTAGGTCCCACGTCCACAGGATTTGGCCACCGTGAAGGGAGAATTTTATGCTCTGGGTATACCACCACATGTGATTGAAGCAATAGATGGCCTGTATATTGCCTTGGTGCCACCACACATAAGGAAACAGGTCTACTGCAGTCGGAAGAACTTCCATTCCATCAATGTGCAAGCTGTCTGCTACCGAATATGTACATCTCAAGTGTGTGTACCTGATTCCCTGTGTCAACACATGATTCATTCGTACTACAGAACAGCAACATACCCATGCAAATGTCACATCGGTTGGACCGGAGAGAGCCTGGCTTGCTGGTAAGTACAATACGACTTGAGGATCTTTTGCCTAAATCCTAGTTTAAGTAGGGACAATGGTTTGATGTGTGAATAATCTGTTGATGTGTTGCTTCCATGTAGGAGACTCAGCATATCCTAACCGACTAGAGTTATTGGCACTGCTGAGGAATCCAACAACACCAGAGGAAGTCCGCTTCAGTGACACTCCATGAAGAACAAGGAGGCCAGTGGAGCGGGCTTTCAGACTCCTGAAGGCCAGGTTTAGGTGCCTGGACAAGACCGGTGGAGCCTCAGCCTACTCACCCGATAAGGTGTACCACATCACAGTTGCCTGCTGCATTCTACGTAACATCACCCTATGGAGGAACATCCCTGTAAATGCAGAGGAGGGAGGACGTGAAGAGCTCCTGGATGAGGTTGTTGAAATGCCCAATAAAGATGACAGTGTGAAGAAGAAGGAGTTGCTTACATCAAGATGTGATTGACCACTTCTTCCCCTAAGTCTAAGTTTACCTTTACAAATTGTAACCTCCAGTGTCAATACAACTTGTGACATGGGGAACATATCAATCTGCTGTGATAATTTGTTAGGAATGGTCAGTGCAGGAAAGTCCAAGTCAAAGATGTTAGTGGATCAGAATTTCCCTTAATTGACTACTGTGGTAATTGACAGAGATTAACTGTGCTTGTGCTAAGTATGTGTGCCCTCATGACTTGTCAAATTAGTTCAATTTAATATGTCATAAAATTAATGTTTGCTTGTTATTCTGTTTCAAGGTCCTTTGCCACGTCATCTTCATTTGGACATTTCATAGTTGTGACATTGGCTGTGATATGTTGCTGTTTGAAAATATAAAGTGGACATGCATTGATCCTGGGACAGACACCCACTTGGGATGGACAAATCTTTTCCAGAGACAACTTGCATTCTGGTAGCATAGAAGTTCAGAAGATTGTATCAGATATGTTTTCCGTGTGATGCTCCCATCAAGGCAATATGTGCCAGTTGACTTGCTCAAACCATACGTGTGTTTCAAGTCCCAGAATACTGTTCTTCCTTCACATTGTCTAAATCTTCAATTTCTGGACAGTGGAGGTAGCTGTTGTGTTTCCTCATAGGTGATGGAACTTTTTATTAGTTCCACACTGATTGGTGAATGTGACATTGCACCAGATACTGCCAGTGTCCTGTAATGGTAACGTGGCCTCAAATGTTGTTCTGTCATGATGTAGGCTATTGGTGTTATTGATCTAGGATTCCTATTGTGAGGGCAGGATAGGGCTCCAACTGAGGTCAGTGAAATTTTGCCTAATTTATTTGATACCATTGCATATTGCCTTTCCTCCCTGGTGCCAAGGTCAAGAAGCGTATAACCCTGAAGGCCTGAGACTGTTGAGGTTAGGCCTGGCTATTGAAACCCGTGTTTCATTTCAACAAGGGCGTGTTGCTAACATATGCAAGTTCCAAATACATTCTGAGTTGAGTTTGCTTTCTTTGAGTAAATTGTTTAACACTTTACCTCTTTGTCATTTCTACATTTTTGGCAAATGAATGTTCAAAAGATTTGACAACATGATGGTGGAAGACGGACATGACAAATGAAAGGTCACAGATAATCCAGCAAGAGTCTTGTAGTCTGTGTCCATAATATGTATTAGCATGACACAAAAAAGGACGGTGAATCAAAAAAAGATAAAATGAACACAAAGTCTATATTGGTGGATGGAAACATGGTAGCAAAGCCACAAACAGTTTGGAGTCTAACATCCAAGGTACAACAGTCCTCAGAAAAGGTAAATGTGTCCAGGAAATAGTACACAGAGTGAATGGCAGAGACACACAGGAGGTAATTAGGTTCTGCATCTCTTGGAGGTGGTGGTGTTGGTCTTGCCATCCTCTCCTGCTGGTCCAGCTGACTGTCCCCTCCAGGCAGGAGGAGGGCACAGATGCAGGGACTGGGGTGTGAGGAGCAGGCTCCTCATGTGGCAGGGACTTCCTGTCTGTGTCTGGCAGTGGTATACGTGGCCTAGATGTGAAGGGACTACAGACAGGGGCAGATGTAATGGGAAAAGCCCTGCACATATGGTGGTAGATGTGAAATAGTACCCCAGTCAGGGAGCTCATTCTCTCATTGTGGTTCTGTAGTTCTAAGATGTGCTCCATCTGCACCTACTTGATTGCCCGGAGTTCAGTTACAACCTGGCCTACCACATCTTGAGACTGTTGTAATGATCCCAAGACTTGTTTACTTGTGGTCTGGATGACAAAAGCTGCAGTAGCCTTACTTGACTGGCGCACAGATTTCCTTCCCATGACCCCCAACCCACTAGCCTATGCCCTTGAGGAAGTGTGCCCCATCCCACTGGGTCCTGGTAGAACTGGAGGCTGTGTTGGTGTTGTCTCAACAGCAGCCAAGACTGGGGACATCGGATTGGTTTGTACCTTCTCGGTGCACAGGGAGTGGTAGTACCCTCATGCTGATATGTTGTTGCAGCTGTGGTGGGAGGTGTAGGTGTGGGCTCAGTGTGACTCACTGGAGTTGTCTGACCAGAAAAACTAGATGGACCAGCTGGCTCCCGATCATCTGGACTTGCATTTGTGCACTCCTCACTGAAGGCGTGCACCTGCTCATGAGTGGAGGTGTCTTGCCTGGCAGGCAGTGGTCCCCGGGTGGTTGGACCTGTGAAGGTTGCAGAGAATATGCAATTAATACATAATTTGTGCATGTAATCTGTCTTTGTCTACAAATGGGGCAACCTAAAAAAGTAGATTCAGAGTGATAGAATGGCTAGGGCTTTGTGCTGATTTAATTATTTTACACATGGAGACTGATGTCTTGAAAAGCAAAAGAGTTATTTCAGAAATCTACGCTACATGTATCAGACAGTGGTGAGAAGATTGGAGTACTGGACCATTCCACGGCCTAGCATGCAAGAAAACAATGGAATCAAAGTGGTTCAACTTACAAATATAACTGTATTTGATCATCATATGGACAGTGCAAATTAACTTGTGGGGCTTCTACTGCTATTTAGCATGCCAAAACACATTTTTGAGAAACTGGGATTCAAAAGGCAGTGAATTGTGTAAGCATTTTCCTCAACTCAATGTCGCTATGAGCAGGTTTCAACATGATTGTGATACACAAGAAGTGACATTTTAATCCATTACATTACATGGTAACTGTCCAATACACCAGCTTTTGAAATGTGTGTACATATAGGAGTAAAGACGGTGGGACAACATTATATGGCGCTATTGTTTTTCAGATCCCAAAAAAGGTTATCATGGTAGTTGTAGTCATCTGTTGACACAATAGAAATTACTTGTTTGAAAAGTAAGTCACACATTTCACTTTCAATGACTATATTAAAGATGAACACACATTTGAAACATGCAAACACATATGGGCATGATGTGCCCAGGAGAAAATATCACTTAGGAACACTACTTTCCTGTGAACATGGATGCAGTTTTGGACCTGTTTTTGGAAGCCCAACAACATACTTTGATAAAAAGCAATGCGCAGAGACAATGCAAGGGATGACCTATGGGGAACTCGACACATTCTGGCAATATACACTGCACATTATTAAAAGTAGAATTACAACCATGCTGCGAAGTAATAGGTTTGACACAATATATTTTGTGGAGCCAAATTTAGCTTTATCTGTTTTGCGAAGGGTGTTGCAGTATTCTAAACATCAAACTTAAGGGCAGTGTTCCATTTGTGACTGTTGAGACATTGCTAAGTGTAATTTACCAGTCTCCACTCCACCAGGGATTCCTGTAAAGCCTTCAGGATGTAGGATCTGCAGGAACTTCTCCTTCCAGGGTAAGAGTTGTAATGGGGGACTGAGAGAACCACCACCAGTCCTGTGGACCTCCAGGTTACACTTGGAGGCCAGTAAATGAACTTTCCCCCGCAGGTTATTCCACCTCTTGCTAATCTACTCCTGTGTGCACAGATTGTTAGCTACAGCATTCACCCTGTCAATTACTCTGGGCCACATTTGTCTCTTCTGGGAAATGGTAGTGTTTTGGATTTGTGCTCCAAACAATTTTGTCTCTACTCTGATGACTTCATTCACCATGACAGGCAACTCTCCCTGTGAAAAACGGGGGTTTCTCCTTCTTGCGATAGTGAATTATGTAGAAAAACTAAAGTAGTGCCCAAAAATAATGAGGGAAAATCAATTAAATATGGTTTTAACAAAAAAAATAGAGAGAGGGAGAGTAACATAGAAATAAACCTGTCTCCTGTGTGGCAATTCCTGCATATAAATGGTTTCTGCAATGTGATGGCAAAGGATAATGGTCTGAAATGGAGTGTGTTTTATAGTGTGTTTTGCAGGTGCTCACAGTTGTCCAATTTACAACAGGTGTGGGTGGCTAGCATCCAATCAATGGCCACAGTGATAGTACTATACTGAACGGTTTCCGCACCTGACTTACAGCCTGCACAACTGTGTGATCTAAATAGGATTGCGGTATGCCACCATCAAGATGGCGATGGAGGGCCTACTCATCAGAATTGGAGTCCGCCACATCAGCTGCAAGATGCAGCTGGCATGATGGAGTACACTCTGTTGTGGCAGACTTTCGTTAGCCACAATACATCTAAATACAGCGGGTGGAAGAATGCCGACTGATGGGGCTTGGCGGTGCCACTGCCAACATGTAATCAGGCCCTTAGTCTGTTCTTCTGATTTTGCTCATTATTTTATTATATGAGCCTTCATGACAATTGTTTTCCTATACTCTCTGACTTATAATTTTGTCTTTTGTATTATGCTTTAATGTAGGAAAGTGCCCTTTTTGGATGGTCATCCCCACAGGTATTGCTCTAGATGCTGTTGGTTATGACACTGAAATTGTACTGTTGCCTGCTAACCAGGCCCCAGTGCCAGTGCTCTCTCCCTAAATTGGTAAATGTGAATCACCTTCCCTAGCTGGCAAGTACTATAACCCCCTTATAAGTCCCTAGTATATGGTAACAGTGGTACCCAGCGCGTATGGGTGTTAAAGGAGTCACCAGGGCCAAAAGCACTGGTTGTGCCCCCGAGTGACCCATGTAAATTACTGATAGCATGCCTGCCATAGCAGACTGCAGGAACAGTGCACACTGCTTGAACTCGACTGTGCCCACGCCTTGTATGGCTGATCTCTAATATACAGTATGTCAGTCACACGTAAGGAAGGCCTCCTGAGCACAGAAAGCAGAGAGCATTATATTGAAGTTGTGGACATATAAGTGCAAGCTTATATGTTACTATTGTGGCCTTTTCCATTATAGGCTATGATAAGTGTACACCGGTCTATAGGATAGCATGGGTTGACACGCAGGCAAACCCAAGGTCACTAGCTCCATTATGGTACCACAGAAATGGGCATTGTTTGGTATCAAACAATGTGCCTTCTCACCCTTGACATGAATCTTGTGTCGAGGGTGATGTGCCATGGACCCAGAAAGCAACCTGAGTTACCCCAGTTCTTATATGCTCTGACTGCCAGCTCCCAGCTGCTTCTGCCAAGACAGGATTTTAACTCCATGGGCAGTAGTCTGAACATTCCCAGAAGTCAGGACAATGGACTTATGGGAAGGAGGCCACACCTCCCTTCCTCCCAGGAAGGCTGGTGAAGTGGCATATCAAGGGGGTGGGCTTCAAAGGGCACACCACCTCTGATATGCAAACAGGCGCTCCCTCAGTGGAGGTCAAAGCTGTCCACATGCCTTGAGGCACATTTGCTCCCGAGTAGGTGGAATAATGAGTTAGTCAGGAGACGTACACCCCCAGATGTCTAGCCAAACCGCTTGTGGGGTTCAGCCTGGTCAGTATAGCTGAGGAAGGCTTCAGCCATCTTGAATAGTGGCAATATAGAGGATTCTGGGTGGAAGAGGTGCCACAACCTACCAGATGTGGTCACCTCAGAAGCGGAGTAGCCACTGGGGCTAGTAACCCATTGACTACTTAAATCTATGATTTAAGAGGCTCCCCTGGCACCAAAACCTCAGCCCTGGCCCAATTCACCCACTTTGCTCTGCCCTATCTGGAAACAAAAAACACAGATGTGCAACAGCTTGTGAAGATAGAACAAGAAGAGACGCACATCGATGACAACATGAACCTTCACTAACAAAAGGTGTGATACCCTGATCCTGTGGCAACCTTCTTGAAACTGCTCGTCCTAGACCAAAGACTGCTTCCCCCAGCAAGAGGGAACCCTTTGTGAACCAAAGGTAAGGAAAGACTCCCTTGTACTAGTGGCACTTGTCTCTCCCCCACCACAAATAAAAAGCACCTACCGGAACTGAAGAAGTGCTGCCCATTGGGCCCTTCGAGGGATTATCCAAAGACATTTGGTCCAGTGCATTGTGGGAAGTGTTGTCCAGCTCCTCTCCAAGTTTCTGCTGGCTACCATTTTCCACTGGACCTGCGGAAGAGGAGATAGCTTCTCCTCCACCTCACTACTGCCAAGCTTTATTAGTGGTTAGTCCAGCATCACCACAGTTACTTGACACTGCAACCCAAGGGCACACCTCAACTTTCCATCTGATGTCACCAGTGGCTCTGTTGTTGCACTTTTTCCTCACTTGCACTTTCAGCACAAAGAATAGCCAATCACACATCTGCACCAGAGACTCTCAAGCTAGGTGGAGTTGTTTTGCCTGGTGAATCTTGGTCCAGGAGTCTACACAAGCTTAACAGTCAGTGGGCTCCCACAAACTCAACCTGCAAGTGACAGAGTGTCACAAGGATAATTTTTCAGCACCCTCGGCTCCTACGTTCAGCACCAAGGACAGCCAGGACACCTCTGTACCCGGGCCCAATGATCCAGTTAAAATTGGTCTGACTGTCACAGCTTGGTCCTGGGACCTGCACAACCTTAACCACGAGTAGGTTTCTCTGAGCTGACCCTGCAAGTGACTGAGGGCCAGATGTAGGACGCCGTTTGCATGGTGCAAACTGCGAAAATCGCAGTTTGCGCCAAGCAAACGGCCTAACGCGATGCACATTTACAAATTGCAATTTGTGAATGCGACTCGCAAATAGGAAGGGGTGTTCCCTTCCTATTTGCGACTCGCATCGCAATTCAGAATTGCTTTGTGACCGCGACTGCAGTCACAAAGCAACTCGCAGTTACCACCAGTGCCACACTGGTTGTAACTCATTCGCAAAAGGGAAAGGGTCCCCATGGGACCCCTTCCCCTTTGTGAATGTTGCCCAGAATGTTTTTTCGGAGCAGGCTGTGGTCCAATGGACCACTGCCTACACTGAAAAAACGAAACCAAATGGTTTCGGTATTTTTTTCATTTTGCAACTCGTTTTCCTTTAAGGAAAACGGACTGCAAAATGAAAAAAAAACACTGCTTTATTTAAAAAACCTCATTAATATTGATGAGGTGGGTCTTTGCGACCCCATAGCGAGTCGCAGACGGTGTCTGAGACACCGTTCTGCATTCGAGATTGCGACTCGGAAATTGCGAGTCAGACAGACTCGCAATTTCCGAGTCGCAATCTCAGAGTTTGCTACATGTGGCCCTAAGTGTCACTAGTAATTTTTCCATTTACCGCAGCGGTAAAGTTTGACAGTTTGTAAATGTACTGCTTTTATTTTTACTCTAAAATCCATAACTTTGGTAATGCTTATCTGATTTACTTTGTTTTGGTGTGTAAACAAAATAAAAAGATACTTTATTTGTATAAATTGGTGTTGGATTTCTTTCAAGTCATGACAATTACTTATCATCCATATTGGTACTCTGAAATGCTTAACACTTGTTCCTCTAGCAAAGCTTATCTGCTTTTTGCCACACTACCAAGACTGAGCTAAGGATTTATTATTGTGAATCTAAAGGATCATCTTTGGGATATTGTGAGAGTATTGCCTAGTGAAACCTAACAAGCATCACTGCATAATACTCCACGTTCCTACATTTAATTTTAATACACTTTCATGATTTTCCCAAATCACTGATCTCAAACTCCCTTTTTGAGTCAGCTCTCCTACTGACTGTGGTTTGGTAATGCTGTTTTGAATCTTGTCCTAGGAACACATTGCCTCATCTATTCTTGAGGTCATCACCATCCCCGATCGCTCAACTGGGTGCCGCTGTCATGTAGATTATCTAAGTGATAGTGCATGCATGCCATATTAGTACCAAGGTCTAAATTGTAGAGAAATGTGTGATACATTTGTACAAAGAACTGAGATACCTGCTCCCAATCAACTATGTCCTTGACTCTGAATGTCACACAAAACCACAAATCTAGAAAAACGCCAGGGTGAACAGGAGTTAGGTCAGCATCTTTAGGAATAGAACCTACGATGACAAAAAAAGAGAAAAACCAGTTCTGAACTTCTTCCTCTTAATTATTCATTTCATAAGGTTTGTACAATTACTTCAATGACGCACAGTAAAGAAATAAATTTCACATTGTACTGATAAAAACAAATCTTACAAAATCTTCAAAACAATGAAATGAAGCCCTCTCCCATATTTTGATCTTAAGTTGAGGGTATGAATTTTTTGCTCAAAGTCTTTGCTACATTATCTTCCTAGAGGAAGAGTGATTCTTGGTTCAGAAATGGTTCTGAAGTAATTTGTGTGAATAATATCCTTCTCACAAGCAACTCAAGACGGTCTCTGAGAATTAACCCTGTACCAACATAAAAAAACAAAATAAATCTACAAGGGACCAATCCAAAACAAAAACTTACAACTTCCCTGAAATAATCAAATCTAGTTCCCTCACAAGTCTGGTATTTTACTTGAAAGTATGTAGCGTTTGCCCAGAGTATTCACTGTGTTATCTCCAAAGGCTTTATCTGTGTAACATTACTGTAAATCCTTTTCAAGCATTGATTCACAAATATATTATGATTAAATGTCCAGCAATAGGAAGTGAGTATTGTAGTTGTCAATCAACATTAGTAAGTACCAATAGCTGTGGGATATAACTGGTTTGGGGCGAGGGCGTGTCAAATTGGTCCCAACAGAACTGCTAGGTAATGTGACCTAAGCTAAAAAGTGATTGACTTTGCATACTTACTTGCAGGCTTAACATCTTATACAAGGTAGAAAGATACTAGCTCTCGTTACGCAAATTAGAAATCTAGTATAAAGGGAAAGGGGGCTAGGTCAAGGATCACCACGACTAGAACATACAATGAGGGAAAAAACTCATGGGGTGTAGCCAATTCACAATGGAGGTGTTTCAGAGAAGCAAACCTTAAAAAAGAGTGAAGCAATTAAGTTTACATATTACCCATTAACATGATCTTACAAAACTCAAATGTAAGTTCCTCACAAATTTTGATAGTTTATGTGAAAATGTAGTTTTTCTTAGTACCAACAGCTCTGAAATCCCAGCGAATAACTGCCTTCCCTTTAATGGAAAGGGACTGAGAGGAGAGATCTCATAACAAAGAAAGAAAAGAATTGTCACACACAGAAATAGTGTACAAACTCCCCAAATAAATGCAATCTAATTGACTCTGATATTATGGATTTCTTCCAGCAAGTAATTAGCTTTTGCTCAACATGCACTTTGGATTATATTCATAGGGCTAGAGTCGATTTTAAATTTCTGTGCATCATTTTTATGTCCCGATTCACAGGTGGAAGGTATTAGAGAACATAAACTGTAATAGAGATAAGTAACAATACTTCATCAGGTCCCACAAAAGCTGCAAACATATTAAAATCAAGTAATCTAAATACATTGCAATTTGTGCTCTTTGTCTTGAATGTGAGCGTCTTTTGTCTGAAGTCTTCAATTGACTCTCTCTGGCCGCTAATGTGTCTATGAAGCAAATACTCCTGCGTTCCTTTGAGTAATTCTTATCTCCAGATTTACTGGCAGGAGCTCAAAAGAGTAGACCCCTTAACAATAGGGAAAGAAACATCTACTTGTCAACTATAGAAATAAAGCAAACAAACCCTCCAAATAAGAGTAATGTAGCTCACTCACAAAGTATGACCTTTGCCTAGAAGTAAGTAGCTTTTTTGGCTTAAGCTATCCCAAAAGGACTAGAGTGAATTTTACATTTCTGTGGTTACTTTTCATGGCCTGCTTTACCTGGGAGACGTCTTTTATAACAGAGCCAGTAATGAGAGAGAGATGAAGATAATATATTTCAATATCACCTATAAAATTTATAGAAACTACGAGACAGCAACATTCGCCCTCTTGCAATTTGTGACTTTTTGCCTGAAAGTATTGGCTTTTGTTTAAAGTATTTGGAGGTTTAGCTCCTTAGGGTTGCAACACATATAAACATTTAAGTAGGCCTTTGTTAGGCCCTGATTCATAAGGAAGAGGACTTGGTGAATAGACCTGATTACAAGCAAAAACTAAAATAATGCTTGAGTACAAGTTATGAAAAGATATCTCCTAAAACTCCAAACCCGCAAGCAAAGCAAATGTAGATCCATCGCAATTTATAACCTCTTTCCTAAAAAATATATAGCTTTTGTCAATATTCAATGGGTTATCTCACTGGAGCTAGAGTGACTCTGAAACAACATCTATATGAATATTTTCTTGTTCCGATTTGTGAGGGAGAGCCTTATTGAATATAACATATAATAATATAGAGAAAAAAATAATGTTTACATGTCGGCTGAAGAACAAACAAACTTACAAGATTCTATAATAGATAGAATCTGACTACATAATATGTGGTATTTTACCTGAACGTCTGTGGCATTGGGCTGGGCAACCTGAAGCTCTTTTGGCACCCATATCATTTTACAAATCTGGAGAAGGCAACCTGGGACATAAATAAATACTGGAAGAAGTACCTATGCATGGTAATTAGGATGATAATAGATCCATGTCCAGCAGGTACAGTCTGTTTACAAAAACATACTTTTGCTTGTATCTGATTTCTGCCTTAAAGATTGGGCATTAAATACACTTAGGCGCTCATTACAACATTAAAAGCCGCTTACCGCCGTGCAGAAGTCCGCCAACACACTGCCGCGGCCGGGAAATTCCACCACTGCTATTATGACCCACAGCTCGGAATCCGCCAAAAGTCAGACACCCACACAAGTCCGCCACACCAAAGGTCAGTGATAAACTGGCGAAAACAAAACCTCCATCGTCACGCCAACAGATATACGCCCACACTATCACGACATACGAATCCACGCAGCGGTCTTTCATCCGCGGTATTCCATTGGCGGTACACACTGCCGCGCTCAAAATACACACACTCTTACAAAACATCCCCACATTGGACAATTCAAAATACACACACCTGATACACAAACACACACCACTCCCACACACCCATTACAATATAAAACACACACCCACATCACCCACAAACCCCCACGACCAAAAATTCCGAAAGAAGGCCAGAGAGAGACACCACCAGCAAGAACAACAGCATCCACAGGCACACAACACCATCACCCACACAACTTCCACGCACCTCACACAACACACCACTACATATCACCACACTTATCACCACACACTCCACCCAACACATCACCTACACCACTCCATGGCACGGCAAAGACACCCCAGGTTCTCGGAGGAGGAGCTCAGGGTCAGGGTGGAGGAAATCGTCCGGGTAGAGCCACAGCTATTCTGAGCACAGGTGCAGCACACCTCCTTAGCTAGGAAGATGGAGCTCTGGCGCAGAATAGTGGACAGGGTCAACGCAGTGGGACAACACCCAAGAAATTGGGAGGACATCAGGAAGAGGTGGAACGACCTACGGGGGAAGGTGCATTCCGTGGTCTCAAGACACCACCTGGTGGTTCAGCGGACTGGCGGCGGACCCCCGCCTCCTCCCCCACAACTAACAACATGGGAGAAGCAGGTCTTGGCGATTCTGCATCCTGAGGGCCTCGCAGGAGTAGGTGGAGGAATGGACTCGGGTAAGGCAAATCTTAACTATTACATCCCCCACCCTACCTGCATGCTATCACATACCCCCACCCTCACCCTCAGCACCCCAACTCCTCACAAATGTCCCAACATCACAAACCACCCATCCCAACACCAAGCCCTGCATGCAACTACAAAGCATGGACACCCATCACCAAAGCATGGCCACTGCACATACCCATACACCCCCCTAAACCACCATCACACAAGCTCCCACACAGGAAAGCTAGCACTGGGGTACACGCTCACCCACCCATTGCACACAATTACACACACAGATTTAACAAACATCCTTTTATACCCCTGCAGGACCCCTACCCAACGTCACCGGACACGAGGGTCCACACATGTTCACACCACCAACAGAAGAGGCCCACAGTGATGACAGCACCTCTGTCCAACTGGATCTAGATGACCAGCCCGGACCATCGGGGACCTCTGGACAGTCGGTTCCCCTCACACAGGCACAGGCCACCACAGACCTTCCCCCCTCTGGAAACACCAGCACAGCACCCACCCAGCGGGCCCATACCTCCGTCCCCAGGACACATCAATCAGCTGTGTGTCCATCACTACAGGGAACCCAGGATAACCCACCACCCCAACAACAACAGGGACCTGGGGGAAGTGGTAGTGGGCACACGGTCCAGGGGACGAAGGCACTGGAACACAAGGGAACTGGGAGGGCTGCCGTGCGAAAGGGGGCGGACAGGCCAAGGGAACCCACTCTCCACGAGGCCCTCTCCTCCATCATGGGAGCATACCACCACTCCCAGGAGACGATGTCAACGGTACTGGCCAAGTTTCAAGAGATCCAGCGCATGCAGGAGGAACAGTATATGGGCTTCAGGGAGGAACTCAGAACCATCAGCTCCACCCTGGGCACCATCGTAGGGGTGCTGAAGGAAGTACTCAACACCAGGAGGGACACTGTGGCACTACAAGGGGCCCCTGACACTAGCATGGACGATGAACTGCCCACCACCTCCGCCGGAGCTAGTGGACAGGACGCCCCACCACAGGACCACCACACCAGCACCCCACCCCCTGCAGAGGGAGAACCACCCCGCAAACGGTCCCTGAGATCCAGGAACAAGACAGAGAACGATGCCAAGACCCCCGCCAAGAAATGAGACCACCCTGATTGTCATCCTACTGTCCCACTTTGTCACCCTGTCCATAATTAAACTGCCCAGCTCCACTTCCTATGCCCATATGGGCAAGGCACCTGTGAGACTAATAGACTGGACTCTGCCATGGACACTCCTCCGGCATCACCCCTCACCATTTCCCTACCCCCTCCAATATTTACACAGCTAAAGCACAAAATTATCTGGAGTCTGTCTGTGATTTCGAAATAGTGTATTAGCAATTACAGTGACAAAATGTTTTTGAAATAGTAATGTCAACATACCTATGTCACACAGCTCTAGTCCATGAGGAATCTAAGCAGATGTCACACAGTGGGACCCACATCTGTGAAACCGTAAGGGAAAGTGACAACTCAGTGACCATACACTGGGTGAAAACGACAGACAGGAGAGAGGTATTAATGTTAAAGTACATGTAATAGGCAGGATTGTATTCTTACCTGTGTCTCACTGGAAATATTGCTGGATCACTGAGTCCCTTTTGTGCATGTCTTCTTCCTCTGCTTCCTCCTCATCACTGTCCACAGGCTCCACAGCTGCAACAACACCGCCATCTGGACCATCCTCCTGCAGAAAAGGCACCTGGAGTCGCAAAGCCAAGTTGTGAAGCATACAGCAGGCCACGATGATCTGGCACACCTTCTTTGGTGAGTAGAATAGGGATCCACCTGTCATATGGAGGCACCGGAACCTGGCCTTCAGGAGACCGAAGGTCCGCTCGATCACCCTCCTAGTTCGCCCAATGGCCTCATTGTAGCGTTCCTCTGCCCTGGTCCTGGGATTCCTCACTGGGGTCAGTAGCCATGACAGGTTGGGGTAACCAGAGTCACCTGCAAATGGTGAGGGGCAACTGTTAGACACATACTAACCTGGAGGGATAATCACAGACCCAGACAACCATTCCCACTGACTTGCTTCCAGGTGCTCACCTAATAGCCACACACAGTGCCTCTGAAGTTGACCCATCACATAAGGGATGCTGCTATTCTGCAGGAGGTAGGCGTCATGCACTGAGCCAGGGAACATGGCTTTCACATGGGAGATGTACTGGTCTGCCAAACATACCATCTGTACATTCATAGAATGATAACTCTTCCGGTTTCTGTACACCTGTTCACTCCTGTGGGGGGGGGGACCAAAACCACATGTGTCCCATCAATGGCACCTATGATGTTGGGGATATGTCCCTGGGCATAGAAATCACCTTTCACTGTAGGCAAATCCTCCACCTGAGGGAAAACGATGTAGCTCCGCATATGTTTCAGAAGGGCAGACAACACTCTGGACAATACGTTGGAAAACATAGACTGGGACATCCCTGAAGCCATGGCCACAGTTGTTTGAAAAGAGCCACTTGCAAGGAAATGGAGTACTGGCAGCACCTGCACTTGAGGGGGGATTCCTGTGGGATGGCGGATTGCTGACATCAGGTCTGGCTCCAACTGGGTACACAGTTCCTGGATTGTGGCACGGTCAACCCTGTAGGTGATTATCAAATGTCGCTCCTCCATTGTCGACAGGTCCACCAACGGTCGGTACACCGGAGGATGCCGCCATCTCCTCACATGTCCCAGGGGACGGTGCCTATGAAGGACAACAGCAGGCACAGAGTCAAACAACTCAGAGGTACATACCCACAGTTTACCCAGAACACCAATCATACACAAAAGGTGACCTGTATGTGTGTTGAGACTAGGCCTAGGTAAGTGTGACGCAGTTGAAAATGAAGCCATGTGGGCCCCTGAAATGGCGGCTGCCTGACCTGTAAAGTGGGACAATGGGATGTGAGCTAACTGTGCTGGCATTGTACACCGTCGTGGTAGGCAGTCGAAGACCGCGGCGCAATGCAGCATTGGTTAACAATGGACCCTATGGGTGCCAGGAGCCAATGACGATGTACGCCGGCGGTGACGGTACGCACTTCCGCGGACATGACCGCCATTTTCTATCACTTCAATCACTCGATACCTGATCTTCGACAGGAGAGGACCTACACTGCAAGTGCTGCTGTGACCTCGGTCTGGAAGAGACAATGGATCGTGCTTCTGGGGATAGGGCCCCTGCCTTCACATCGGAGGAGTTGGAGAAGCTCGTGGATGGGGTCCTCCCCCAGTACACGCTACTCTACGGTCCTCCAGACAAACAGGTAAGTACACTGGGAGCATGTTGTATTGGCTATGCCTGTGTGGAGAGGGCTGGATGTAAGAAGGAAGGGGGCAGAGTGCTGCGTGAATGCATGTGCCACATGCCAAGGGTAGGGATGGGGGCCAATCACTTTGACGGTGCAGTTGGTAATGACTTCTCTTCTTCCCCTGTACATTTCATGTAGGTCAGCGCCCACCAGAAGAAAGATATTTGGCGTTCCATCGCCAAGGACGTCCAGACCCTGGGAGTCTACCACAGACGGAGCACCCACTGTCGGAAAAGAAGGGAGGACATTCGCCGCTGGAGCAAGAAGACAGCGGAGGCTCAGCTGGGGATGGCCTCCCAACGTGGGAGGGTGCCCGTTGCACCATGACCCCCCTGATGTTCAGGATCCTGGCGGTGGCCTACCCGGAGTTGGATGGGCACTTGAGGGCATCACAGCAGACACAAGGGGGTGAGTATACTCTCATTCTGCTGACTTTGCGCACAGTGGAGTTGTCTGTGTGGGGGATGTCTGTCTGTGGGTTTCCCTAGGCCAGGGCGAGTTCCGTAGGCAAGGCCCCTCCGTAAGGCAGACCATGTGGCACCCCAGCCCACCTCTGTAGACTGCCAGGTACAGCTTTTCATGCCCCTGTGTTCTCTCCCAGTGTGTCTGTGACGCCCCCTCCCAAGATACACAAACGCAGGCACACACCCACCCAACAGCCATCCACCTCACGACAGCCTCCAGCGCATGCACCTGCACCCAAAGTCACCAAACGTACACCTCTTACTACCACCACCTCTTCCTCCACTCCCAAACCCCCTCCAGCTACTCGTCCCAAGCTTTTCCTGTCCAGCCTTGACCTTTTTCCCACACCTTCCCCTCCCCGTCCATCTCATAGGTCCCGAACAAGCACCTCAGCCACAACATCTCCGGGACCAGTGGTGCCTGTAGTCACCGGTATGTGGAGTGCACCGGCCACCAGGACAGCCAATGTGGCACGGAGCCACATAACAGACAGTCCCCCACCTGTGAAGCATCAGAAGTTGGCCAGTGCCTGGCAGGAGAGGAGGAAGACTCCAGCCACCAAAGCCGCTCCCAGGGGTCCTGTTGGGAGTGTGGAGTCAGCTGTGACACCTTCCAAGGTGGGGTAGGGTCACAAGAAACCCGGCAAGTCTGGGAAGAGCTTCACGGAGGAGAAGACCACCATCATCCCCGCTGCCCAGGAGGCCACCGCCAGCCCCAGCCCAGCTGCCCAGGAGGGTACCGCCAGGCCCAGCCCAGCTGCCCAGGAGGGCACCGCCAGCCCCAGCCCAGCTGCCCAGGAGGGCACCGCCAGCCCCAGCCCCGCTGATCCATTAAGGACCGCCAGCACCAGCCCCCGCCACCACAAGCCCCGCTGGGCCATGAAGGACCACCAGCACAAGCCCCGCTGGGCCATGAACGACCGCCAGCACCAGCCCGCTGGGCCATGAAGGACCGGCAGCACAAGCCCCACTGGGCCATGAAGAACCGCCAGCACAAGCCCCGCTGGGCCATGAAGGACCGCCAGCACAAGCCCCGCTGGGCCATGAAGGACCGCCAGCACAAGCCCCACTGAACAGGGCACCGCCATCTCAAGCACCGCTGAACAGGGCACCGCCAACTCAAGCACAGCTAAACAGGGCACCGCCAACTCAAGCACCGCTGCACAGGGCACCGCCAACTCAAGCACCGCTGAACAGGGCACCGCCAACTCAAGCACCGCTGCACAGGGGCACCGCCAACTCAAGCACCGCTGCACAGGGCACCGCCAACTCAAGCACCGCTGAACAGGGCACCGCCAACTAAAGCACCGCTGCACAGGGCACCGCCAACTCAAGCACCGCTGAACAGGGCACCGCCAACTCAAGCACCGCTGCACAGGGCACCGCCAACTCAAGCACCACTGAACAGGGCACCGCCAACTCAAGCACCTCTGCACAGGGCACCACCAACTCAAGCACCGCTGAACAGGGCACCCCCAACTCAAGCACCGCTGCACAGGGCACCGCCAACTCAAGCACCTCTAGCCCATGAGCGGCAGGGGCACTGACGCAACTGGGTCCGTCACGGGGTGAGTGATGCACTCTGGGCACCGGTCCCCCTCCAAAACCAGTGGAGACTGTCATCCACTACCTCTGTCCTTCACAGGATGAAGCACTCTAGGCACCAGTCCCCCTCCAGAACCAGTGGAGACTATCATCCACTACCTCTCGCCTTCACAGGATGAAGCACTCTGGGCACCAGTCCCCCTTGAGAACCAGTGGAGACTGTCATCCACTAGCTCTGTCCTTCACAGGATGCAGCACTCTGGGCACCAGTCCCCCTCCAGAACTAGTGGAGACATCCATCCACTACCTCTGTCCTTCACAGGATGAAGCACTCTGGGCACTAGTCCCCCTCCAGAACCAGTGGGGACTGTTATCCACTTGAGAGACTGTGGCTTTGCACTCCCCAGGATGCAGCAGTGGGCAACCCACCCACTGTAGAGACTTGAGAGACTGTGGCTTTGCACTCCCCAGGATTGAACAGTGGGCAACCCACCCACTGTAGAGACTTGAGAGATGGTGGCTTTGCACTCCCCAGGATGGAAAAGTGGGCAACCCACCCACTGTAGAGACTTGAGAGACTGTGGCTTTGCACACCCCGGGATTGAAGAGTGGGCAACCCACCCACTGTAGAGGCTTGAGAGACTTTGGCTTTGCACTCCCTAGGATTGAAGAGTGGGCAACACACCCACTGTAGAGACTTGAGAGACTGTGGCTTTGCACTCCCCAGGATGGAACAGTATGCAACCCACACACTGTAGAGACTTGAGAGACTGTGGCTTTGCACTCCCCAGGATTGAAGGGTGGGCAACCCACTACTGTAGAGACTTGAGAGACTGTGGCTTTGCACTCCCCAGGATGGAACAGTGGGCATGTGGCCCTCTCGTGGATTTGCCGTTGTGCACTCAAGCGGCTGAGGTGCCCCCCATTTCCCTCCCCCGAGGTGCCTGTTTAGTTGCTGTCTAATGCCCCTGCAGTGTTCTCTCCGTCATGGTCGGGGATCTTGTGTGGGCCTCGCCCATACCGTGTGGTCCCAGTGTTCCACGGACTTTCTTTGTGCAGTACCTGGACTACTATGCCTGGTATATATATTTTGTACATGGTGTATATATATATTTCTGCCTACTTGTTTGTAATATATTCCGATGGTTACACTCATTTTCTTTGGTCTTTGCATTCGTCCGGGGGCGGTTTGGGGGGTGTAACTGTGATGTATTGATATGCATTAACGTGTGTGTTGTAGTGGGTGAGGGTGGGGGTGTTGCGTGTGTGTGTCCCTGTTATTTGCCTCCCCCCCTCCCCTGTGTCGCAGGTGCAGTACTCACTGTGGTCTTCGCCGCCAGCGTTCGTGCTCCTGGTAGAGGAGCAGGAAGACTATTGCAGGTAGAATTTGGAGTTCCGGTTCCATGGTGTCCTCGTTCCTCGTGGAGTGTGTAGAGGTGAGCGTTTTCCCTTTGAAATTCCTGTTTCCGCCGTGTTTTTATCCGCGGTGAATCCACCCCGGAAAAGGTGGCGGATTGGCCTGTCATAATAGTATGGGCGGTACATTGTCTCCCGCCTGTCTGTTGGCGGTGACCGCTGTGCTGTTTGTTTGTACCGCCGTGGCGGTCGGAGTGTTAAAGTGGCTGTCTTTCTTGGCGTTTTCCGCCACGGTCGTAATTGCAATTTTTTTACCACCGGCCTGTTGTCGGTCTTACCGCCGCTATAACACCATCCACAGGGTTGTAATGACCACCTCAGTATTTACCCAATCATGCGATCTGCAGCAATATATTTTTATTTGCACGTGTGTCTATAACAGCATCATTTTCATCTAAGGAGGGGCATTTATTTCAGCAGCCAAAAGAGTATTCAAGGTTCACCTTTATAATTTGGTTTCTTGGAAGATTTTTAGTACACTTCAGTTTTAGAAAACGTATCTCACAGGCCAGTACTGTGCAAGGCAATTTCAAGATGATTTTATTTGCCAAATACAAATTCTGGTAAGCACTTTAGAAAGGGATGTACAGGGTTTTCTTCACTGTCATATTGTCCATGTGGTCTCCTTTTGACGATCTGTCTACTTGGCTGCAAAGATTTGCAATTCTTCTCGAAAAGCCGACACAGTTAGAGACTGTCTATATTTTGCAGCAAGTAGCTAAGGTTCACAAGATCGTTCTCTGGTGGACTCGCACTGAAGTTTCTATCGTTTGATCACAGTCCCTTTCTCCAACAGCTTTGTTGGCCCATCCTGCAACTTACATTGCAGCAAAGTGCATGGCATCAAAATTCTGCAAATCTGCAGAAGAGATTTTGTTGTGTCCAACTCCATTCTCGGGGCCTGTAGGATATCCATTCCCCTTGTTTTGGAGACACACAGTGGTGTAGTATGGCAAACATCATTGTTTCTGCTATAGTCTGAACTGTGCAGCTATTTCATGACAGCTCACACAACACAGCCATCCTTCCATGGGCGTCTTGGAGAATGGCAGCACGAGAATTTAACAGACCAAATGAAGAAGTGGAAGTAGTAGATGCTGGTGTTGCATATATAAGTATAAGATCAAACATGCATGCAGCAACAGACATGCATATGACCTGGGGATTCCTTCCATAGACATGTACTGAGACAATTTTATTGGCCCTAGAGGTTTGAAGTACCATCAGTAGAGTTCCAAACGCACAAAGTTAGATTAAGTTCATTTTTCTGAATTGCAGTTTGCACCACCTCAAACAATCTTTTTCATTGAGGACAAGGTACAATTCTTTACTGCTAACAGCGCTACAGTGCCTCTGACATACCATATGATAACTCAACAGTTGCCAGTAACAGTTAAATCTTGGGATGATTCTATCTGCTTTGCGACCATACCTGCTTCCTGTATTTCTTTGCTTATAGCTTTTGTTATCAATTTAGATATTACTTCATAGCATAGCCAAATGATTGTGTCTGATATTAAGGTCACAAACGCACAACATAAATTTTTCTGCTCTGCTTTGGAAGTGAGAGTTTGAATATGTTCTTTAAGGAGTTGGTCATTGTAGGAGGCTGGCTCAGTTTATGGTGTGGCACCCTATATACGGAGTCCAGGCAACCCTTAGTGATAGTGTTTTGGTGCCTAGATAACCAAAGCTCTCTAGGGGTAGCTGTGGAGAGCAGCTCAGACGTATCTGGGAAGAGTGTAAAACACTTACAATACCACAGTAGTCAGTCAGTGATGTTCACACAAGAAAGAACCACACCAAGTGTTACAAAAATAAATCATTCTTTAATATAACACTAGTACCATCCTACTATTGGTGTATCTCCACTTGGAGATATCTACACACAGGAAATACCTAGAAACAAACAGGAAAAACATCCAAATACATGGGACCCTATGATGGAGGCCGTTTGACTTTTTTGCTTATGCAGGGTCATCCCCAATCTTTTTGCCTCCTGCCTCCTATTTTTTCTGACCTGTTGCTGTTGGCTTTTGAACTCTGAGCACTTTACCACTGCTAACCAGTGCTAAAGTGCACATGCTCTCAGTGTAAATTGTATGTAATTGGTTTATCCATGATTGGCATATTTGATTTACTAGTAAGTCCCTAGTAAGGTGCACTAGAGGTGCCAGGGCCTGTAAGGCAAATGCTACTAGTGAGCCTGCAGCACTGGTTGTGCCACCCACATAAGTAGCTCTGTAATCATGTCTCAGACCTGCCACTGCAGTGTCTGTGTTTGCAGTTTTAACTGTAAATTTGACTTGGCAAGTGTGCCCACTTGCCAGGCCTAAACCTTCCCTTTTCTTACATGTCATACACCCCTAAGGTAGGCCCTAGGTAGCCCCAAGGGCAGGGTGCGGTGTATGGTTAAGGTAGGACATATAGTAATGTGGTTTACATGTCCTGACAGTGAAATATTGCTAAATTTGTTTTTCACTGTTGCAAGGCCTGTCCCTCTCATAGGTTAACCTGGGGGCTACCTTTAAATCTGATTAAAGTGTAGATTCCCTTTGGGAGCGGATGGACATGTGGAGTTTGGGGTCTCTGAGCTCACAATTTAAAAATACATCTTTTAGTAAAGTTGATTTTAAGATTGTGTGTTTGAAAATGCCACTTTTAGAAAGGGGGCATTTTCTTGCTTATACAATTTCTGACTCTGCCTGTTTGTGGATTCCCTGTCTGGGTCAGTTTGACAGTTGGGCTGGTTGCACCTCACACTAGACAGTGACACAAAGGGAGCTGGGGTGTAGCCTGCATATCCTGATGAGCCATCTGTGCTAGGAGGGAGGGGAGGAGTGGTCACTCACACCTGAAAGGGCTGTGCCTGCCCTCACACAATGCAGTCTCCAACCCCCTGGTGAGTGTCTGGGGCCTGGCCTGGGCAAGGCAGGATTTCACATTCAAAGGAGACTTTACTTTGAAGTAGGCCTACCTCAAAGGAGAAATTAGGTATAAGAAGGGCACCCAAAACCACAGACTTTTAGAAACACTTCTGGAACCAAGAGGAACCTCTGCCTGGAGAAGAGCTGAATAACTGAGGAGGAAGAGCTGCCCTGCCTGTGACAGTGCTTTGTGGAGCTATCCTGCAGTTGCTGCTTCTGCCAGAGTAAGAGGGCAAAGACTGGACTTTGTGTGCCTTCCATCTTGAGAAGAAATCTCCAAGGGCTTGATCTAGAGCTTGCCTCCTGTTGTTTGAAGGCTCGGGACAGCAAAGACTTCTCTCTGCCAGCACCTGGAGTCTCTGGAGAGACTCCTACTCTGCCCTGTGGTGCCCATCCAGTTCCCGGGGCCCTGAAAGGAGGAGCTGGCAGCCTAAAGACAAGGAAATCCACGCACAGAGCGCTGTGCGGGGAAAAGATTGACGCAAATCCGATCTGCGGCTGAAAAAACGACGCGCCGCTGGCTCCACAGCTGAGAAATGACACTCGCAGGAAACGCAACCGAAGAATCGACGCACGAAGCAGGAGAAACAACGCGCAGCATCGCTGACAGAGGCTGGGAGATCACAACCTGCGCTGCAGGATTTTCGGATCATCGTGCGGCTGGATTTTCGACTTACGTACCGCCGTGCGGAGTTATTTTTTACGCACACCCGCCCGTGCGTGGTTATTTTTGACGCGCACCAGGTATATTTTCACTCTAGCAGCGCTAGTGTGTGTTTAAAACTACTTAAAGACTCTTTTTGCATTTTTATTGATAACTTGACTTGTGTATGGTGGATTTTTGTCGTTTTGGTCTTGTTTTGTTTAGATAAATATTTCCTATTTTTCTAAACTGATGTTGTGTCATTTGGTAGTGTTTTCATTAAGTTACTGTGTGTGCTGGTAAAAATACTTTACACCTAACACTCTATAGTTAAGCCTACTGCTCTGCCAAGCTACCAAGGGGGTGAGCAGGGGTTAGCTGAGGGTGATTCTCTTTTACCCTGACTAGAGTGAGGGTCCTTGCTTGAACAGGGGGTAACCTGACTGTCAACCAAAGACCCCATTTCTAACAGAGGCGCAAACCATATACTAAGAAAGTGTTCTAAGAATGGCAATGTCCAACCAAGGTAAGTGTGTTAGAATCTCAAGGGCTGGAGAAATACCAGAGGTAAGTATCAGAAATCCCCCAGGCACCCAGGTGCAGAGTTGTTATCGAACCGGTGTCCCAAAGGCTAATGCAGGACTGTTGAGGTTAGAATTATCAGGATTCAGGACCCTTCCCAGAAGACCCCGAAGAAACCAGTTGGCACAAGGAAGTTTGGATAGTATCCCCACCAGTCGATGCCGAGGAACGTGGAGTACCTACATCAAGGAGCCCAGGTGCATAGGGGTGAAGTGACATCGGAAAACTTTGTTGGAATCAATGGGTGTCTCATTTGTCCAGCTGCTGTTGCAGCCCATAGACCAGGTCTGGACAAGAAGAACCTGGAAAAGAAGGGGACTGAGTCCAGACCACTCCGAGATGTCCAGGTGGTGCAGGTAGGCAATGTCCACCCTCCTAGAGGTGAAGTTTCTGTAGGTCAGCAGCGGAGTCCAGGGGACGGCAGGAAGATCCTTGGAGTTACCCACAAGCTGTCCCACATCGGTCGATGGATTGCAGGAGGGTCAGTCGTCAGCAGGGCCACAAGAGAAGTTGAACAGAAGTTTGCAGGTTTTTGGGGACCAGCAAGGACCAATAGACTCAACCCTTGGAGGAGAGTTAGGTATGGCCCTCAGCACACAGAAGAACCAGTAGGAACCATTGGAGTCCTCATGAGTGACCCACTGGCAGCAGGCACAGGGAAACACAGGGAGGACTCAGCAGCACAATAAAGAAGGAGTCCCATGCCGCAGGAGTTGCAAGATGGAGGCTGTTCTGGGAGTTCCAAAGTGCTGCAGACTGGAGCTTCCTGGAGCTGAAAGATCTCCCGGAGGAAGAGCCAACAAGCCTTGGTAAGAGCAACAGTTGCGTTGCATAGGGGTTCAGTTCCAGTGACTAAAACAAGGGTCCACCATCACCCAGGTTGGTCAGAGGACCCAGAGAGGACCACAAAACAACCACCTGTGTTGCAGACCCTTTGATGTCCATGGGACAGCAGGATCCACCAGACAGTCGTTGTCTTAAGGTGCCTGAAGATGCAGGGAAGTGACTCCTTCATTCCAAGGGAGATTCCTTCTTGTTTCCTGAAGCACACAGAGTCCTTGTGACTCTGGAGGATGCACAGACATGGATGTTTCAGAATTCTTGTAGGAGCTGGAGAAACAATGTTCCAGTGGGAGACCTCCCAAATGGATACAGTGTTGTTTTGGTTCCTAAGGCAGACCAGCAGCAGTTCCGGAGGCTAGGAACAGACGAGTCTTGCAAAGAGTTCATCTGCAGAGTCTTGCTCAATGAATCTGGGGACTCACCCTCAGGGGAGCCATTAAGTAACCCTAAGGGGGTTGGACACTATCTGCAGTGACCCACCTATCAGAGGGGATCAGGGAGGTCATCCACTTGGCTTAACCAGCCAGATGCTCCCAGGGGCATCTGCACATCTTATTTTCAAGATGACAGAAACAAGTGACCACCTGGCAGAGCTCTGTGCAGTTCCCTGGGGAGGAGCTGAACAGGTGGGGTGGTCACTCCCCTGTCCTTTGTGTGATTTCATGCCAGAGCTGGAACCAAGGGTTCCTGTGCTGGTGCAAACCAGTTTATGCAAGGAGGGCACAAAACATGCTCTTCAATGTAGTCTGATTGGTGCTCAGAGGCCCCCCTACCCCAACTCAGAGACACCAATTTTAAAGGGAGAGGTGGTCACACCTTTTCCCTACATGAAATCCTTTGTTCTGCCTTCCCCTGCTCGAGTTAAGCTCATCAGCAGGAGGGAAGAACAGTGTCTGGGGTTGGCAGCAGAGCGGGCTGGCATGCATACCCTGCAGGGCTGTACAGGATTCCTTGGAGGATCCCCAGAGTATATGGTATCATGCAACTAACACTGGAATTGGTGAATATGCATGATTCCAACATGTTTGACACCAAACATGCCTAGGTTCGGTGAAACCATTATGTAGTTAAATTACTCGTGTTGACCAATACATACCTTAAAATGGCTTTTCACACTTACAAAGCCCAGGGAATGGAGTCTGGGTCTGGGGTTGGTAGGGCACCCCTGCTCATTCAGAAGTACCCTCATACTCAGGACCATGCACCCTGCCGATGGGCTGAACTGCCTACCATAGGGGTGATTTACAGTGTCCAAGTGCAATTAACACAATATAAGGTAAGTATTATATATAAAATGAAAGGTGCATGCACCATTTCACGCAGGCTGCAATTGCAGGCCTGCATACACAGTTTGCATGGGCTTCCGTGGGTGGAATAATACATGCTGCAGCCTTTGGGAGGACCCCTGGAGTACTCATGCCCTAAGTTCCTGGGTACCATATACTAGGGACTTACATAAGTGCACCAGCATGCCAATTGTGGGGTGTAAAAGTTACCATGTAACCAAATGCAGAGGTGAGTCACTGACACTGGGGTCCTAGTTAGCAGGATCCCAGTGCACTACCGTCTCAACACACTGATACCAGGCAAAAAGTGGGGGTAACTATGCTAGAAAGATGCTACTTTCTTAGAGTCATATTTAGAAAAGAGAAGGATGAATTCAAGAAAGTTCCCATAAGCCATTTCGGTCAAACATAGACTCTGATTTTCCACCAAAGCTGAGACCTCATTTCCTAATCATTTTAATAACATTGAATACAAGCTCCAAAATGGCTTTACTTTTTCTCACTTGTTCTGGATGAGCCAATTTCTGCTGACAGAAGAAGTGCCTAAACAACATCTGACATTGCCATAATTTACGAATAAGACCACCAGTTGTGCAATTTGGACATCTTATGCTCTGTACTCAGCATGTACACATGTTCTCAGTCCAAGAACAAAAGGAAAGTTTTTCCTACATTTGCTAAATGCCAAGCAAAATGTGCAAAAAAGCTTTTTGGATTTCAGAAAAGCCTAATCATTGTTGATTACTCTGCTGCAAGGTGTGCAAAATGCTCCTAACTCAAACAACAATGCAGACTCTTCTTGGCAATCCAAAGACGGTATTTACTAACTGTGAAAAACACGACCGGCTGCTCCTAAGAACGCTCAAGCTACCATTGTGGTTTTTCTCAAATGCCTGTTCACAGGGAGGCCTTTTTACTCTATTCAATACAATGCTTTATTACACATAGTAAATAATAAGTAATTTGCAAGTTACAGGTTCATGATGGAAAAACACTTAAAGGCATATGACTCCATAACCCTGAATTCCTGAACCAAAATATTATACATTCTTCATTAAACTTTCGAGAATGCATTATGACAGCACATTCTGTGGTGTAAGAATGTGTGGGTGTTTCATAGTAGATGTGAGCTCCTTAGAGTGTGTGCTGGCAGCATTGTGTGCCTGAGGCCTCCAGGTCCTGAGAATTTAGGCCCAGATTTAAGAGAAGTTAGCGCCACCTTTGTGTCATATTTAGATGTTGTCGCTAGAGCAGTCTAGCAACAAATATCCTGACTTTGCATCATTTCTTAGGAGCGCTACTTCACCTTGCGTTGTTTAACGACAATGATATGCAAGGTAGGCATTCCCTCCTAAAAAATTACGCTAGCGCCATATCTACAAGCCAACAGAACAACAACGCATGCCTAGGACCGGGCCAAAAAAATGACGCTAATTCCGATTAGCATCAAAATTTCAATGCCTGGTCAGATCAGGAATTAAAAAGAGGCCCAGACACACCTACATAAGGAAAACACACAGACGGAACTCTGGCAAGCAATTGGACAACAGGAGCCTTCTACTGCTACAGCTTGGCAGGCAGAAAAGACAACAGCGATGACGCCAAGTGCCACCAGTGCCACTGCTGCAACCCCAAAGGCAGCGCAGAAGGGGGCAAAGAATATTTTGCCAGCGAGCATCCATCCTTGGCCTCAGGGAAGAAGAAGTGATCAGACTCTAACTGAAGCGGGAGTCCATTGAACGGCTGATCCACCACGTTGCTCCTGACATTACTGCAAGAGTGGAAAGTCACACAACCATACCACCCACGACCAGACTACTGGCTGTCCTCCAAATGATGGCATCTGGATCCTTCCAGACCACTGCAGCACATGTGGGTGAGATATCCCAACCATCCCTTTATGCCTTCCTTCTTATGGGCCTGGACACCATCATCCGCCTCATACTCCACCACATTCGGTTCCCAAACACCCAGCAACTGCAGCAGGAGAGCAAGCAAGAATTCTATCAACTTGCTGGGTTCCCGCATGGGCTGGGTGCGTGGTTTGCACACATGCCCAACTTGCCTCACCTGTTGCAACGGAACACCTCTTCAGGAACCGCAAACATACACACTCAATCATTGTGCAAGTCACTGTGGACCATTGTGGAATATTCACAAACATCCTTGCAAAATATCAAAGCAGTCTCCATGATGCCTACATCTTCGGACACTCAACAATCAATCAACAATTCCAGGATGGACAATATGGCAGTGGCCTACTCATAGGTCAGCTAGCATACAATTCATAACACAGACAACACACTAAACTTGTGGGACAAACAATACATACACCACACTAAACACACATGGACAGAGAAACCTAGATGTTTAGACAACAACACATATGCCACATGCCTCACTACACTGCATTCAATGCCATCACCCTTACAAATGCCCATATGTACAAGTTCTTAGCACCACCTGACTGACACTTCACATGATGGACTGATGGAGCAATGTCCCCTTGGCATACAAAAGCTGGGGTCAAACCACTACATGTGTCCACAGATTTATTACAAAATACAGATCCTTCACACATAACAATTAGCATGGAATAGCTCAACTATGTGTATTGGAGTAGCCATGCCACTGTCAAACAACTCACATATTGGCATTGCCCCACATTTACCATGCTGTAGAAGCAGAAGTGACAAATAATGCCACCTTTGTGGTGTCTTCATCATCTACTTATCACCAAAACATACCTGATATACTCATTGGGTTCACCCTTCCCTTGTATGATTCACAGCGCAAGACACATTGAAATACAACATCGCCATCATTGATAGATCATGTGTAGGAATGGACACCTCACAGCACACCAACAATCATACCTGTAAATCCCACATCTCCTTACCATGATACAAGGGTGCCAACAGTGGACTGTGGCAGCTGATCTACTGCCGATACACTGGTAATGGTCAGAAGCACCTAAAATTTAGCAGACATGGGACTTTGCTAGGCTGGACTGGTGATGTAGGGCAGTACAGAAAAGCACCTCATGCTCTGTCCTGTCCCACAGGTGTCTGCAAACTCTTGCATACATCACAAAACATCCTGTACAACTGTGCCACATATGAACTACATGCACATATGTCAGGAATTGACAACACTTTGTGCAACAGAGTTATGTCAACGTCAAAGGGGTGGGAATCACATGCAACACACAGGGTGCAACACCTGTTACATGGCACACAACACAGAAAATAGGTACAAAGGTTTTCTACCATCACTCTTCTGCAGGTCTAAAGTTAAGGGACTAAGGGCCAGATGTATCAAAGGTTTTTACCCATTCTGTGTCTATGGGAAAATGTGTTCGTACATATGGCCCTAAGTGCCCCATTTAAGAAAAATAGTGCAGCATCCAATCCAACTCCATGTGTCCATCCGCTCCCAAAGGGAATCTACACTTTAATCAGATTTAAATGTAGCCCCATGCTAACCTATGAGGGGGACAGGCCTTGCAACAGTGAAAAACGAATTTAGCAATATTTCACTGTTAGGACATATAAAACACATTACTATGGCCCTCATTACAACCCTGGCGGTCAAAGACCGCCAGGGTTGAAGTGGCGATCGTACCGCCAACAGGCTGGCGGTACAATTCGCCATATTTTGACCGCGGTGGTAGCGCCGCAGTCACACCGCCGGGACCGGCGGTTTTCCGCCATGGTCGTCCATGCGGTTTGAATCCGTCAGGGCAGCGCTGCCCTGGGGATTTTGACTCCTATTCCCGTCAGCCTGTCCATGGCAGTAGAGACCGTCATGGAAAGGCTGGCGGGAAGGGGAGTAGAAGGGCCCCTGGGGGCCCCTGCACTGCCCATGCACTTAGCATGGGCAGTGCAGGGCCCCCCAGGCACAGCCCTGTCGCAATTTTCACTGTCTGCCTGGCAGACAGTGAAAAGCACGACGGGTGCTGCTGCACCTGCCGAACCACCACATTGCCGGCTGCAATGTTACGGCCGACATCCCCGCTGGGCTGGCAGGCGGAAACTCTTTTTCCGCCCGCCCACCCAGCTGGGATGTCCAAATGCGGCCGGCGGGTTTCCGGCCGCATGGACGGCCGTCTGGCGGTACAACCTTGGTGGTCGGCCTCGTCTGACCGCCAAGGTTGTAATGAGGGCCTATATGTCCTACCTTAAACATACACTGCACCCTGCCCTTGGGGCTACCTAGGGCCTACCTTAGGGGTGCCTTACATGTAAGAAAAGGGAAGGTTTAGGCCTGGGAAGTGGGTACACTTGCCAAGTCGAATTTACAGTTAAATACGGCACAAAAAGACACTGAAGTGGCAGGTCTGAGACATGATTACAGAGCTACTTAGGTGGGTGGCACAACCAGAGCTGCAGGCCCACTAGTAGCATTTGATTTACAGGCCCTGGCTACCTCTAGTGCACTTTACTAGGGACTTACTAGTAAATCAAATATGCCAATCATGGATAAGCCAATTACATACACATTTTGTAAAGGAGCACTTGCACTTTAGTACTGGTTAGCAGTGGTAAAGTGCCCAGAGTAACAAAAACAGCAAAAATAGAGTCCAGCACGCACCAACAACCTGGGAAACAGAGGACAAAAGTTAGGGGAAACCACGCCAAGGATGAAAAGTCTAACATCCCTCATTATGACAATGGCAGTGACTTTTAAAGTGGCGGTAATACCCCCAACAGGCTGGCGGTAATTATTACCATGGCGGTGATCCCTCCCATAGACAGCCAGTGTACCACACCAACCACCAAAGCATTAACAACACTGACCATGGTGGTAGCCAATAAAAACAAGGTGGAAGACAAGGTACTGCCCGCCATATTATGACATAGCAAACCTCCACGATTTCCAGGGCGGTACCAACGCCATCAAAAGCATGGCGGAAACACTGCATAGAAAACAGAAGACTCACCAACAGGTACACAGAGGACTCTGCTGCCGCCATGGAACCGGAACTTCAAATCTTCCAGATGCTCATCTACGCCATGGTCCTTCTGGAACACCAGCGTTGACGAAGACGACGACGGTGAGTACAGCCACCTAGCACACAAGGGAGGAAAAGGAGAGTGACACACGCATGCACAACACACATCATTCACACAACCAGCTGCAGTGTAAAACCAATGTCACAGGACCCACGTCTAATTAAAACAAGGACCACATTGAGATTTAAGTGACACTGTTATTTGATGCCAACAGCCACCATATTGCTTATGCAAAAACGAAAGTATCCATCAATGTTCAGAAAGGGCCAATGGCCAGTCCAAAGTCCAAAAGGCCCCCATGGCCACAGGGCACAGTCCAAAGCCCACCTTGACTCCTGACTATCCGGACTCCACTGTGCAGGGGCATCATGTTGGAAATGGGCAGGCACCTCAGGGGGAATAGGGGTGGGGGTGGAGGTCACCTCAGCTGAAGTGAGGAACATGCCCACTGGTTCTGGAGGGGGCTCCATGCCCAATTGTCCCTGGTGGGGACTGCAAGGACACAGTCTCTGAAGTGGGGAACATGCCCAATGGTTCTGGAGGGGGTTCCATGCCCAATTGTCCCTAGTGGGAGTGCAAGGCCACAGTCTCTGAAGTGGGGAACATGCCCACTGGGTCTGGAGTGGGCTCCATGCCCAATTGTCCCTGGTGGGTGGCCTACATGCCCTCTGCTGGAGGTGAGGGCTCCTTGCCCACTGCTGGTGGATGTGTTCCCTTGGCTGCCCCTGCTGGAGGTGAGGACTCCTTGCCCACTGATGGTGGAGGTGTTACCCTGGCTGCCTCTGCTGGAGGTGAGGGCTCCCTGTCCTCTGCTGGTGGAGGGGAACTCTTGCCTCTCTTTGCTGGTGGAGTGAGAACCTTCCCTTTCTTGGGTGGTGGAGTGGGTATCTTCCCTTACTTGGGTGGTGGAGTGGGAACTTTCCCTTTCTTGCCTCCAGGACTAGGAGGTGCCTTTACTGTCCCCGTCTCCTGTCCCTTGGTTGTCACCACCCTAGTCCTCCCTTTTTGAGGCAGAGGTGTGCTCACAGTAGGAGTGGCAGCCGTCACACTCTGGAGCCCCTTTGTGCCAGCAGCTGAGGACTTGATGGGAGCAGTGGCAGACTGTTTGGCTGAGGTGCTGTGCTGGGTCATTGGGACCCTGCTCATATGGACAGGACGGGGGGGGCAAAGGGGGAGGGATCAGGTCAAGATGGGCAAGGAAAAGCTTCTTACAGATGTTGGGGTGGGATGTGGGAGGAGGGATGGGAGTGGAGGTTGAGGGAGTGGTTAACAGAGGTGTACGTCTGCTGGACTTGGGTACTTGTGCAAGGACAGTGTGTGAGGTGGATGGATGTTGGGAGTCTGAGTGCGTACGTTTGTGTCTCTTAGGAGGGGGGCAGACAGGGTGGGAGAGGACAAAGGGGACGCGTGGATGGATGTTGTGGAGGTGTCTGCAAGTGAGGTGTGTGTGCTGCATGATGTGGTGATGGTGGTGGTGGCTGTTCATGCAGTGCATGCAGGTGTGAGTGCAGATGTGACTGTGAGGAAGGAGGAGGAGGAGGAGGGGGAGACAGTGGAGGCAGCGGATGTGTGTGTGTGTGTAAGTGTCTGCTGTTTGTGTGAGTGCTTGTGACCTGAAGTGTGCTGCCTGTGTTTGACTGTGCTACTCTTGTCTGATGTTTTGTGTGCATGCTTGTCTGTATGTGTGCATGGGATGGGTTGGGGTTGAGAAGACTGGGAAGTGGTAGTTGGAGGGGGGATGGTAGGAACAGGGACACTGGCTGCCATCAGAGATGAGGCCAGAGCCTGAAACGATCTCTGTAGAGCCGCCAATCCACCGTGAATGCCCTCCGGGAATGAATTGCATTGCTGCATCTGGGATGCCAGCCCCTAGATGGCATTCACAATGGTTGACTGCCCTACAGAGATGGATCTCAGGAGGTCAATAGCCTCTTCACTGAGTGCAGCAGGGCTCACTGGGGCAGGGCCTGAGGTGCTGGGGCAAAGGAGATGCCCACCCTCCTGGGTGAGCGGGCATGGGCAACTAGGTGGGGGGCTACTGGGAGGGCAGTGCTGGTACGGGGGTGGCGGCCGTACCTGTAGCTGGTGTGGTTCCAGAGGTGTCTGCCACCACCAGGGAGCTCCCATCGGAGGAGGTATCAGAGTCAGTGTTGTCACCTCCTGTCTCTGCTGTGGTGCTTCCTTCACCCTATGTCCGACTGGTCCCCTCGGCGTCGGTGGACTCCGCCTCCTGGGTCCTGTGGGATGCAGCTCCCTCAGCCACCGGTGCCCCTACTCCTCAGCCAGATTATGCTAATGCACACATGGACAGGATGATAGAAGAAAATAGGGAAGTGGAGCACTGGGTCAATTACAGCACCAACACCACAGATGGCATACACATTACCATCACACACAGGGATCAGGATTGGGCACTATGCATCACACTGGCATTCCATTGGCTTGGTACCACAGCAAGATGAGAGCCAACCACAGCCAACTGCACCCCTCCTGGGACCCACTAAGCCCTGTCTAACCTGGAATGCCACCTAGGTGGAATACAAGATCTTGATATACACCCATTGACCTTGTGCTGGGCCACGCAGCAATGTCTGAGCTGGCCTTAAGGGGTACCTACTTACTGAAACCCACCACCAGGATCTCATGCCAGCAAGCAAAAATGGTTGTCAAGCTCACTGTACTCACCCCCTTGTGAGTACAGAGAGCTGCTGTGCTGCCCTCAAGCACCCATCCAGCTCTGGGTAGGCCACCGGCAGTATGTGGGCCATCAGGGGGTCAGGTTCTGACGGACACCCCACCCTCGTTGGGAGGCCATCCCCAGCTGGGCCTCTGCAGTCTTCCGGGCCCAGCATCTTAGGTCCTCCCACCCTTTCCTTCAGTGGGTGCTCCGCCTGCTATAGACACCCAGGGTCCGCACATCCTTGGCGATGGCACGCCATAATCCCTTCTGATGGGTGCTGACCTACAGAGGTAATACAGACAGGAGGACTCCATTATCCACACAATCCAGCCTCTCCCTCATATGGCTCACAAATTACATTTTCATCTCCATTGGCACACACATCACACGGAGTCCTGCATGTACACTACCACCAGACATACAACACATTTTGTTTTATGCATCGTCCACATGGTGTACTCATCTGCAGGTCTGGAGGTCAATACAGCTGTCCATACAGGGGAAGGACCCCATCTACCAGGTGCTCTAACTCCTTCGAAGTGAAGGCAGGCGCCCTTTCTCTGGTCACATGGGCCATGGCAGGATCCAGACACAGGTCACAGCAGCACACGCAATGTAAGTGTTGTCCTGTGGAAAGTCAGGAATCACATGAGGTTATAGATAGAAAGTGGCGGTCACGTCGAGGCAGTGCCGGTGATCCTCATTGGATGCTGTACTCCATAGAGCCCCATGTTATCCAATGAGGAATAGCACAGTGGTGCAAGACCGCCTTCCGCCATGATGCTCAACGCTGGCGGAGTTAAATCACTTCCACCTGTCCATACTTACAGGACAGGCAGTTGCCATTTCATGGTGGTGGACAACAATCAGAAATTTGAAACTGCTTCATTGCTGTGGATTGTACATACATTGCCATTCACATTGTCCGATTACATACATGCCCAGTTGCACTGGGGTGGTGGTTACATTGTTCATTTTGTGACACCCATCTCACTCTTGTGTCCCTTAGATACCTACCACTGTGGAGGAATAGGAGGAGGAGGCAAGCCCCCGTGTACAGACCCCTTGTGGACTTGGCTACACTGGAGGAGAGGCATATAATACTGACCTATAGACTGGATGGGGCCACAATCACAGAGCCTGATTTGCTATCAGCTATCCGTCATCCCACTGGGATCCCCCCTCTAGTGCGAGTTCTATCAGTGCTCCATTTCCTGGAAACTGGTTCTTTCCAAGTGACAGTGGGCTTGGCTGCAGGAATGTCACAGCCAATGTTCTCAATAGAGCTGGCAAGGGTTTTGTCTGCCTTGGTCAAACACATGTGCAGCTACATCGCTTTTCCCAAAGTGGAAGATTTGGCCACTGTGAAGACTGGATTCTATGCAATGGGACATATTCCTAATAATATTGGGGTGATTGACGGTACACATATTGCATTTGTTCCCCCCCCCCACACAATGAGGAGATAAGGAATCGGAAGAGTTTCCACTCATTCAATGTGCAAATGGTGTGCCTGGTGGGCCAGTACATCTCCCACATCACTGCCAAGTATCCTGGGTCTGTGCACGATGCCTTTGTCCTGAGGAATAGGAACATCCCAAATGTGATGGCACAATTACAGAGGCACAGAATGTGGCTGATAGGTGAGTCTGAGTCCCCACCCAAAATATGTCAGAGCATGCCTTCTGGAGTCATCCCCCATACCATTGTATAAGACTCTGGCTACCCAAACCTGCCTTGGCTCCTGAACCCTGGGAGGAATGCCAGGACAGGGGCTGAGAATTGGTATAATTATGCACATGGGCAGACCAGGCAAATCATAGAAAGTACCTTCTGCCTCCTGAAGGCCAGGCTCAGATGCCTCCATCTGACAGGTGGATCCCTGTGCTACTCCCCTGAGAAGGTCTGCCAGATAGTTGTAGTATGCTGCATGTTGCACAACCTGGCCCTCAGACGACATGTGCCTTATCTGCAGGCGGAGGAGATTGGAGATGCCCCTGTGGCAGCAGTGGACCCTGAGGACAGTGAGGATGAGGAGGCAGAGGATGAGGCTGTGGACAATAGAACATCAGTAATATAGCAGTACTTCCAATGACACACAGGTGGGACAGTGGAACTGACCATTCCTCTAATTATGTATGTTTTCAGTGTGACTGTAGCAGGATGGCAGTCACTTCCTTTGCATCTCAACTGACTGTCACCTATGCCTTCTCTATTGGCAGATATTGGTGTTATTACTACTGTGCACTGATATCATGACTACAGACAGCTACAGCTCATCATTTGTATAATACATCAAAGTTAATGTCAATTGCACAAGATGTAACTGGTAACATAATTGCACATTTTCATCACATAAAGCACTATCACTCAAGTTGTGTCTAGGGCTGTTTATTGTAGTGCAATTAATAGAAGGAATAGAGCAATGGAATGGGGTGATGGTAGCGGTAAGTCCAGGGTACTGGTCCAGTCTGTTTGTAGCACAGGTCCAGTGTCCAAGGGGCCATAGGAAGGGGAACAATGGCAGTTTAAAGTGGACAAGGTGACAGAGTGGAACACGAGGGAGACATTCAGGAGGGTCCTATTTCCTTGTGGTGGTGTTGTTCTTGGCAAGTGTCCCTGGCATCTGTCTGGGTCGCAGGGAATGTTTGCGGGGTGGTTCACCTTCTGCAGGAGGAGGGATGCTGGTGGCCTGTGGGTCCTGTGGCAGGGCCTCCTGTCCACTAGCTGCAGCAGATGTGGTGGTCTGTTCAGTTGATTGGCTAGTGGAAGGGACCCACTGGTGTGCTGTACATTCCCTCATAATGTTGGCCATATCAGCCAGCACCCCTGCTATGGAGACCATGGTGGTGTTGAGGTCCTTTAGATCTTCCCTGATCTCCTCATGGTGTACCTCCTGCAGCCGCTTGTTCTCCTCCATGTTGTTAAGTATCTGGTCCACCTTGTCCTGGGATTGTTGGTAAGTCCCCAGGGCATCAGTGAGTGCATCCTGGAGAGTTGGTTCCCTGGGCATATTCTCCCCCTGGTGCACAACTGTCCTCCAACTGTCCCTGTCCCCCTATGCCTGTGTCCCCTGAACAGTGTGCTCACTGCCACTGACTCCAGGACCCTGATTGTCTTGGCTGGGAGGTGTGGACTGAGGTCCCTGTACAGGTGGGCACACAGCTGTTGGACGTGACCTGGGAATAGAGATGTGGGGATGTTGGGCGGGTGCTGTGATGTTGGATACTGAGGGGGGAGGCTCTGTGGTGGACTGGGAGTGGGCTGGGGTGGCCGACTGACCAGTGGTCCCTGACGGGCCAGGTATTTCATCCAGATCCAGAAGTCCAGAGTTGCTGTCATCACTGGGGGCATCTTCTGTTGTGGTACTGGATAGTCGTGGTGCCTCCTCCTTGCTGGGATTGGCCGAGGCACCTGTGGGGATGTAAGTGATGTATTATGCTTCATGTCCTAGCTTCCCCAATATCTTTGCTGTAGCCCTGCCACCTTTGTTTGTGTATGGTGATGTATTGTGGGAGTGTAAGTTCTCAATGCTGTAGATGCTTTGGTGATGGGTGTACATGCAGGGCTGGGAGGGTTGTACATGCATTGGTATAGCATGCAGTGCTTGGCATTGGGGTTAGTCATATGTGTAGGTGCACTGTGTGGGATGGAGTGGAGTGATGGGAGTCAGGGTGAGGGGGTGAGATGGCATGCAAGTATGGGGTTTGATAAGTAGTAAATATTGACTCACCAGTGTCCAGTCCTCTGGCTACTCCAGTGAGTCCCTCAGGATGCAGGATTGCCATGACTTGCTCCTCCTTCTACCTGATGTCGTCCCTTGTTCTTGAATGCTGTCCCACGGCGTTCACCCTGTCCACGATTCTCCGCCATAGCGCCATCTTCCTGGCAATGGATATTTGCTGTACCTGTGCTCCAAAGAGCTGTGGCTCTACCCTGATTATTTCCTCCACCATGACCCACAACTCCTCATCTGTGAAATGGTGGGGACATGGGTGTTGTGTGGTGTGTGTTGTGCAGAGGGTGTTGAGTAATGTGGTGGGGTGTGGGATGTGGAGTGCGTGACGAATGTATGGGTGGTTGTGGTGTGTGTGTAGTTGTCTCTGCAATAGCTAGCCATGCAAATCACAGTCTTTTTGTGTTGGCAAAGGGTTGTGTGTAATGTGGGTGTGTGTTTTATAGTGCTGTGGGTGGGTGTGGTGTGTGTATGAGTGTCAGGTGTGTGATTTTAATTTTTAATTTTGGCCAGTGTTGTGTTGTTTTGTATTTGGATGGCCATTCTGACCGCACCGGTGTCTACCACAAATGGTTTACCGCCATTGAAAGTCCGCTGTGGTGATTCGTGGGTCATAATGTGGTGGGCGTTGTTTTGTTGGCGTAACGGTATGGGTGTTCGTACCGACACTTTAACACTGACCTTTGGTCTGGTTGATTTGTGTTTGTGGCAGTATTCTGTCGGTTTAGTGTGTGTGTGTCATAATATGGCGAACTGTATGTTGGCGCCTGTCACCGCAGCGGTAAGTGGCATTTACCGCCAATGTCATAATGACCATCATATTCTGCATGGGTGAACTGTCAGACCAGAAATTAATTAACAATCACCAGGTCCCTGAGGCACAACCCATGATTGGAAAGTGCACCACCACACACCAATACAAACATCCATTTAAACACGAAAACACACAATACTAGATGCAGGTCTGAATCACCACTTCACAGAAAACAAATATGTGCCATGGCACATAGCAAATAACAATTATGCGTGTCTGACACATTTTCTCACATTCCTTTGCAGCGGACCAAGGTTACGGCATCCAGCCATGGGTCATCACCCCATATGGCAATCCAACAACTGATGCTGAGCATGCTTACAATGAAGGTCACACAAAGACCAGGAATGTGATAAAGAAGACATTTGGCCTACTCAAATCCAGGTTGAGGCGTCTAGCTCTAACAGGAAGAAGACTGTTATATGTACCACCCCTTGTGTGCAAAATTATACTTGTGTGTGGTATTTTCCACAACATCTGTGTATGAACAAATGTCCCCTGGGATGAACAGGCAGATTTCCCAGTGAGAAGGATGAGGACAATGATGCACAACAGGAGGATACGGAACAAACAAACTCTGCTGCTGGAGCATACAGAAGAGACCAAACTGTGCACAACTTTTTCTCTTATACACTCTACTACAATAGCCATTCCTTAAAATATTGTAATAAAATAACTTTAAATCTGATTTCTAATGGCGTACTCATTATCATCATCACATACCATTTTCAACTTGCCCATATCTCAGAGAGCATGACTATACCACAACAGATGTAAATAACTTAGGAACACAGGCCCTCCGCCAACATACCGCAACCGCAGCGGAATATCGCCACCCATATTATGACCCACACATAGCAATCTGTCACTATACAGCCACACACACAAGTCCGCCCGCCCAAAGGCCAGTGATAAACTGGTGGTTGCAAAACCCACACTGTTACGCCAACAGAACTACGCCCACAACATTATGACCCACAAATCACTGCGGCGGACATTCAATGGCGCTAAACCATTGGTGGTACATGCCACCACGCTCAGAATTCACACAACCTAACAAAACAACCCCACATTGGACAATTTGAATAACACACACCTGACACACACCACACCCACACTACTATAAAACACACACCCACATTACCCACAACTCTTTACAAATACAAACGATTGCCACAAAAGAGATAGCAAGACCACAGACAAGATGACAGCCACACACCACCATCACCTATACACCATCCGTGCACCTTACATCACACACCCCAACACATACTCACCCACGCTATTCACACTACACCCAAGGCACCACAACAACACCCTAGGTTCTCAGAGGAGGAGCTAAGGGTCATGGTGGAGCAAATCCTCCGGGTAGAGCCACAGCTATTCGGATCACAGGGGCGGCAGACATTTATTGCTAGGAAGATGGAGCTATGGCGGAGAATCGTGGACAGGGTCAACGCCGTGGGACAACACCCCAGAACAAGGGATGACATCAGGAAGAGGTGGAACGACCTACGGGGAAAGGTGCGTTCCACAGCAGCAAGACACCAAATAGCTGTACAGAGGACTGGTGGTGGACCCCCACCTTCTCCCCCACAACTAACAACATGGGAGGAGCAAGTCTTGGCAATCATGCATCCTGAGGGCCTGGCAGGAGTAGCAGGAGGACTGGACTCTGGTAAATCAACTATTACTATCATTCCCCCTACCTGCATGCCATCACAAACCCCCACCCTTACCCTCACTCCCATCACTCCACCACCTCACACACACCCCACCATCACAACCCACCCCTCCCAATACCAAGCCCTGTATGTAACACCAATGCACAGACCCCCATCACAGAGCTGCATGGACACCCATCACTAAAGCATGCACACTAGAGAGAATCACCTAGCCCACAAAATAACTACTGTAGGAGGCTGGCCTGGCTTATAGTGGGTACCTTGTGGTACTTACACCTTGTGCCAGGTCCAGTTATCCCTTATTAGTAGATTAGAGGTGTTCTAGCAGCTTAGGCTGATAGTGGTAGCTATAGCAGAGCAGCTTAGGCTGAACTAGGAGACATCAAAGCTCCTACTATACCACTTATATCACTTAGCACTATATCACAAGAAAACACAATACTCAGAGTTACTAAAAAGAAAGGTACTTTATTTTAGTGACAATATGCCAAAAGTATCTCAGAGGATATACTCCCTTAGGAGGTAAGTAATATACACAAAATATACACACACAACCAAAATCAGGTAAGTAAACAGTAAGAAAAGTAGTGCAAACACTGTAGAACACAATAGAATGCAATAGGGAAAAATAGGCCTAGGGGCAACACAAACCATATACTCCAAAAGTGGAATGCGAACCACGAATGGACCCCAGGGCTAGTGTAGTGTGTAGAAGGTTGTTGTGAGTGTAGGAAAACACTAAGGGTGTCCAAGATACCCCACCCCAAGACCCTGAAAAGTAGGAGTAAAGTTACCCTACTACCCCAGAAAGACAGTAAAGTCGAGATAGGGGATTCTGCAAGGACAACAGCTGACTGCAAAGCACTGAAGACGGATTCCTGGACCTGAGGACCTGCAAAGGAAGGAGACCAAGTCCAAGAGTCACGCAAGTGTCCAGGGGGGCAGGAGCCTAATAAACCCCGGATGAAGGTGAAAAAGGGCTGCCCCTGGGTGGCAAAAGCCAAAGATTCTGCAACAACGGAAGGTGCCAGGAACTTCTTTGGTCAGAAGATGTCCCATGGCGTGCTGGAGGATGCGGAGTTGTTTCCATGCAGAAAGACCGCAAACAAGCCTTGCTAACTGCAAGAGTCGCGGTTGAAGGTTTTGGGTGCTGCCAGGGCCCAGGAAGGACCAGGAGGTCACCCCTTGGAGGAGGAGACAGAGGGGGCACTCAGCAACACAGAGAGCCCACACAGAAGCAGGCAGCACCCGCAGAAGCACCTGAACAGGTGTTCAGAAGATCTGAGCACGACAGTCAACTCAGCACAACAAAAGAGGGTCCCACGAAGTCGGAGTCCAACTCAGCGAGTTGGGCAATGCAGGATGGAGTGCTGGGGACCTGGGCTAGGCTGTGCACGATGGAAGTCTTTCAAAAGTGCACAGAAGCCCTAGCAGCTGCAGTTCATGCAGTACACATGATTACTGTCTGGTGTGGGGAGGCAAGGACTTACCTCCACCAAATTTGGACAGAAGGGCCACTGGACTGTCGGGGACACTTGGACCAGGCTCCTGTGTTCCAGGGACCACGCTTTGTCAGGATGAGAGGGGACCCAGAGGACGGGTGATGCAGATGATTGGTGCCTGCATTGGCAGGTGGAAGATTCTGTCGACCCACAAGAGATTTCTTCTTGGCTTCCAGTGCAGGGTGAAGGCAGACAGCCCTCAGAGCATGCACCACCAGGAAACAATCGAGAAAGCCGGCAGGATGAGGCCCTAAAATGTTGCTGGTAGTCTTCTTGCTACTTTGTTGCGGTTTTGCAGGTGTCCTGGAGCAGTCAGCGGTCGATCCTTGGCAGAAGTCGAAGAGGGAAGTGCAGAGGAACTCTGGTGAGCTCTTGCATTCGTTATCTGGTGAGATACCCACAGGAGAGACCCTAAATAGCCCTCAGAGGAGGATTGGCTACAGAGAAAGGTAAACACCTATCAGGAGGGGTCTCTAACGTCACCTGCTGGCACTGGCCACTCAGAGCTGTCCATTGTGCCCTCACAACTCTGATTCCAAGATGGCAGAGGTCTGGGACACACTGTAGGAGCTCTGGGCACCTCCCCTGGGAGGTGCTGGTCAGGGGAGTGGTCACTCCCCTTTCCTTTGTCCAGTTTCGCACCAGAGCAGGGCTGGGGGGATCCCTGAATTGGTGTAGACTGGCTTATGCAAGGAGGGCACAATGTGTGCCCTTCAAAGCATTTCCAGAGGCCAGGAGAGACTACTCCTCCCAGGCCCTTCACACCTATTTGCAAAGGGAGAGGGTGTAAAACCCTCTCTCAGAGGAAATCCTTTGTTCTGCCTTTCTGGGACTGGGCTGCCCAGGCCCCAGGGGGCAGAAACCTGTCTGAGGGGTGGCAGCAGCAGGAGCTGCAGAGAAAACCCCGGAAAGTCAGTTTGGCAGTACCCGGGCTCTATGCTGGAGCCCCGGGGATGCATGGAATTGTCCCCGAATATCAGAATGGTAGTGGGGTGACAATTCCATGATCCTAGACATGTTACATGTCCATGTTCGGAGTTACCATTGTGAGGCTACCTATAGGTATTGACCTATATGTAGTGCATGCGTGTAATGGTGTCCCCGCACTCACAACGTCCGAAGAAATTGCCCTGAACAATGTGGCGGCACCTTGGCTAGTGCCAGGGTGCCCTCACACTAAGTAACTTTGCACCTAACCTTCACTAAGTGAAGGTTAGACATATAGGTGACTTATAAGTTACTTAAGTGCAGTGTAAAATGGCTGTGAAATAACGTGGACGTTATTTCACTCAGGCTGCAGTGGCAGTCCTGTGTAAGAATTGTCTAAGCTCCCTATGGGTGGCAAAAGAAATGCTGCAGCCCATAGGGATCTCCTGGAACCCCAATACCCTGGGCACCTAGGTACCATATACTAGGGAATTATAAGGGTGTTCCAGTGTGCCAATCAGAATTGGTAAAATTGGTCACTAGCCTGGCAGACCTTCTGGGTGAGTAGTACAGGGATCCACCTGTTAGCTGGAGGCAACAAAACCTGCCCTTCAGGAGGCCGAAGGTGTGCTCTATTATCCTCCTAGTTCGCCCATGTGCCTCATTGTAGCGTTCCTCTGCCCTTGTCCTGGGATTCCACACTGGGGTCAGTAGCCATGACAGGTTGGGGTAACCAGAGTCACCTGCAAATATTGAGGGACAACTGTTAGACATCCCCCAACCCTTAGTGACTCTCCCATACCCAGACACCTATGTCAACTGTATTGGGAACTTGGGCTCACCTATTAGCCACACCCGGTGCCTCTGGAGTTGCCCCATCACATAAGGGATGCTGCTTATTCCTCAAAATGTAAGCGTCATGCACTGAGCCAGGATACTTGGCATTCATTTGGAAGATGTACTGGTCTGCCAAACACACCATCTGCACATTCATAGAATGGTAGCTTTTGCGGTTTCTGTACACCTGTTCATTCCTGCGGGGGGGACAAATGCCACATGTGTACCATCAATGGCACCAATGATGTTGGGGATATGTCCCAGGGCATAGAAGTCACCTTTCACTGTGGGCAAATCTTCCACCTGAGGGAAAACGATGTAGCTGCACATGTGTTTCAGCAGGGCAGACAACACTCTGGACAACACGTTAGAGAACATTGGCTGTGACATCCCTGATGCCACGGCCACTGTTGTTTGAAAGGAACCACTGGCCAGGAAATGGAGTACTGACAGGACCTGCACTAGAGGGGGGATTCCTGTGGGATGGCGGATAGCTGACATCAGGTCTGGCTCCAAATGGGCACATAGTTCCTGGATTGTGGCACAATCAAGTCTGTAGGTGATAATGATGTGTCTGTCTTCCATTGTCGACAGGTCCACCAGGGGTCTGTATACCAGAGGATGATGCCATCTCATCACCTGCCCCAGCGGACGTGCCCTATGGAGGAGAAGGGTGAACAGAGGGTCATACACCACATAGGTTTCACAAGGCTGTTTAGCACAATTGTGATATAATCGGTGTGTGGCTTTGTCTGTCAGTATTCCTGTCCAAAAGTTCTGTGACACAGTTAGTTGGCCTGCCATGTGGCCCCCTGAAATGGCGGCTGCCTGACCTGTAAGGAGGGAGAAGGGGAAATGAGGTAACTGCGCTGGCGTTGTGCAGCATTGTGGTAGGCGGTCGAAGACCGCGGCGCAATTCAGCATTGGTTATCATTGGGCCCTATGGGTTCCAGGAGCCAATGACGATGTACGACGGCGGTGATGGTACGCACCACGGCGGACGTGACCGCCATTTTCTATCTGTTCACTCACTTGATACCTGACCTTCAACTGGAGAGGACCCACACAGCGAGTGCTGCTGTGACCTGAGTCTGGAAGCGACAATGGCTACAGTGTCTGGGGATAGGGCCCCTGCCTTCACTGCGGAGGAGTTGGAGAAACTGGTGGATGGGGTCCGCCCCCAGTACACGCTACTCTACGGTCCTCCAGACAAACAGGTGAGTAAACTGTGTGCATGGTGGATGGTGATTGTATGTTTTTCTGGGCCAGGGTGGGAGGTTTGTGGGCAATGAGTAAGAAGAACCAGACGGGGGAGGAACATCCATTCTTACTTCACTACTCCTCTAGGTCAGTGCCCACCAGAAGAAGGGGATTTGGCGTGCCATCGCCAAGGAAGTGCGGACCCTGGGGGTCTACCATAGACGGAGCACCCACTGCCGCAAAAGATGGGAGGACCTGCGCTGCTGGAGCAAGAAGACGGCAGAGGCCCAGCTGGGGATAGCCTCCCAATGTGGAAGGGGTGCCCGTCGCACCATGACCCCCCTGATGTACCGGATCCTGGCGGTGGCATATCCTCAGTTGGATGGGCGCTTGAGGGCATCACAGCAGCCACAAGGGGGTGAGTACAGTCTCATTCAGCTGACTCTGCGCGCTTTATGAGGTTTCTGGGTGGGGGAAGTGGGCTGTGGGTTCACCTAGGTCAAGGTAGATCCATTGTTTTGCAAGCTCAGTGCCACTCCAACCCCCAAAGTGGTAGTGGCCCTCTACAGCTAGTCAGGCTCCTGTGGGTTCCAGGTGTGCATCAAATGGGTCTAGGCAGTCTTCCATGGGCATGTGCTTTTCCCCTGCACTGTTAGTGCATGTCCTACTGCATAGGGCTGCTCCCTGTGTGTTGTGTCCGCCAATGGTAGTGGTGTTGCAGGCATTGACCATGTGCATCTTCTGTCTACTCCCCCTTTTTGTTTTGTCACCCTGTCCTTGTGTGCATTAGCATCATCTGGCGGAGGAGCATTGGCACCGGAGACGGAGGGAGCTGCAACCCACATGGCCCTGGAGGGTGAATTTACAAAGTCTGAAGGCACCAGTGGGACGGAGGGGGAGGGGAGCTCCACGACGGGGACAGGAGCAGACACCAGTGACAGCGACTCCTCCTCTGATCGGAGCTCCCTTGCAGTGGCGGGCACCTCTGTGCCCACCACAACAACAGGTACAGCCGCCACCCCCCTATCAGCACCGCCCTCCCAGCAGCCCCTCATCGAGTTTCCCATGCCCGCTCACCCAGGAGGGTGGGCATCTCCTTCACCCCAGGCACCTCAGGCCCTGCCCCAGTCAGTCCTGCTGCCCTCAGTGAGGAGGCTATTGACCTCCTGAGCACCCTCACTGTTGGGCAATCAACCATTCTGAATGCCATCCAGGGTGTCAAGAGGCACTTGCAGCAAACAAATGCATACCTGGAGGGCATTCATTCTGGCGTGGCAGCCCAACCGAGAGCAATTCAGGCTCTGGCCTCAGCACTGATAGCAGCCATTGTCCCTGTGTCCAGCCTCCCCCCTCCAACTTCCACTACCCAGGCCCAATCCCCTCTACCTCAGCCTATCTCAAGCACACCATCAGACCAGCATGCAAACTCATCAACACACAAGAGTGGACATGGCAAACATAAGCACCACACATCTCACAGGCACTCACACAAGCACCAGATCCATGCAGACACACCAACATCCACTGCGTTCACTGTGTCCCCTTCCTCCTCGTCCTCCACCTCCCTCCCAGTCTCGTCTCCACTCACACCTGCATGCACTACATCCTCAGCCACTACCTCCATCACCAGCACACCCACCACCACACACCGCTCACGTGCACTCACCACACCCACTACCATTCACACATCCCCTCTGTCCTCTACCAGTGTGTCTGTGAGCCCTCCTCCCAAAGTACACAAACGCAGTCACACACCCACCCAACAGCCATCCACCTCACAACAAACTCCAACCCATGCACCTTCACCCAAATTCAGCAGACGTACACCTCCTACAACCACTACCTCTTCCTCCACTCCCAAACCCACTCCATCTTCCCGTCCCAGTGTGTCTAAAAAACTTTTCCTGGCTAGCATTGACTTTTTCCCTCCACCTCCCCCCAGCCTTCCCCTAAGGCCAGGATGTCCAGGTCCCAGCCCAGCACCTCAGCCACCAAATCCTCCAGCACTGAGGTCCCAGCAAGTCCTGGAACATCTTGGGCGGCACCCATCAGGGCTGCCAGTGTGCCACCTAGCGAGGCCAAGAATCAGCCCATTCCGCCACCTGCCAAGGTGAAGAAGGGGCCCACATGCTGTAGGGAAAAGCCGCAACAACCACCCAGCAAGGCCTCCTCCAAGCCAAAAGGGGACAGTGCCAAGGGCCCAGCAGCGACATCCAAGGTGGGTAAGGGACACAAGGCTAAGGGGAAGTCAGCACAGGGCATGGACCCTCCGGCTGAGGAACTGGTGTCACCCCTTCTGGCAAACAGAACAGCAACCTGTACGGTGGTGGACATCGCCACCTTCACCACCACCTGCAAGTCTGCTGCCTCAGCAACAGTCCCCAGCATCATCCCCAGTGGGCAGCCATCCGAGGCTGCAGGAGACGTCCTGGTGTCTCCCTCCAAAGATGCTGACACATGCACCACCGGCAGCATCTCCGCCACAGACACCGCCGCAACCACCGCCACCAGCCCTGAGACGTGCACAGACAGTGCCACCACAGCCGACATGGCAAACATTCCCAGTGGACAGCCGTCCGAGGCTGCAGGAGATGTCCTGGACCCTGCACAGCATACATGAGGCACCACACCCAGCACTGTTAGTACCAGCAGGTGGCAGGCAAAGTCGCAGCAGGGTGGAGTGTGTCTCTGACTCCATGGAGTATCATGCTACCTGTTCCCAGGCAATCTCGTGGCACACACACCCAGGTGAGGGAATGGGACCTGCCACACTGCATGTGCAGCACTCTGGGCACCAAGCCCCTTCCAGAACCAGTGGAGAAAAGCATCCACTACCCCAGTCCTTGGCAGGATGAAGCACTCTGGGCACAAAGCCCCCTCCAGAACCAGTGGAGAAAAGCATCCACTACCCCAGTCCTTGGCAGGATGAAGCACTCTGGGCACAAAGCCCCCTCCAGAACCAGTGGAGAAAAGCATTCACTACCCCAATCCTTGGCAGGATGAAGCACCCTGGGCACCAAGCCCCCTCCAGAACCAGTGGAGAAAAGCAACCACTACTGCAGGCCTTGGCAGGATGAAGCACTCTGGGCACCAAGCCCCCTCTAGAACCACTGGAGAAAAGCATCCACTACCCCAGTTCTTGGCAGGATGAAGCACTCTGGGCACAAAGCCCGCTCCAAAACCAGTAGGGAAAAGTATCTACTACCCCAGTCCTTTGCAGGATAAAGCACTCTGGGCACCAAGCCCCCTCCAGAACCAGTGGAGAAAAACATCCAGTACCCCAGTCCTTGGCAGGATGAAGCACTCGGGGCACAAAGCCCCCTCCAGAACCAGTGTAACATGTCACCGACTTGAGAGACTGTGGCTTTGCACTCCCCAGGACCAATCAGTGGGCAAACCACCCTCTTGAGAGACGTGAGAGACTGTGGCTTTGCACTCCCCAGGACCAATCAGTGGGCAAACTACCCACTTGAGAGACTTTAGAGACTGTGGCTTTGCACTCCCCAGGACCAATCAGTGGGCATGGAGCCCCCTCGTGGAGCAGTGGCGTCGTCCCTTCACCCGTCTGAGGTGCCCCCCTCCCTTTCCCCCTGAGGTGCCTGTTTATTTTCGATCTGATGCCCCAGCGGTGTTCTCTCCGTTTAGAGTCAGGTATCATGTGTGGGCTTCGCACATGCATTTTGGGACCACTGGTCCACGGACAATGATTGAAACACTATCCGGACTTGTGAAGTTGCTGTACATATTTGTATATAATGATCTTTTACAGAGCTGTTTACATATCTGAATTGTCGATGTTTACACTTTTTACAATCATTTCATTTTGTCCTTGCGTTCTTCCAGGGGGTGACGGGGTGTATATGTAATATTGATGTATGTATTTGTATGGATGTTGTTGTGGATGAGGGTAAGGGTGGGGGTGTTGCGTGTGTGTGTCACTCTCTCTTTCCTCCCCCATCCCCTGTGTACTAGGTGCAGTACTCACCATGGTCATCGCAGCCGTCTTTGCTGCTCCTGGTAGAAGAGGAGGTAAACCAACATTGGTAGCACCTGACGTTCGGGCTCCATGGTGTCCTGGTTCCTCGTTGGGTGTCGAGAGGTGAGTGGTTTCCCTTCCAAAGACTGTTTCCGCCGTGCTTTTGATGGCGCTGGTACCGCCCCGGAAAAGGTGGCAGATAGGGCTGTTGTAATACAATGGGCGCTACATTGTCTTCCGCCTGTCTGTTGGCGGTTACCGCCGCGGTGTTTGTTTCTACCGCTGTGGCGGTCGGAGTGTTAAAGTGGCTGTCTGTGTTGGCGGTTTCCGCCATGGTTGTGATTCCATTTTGTTTGCCGCCGGCCTGTTGACGATATTACCGCCGCTTTAACACTGACCACCAGGGTTGTAATGAGGGCCATAATCCGTAAATCAATGCACACATGTCCCATCTAAGTCGGCCTGGATTGGTGCCATCTATTTATTTATAGACAAAAGGGAATAATTTACATATCAAAATGTGTATGTGTCACATATTTACTTACAAACTTATATGAACAGTACATATGCTTCCACACAGGGAAAATATTTCACACAAACATGAGTACACAGCCTTGAGACAATGGCCTACATATATCCATGCTGGGATAGAGAATTGATATTTGTCATATTCCTAAACATACCACCGTAGTATGCATTACTTATCATACATGAAACATATCTTGTCACAGACAAACATGTCACATACATACCAACAGTGACATGTCAGCACACCATCTCCAACAATGTGCATTCATGGGGAACTATGCGTCACACATGTTGCTTTACACCATGAAGTCTGGCCCCTAGAACACACCACAGTGTGAGACATACTTGCACTTACATTGTCATGGGCTACTGGATCTTAGTCAACAGCATTCTTTGCTAAAGATTTGTCAAGGATATCATATGAATGAACATGTTTTGCACATTGCCCATCATATCTTATGCTGTGTTGTGAAATGAACAGTGGGAATTTTGACATAACAATGTGGTAGACCCACAATATCTGCACTCACAGTACACACATTGTATACATGTGGAAATCTGTAAGTGGAAAAGAGTCTTCATACACATGCACATTTGTAAACAGTATCAGTCCTTCCATGAATGACACACACCTACAAACATATGGAAACGCATTCATATGTTACTGGTACACAGTGAAATACTCATACTTACACAGGTTGCACTACCATGCAAACAACAAAGATACATAACCCCTGTAACTAGGAATGTGAATCTGGGTACCCTGTAAGCCTTCACTCTAAAATCCAGGCATGCCTGTCAGACGTAAAAAAAAATGATGCATACAGTAGCTCTAAATTCATCGCAAATACCAAAAATGATGCCTTGCACAATGCGCGTATATTCTAAGTAGTCATGCCTTGTCAGCCTTCATACAAGAACCCATGCATGGCCGTCATGAGTCAAAAAAAGATGCATATGGTAGTACTTTAAGCCTTGCATTTATCAAAAATGACGCCTCGCACCTGCGCGTCTAATCTAAGTCGTCATGCCTTGTCAGCCTTCATACAAAGTTTCACGCGTGGCTACATTGTGTCACAAAAAACGATACGTATCAGAAAACATGACACATACTCCCAGGAAGTGATGTAATAGGTCTTCCTTGCTGCATGCACGGTAAAATGAACTTACTTTCACTTTTACTTTACAGTCTTGTAGTTTGTGTTTGGGAAAGGTTGTGTGATGCTTGTGCTGGTGTGAGAAGTGTTGCTGTTTGAGTATGTTGTGCTTTCTTCTGCCTGTGTCATGTCCATCTTGTTATATTTGTCATTTTATTGCAGTTTTTGTCTTGTTATTGTGAAAGTATTGTCGGGTATCTGTCTTGGGGTAATTAAGTTTGTTGGAGTAGTTGGGGAATAGTTTTTTTATATTTTTGGGGAGTATTTAGGTTGCAGTGGAGGGACTATGCAACATGTCAGGGAAGGGAAGGGTGCAGAGGATGACTGGGGATGAACTGAGAGGGTTCATTTGGTTGGTGTGCCACTACCTGCCCAACATGGTGGCCGGGTAATCATGGGCTATCCAACAAGGCACGGAAGCACGCTGAGGCAGGGTGCTGTTCTCTGTGGGCAGCACTGACCCTCAGTTGAAGCACCGGTGGGCAGACCTCATCATCCATGAAAGGGATCTCCTGGATCACCTGGACACACGGGTCAGCAGAACTGTTGGTAAGTACCCCTTATACATTGCAACATCATTATTTGCATGTGCATGACAGTAGGACATAAGGATTTATTTTGCATGTCATGAGGATTACTTCCACATGTCATGACATTGGAAAGGAAAGCAAGTTTTGTGACTCAGCCAACCTGCATTCATGAGAGGTCAGCAATGCACCGGTTGCAGACAATTAGCACAGTCCTCTCTTTTTTCCTTGTGTATCGCATATACATACTGAGGTGCCGAAAACACAACACATATGTGCAATGGTGCAAGGGCTCATGTTTCCGAGGCACATGTTTTCATGTCCATCATTGGCTTGACAACTGTGGAAATTAGCAAAGTAATGTTTAAGTGATGACAAACATGACACTGGAGTATTGGTAGTCATAGATGTGTATATGCCTTAACTCATGTATGTGCAGAGTGACACAACAAAGACACACATTTAAGAAGGACTTAGTGGCTCCGACTGCATTATTTGTTGTCATAGTTTTGGAAGGTGATGTGGCTGATGGAGGCAAGTATTGCCACACCATATGTCAAAAGTTGCCCAATGCAAGTATTGTGGCACTTTGAAACCCTGGTGCCACATGATGCCTGCACCAGGCATTATGAATGCAAGGAGTGTAGTCCTGTGGTAGGAGGCACATAAAACCTGAGCAGTTAAATCTACTAGTTTCCACCGCGCAATTTTTTGGAGTTAACTTGAATGAATGTTTAAGGTAGGTTGGTTAAATGACACTTCCATTTTTTTCAATGTGCCTAATTTTACTTAGCAGGTTTGGCACCTTCATGGATGACACAAAGCATGCTAAGTGCCACCATAATGTCACAGTTCACGACTTTAGTGTCCTAACATGCGTCATGGTGTGCCATATGTCAAATACGGGGCACATGTGGTGGAGTTATGTGGTGGTAGTAGGCGGCTGAAAAAGTCAAGCATCTGAGTGGTTGTGCCATTTTCACATAGATTGTCTACAAATTATTAAGCTTCTGTCAATTGACAGTATCCTTGCCTCAAGATATTGTAACATATGTATCTAAGACATGTATGTATGGGTGAAACCAATATCATACATGTATTTGTGGGATAACTATGTCTGCCTGAATGACATTGTTGTGTAGCCATTTTAGCTATAATTGTACACATATTATTTTAGCAAACTAGGCCTGCTGCTGTGCACTTTAACCTAGATATATTTTATTCAGCTTAGTTTTTATTATTTTTACATTAGTCACATTTGCGGTCTTGTTTTATTTTTTCTATCTAGCTGTTCTTCGCGTGGGTCAGCACTGCGTTCTTAAACAAGACTCTGTGCTTTTCTCAAGGCTGAAGTAAGATAGGTTGCCGGCAAAAGTGGTACGCGTTGTCTCCAATGTTCACAGAAACATACACACTCTTACATGAGAATTCTTTCTTGGAACATCAGATGTTTTACTATAAAAACACTACTTTTACCCATGTACCTTAGAGGGAGATTCCAGCCAGGTAACCACAACTGTATGCTGATTACCGATTGCTTCGCTACAGCTGCTTATGTAGACTACAGGCCTTTTGCTAAGGTACTAGGGATAATGTCTTCCCAGGGGGAACCTGAAAGGCAGAATTAGAGCTTAACATGCTGCGCTCTAACATAGCTTAAGTAGGAACTAGCCATACAAACCTTAGTGACAGTATGGTAGCATTATTCTTGTGCTTTACTCTCCTTGTCACAATTTTAATCTTATTGTGCTTCATCATCCTAGTTATTGCAACACATGCTTTATTATCTAAGATGCAGTTACTTCAATAAAAACCTTATTGAACTTTGATTGTCCTTGCATATGTACGACTAAGGTAACTGAGAGAAAGGGATGAGATCTGAGTGACCACGATTCCCTTGAGGAGTCATGTATGCCATGCGCCCACTTGCCCCAATCATCCCGTATCTTGGGTGGAGATGAGGCACTGCTTGTTAGCCGAAACAAACCCAGATTAGGCCAACAGGTGTCACATGGTGCGGGATCGGACTCAGTCCCCTGCAGTCCAGGTGATTCTGCCGCCTGAATACAGTCGTCTCATTAGGATAATGGGAACCCACACGACAACATGTTGTAGATGCCAGTTGGTTCCTAAAACTAAGTTGACTAGGTCACTCAGCTAAACAAGTGGAATGAGTAACAGTTGTTCATGCTTTTCTTTTTTCAACAATCACTAAGCTATGTTTTCCTGTCATGTCTTGCAGGTGGATCTCCTCCCTACACCATTGGCAAGGTTTTCCATTTTGAAGACCCCGATGCAGCCAGTAAGTGTAACATTCTATGTCAAATGTGTAGAGAGAGTATGACTTGTGCAATGCCATTTTTAAATTGCACGTGTGTCAATTAAGACACCATCATCCATCCTTGGGTATCGACATCATGTCTGATGTAATGTTAAGGATGTGGAATGAGTTAAATGATGCATAGGTGCTAATATGTGCTGTAATGGATTTGAGAGTCTTTGGAAAATGTAAATATGCGCACAAACACAATGATGTCAGTCAAAAGGTGGCTTTCAGAAATGTATGGATGTTGCCAACATATTTGTCACAGTACGTTACTGCACTAAGTGCCACATGTTGCACAAATTTATTCTGGTCATGGTACAAGTTATGTACGTGTCAAGGTCTCCAAGGGCTCTTATCAGTGAGACACTTGCAACACTGGTGTTTTACTACTCTTCAGAAATTAAGTGAGGCAGCGACTGTGCAAGGTGCTTTTTGAGAAGGCAAACTGTCAGTTGAGTACACATAGAGATTTCAGCTCTTCACCAGATGGATGTGGAACATGTCTACGGATTGTAGCAAACAAGAATTGTGCAGATGAACCTACATGATCTACCCATCATGATGAGTGTGAGCGAGTATGGTCACATCACGTGTGTATGAGATGTGCATGCTGAGTGTTTACCTGGTACTTAGCAGATGTTTCAAGCTTGTGCACAGATAGTGTGCAACATTGGATAGCCGTTTTCCCTGCAACATGAACAATATATCATAGATGCTTGGAAGGCAGATTGGTATAGACTTGGGGATCAAAGTTTTAGGATGTCTGGTGGACAACATTTGTTATTTGAAGATGCTGTTTCCATTGCATGCTTGTTCTTCCTCTACCCAACACAGTTTTTGATGACATGTTCTCCTCATGTTTTAGCGGCATCAATAACTCCAGCACAGAAGCGTGCTTTTGAAAAGAGGGCTGAGAGATACAGACACATCTGTGAGGTTCAGAGAGGGTACCGCAGGATGGCCAAATGGTACAGACAGGAGAAGACATCGGGGTCGTGGCAGGCATTTCTGCATGAAGAACCAGCCAAAGAGCCTGAAAAACAACAAAAAGAGTGTAACCTCAATGCAGAGGGTTATGTATATGGGTATATGTTAAATAAAAGAACAAAAATAAATATTTAAAAAAGTACAAAAAAATACATATTTGTTTAGGCAATAGGTTTAGTCTATGTTTAGTTTTAGTTCATGTCGTCCTTCTTGTCTGTTGTCTCTTAAGAGGATTGGGAGGCCAATGTTTATTTTGTGGCGTTGCATGTATAAGATAAGTTTATATTAGGATAGTTAGCTGTAGGGATAAGTTAAGATAACTTAGTATAGGTTAGGTTAGTGTGTAGCTTAGGTTTTTGATAGGTAGTGTCTTTTTTGTATAAATAAATCTTGTTAGTTTTCTACAATATGATGATTGACCGTCTGGGTGTTATCATGTCTGCACTGGCCACGTTAGACAAATGTCTTTGGGTGTGCATTCAGTATTGCTTTACATGTGTACTATGTGTACCAAGGACCTGTCTGATTTGCAGCGGTGTGATGTCAGCTACTCAATACACTTTCAGCGCAGTTCCTGACACTCTGCTTGTGTATGGATACAAATTCTAAGACAGGTAATCATGCAACATCTATTGTTGTGCTACTTTTCTGTGACATTCATTCCTGAAAGGTTTAGCACATTGCACTCCAGAAACTGCTGCCCCTCACGGTCTTACATAAACCTATTTTGTTGGTCACATCAATGTTGTACTGGTACAATCATCAGGGATACTGCCAGACACTTGTGTTCTGAACAACACATGACATATGTAAACTTGCATGGTACCTGTTTATCACTTGCTTGGAAGACTCAAAAATGTTATCATAGTCCACAATGCTAACAGACACCTTAATCATGTTTGGGTCTATGTGTGTGGCTTTGTGTCTGACAGAAAGCCACACATGTCCTTTTGTTCTGTAGTCATTGTCCTAGCTTCAAACAATGCATACATTTCAAACAGTTGATGGATCAAAGAAAAAAACACTGCATATGTGATTATGGTCATTTCTGTACATGTGCACGTTTTGTATCCAATGATGTACAATGTACAGTTCACTGACCCCATGAGAGATACCAAGCAATTGAATGTCCAGTTAGAGTCCAAGGGTGAGGGACATACCATGAGACATGTGTAGGAGAGGTGAGCATCAATGAGGAGGTGTCCACATTGACAATTGGTAGGAATTGAGACTATGGCAGTCCAGACATGATGAGTCAACAGTAGCAGTGGAATGATCTTAAGCACGGAACTAAAGAGATATTGTGCTTGTAGCACAGACTGTAGCTGCCGGGTAGTTTTTCTAGTGAATGCTGTGTGTGGTGCCTCCTGTGTTTGGGTGGTGTTGTTGTTGAAGTTCAGAGAGGCACATACACATCAGGGGATAGAGATGTAGAAGCAAAGGTCCTGGCAGCTGCCATTTGTGGGAAAGCGAAAGATACAAGTGCAGCAAGGAGGAACTGCTGATTTCGCAGCACAGCAGCTACATCACGGTGGTTGTTTAAAGAGGGAGGCCAGATCCTGCTGCATGGACTCCAGGACATTTTGGATGGATGGCCCCCAACCTGTTGTCAATCATGCTGCTGCCACTTTGGGAGGGCAATTCTTCCAGCTGCAGCTATGCCAGGCAGGGACTGCTGGAGCCAACGTAGCAGTGAGTGGGTGCCTCTGATGACAGAAGAGTTGTCCTTATTTGGACTGAGGCACCTCTGCACTTCTCTAGGCCACTCCCCATGGTCTCCATCGCCACTTGCACCTGCTGTGCCAGCTCCCACTGGACTCCTACTGCTGTCCTCTGAAAGGTAATGTCTAGGTCCTCAGAGTCCAGGGCTGTGGCTGGACTGGTCGGTGCAGTGTGTATTGGCTGTTGGGGGGTTCATTTGAACACCCAGTAATGCTGTGTGTCCTCCCTGTGACTGGAGATGGTATCTGGAAGGAATCCAGGACATTCTGGATAGTGTCAGCATTGATTGTCGGCAGCTGGTCATCCAGATCATCAGAAAAATACAGGACAGGCAGATCAGCAGAAGGTAAGGCTTCATCCTCTGCAAAGGGATAATGAAAGGTCAATATTGGACTGTCGTGGCTGTTGACATGAGTCATCATTTACTTGCTACTGGTGGCTTAGTGACATGGTACTGACCCACACAACAAGGCACATATTTATGGACTCCTACTGGCACACTGTGCCACCTGAGTATCATTTCTATGGAGTCACCATTGGCACAATCTGCCAGTCCATATTTCCCAGTGTGTTACCCCCACCTTGATTGCCTTATCATGGTATTCTGTAGTGGTGGGCAGTGAACTCTGCTCTGCTCATGGAGTTTGCAGAGTTTTTCCCAGTCCGCGCTCCCCGTAGAAAGTGGAGCTCTGAAAAACTCCACGTAGCGGATCAGAGTTTTTTCCTCGTTTGCACTCATCAACGTTAAGTTTGCAAACATGAGCAAGGAAAATCACCACCTCTCAGTGAGATTTCTCAACATAGGCGGATACCACCTGCATTGAGAAATGTTCAGTTCGGGCTGAGGAAGTTGCCGCTTGAGTAGAAAATCTACTCGAGCAGCAGAAAAGAAGCACCGCCCTCTTGTGCTGCTTGTGCTGCCATTTGCGCTGATTTTCCAGCACGGGACAAACATCCGGCACTAAAAATCAGCGCGAACAATGAGACCTAACGCACTCTGCCGCTTGCGGAACTCCACTTACCGTGGCAGAGGTTTTTGTGCCTTCAAACTCCGCCCAGGCCTTGTTTTCTGCATATGTTCCCCCTTCAGAACTCTGTGATCTCCGCCCAGGCCTAGTTTTCTGCATATGTACCCCTTTGATTGATTTGACTGTGTTACATATGCATGCCATGGGAGTTGTTAAGAATTTGGGCACACACCACTAATGGAGATGTACAGAACATTTTGCATTTGGTTTTAGAGATATTTGAGTGAGTAACTGACTCCTCTGCCACCTTACATGTGTTGATGGGGTGATGGAAGTGTCTCATCAGTCAACATGCTTCCTCCTACCCACTTTGAGTCATGTGTCCAGCATCCTGCACCACCCATTGTGAAATACAGCCACCTTGTGTATATGTGTGCAAACAGGAATTTCTCCCTTCTTGCATAACAACACTCATCCATGCATCACAGGTTTCCTTGTTGTAGAGCTGCAAGGATGTCTGCATCTCTAAAATGAGTGTTGTTATGCTGGAAGGTAGACCTTCCTGGTTGCACACATACATATGTGGTGGTCCATCGTAACTTTGTGTGGTGCAGTATGCTGAACACATGACTCAAAGTGGCTAGGGGGATGCATTTGTAAAGCCCACTCACTTCCATCACACTCTGACAACATATGTGAGGTGGCACGAGGCGCTTACATATTTTGAAGCTTGTTGATGTGTGGATGTATCATGTTGGGACACCACATCAGGGGTGGCATTGTAGTCGTAGTACTGGTTACTGACATTGTTGTAATTCTATTGTGGATTATTTTCAATGTGTGTTGTTGTTAGAAATGGGGTCTTTGGTTGACAGTCAGGTTACCCCCTGTTCAAGCAAGGACCCTCACTCTAGTCAGGGTAAAAGAGAATCACCCTCAGCTAACCCCTGCTTACCCCCTTGGTAGCTTGGTAGAGCAGTAGGCTTAACTTCAGAGTGCTAGGTGTAAAGTATTTGTACCAACACACAAAGTAACTCAATGAAAACACTACAAAATGACACAACACAGATTTACAAAAAATAGGAAATATTTATCTAAACAAAACAAGACTAAAACGACAACAATCCGACATAAACAAGTCAAGTTATGAATTTTTAAATATTAAATTCAAAAACAGCTTTTAGAAACAAAAATGCTTCGATGAGGTGTTAACACGGCATCGTGACGGAGTCGTTCCCAACAAGCCGACACCAGCGGCGCCGGACATGGAGTCACGTAGACCCCCAAGTACAGTACCTTTGGTGAAGATTGAAAACAAGTCGATGCGCGAAGTCGGGGATCGCGGCGTCGGTGGGAAACGTTGAATCCGCGCACTTCGAGCGGCGTTGGTCACGACGTGGTGCGGTGACTTCCACGGAGTCGCAGACTTCAGCGGGGCTGCAGCGGCTGCGGGGCTGCAGCGGCTTTGGGCCTGCAAAGAGCGTCGCGTGCCAGCGAAGGTCACGGTGTTGGGTGCAGGCGGTGTCACCGGATTCAGCAGCGGCGTCGGTCCGAAGTCGTCCGATGTCGATTTCCTTGGATTTCCACCAGCTTTCCTTTCAAGGGCCCAGGGAATGGATAGGGCACCACTTGTCAGAGCAGGAGTCTCTCCAGAGACTCCAGGTGCTGGCAGAGAGAAGTCTTTGCTGTCCCTCAGACTTCAAACAACAGGAGGAAAGCTCTAAATCAAGCCCTTGGAGATTTCTTCACAAGATGGAAGGCACACAAAGTCCAGTCTTTGCCCTCTTACTCTGGCAGAAGCAGCATCTGCAGGATAGCTCTTCTAAGCACAGTCACAGGCAGGGCAACACTTCTCCTCAGCTCTTCAGCTCTTCTCCAGGCAGAGGTTCCTCTTGTTTCCAGAAGTGTTCTAAAGTCTGTGGTTTTGGGTGCCCTTCTTATACCCAATTTCTCCTTTGAAGTAGGCCTACTTCAAAGCAATGTCTCTAGTGAATGTGAAATCCTGCCTTGCCCAGGCCAGGCCCCAGACACTCACCAGGGGGTCGGAGACTGCATTGTGTGAGGGAAGGCACAGCCCTTTCAGGTGTGAGTGACCACCCCTCCCCTCCCTCCTAGCACAGATGGCTCATCAGGATATGCAGGTACACCCCAGCTCCCTTTGTGTCACTGTCTAGTGTGAGGTGCAACCAGCCCAACTTTCAAACTGACCCATACAGGGAATCCGCAAACAGGCAGAGTCACAGAAATGGTATAAGCAAGAAAATGCTCACTTTCTAAAAGTGGCATTTTCAAACGCACAATCTTAAAATCAACTTTGCTAAAAGATGTATTTTTAAATTATGAGCTCAGAGACCCCAAACTCCACATGTCCACCCGCTCCCAAAGGGAATCTACACTTTAATCAGATTTAAAGGTGGCCCCCATGTTAACCTATGAGAGGGACAGGCCTTGCAACAGTGAAAAACTAATTTAGCAATATTTCACTGTCAGGACATATAAAACACATTGCCATATGTCCTACCTTAACCATACACTTCACCCTGCCATTGGGGCTACCTAGGGCCTACCTTAGGGGTGTCTGACATGTAAGAAAAGGGAAGGTTTAGGCCTGGCAAGTGGGTACACTTGCCAAGTCGAATTTACAGGTAAAACTGCACACACAGACACTGCAATGTCAGGTCTGAATCATGATTACAGAGCTACTTATGTGGGTGGCACAAACAGTGCTGCAGGCCCACTACAAGCATTTGATTTACAGGCCCTGGCACCTCTAGTACACTTTACTAAGGACTTACTAGTAAATCAAATATGCCAATCATGGATAAACCAATCACATAATCATTTTGTAAAGGAGCACTTGCACTTTAGCACTGGTTAGCAGTGGTAAAGTGCCCAGAGTAACAAAAACAGCAAAATCAGAGTCCAGCACACATCAACAACCTGGGGAACAGAGGCAAAAAGTTAAGGGAGAGAACGCCAAGGATGAAAAGTCTAACAGTTGTAATCATCATTAATCCTTGTTAGTGGCAGACAGCCTTCCTGTTAGTTGAATTTTCAGGGTGTGTAACTTCTTGCACATGTGCATTAGGACCGGCAAGAGGGACACCCGTACACCATGCAGTTTGTGTGGCAAAGTTGGTTTTGTCCGTCATATGTTTTCACATAAACAAGGTTAATAAAGTGATGCATTGACTATCTGTGACAAATACACATCCCTGCACATTTGAAGTGATGCAGCCCAGCACAACAAGCTGAGCAGTTGCACTGTGTCTTTCTTCTTAGATGGCTACATGTGTGCCACAGTATCCAGACACAGACATCATAGTGCTCTACCAATGCATATTTTTTACCTTACAGTCCAGTGGTGGATAGTAGTAGCTCATAATTACCATGACAAGGTAAGGCACCTAGCATACCTTATCCTGTCCTAAATCACATGTACTCCTCTCATTCCTGACACTGCATGTAGTGGGCATTCCATGTGTATATTTGTGATCTTCACCTGCAACATGAGACCCACCCAGCTTCTAATGCCTTTACAAATATTGCAAATCTGTATTTGGTTCAGAGTAGTCCAGGAACTCAAGGGTGGTGTGGGAGTGACAAGTTTGTATTTCCAAAGATTGTAGTTGTTCATTGTGTGTTGCATTGTGCATCACAGATGGTGCCAACTTTTTGTGTCTTTGGTACATTGATTCCAGACCACTATTTTCCTAGCACCCCCCCTTCCCCAGCTAACAATGTCATGGAGGCACCTTATTTACATTACTGATCACCATGGTGGACATTTCCCCAGTAGCCTCATGGGTTTTAGCACTATTGTGGTACTTTAATGCAGTGGCACCATATATGATTATGATATCACTAGTGCAGCAAAGCACAGGGATGTCCGTTGCTTAGAATGTTTGCATCACTTTCACCTATGCCTTCGGCAGGCCTCACAAATTAGGTTTACTGATAGGACAGTGCGGGACCCCCACCTCCAGCCTGCAGTACTGCCTTTCAGTTCCTGGCCAACTTCTCTTTAGTTCTCCGCTTGTAATTGTGCCAGCGCTTCTTACAATCGATGACAGTTCGCTTCAACGCTGCCACACGGTTGACTTTATTGACAATTGAATCCCATATGGCCTCCTTCCTACCAATTGGCAATTTGGAGGTGACAAAGAGCTGGTGTTGATGCTCCGTCACCTCTCTGACCAAGATGTAATTCTCCTCCTCACTGAAGTGACACTAACACTTCCTTTCTTTTCTCCTTCTCCTATGATTTTGCTGGTCCATCCTGGCTTGCACTGGGATGATTGGGGTCTCTCCTGACCGGCATTGTCCATCTTGGGTCTTTGTGGCTTGTTTGGCAGTGTTGCAGGCTTTTTTTTAAGCTAATGCTGCAAAATATGGCGCTATCATGGTTAGCGTAAAAAAACGTGCCGCTAATCATGCTAATATCACTTTTGCAGCATCAGCTTTGTTTTTCCTTATGACGTGTCGCAAAGGTTAGTGTCTTTTTTTACGCTAACCTTTCCTTAGCGACATGGTGCATTGTTTTCTAATGAATGGCGCAAAGAAATGTCGTTAGGTGCTTTAATTTTTTTGACGCACATTGTTCACCTTTTTTTGTTTATGGGACCTCCGGGAGGTTTGTGCAGAAATGCGAAGTTGTAATGCGCAGTCGTAATTTGCAAGAGTGACGTAATCACGCTTCCAGCATCTTGGAGGTGAATGGGAGATATGATGCACTGGGTCTGAAAAAAATATACAGGAAAGATCTATTCACACGCTTGTGGACAGCAATAATGTTTTTTGGATTAGAGTCTGTGGAGGAGATGTGATGTATAATTAAATATCATGTGATTTGGCCCGGAAGAAGTGGATATTCCGTAAAACACGTATTGGCAACTTCGACACCTTCAGTACTAGAAAAATGTGGATCACTACAATATGGATGACTAGGAGTTCTTTATTTTTGACTGGATAAATTTAAACTGTGATTTGCATTACTGCACAACACAGAATAATTGATAAAGGATTTTTTGTGCACAGTTTTGTATTTAAATATAGATGCATGCATGAAATATTTTCTCCCCGCAACCACGTTTAATGCAGTAATATACAGTCAGGAGAATAAACTGGCTTGTGTGGGTGAGAGCGCAGGGCCATCTCTTGGGTTATCCACTTTATGTTAATTAATTACTGCATCATATGTACACAGTAAGGGACATTAGGGTGTCCCTTGCAATTTGCAAGTTTGTATTGTATGTATCAATGGTTTGCAACTGCAATTGCTATCACAAATCATTGATAGCCGACACGTGTTTCACTCCCGTGGTGTGTTCACTTGGGGCTTTTTGAAGGCTGCAAGTAATGAAAGGTGATCTTGATCAGAAAAGAAATATTGTCAAGATTAGTAGATCATGAGTAACAGCCATACGAAGGAACCACCCATTAGTACAAGATGAGAGGTGTACTGGGGGGGGAGAAAGAGTATTAGATAGTGATCACATCCGGGTGATAGTCCCGTAGCCTAACCCTGAAGGTGTGAAAAGATTAGAGAGTTAAAGAAATGTGGCAATTGATAACGAAGGTGTATGCTCATCAACTTGTGGCATTGGTGGAAATGAAAAATGTTAAGAGTAAAAGTAAAATTAGAAATCATTTTTTTTTATAAAATTCAAAAATCAAAGTGGTATTCATGCTGGCACTTTAGGATGTAACTAGCACTGTGGTGTTTTTTATAATGATCATAATTAATAAGTAAATGATGTATCCCAGTAGTTATAGTCAGAAGGCATCTGCTAGTGTGTATCCCTTACACAGTATCCCGCTGTGCCCTCATCTAATGCCTTCTTGACATTGGAATCCAAGGATACATACTCTGATGGACCTGCTCCTTCCTGATTGGAAGAACCCAGTCAGTCAACCTGGCACCATATACCTCAGACGCCTGTCACCTCATTTGGGGAATTCAGCAAGAATCCTCCCTGAGCGCGACCCTTCTCAACACATACATGATCCCTCTAGGCAGCATCATCAGCTTGCACGATATCAGAGTCCTCTCCTACATCAATGACACACAACTCATTATCTTGCAAAGCGCCCAGTACTTGGATCTAGTTCAATGCCTGCATGACTGAAATCACCCACTGAATGAAGACCAACTGCCTAAAGCTGAACACCAAGACCGAAACTTTGATCTTCAGAAAGAACACATCACAGTGGGACTCCACCTGGTGGCCAACAGAGCTAGGACTGACACCACCCATGCCAAGAACCTCTATATCATCATGGATAGCAAACTCAACATGACCGCCCAAGTCAATACCATCACCGCCTCATGCTTTTATACCCTGAAGATTCTGAGAAAGATTTTTCAAATAGCCCCCGAATGAGCACCAGGAACATCGTCACCTATGTTGAGGTCACAAGCAAGGTGTTCTGTGGAAACACCATCTGAGCTGGGATCAACAAAACACTCACCAGAAGACTGCAGACCATTCAGAACTAGGTGGCCAGAATCACTCTCAACCTCCTGTGTCACACTCACATCACACCACTCTGAAGAAGCTCGACTGGCTTCCCATTCACAAATGAGCACCATTTAAACTCCTCAAACCACTTTCAAGGCACTACATAACACTGGCCCAGCATACCTCAACAATCACATCTGCTTTCACAAACTTTCCAGGCACCTCTGCTTCTCCGGACTCCTACTTGCACAAAACCCCACATATACCAGAAAATTTGATCCGGCGGTCAAGCTTTCGTTTACATTGCTCCTAAAGCATAGAGTGGCCTTCTGCTCCACATAAGAGCCACTTCCTCACTTCTTGAATTCAGCAAGAAGTTGAAGACCTGGCTTTTCAAGTAGTCCCACTAGGCCCAAGGTGTAGCTAGATTCACACCTGTTCAGCACCAGGATACCCTCCAAGGGGATAGTATGATCTACAGATCTGCATAACATAACATAACTTCAGATTCCAGGGAAAACAGCAACATAATAACTTTAAGTGTCAGGTATAGAGACAGGTGAAACTGGCAGAATATTCATGGGATTAAAATCAGGGATAGGCCTTGTGGACAGACACTGCCTGATGTTTCTGTTTCAGGACTGTAATAATAATTGGCACACACACACAACCTGCAGACTGACTAACTGCACTGTCAGAAAATCAGCATGCAGGTGAGGCGTCAAGGCACTGGGTGCTAGGCAGGCATATGCTACATGGTCTATGTTGTGTCCTGTTATTAAATAAAAAAGAGCACAACCCCTCAAACCAAGGGAACATGGTTGTTAGAACAAAATTCTCTAATATTCCCCTCAGTATCAATTCAGGTCAAGGAAAGACAGCCTGATATATTCCATTATTCATTCAGTGCAGAGAAAAAAATTGCTTGCATTCCATCATTCAGTATCTCTTCCATAAGTAAAAATCAGATTTCACATAAACACCGAGTCTGAGTCCAATAGTGTAGGCAAGCGTGTTTTTAAATAGTAAAAAGTATTGCAATTAACATGTAGAAATAAGGAGTAGAAATGTGATGAAAAAGCCATATTTTTGAAGCAAGTCAGAACACTCAACTTTCACATTAACCAGTGTTGAGTTTGAAAGGCTGCAGAATGCATTTTTCTTTTCTTTTCTTTTTACCAAACCTGACCAAGGCCAGCGATGAAAAACGTTACACATTTAATGGCACAATTGTGCTGAGAAGAAAATAATTTATTAGAAAATGTTAGAATAAATACTTTCCCATTGGCACAGTTTTCATAGAATATAATCATGTATTAAGATGCTAGTTTAATTTAGGATGAGAACCTTGTGAGCTCATGGTATAATGTAGAGTCCTAACTATGAACTGTAGTTGCATTATGGGAAATTTTCTGTGATTAACCAAATGTTTCATAGAATGTTTCAGCTGAATGTTAATATCTGGGAGCTATTGTCTCAACTGAAACTTTCCTATTCCCATGCTGAAACCTCAACCTGATTGGATGAGCTGATTGAAGACTGCAACGCCTTGTTTCAACTCTTGATTTGAGAATGCTATAAAAGTGTGTGCTCCTAGAGTAGGCTGTTCACATTCTGATGTTAGACCCTTTCCAGACGCTCTGCAGAGCCCACTGCAGGAGCTTTTCAGGCTCATTCTGAGAGCTCCTTTCATTTTTCCTACCTGAATCTATGTTGCTTTGAGACTCTACTGAGATTTTTAACCTCTCTTTATGGAAAGTTCTGCTTTGAATAATATTTGCGATGTAATGTTAAAAGCATCATGTTTTCACCTCTCAAATTTAGAGCTCTTTATGGGTTCTGACTGACACTTTTCTCTCAATCGCCAGAACTTAGAATATGAATGATTCCTTTATGGAAAGGGCTTTAAGCACTTGCTAGTAATGATTTATAGTGATTATGAATTGATTATTTTTTATGCTTAATAATAAAAAAATACTTTTCTAAATGATTTTAATTAAAGGTTTGAAACTCACACCAACTCTCTTCATTGACTCACAAAAGATTGAAATTGAAACTGTGAGGTTTAGTTACTTTGATTTGCAGTTCCTGGTTAATATCATCTATGAAAAAAATCTGTTGACCAGGCCCAGATGAGAAAGTGAGGACTTTCGTCTGGGTGAGTTGTAAGATTAATACTGTAAACCAATATTTAACTAAAATCCCTGCTCCAGCAAAATATTCCAATAGTGTACATGGGTGATAGGGATGAACACTCACTCGTCTACCAGAAGTGGTTTAAACCTGTGTTTCTTCAAAGGTTATTCATGGGCCATAATAGCGATAACATGATTATAATATAACTGGAGCTAAAAAATGTTTTTGTCCTGAAGAAAGTGGAATTTATAATTCAACCCACCACAATGTGCTGACGATTTCTCATGCTACGATCTACCCACACTGGACATTTTTACAAGATAAACTAAATTCATAAACGCTCAGTGATACATTTGTTAGAGGTGCATGTGTTCAAAGACAGATCGATTTTGAGTAGTTTTTAACATTATGTATCATTTTGTCTAATCAAAATCAAATTATATATATTTTTCCTAGACTCATGTAAGTGCAATATAGAATGAATGATGGAGTGCATGAATTTCTTTCTCAGTTTTTAATGCCTCAAATGGATTATATCCCGTTGTTGTCCTGTTTAGTTTGCCTCAACTGTTTCTGTTACCTGATAGAAAGTTGAGGCTCTGTGAGGTAGACAGTCTACCAGAGTATGAGCTGTGAGAGTGGCACAGGGCAATTTAGAGGGGGAGGAGTTAAGCAACCACAGTTGTCTCTTACCTTACGACTTAAGCCAATAAATACAGTTACTTACTTAATCTACTTATGACTGCCTTTAATCCCATTTGACAGTCCAGCAGGTCAGTGAGGCAATGGGTGGGCCAAATCAGTGTTCTTTCAGGTGATAAGCAAATGGTAACAGGGAGGTTGATGCTCTCTTCTGGTTTGACCGGCCTCAGCCACCTGACACCCTTTAAAGCTCAGAGAAGCAGGTGGTACGTCAGTTATGCATTATTTGTGAATTTCAGTGGGTTTTTGGTTTTACAACTGATTTTTTTTATTATTAGGAGACTTACTTATGCTTCTACTTCAATCTTTATTTTTTCCACAGAAATAATACACACACATACACACCCCCACACACATATATATATATATATATATATTTTTTTTTTTTACACACACACATGTAGACATCCAAATGAGTTTGTAACAAATGCTTTTTTCCTGGGTAGTGTTCCCTCCTCTTCTTTCTTTATTATGCTTTGCCAGAAACAGCCATGTTGGATGTTCTGCACTGTGTTTGTTTTCTTGAAAATGAGCTACCAATGGGGTATTCAATACTTGACTTTGGATTTATGTTGTATCATACTTTTTATGACCTTATGAGTTGTAATCTGTAGCAAACTGGATGAGATCTGTCTTTTCCACGTGGTTGCCCATGATGTTTTGCTTTTTTGACCCTATTTCGAGCTATTATTTGAACTCTGTGTCCTATGATGCAAGTATGCACTCCCACAGTGTGTGTGTTGTCTCGCCCTAATTTGGCACTGATAAAATTGGTTTCATTCAGTTGGTCTGTTTAACATTCCGGTAAGGCCATAGTAAATGGCACAGAAATGCAAAAATGGTGTGGACGTTAATTGTCATAGATGGGTTGTAAGAATAAAACTATTTTTTGAATGACCATTCCCATTTTTTCAAGTGATACTATTTATGTTTTTTACTTCGGACACTGGGACCTTGCTAACCAGGCCTCAGTGCATGTGCTGTGACCCCTAAACTTGTTGAATTGGTTAAAATTCCTAATTTGCCCATTTAACTTACTTAAAAATCCCTATTATATGATACTTGGTGTACCGGAGCCTGTTAGTTAAGTGTGACTTGTGGACTGCAGCACCTATTGTGCCACCAGCAAAGTGCAATGCAAAGTATGTTTTCAGGCCTGCTGCTGCAGCCTGAGTGTGCAGTTTTAAAATTGCAAATTGGACCTGGCAAAACAAACCTTTTGCAAGGTGTAAGATTGCCTTTTTAATTGCTTATAGTTCACCCCTAAGCTAGGCCCTAAATGCCCACTGAGCGGAGTACATAGTATTTAAAAGGTAGGACATGTGTTCTTAAGTATTACACGTCCTGGCAGTGAATAATCTCCAAAGTCATTTTTCAGTGTGGTAAGGCTGGCTCCCCAATAGAAAAGTATGGGGTATATCATAATACCTCATAATGCATAACATCAATGTGGAAATAGCTAGAACCATGATTCAAGGACTCAAATTAATAGTAATTTAGAATTACATTTTAATTCAATTATATTAAATTTTAAAATACTTTTTGCAAATACCAGTTTCAGAAAGTTGGCATTTTTCATGCCTAAAGCTTTTAGTAGCCTTTTCAGAGTTAATTTCCAACTGTCACCTGGCAGCCTGTTGGGAATTGTGAATGGCTCTTAGGAAAAGGAACAAAGGGCCTTGGCTGGAAGGAGGTGTGACCTTCTCTTTACAGTGTCCTGGAGGATGTGCACAAGCTTCAATGGGGCATCGCCTGTCACAGGCAGATGCAACTCACAGCTAGACCTGCCCCTGCCTATGCTCAAGTAGCCAGAGTGACACCAATCCCTGTGGGGGAAACCTTTTTCAGAACTGTTTCTTAAGGGGAGTTTCTCATTTTCTTACTACATGCCTCAAATGTGTGGGCACAAGGGAAGATAGTTTCTGCCATATTGGTTTTAGGTAGAACAAGGCAGTGTGGCATAGGTTATAACTAAACACACATGAAGAGATGCAAAAGTGGGAATGGGCTGATACTGATACTTTGATGTAGTACCCTGTGAGATACATTGTGCAGAAATGGGAATTTTGGTTATGTTTTTCTGCAAAATAAAAATTGTTTAAAAAAAAATTGTGGCAACTCCCTCGCCTTCCAGGGTCCAGAAGCTAGGCTACCGCCCTCTGGAAGGCAGGGTCATCAACTCCATCCAGGAATGTGTTTGGCCTCTGGTGGTATGAAGAGTGGTATAACTGGTTTTGAACCAGTTCTGGATTGGGCATAAAAAAGTACATTTTTATAGAGTTACTTTTCCATTACAGTTATCGAAAATATGATTTGATCATTAAATCAGATTTTATTTAGAAAACTAAGGGGGAAAATAATTTTGAATCAATCTGCTTTCATTTTTGCAAGCAAGTATGCGAAACAATAAGTTCAGCCATGCCCAGGTCTATCCTTGTAGAAGGTAACCTAATCCTCTACAGTGGAAACAACCTCAGAGTTTTCAAACACTTTGAGGGTGCATATTTCACATTTGTAGTGTGCCACTTTCTATATGCTGGGCACCCTGTCTTGTAAAAGTCCAAGGCACAATTTAGGGGGTGACATAAAAATAGGTGTCATTATATGGCAAGTGCATTTTTCATTCTGTGTGTCACTGTGGGACATTCAAACTGAAGTGTAGTCAGAGCACAGTAGTACTTCTTGGAGGCATATATTTTTGTCATATATGTGGATGGTGTAAATATGAACTACTGCCCACCTTTGTCCGATGTAAGAAATTGGATTATTAGTTATGCAAGATGAGAGGCCTTTACATGTAATAGGTCCATAATTGTCCCCTCACTGAGAACCAGTTACCCCATTGTAGCACTTACCTCTAGTAGCCAAGCAGAGCAATCCACAGCGTACTCAGAGGAGGTAGTGCAGTCTTGTAATATCCCACCTCTGCCAGCAAGGTGAGATAGTGGATATTAGCTGAAGTGAATGGTAGTCAAGTTTTATTTTATTTATATTATGGAACTCCGCAGAGGTCCACATAAAAACTAAAATTCTTACGAGTAAAAAAAAAATGCAGTTATACACATACACAATAAAACCACCCACCCCAGCCCAGAAAATCTAAAATCATGAAGGAGAAGCAGAATTCTAAAACATTCTTTTAAAACAGATTCCCTTCTAACAACAGTTGAAAATACCTGGGGGCCATACAAGTATCTTCAATTTCATAGGTGCAAAAACGCAAGATGAAGCAATCCCATAAAAGAACAAGCAGGCATTCATAGGGAATGTCCAGAGTTCAAACAACTAATATATCAATCACACTCAAGATCAAATTCAGAATGGACACATGGACTCTTATCGTTCCATCATTACAGAATGTATCACTGAAGCCCAATGAGTATAACTTAAAAGAACACTTAGGGCCTGATTTAAGGAAAGTGGCGCTGCACTCAGTGCAGCACCACTTTCCTTGTGCCCCTTAGAGCACTCCTAATGCCACCATGTGTGCGCCGGATCTAAGATACGACACGCCATGGCGGTAGTTTAGGGAACTAATATCAAAATTATTGGCGCTAGTTTGGAGCTTTGCAAATCCCATTGAGGCCCATTGTCAACAATGGTGTGCCTCCTTTTAACACCTGCTCTGAGCATGCATTAAAAGTGCCGAAAAATGACGCAAAGAAATCTTTAAAATTTCTTTGTGCCATTTTTTCGGCCCCCCCAGTGGGGGAACGCCCCCTTTACATACATTATGCTTGGCACAGGCATAATGTAGCATATGGGGTTACAAAGTGGGACAATGCATGCATTGTGCCACTTTGTAAATTTGGCACAGTGATTTTGGCCTCGTTGGGCCACATTAGTGTAAAAGAAAATAACGCTAATGTGGTGTAAGGAGGCGCTAGTGGCTCTTAAATCTGCCCCTTAGAGGGTACAAAATATTTCATTGTAGAGATAGAGAGAAGAACAGAGGCAACATATCAGCTTTCCAGGAATCTGCCAGTGAACAGGGAAGTAATATTCCAAAGATACATGCATCATCTTCTCATGCTGTCAATACCAAACGTGCCACTATCATCCCATTAATATAACTTTAAAAAACACTTTAAAAAGTTAAACATTTTTATTACCGAATATTTCATTTGGGAGTACGTAAAGTAACTTTAGCAATGCAGAGGCAGAATGAATGGCATCAGCCTACAAATCAGCCTCAACCAAGTCCGCCGGCACTTCAAGAGGGCAGGGCAAACAAATAAAACATGAGTAAGGTCTTGCAGGCCATTTTTGCACAAATTACAGACTGCTGAATAGCCATACCACTTGGCCAAAAGGGGGTTCGGAGGAAGCATGCCCTGCCTTAACAAAATCCAGAAACGATACACTTCATGTAGCAGGTTCCAAGAATTAGAAGTCTATGCTTCATTTATTATATAGGAGTCGAAAGCCGGATGATGACCCCTATTTAAAGTGCAAACCTCCCTATCCGAAAGAAAACTCAAAGCCCAAGTAGCTTGTTTTTGAGAAACCTTTAGTTGCTGCCTATTAAAGTAACGATAACAGAGGCATCTAATTGCAATAGATCTTCTGCAGCAAGGACGTTTCTATAGATCTCTTTTGGACCATCAAAAATGTATTTTCTTAGCCAGTACTTTAATGAATCATGATCACCCTATGCTAGCCACACGACCCAGCGCACCACCCCTGTGAGACCCTTGACATAAGCACTTCTCAGCCCAAATGCTAATCTTAAAGCAGCCACTGAATGAGATGAATTAACTGTAGCCAAGCTTTTTAGGACTCAACCTTCAGTCCTATTTAAAATAAAAACACTTCAAGGCATCAATCAGTTCTATGCCATACAATAAAGAAGCGGGGATCTGAGCTCGATAGACCTCCAATAGAGTTGCAAAATGACTTCTCCCTGTAGACCTATAAAGGGAGCCCAGATCTTTAGCCTGGGATATGGCGTTAGACATATTGTTTTCCATGTGAACTTTGTCACTTAGGTTTCCACACACTATTTTCCTCAGAAAGGTATATTGTTTTACAAATCCCAATATCTGACCTCCAAGATCCATGTGAAATTTCCAAATTTCGTTTTTTTCGTCCCATGAGCACACATAGCTTTACTTTTAGAGGCATTAATCCTCAGATAATAGGTCTCAGCAAATAGTTGTAATGCCTGTAGGCAATTATTTAATGGCAGTCCTCTTCAAATAATAATGAAACTGTTCCTTACAAGGTCCAGATAGGTGTCAATAACTTATACCTGAGCAAGCATTTTTAACTGAAGAGAGATGTGTAAAGCATGTAACAGTACCAAAACAGTTAAAAAGTAGAAAACACAAAACCATAAAAATCACACTTCAATTTATAAAAACAGAAGTACTTTAAATGAATAAACAGACACTAAAACAAAAAAAATCTAATGTAGGGAATGGAGATATTATTTTTTTAGTTTTAGGCAAAGCAACTATCGCAAGCAACTAGTTGCATTAGACCGACTCAAAATCAAAAGTTAATGTCACGAGCAATTGATCGAGGGTTGAATACAGGGACTATTCATCCCTGGGGAAAATACTCTTTGATGAAGTGGTTGAATTGCCAACTGGATCTTAAAACGAATTTGTTGATGGCAGTCAGGTGAAGCGCAGGACCTTAGTGGAAGCCTCAACTCTGGAGGTAAGTTTGAGGCTTTTAGTGTCAACTGTGGGAAAACTCCAAGACTATGGGCCATATTTATACTTTTTGACGCAAATGCAGCAAAAAGCGGCGCAAACACAGCAAAATGTGCAAAGGAACCCCAAAATGGATCCCAGAAGCCATTAGAGACCCCAGGAAGACTCCAACCGATCAGGAACCAGCCGGGAGGACCCAGACAAGACCCAGGAGAGGGAGAAGAAGAAAAGGAAGTGTTGGTTCCGTGCAGAGGAGCAGGAAATACTGGTAAAAGAGGTGATGGAACACCAGCATCAACTTTTTGTCATCTCAAAATTGCCAATTGGGAGGAGAGAGGCATTTTGGCAAAAAATTGTCGACAAGATAAACAGTGTGGCAGAAGAACAGAGAACAGTCACTGAGTGCAAGAAACACTGGCATGACTGCAAGCACAGGACCAAGGAAAAGATGGCAAGGAACAGGAAGGCAGCACTGCAGACTAGAGGTGGGAGTCCAGCACCGCAGGAGGCCCTAGACCAGATGGAGGAGATGGTGGCAGCCGTCATCCCAGAGGAGATCGTCACAGGGATTCAAGGACAGGAAAGCGCAGACTTCCAGTAAACCACACAGATGCAGGGTAAGTTGCATGGGGGACAAAACTGCCTAAATGTTATCTGTAAACGGGGGGGGACATACCTACTACACAATGCATGTCAGCCATGAAAATCAGGTAGTGGAAAGGGCAAAGGGGCACGGCACGGGTGCATGGGCTGTGCAGGGGAAACCAGGGGCACAGTACAACACTACACCAACAACCTTTGCATGGGGGTAGTCTGCCATGCCAAGGATGTTGGAAAGGCAAAGCCAGTCCAGGAGGGTAGGGTAAAACATAAAACTGGCCTGCTGTCACACAACAGCTGATATTGTCGCTACATGAACTAGGGCTCAATTTCCAGTCTAAGGTCATATCCCCAAGTGGCATTTACCATTGACAACAGTTGCCACTACCACCTGTGCTGTGTGTGCAGGTCAAGTAGCTAATGTCAGTTACGTGTCCATGGATCAAACACACCCAAAATAGAGGGTTCAGGATGAAGACATTATCAATTCCCTGTAATTCCTAACAAAGCGCAAATCCTGTCAAATGTTCATGTCTATAGGCGCTATAAACATCAGGTATTGTTACTTACATTATGAAGTACACAGCAGTAATGTCATACCCATGCTTCACATTTCAGGGTCTACCCTGTCCCTGTGTTACAATATCTACAATGCCACCTTGCAACATCCCAACCTTCATACTGCTAAGACAACAGCATTGAGGGGGAGGACATATGTGTCTAGCTAGTTAAACACACCCGTACCGTCATAGGAGGAAATGGAACACTGCCAGGACCATCAGTGCAATCCAACGTAGCACACATTCCCCAACATCAACATTGCACACTACCAATGCTGACACCTGTATCGTGCCATGCCAAAGCTATACATAGTATGTGCTTGGTCTCAGCAACATATAGGTGTATGTGAAATATCCGAGACTGGTTGAGTTCCATTTTTTTAAGTGTGGTGCAAGTGGCATCAGAACACCCACAGCCATTGCAAGGCCTCACCATGTTAATGGAAATAGATGGAGGGTTGAGTAGGACAAGAATGTGGCAACATACAATTTGGACAGAACCTACGCCTAGAGGATGTGACGCAGACCATTCCCCAAACTGACATGCAGGTGGGGCATAGGTCTGGGAGAAGGCTAATATTAATGACAGGAACAATGAAAAGGAACCAAGATTACTATGTCTCACTAATAGGAAGTCAGTAATGTCATATTACAACTGCCACAACACAGACACACTAATTGTACAATATCTCATTGCAGAGGACGATGGCTCTCCTGGGGATATGCCTGTCCTGGACTTCCCTGATTAAATGGATGACGAGCTGACAAACATTAGCCAGCAGACCCTCCAAGATGTCCTTGGAACCCTCCAGACCCCACCTTCAGTCGCAAGGAGGAGTAGAGATACAGCAGCCATCACAGAGGACCCACCCACCACCCTAATAGTACGACCTGCCAGCTCCAACCCAGCTGAGGACTCTGAGGGCACTGGTACCACCTTTGGGAGGACAGTAGTGGGAGTACAGTGGGTTTGCCAACGAGGTCCCGGTGGGGATGCAAAATATGGCAGCCAGCCTTGAGGGGATGCACACGTGCATGATGTCATCTGCAGAAAGGCAGCAGCCATTCAAGCGCTACCATCTCTCCTGCAAGGACTACAACAATGTGTAAGGGAATTCACCACAGCAGTTAGGGAGTTGCCACAACACCTGGCATCCCAAAACTTTCACTGCGTGCACGAATCCAATCATGACCCCCTCAGGGCCGACCTGGCTGTCTACCACAGTGATGTAGCTGCTATACCCAAGAACCAGCAGCTCCTCCTTGCTGCAGTAATGCCCTTAATATCCCCACAGTTGGCAGCTACTGGGAATTCTGACTCCACGTCTTCAAACACTGAAGTGTGTGTTGCCCCTTCAAACCCACCACCACCAAGGGCAGAGGAGACGACACACACATCAGAAGATGAAGACGTGGAACAGATCACCTTCACCAGTAGGAGTACCTGGTAGCACAAGTCCATGCTACATGGGCACTGATATCCTAGGTCCTGTGCTTGTTAACATGCCAGTCTTGCTACTATTGGTAACATGCACTGTTCTCCAGCACACTGTTTACCTTGACACTATGCACTGTAATTGTCTCTCACTACCTCATTGGCAATTCATGTTCCTCTGCACTGTATGACACTTCACCCCAGCATGTCCAATGACATGTCCCTCACCATTGCACTTGTGTTGCATCACAATAGAAGGCGTCACACTAATGGACTTACAATCCTGGAATATGTAAATATTGCACCACAGCACTTTAAAAAAATAGCACTTACACAACCACTTTGTCTCTGTGTAATGTGGCACATCAACTGTGTAGGAGATTAGTGATGTATGGCACATGTCAATGGCCACAGAATGTCAATACAACAGTGTTGAAAAAATGTGGGCTGATAACTATGCACTGGGGTCTGGATTTTATTATCATCTGTGCTTCCTAAGCTTATTTCTGATGTTAAAGCATCACAAACAGTATCATGCTGTGTAGAACAGAAAAAGTCAGCTTCAAAGTATGTATAAGCTGAAACTCAATGTGGCCAACATTCCCTTCAAGACAATCTTTATGTATGTGACATCTGACTATAAACTTTCATCACACTCACACACACCATACAGCAGGAATGGATGTGTACTAGTGTATGGACAAATATGTAACCTGGGAGTACAATGTAAGAAATGATAGGTGTGAGTTATGTATACAGAACTACATAAGAATATAACATCACTCAGGTTATCAGGGTTCACATGAACATCAGGCTGCAGGCAGATGTCCCACAGTGCCCAAGATTCCAATTCAGGACTCAAACAATGACAGTTTTAAAAACACATCCAACCTTCACAACACATTGGGAACCATAGTAACCTTGAGTGGTGGGTGCAATGAATAGTATAATGCTGTGTAGAACAGAAAAAGTCAGCTTCAAAGTATGTATAAGCTGAAACTCAATGTGGCCAACATTCCCTTCAAGACAATCTTTATGTATGTGACATCTGACTATAAACTTTCATCACACACACACCATACAGCAGGAATGGATGTGTACTAGTGTATGGACAAATATGTAACCTGGGAGTACAATGTAAGAAATGATAGGTGTGAGTTATGTATACAGAACTACATAAGAATATAACATCACTCAGGTTATCAGGGTTCACATGAACATCAGGCTGCAGGCAGATGTCCCACAGTGCCCAAGATTCCAATTCAGGACTCAAACAATGACAGATTTAAAAACACATCCAACCTTCACAACACATTGGGAACCATAGTAACCTTGAGTGGTGGGTGCAATGAATAGTATAATGCTGTTTAGAACAGAAAAAGTCAGCTTCAAAGTATGTATAAGCTGAAACTCAATGTGGCCAACATTCCCTTCAAGACAATCTTTATGTATGTGACATCTGACTATAAACTTTCATCACACACACACCATACAGCAGGGATGGATGTGTACTAGTGTATGGACAAATATGTAACCTGGGAGTACAATGTAAGAAATGATAGGTGTGAGTTATGTATACAGAACTACATAAGAATATAACATCACTCAGGTTATCAGGGTTCACATGAACATCAGGCTGCAGGCAGATGTCCCACAGTGCCCAAGATTCCAATTCAGGACTCAAACAATGACAGATTTAAAAACACATCCAACCTTCACAACACATTGGGAACCATAGTAACCTTGAGTGGTGGGTACAATGAATAGTATAATGCTGTTTAGAACAGAAAAAGTCAGCTTCAAAGTATGTATAAGCTGAAACTCAATGTGGCCAACATTCCCTTCAAGACAATCTTTATGTATGTGACATCTGACTATAAACTTTCATCACACACACACCATACAGCAGGAATGGATGTGTACTAGTGTATGGACAAATATATAACCTGGGAGTACAATGTAAGAAATGATAGGTGTGAGTTATGTATACAGAACTACATAAGAATATAACATCACTCAGGTTATCAGGGTTCACATGAACATCAGGCTGCAGGCAGATGTCCCACAGTGCCCAAGATTCCAATTCAGGACTCAAACAATGACAGATTTAAAAACACATCCAACCTTCACAACACATTGGGAATCATAGTAACCTTGAGTGGTGGGTGCAATGAATAGTATAATGCTGTGTAGAACAGAAAAAGTCAGCTTCAAAGTATGTATAAGCTGAAACTCAATGTGGCCAACATTCCCTTCAAGACAATCTTTATGTATGTGACATCTGACTATAAACTTTCATCACACACACACCATACAGCAGGAATGGATGTGTACTAGTGTATGGACAAATATATAACCTGGGAGTACAATGTAAGAAATGATAGGTGTGAGTTATGTATACAGAACTACATAAGAATATATCACTCAGGTTATCAGGGTTCACATGAACATCAAGCTGCAGGCAGATGTCCCACAGTGCCCAAGATTCCAATTCAGGACTCAAACAATGACAGATTTAAAAACACATCCAACCTTCACAACACATTAGGAACCATAGTAACCTTGAGTGGTGGGTGCAATGAATGGCAGACGCATAGAGAAGTAGCTTTGGTGTAGCTGGCAATGTGACAGCTCATTTGGAATTTGGAATAACCATGTCAATAATGGGATTCTGATGCAGGAGGTAACAGAAATGCAAATACGAAATTGACACTGTACACCCATGCCAAGTCCCTGATCCCCAAGCATATGACACATAATGTAAAGGAGTACCTAAAACTTTATTTCACATTAATAAAGGAATCTTAAACTAGGGGAAACACCTTAACTAACCTAGCCTATCCTAACTATACATCACCCACACCTGGCCCTAACTACCCTAAGCTAAACTTACTTATCACATTTAACTAAACACTCTAAACATCAACCCCCCAACCCCCTTATATGACAGGACACATGTAGGACAACATATAATAACCTAAATTTTTATATATATATATTTTTTTATACACATAACCCCAACATCATCCCACACCCACCCACCCACAAAAAACATGTAATAATATAACCACCTCCACCCCCAACCCACTTATACTAACTAAACTAACAGCCTACTCTAACCTAACACTAAGGCCCTCATTACAACATTGGCGGTAAAAGCCGCTTACCGCCGTGCATAAGACCGCCAAAACACCGCCGCAGAATTCCGCCACAGCTATTATGACCCACACGCAGAATCCGCCAAAATTCAGGCACCCACACAAGTCCGCCACACCAAAGATCAGTGATAAACTGGCAAAAACAAAACCTCCAGCGTCACGCCAACAGAAATACGCCCACACTATCACGACACATGAATCTACGCGGCGGTCTTTCAACCGTGGAATTCCATTGGCGGTACACACCGCTGCGCTCAAAATACACACAATCTTACAAAACACAGCCTCATTGGACAATGCGAAATACACACACCTGATACACATACACACACCACTCCCACACACCCATTACAATATAAAACACACACCCAGATCACCCACAAACCCCCACTACAACAAATTCCGAAATAAGGCCAGAGAGAGAGCACCAGCAAGAACAACAGTATCCACAGGCACACAACACCATCACCCACAGAACTTCCACGCCCCTCACACAACACACCACTACATATCAGCACACTTATCACCACACACCCCACCCCACACATCATCTACACCACCCCATGGCACGGCAAAGACACCCCAGGTTCTCGGAGGAGGAGCTCAGGGTCATGGTGGAGGAAATCGTCCTGGTAGAGCCACAGCTATTCGGAGCACAGGTGCAGCACACCTCAATTGCAAGGAAGATGGAGCTATGGCGAAGAATAGTGGACAGGGTCAACGCAGTGGGACAGTACCCAAGAAATCGGGAGGACATCAGGAAGTGGTGGAATGACCTAAGGGGGAAGATGCGTTCCGTGGTCTCAAGACACCACCTGGTGGTTCAGAGGACTGGCGGCGGACCCCCACCTCCTCCCCCACAGCTAACAGCATGGGAGAGGCAGGTCTTGGCGATTCTGCATCCTGAGGGCCTCACAGGAGTAGCTGGAGGAATGCACTCTGGTAAGACAAATCTTAACTATTACATCCCACCCTCTGCATGCTATCACATACCCCCACCCTCACCCTCACCCCCAGCACCCCAACTCCTCACATATGTCCCAACATCACCAACCACCCATCCCAACACCAAGCCCTGCATGCAACAACAAAGCATGGACACCCATCACTAAAGCATGCCCACTGCACATACCCATACAACCCCCTAAACCATCATCACACAAGGTCCCACACAGGAATGCAAGCACTGGGGTACACGGTCACCCACCCATTGAACACTATGGCACACACAGATGCAATAATCATGCTTTTACACCCCTGCAGGACCCCTACCCAACGTCACCAGACAGTAGGGTCCAGATATGTCAACTCCACCCACAGAAGAGGTCCAAAGTGATGACAGCAGCTCTGTCCAACTGGATCTAGATGACCAGCCCGGCCCATCTGGGACCGTCGGTTCCCCTCACACAGTCACAGGCCACCACAGACCTTCCCCCCTCTGGAAACACCAGCACAGCACCCACCCAGCGGGCCCATACCTCCGTCCCCAGGACACGTCAATCCTCAGTGTGTCCACCACTACAGGGAACCCAGGATAACCCACCACCCCAACAACAACAGGGACCTGGGGCAGTGGTAGTGGGCACACGGTCCAGGGGACGGAGGCCCAGGAACACAGGGGAACTGGGAGGGCTGCTGTGCGAAAGGGGGCGGACAGGCCAAGGGAACCCACTCTCCACGAGGCCCTCTCCTCCATCATGAGAGCCTACCACCACTCCCAGGAGACGATGGCAACGGTACTGGGCAAGTTTCAGGAGACTCAGCGCCTGCAGGAGGAACAGTATATGGGCTTCAGGGAGGAACTCAGAACCATCAGCTCCACCCTGGGCACCATCGTAGGGGTGCTGAAGGAACTCGTCAACACCAGGAGGGACACTGTGGCACTACAAGGGGCCCCTGACACTAGCATGGACGATGAACTGCCCACCACCTCCGCCGGCGCTAGTGGACAGGACGCCCTGCCACAGGACCACCACACCAGTACCCCACCCCCTGCAGAGGGAGAACCATCCCGCAAATGGTCCCTGAGATCCAGGACAAAGACAGAGCACGATGCCAAGACCCCTGCCAAGAAATGAGACCACCCTGATTGTCATCCTACTGTCCCACTTTGTCACCCTGTCCATCCTTAAACTGCCCCAGCTCCACTTCCTATGCCCATTTGGGCAATGCACCTGTGAGACTAATAGACTGGACTCTGCCATGGACATTCTTCCGCCATCCCCCCTCACCATTTCACTACCCCCTCCAATATTGAGCACTTAAATAAACTCCCTTAAAGCACAAAACAATCTGGAGTCTGTCTGTGATTTCGAAATAGTGTATTAGCAATTACAGTGACAAAATGCTCTTTCAATTTTAATGTCAACATACCTATATCACACAGCTCTAGTCCATGAGGAATCTAAGCAGATGTCACACATTGGGACCCACATCTGTGAAATCGTAAGGGAAAGTGACAACTCAGTGACCATACACTGGGTGAGAACGACACACGGTAGAGAGGTAGTAGTGTTAAAGTACATGTAGTATGCAGGTCTGTACTCTTACCTGTGTCTCACTGGAAATATTGCTGGATCACTGAGTCCCTGTTGTCCATGTCTTCTTCCTCTGCTTCCTCGTCTTCACTGTCCACAGGCTCCACAGCTGCAACAACACCGCCATCTGGACCATCCTCCTGCAGAAAAGGCACCTGTCGTCGCAAAGCCGAGTTATGAAGCATACAGCAGGCCACGACGATCTGGCACACCTTCTTTGGTGAGTAGAATAGGGATCCACCTGTCATATGGAGGCACCTGAACCTCGCCTTCATGAGGCCGAAGGTCCGCTCGATCACCCTCCTAGTTCGCCTATGCCCCTCATGGGCCTCATTGTAGCGTTACTCTGCCCTTGTCCTGGGATTCCTCACTGGGGTCAGTAGCCATGACAGGTTGGGGTAACCAGAGTCACCTGCAAATGGTGAGGGACAACTGTTAGACACGCACTAACCTGGAGGGATATCCCCAGACCCAGACAACCATTCCCATTGACTTGCCTCCAGGTGCTCACCTAATAGCCACACACGGTGCCTCTGGAGTTGACCCATCACATAAGGGATGCTGCTATTCCGCAGGATTTAGGCGTCATGCACTGAGCCAGGGAACTTGGCATTCACATGGGAGATGTACTGGTCTGCCAAACATACGATCTGTACATTCATAGAATGATAACTCTTCCGGTTTCTGTACACCTGTTCACTCCTGTGGGGGGGGACCAAAGCCACATGGGTCCCATCAATGGCACCTATGATGTTGGGGATGTATCCCAGGGCATAGAAATCCCCTTTCACTGTAGGCAAATCCTCCACCTGAGGGAAAACGATGTAGCTCCGCATGTGTTTCAGAAGGGCAGACAACACTCTGGACAATACGTTGGAAAAAATAGGCTGGGACATCCCTGATGCTATGGCCACTGTTGTTTGAAATGACCCACTTGCAAGGAAATGGAGCACTGACAGCACCTGCACTTGAGGGGGGATTCCTGTGGGATGGCGGATTGCTGACATCAGGTCTGGCTCCAACTGGGTACACAGTTCCTGGATTGTGGCACAGTCAAGCCTGTATGTGATAATCAAATGTCGCTTCTCCATTGTCGACAGGTCCACCAACGGTCGGTACACCGGAGGATGCCGCCATCTCATCACATGTCCCAGCAGACAGTGCCTATGAAGGACAACAGCGAGCACAGAGTCAAACAACTCAGTGGTACGTAACCACAGCTTACACAGAACACGAATCATAATGTGAAAATTGGCCTGTATGTGTGTTGAGTCTAGGGCTAGGTATGTGTGATGCAGTTGGAAATGAAGCCATGTGGGCCCTTGAAATGGCGGTTGCCTGACCTGTAAAGTGGGACAATGGGATGTGAGGTAACTGCGCTGGCGTTGTACACCGTCGCAGTAGGCGGTCGAAGACCGCGGCGCAATGCTGCATTGGTTAACATTGGACCCTATGGGTCCTAGGAGCCAATGACGATGTACGCCGGCGGTGACGGTACGCACCGCCGCGGACGTGACCGCCATTTTCTATCTGTGCAATCACTCAATACCTGATCTTCGTCAGGAGAGGACCTACACTGCAAGTGCTGCTGTGACCTCGGTCTGGAAGAGACAATGGCTCGAGTGTCTGGGGAAAGGGCCCCTGCCTTCACATCGGAGGAGTTGGAGAAGATCGTGGATGGGGTCCTTCCCCACTACACCCTACTCTACGGTCCTCCAGTCAAACAGGTAAGTACACAGGGAGCATGTTGTATGGGTTGGATGTAAGAAGGAAGGGGGGAGAGTGCTGCGTGCATGAAAGACGGTGAATGCATGTGCCACATGGCAAGGGTAGGGATGGGGGTCAATCACTTTGACGGTGCAGTTGGTAATAACTTCTCTTTTTCCCCTGTACATTTCATGTAGGTCAGCGCCCACCAGAAAAAAGATATTTGGCGTGCCATCGCCAAGGGCATCCGGACCCAGGGGGTCTACCACAGACGGAGCACCCACGGCTGGAAAAGATGGGAGGACATTCGCTGCTGGAGCAAGAAGACGGCGGAGGCTCAGCTGGGGATGGCCTCCCAATGTGGGAGGGGTGCCCGTCGCACCATGACCCCCCTGATGTTCAGGATCCTGGCGGTGGCCTACCTGGAGTTGGATGGGCGCTTGAGGGCATCACAGCAGCCACAAGGGGGTGAGTACACTCTCATTCTGCTGACTTTGCGTGCAGTGGAGGTGTCTGGGTGGGGGATTTGGGCTGTGGGTTTCCCTAGGCCAGGGCAAGTTCCGTAGGCACACCCACCACCAGACCCCGCTCACGTGCAGTCACCACCCCCACTACCATTCACACGTCCCCTGTGTCCTCTCCCAGTGTGTCTGTGATGCCCCCTCCCAAGATACACAAACACAGGCACACACCCACCCAACAGTCATCCACCTCACGACAGTCTCCAGCGCATGCACCTTCACCCAAAGTCACTAAACGTACACATCCTACAACCACCACCTCTTCCTCCACTCCCAAACCCCCTCCAGCTACCCGTCCCAGTGTATCAAAAAAACTTTTCCTGTCCAACCTTGACCTCTTTCCCACACCTCCCCCACCTCGTCCGTCTCATAGGTCCCAAAGTAGCACCTCAGCCACAACATCTCCAGGACCAGTGGTGCCTGTAGTCACCAGAATCTGGAGTGCACCGGCCACCAGGGCAGCCAGTGTGGCACGGAGCCACAGCACAGACAGTCCCCCACCTGTGAAGCTTCAGAAGTTGGCCAGTGCCCGGCGGGAGAGGGGGAAGACTCCAGCCACCAAAGCTGATCCCAGGGGTCCCGTTGGGAGTGTGGAGTCAGCTGTGACACCTTACAAGGTGGGGAAGGGCCACAAGAAACCCAGCAAGTCTGGGAAGAGCAGCACGGCGGAGAATACCGCCATCATCCCCGATGCCCAGGAGGCCACCGCCAGCACCAGCCCAGCTGCCCATGAGGCCACCGCCAGCACCAGCCCAGCTGCCCAGGAGGCCACTGCTAGCACCAGTCCAGCTGCCCAGGAGCTAACCGCCAGAATCAGCCCAGCTGCCCAGGAGGCCAGCACAAGCCCACCTGCCCAGGAGGCCACCGCCAGCACCAGCCCAGCTGCCTAAGAGGCCACCGCCAGCACCAGCCCAGCTGCCCAGGAGGCCACCGCCAGCACCAGCCCCGCTGGGCCATGAAGGACTGCCAGCACTAGCCCCGCTGGGCCATGATGGACCGCCAGCACTAGCCCCGCTGGGCCATGAAGGACCGCCATCTCAAACACCGCTGAACAGGGCGCCGCCATCTCAAGCACTGCTAGCCCATGAGCGGCAGGGGCACTGACGCAAATGAGTCTGTCACGGGGTGAATGAGGCACTCTGGGCACCATGCCCACTCCAGAACCAGTGGAGACTGTCATCCACTACCTCTGTCCTTTGCAGGATGAAGTACTCTGGGCACCATGCCCCCTCCAGAACCAGTGGAGACTGTCATCCACTACCTCTGTCCTTTGCAGGATGAAGCACTCTGGGCACCATGCCCCCTCCAGAACCAGTGGAGACTGTCATCCATTACCTCTGTCCTTTGCAGGATGAAGCACTCTGGGCACCGTGCCCCCTCCAGAACCAGTGGAGACTGTCATCCACTTGTGAGACTATGGCTTTGCACTCCCCAGGATGGAACAGTGGGCAACCCTCCCACTGTAGAGACTTGAGAGACTGTGGCTTTGCACTCCCCAGGATTGAACAGTGGGCAAGCCACCCACTGTAGAGACTTGAGAGACTGTGGCTTTGCACTCCCCAGGATGGAACAGTGGGCAACCCACCCACTGTAGAGACTTGTGAGACTGTGGCTTTGCACTCCCCAGGATTGAACAGTGGGCAAGCCACCCACTGTAGAGACTTGAGAGACTGTGGCTTTGCACTCCCCAGGATTGAACAGTGGGCAAGCCACCCACTGTAGAGACTTGAGAGACTGTGGCTTTGCACTCCCCAGGATTGAACAGTGGGCATGTGGCCCCCTCGTGGATTTGGCGTCGTGCACTCAAGTGGCTGAGGTGCCCCCCCTTTCCCTTCCCCTGAGGTGCCTGTTTAGTTGCTTTCTGATGCCCCTGCAGTGTTCTCTCCGTCATGGTCGGGGATCTTGTGTGGGCCTCACCCATACCGTGTGGTCCCAGTGTTCCACGGACTTTCTTAGTGCACTACCTGGACTACTATGCTTGGTATATATTTTGTACATGGTGTATATATATATTTCTGCCTACTTTCTTTTAATATATTACAATGGTTACACTCATTTTCTATTGTCTTTGCATTCTTCCGGGGGGGTTTGGGGGGGTGTAACTGTGATGTATTAATATGCATTAGTGTGTGTGTTGTAGTGGGTGGGGGTGGGGGTGTTGCGTGTGTGTGTCCCTGTTTTTTCCCTCCCCTGTGTCTTAGGTGCAGTACTCACCGTTGTCTTCGCCGCCGGCGTTCGTGCTCCTGGTAGAGGAGCAGAAAGACTATTGCAGGTAGAATTTGGAGCTCCTGGTCCATGGTGTCCTCGTTCCTCATGGGGTGTGTAGAGGTGAGCGTTTTCCCTTCGAAATTCCTGTTTCCGCCGTGTTTTTATCCTCTGTGAATCCACCCCGGAAAAGGTGGCAGATTGGCCTGTCATAATAGTGTGGGCGGTACATTGTCTCCCGCCTGTCTGTTGGCGGTGACCGCCGCGCTGTTTGTTTGTACCGCCGTGGCGGTTGGAGTGTTAAAGTGGCTGTCTTTGTTGGCGGTTTCCACCACGGTCGTAATTGCAATTTTTTTACCGCCGGCCTGTTGTCGGTCTTATCGTCGCTTTAACACCGTCCGCCAGGGTTGTAATGACCACCTAAGCCCCCTAAACCTACTAAAGATAAGAACGAGGAAAGAGGAGGGAGGGAGGGAATCATGGGTGAGGATCCATAAATTACAAATTGGCCGTCTGCAGGATTTTTTTGATACCCCGAGGTCTCCTGCTATTGTGGAACACCTCCTGCTGCAGCCTGTCCATCCTGCGCAACATTCTTTGCATGTCACGTTTCATGTCCTGATTGTCTATCACAGCAGCTGGGGTTGTTTGTGTTCCACTTGTTGATGCCATTGCTAATGCCGGTGCCGTGGTTGGAGGGGGAGGTGCAGGAGGTGCTGCTTGTGGGCCTGGAGCAGATAAGGTTGACGGACCTGCTACAGTGGCTGTCATCCTTGGGGCCACTGTGGTCTGAGCTGTAGTGGTGGCTGTTGTGGGCAAGGCTGGCCCCCCTTGGGCAAATGCCCTCCAGACCCATGTGGCTCTCTCACGGTGATAACAGCGTGCCATATTGCGGAACCCAGCCTCCACATCTAGTATGTGGCGGTAACGCATTGCCCTTCTCTGGAATTTCCTGATCTCATGGGCATCCATGCAGGCAGCTGTAAAAATAGAGAAAGCCAAACATTAGTGACATCATTGTGTGATACATCTACAGATGATATTTTAACACTTCCCCAAAAATAGCACATACAGTCCAAATCACAGTGCAGATGATAGAATGTCCCTCAGGAATGACATGCCAACGCAGCCTGCACATCTACTATCTAACAGCACAGCAATGCACAACAAGGTGTGTACCTAATTAAATGATCTGTGCATATTTGTACTGCTATTGGTCACATAACAAATGCTGCAAGTACTCCACATGTGTCAGGCCAACTAATGACTATCTTCTGGATGACAATCAAGGCCCATAAGACCTGTGATTTGTAAATGGAACTGTCTGGACGGTATGCAGTTGGTAATCATGAGGGGCCATCGTAGGTTGGAACACATGAATGTTTGAATTACATGTCTGTCTTCTACACTGGGATCCTCACACCTAGGTACACATATTTCCTAACCCTGTGCCTAAGGGGGGGATGGACATGCACCACATACTTTCAAACATCAAGGACAGCCAGGATGCTTTGGACAGCTGTCCATGTGTTTAGTCAGTCCAACACAGGTAAGGAGGTCTGCCAACTAGGTTTGACTCAACCACATCCACATGTATTTTACTAATTGCAGACAATTGTCAACATCGTTATATCTCACTGATAACTTTCCAAAAACAAGCACAGTGATGCAAGCACCCATCTGACGACCTGTATGCACGCCTATGATATTTCACTCAAGTGCCACATAAACGGAACACAACATGTGGAGCTAGATGCTGCTAGGAAGTCAAACATACAGTCCTACAAGTTCATTACTTAACAAGGATGCTCAAGTCTGTGGGTAAGACTTCAGCATCACTGGTCTGTGTGAATCAGGGTATGACTTGCTGACTAAATCACGAAACTGGCCACCTCCAAATTAATCATTGGCATACATGTAGCAAATAATCACCCTGTTCACCTGCCCATGCATATAACGCAGCACTCAACTCCAAATATATGACTCTCCGCCACAGAATGTCCAACTCAAACATGGAGCAAAATGTCAACCTCCAGTCAAGTCACATATCAGATCATGTGCCAGCACATCATACCTTGCACTGAATCCAACACACAAGAGTCAATCACACAACACCTGCAAACACAACACAGGACAAACATATTAACACTTACTGGATACGTCTGGGTCCGCAAATCGAGCCACTTCACCAATTGTATATGGGGGGTCCACCTGTAAAACATGGAAGGGTTAAATGTGCTCAATGTCTGCTCACTGTACAAAACTTGGATCAACAAATTACTGTGTGTGACATTTTATATGATAGAGCAGCAAATCAGGCATGTAGACACCCCAACAGACATACTACTGCAAACATGCACTGCCACTCCAGTGAGTAATAGACACACGTATGCACACATGCACTGGCCCGAGCAATCATGCGGTGCCAAACATGATTACTCAATTCTGTGCTTATTTATTTCTAGAGGGAACTCCATTTCATCATTTGTTATTATGAGAGACATGCAAAGCCAAATTCCTGGTGCAATGCAATACCAGTGACTCAGGTATTGTGGCTTGTGCATCAAGGGACAATGAGTTACTGTGTGATGCTCATGTGAGTTGAGTTTTGTTCAGGAATTAATGTGCTTTCAATAGTCCATTATATGTGTGCCTGTGTTCTATGTAGGTTACATATGCCAAATTGCCAGTGTACCCAGAGCCGTATATGGCCCCTATGACACCATGATGGCAGGGATCCTGTGTGTTACTTGATGACATTGTTATGCTAAACATTGATTGGCCATTTATCTAACTCAAAACAACATAAACATATATGCTGACAGTGTCTAATTTGATCATCCGTGACAGAATGCATGGGCACAGGTGTAGTCATTTCACCTGAAATGTGTTCCTTTGGGCCCTGTGTTCCTATATCAGGTATTGTAGATCACAGTTTGCCACATTCATTATCTTAGAATTGCCAAGTTGGGTGATCTGTGGTTATACAACCGAACTGACACTGTCCGCTAATGAAAACATGGTTTAGCAAATATCCTACTTCTGCAATCTTGATGAGGTAGGTCTCTATTTGTAAGCACCTTGGGAATGGCGGCACTCACAGGAATGCTGGCCTGCTGATCGTAGCATACCACCATGTCTGTGATAGCCTTCATACAGAGAAGTTAACAATCTACATGTGCTGCACTAGATCAGCAGGGGTGTACAAAACGTAAACTAGCAAACTATTTCATCACTTTAAATGTATGATGGAAGCAGTCAGTGGTCCCTTGCACAACATCATGCAAATAAATGATTTGTGAACATGCATTCACAAAGTTCAAGGATCCCATGATGACCCATTAACTTTAGAAAATTGTTTGGCTATAAAGTGACACAGATGGCAAATGCACCAGCTCTGTACCAGCAATTATGCCCAAGGCAAAAATTTTGTTGGGCCATGCTACTCAATGATAGGATTTCTATGCCTACTCCGAAAAGCCACGAGATGAACCTGTTTAGTGCTACTGCAATTTGGTAGAATCCGAGCACAATTACGCGTGGCCATGTGAAAGATTATCTGTCCAGACATAAACACACAGAAACAATGGACTTAGGGCCAGATGTTCTTTTTTTTATGTGTAGCATTTGCTTCATTTGTTTACTCTAAAGCTATGGAAAGTAGCACAAAATATTATCAAGTGTGCATTACTTTGACATCCATAATTAATTTAAATGCTGCACAAACCAAGTCGAAATATCAGCCTAAGATATTACCAGAGGTTAGGAAGATCTTTGTACATATGGCCATGAATACTGTTCAGACATGGTTTAAAAAATTTGGGGACTACATTGGTTCCTTGCATTAGCATGTGAAATACATCTAGTTCCTGGTACACTCACAGGCCCTGAATAATACCTTTTTTGTGTCGCATTACCATCATCTATTGGCATCAAAGCGGCACTAATTTACAAGATAAAGTTGCCTTTTGTAAGTTTGTGCAGCTTTTGCATCAACAAATGACGGTAATGCCTAGCAAAAATTGTATATATCAGAGCCACTGTTTGTTCAACCTGCATTCCACATGTCCACAAACATTGCATGCAGCATGTCACAAAATCTGCTGCTGTCACTACAGAGCATTTTACTGTACACATTAGTCTAATTTGTACTCACCAACAGGGCCACCAATCACCACACCCAGGTGGTCCAGCAGGTCCTACTCTCGGGCCACCAGGTACAGCCCAGCGATGTTTCAGTTGGTGGTCGTTGCGCTGGCTGTTGAACAGTCTTCTTAGGTGGAACAGCACCTTTGCCCACCTGAGCCTCCTAGCCTCCGTGTGATACCCCTGTATCACTCTGCCACCAGCCTCCAACATCAGGGGGAGGAAGTGGCACACCAGCCACACAAAGGCCCCCAGCTCCTCCCCAGAAGTGGCCTTCCCAACATCTCAACAATAATGAGGATAGGAAAGAGTAAAGAGGGAAAAACAGGGAAAGGAGGTATGGAAAGGAAACTTAAAGAACCCACAAACAACCCAACAATACCCCAACTAATAATGCCCACTAACACACTCCCAACAGTACAAAGACAAACCTAATCTAAAAAAATGACAAAAACACACTTACACTGATTTACACAGACACTTACAAAAACAACAGATGACAATGGCAATAGCACACAGGAGACAAGAGCACAATATTCACAGACACAACTCTAAACACAGCCACACAGTCTAGAATAATCACAGACTACAAAGTGAAAGTGAAAGTACACCCACTGTACCATTTCTGTAAACAGGATATCCTATTACATCACTTCCTGTCTCAAATGCGGTGCATTTTTATTATAATGCGTGAAATTTTATGACGCTTACGGGCTTTGTGTCAATATTTTTTTAAGCATATGCTTAAAAATTCCCCCGCATTCAAGAACCAATACATTTTTAATGGATAACGGATTTCATGGGGTGCAGTGTTGGAATTAATGCTAAGGACCAATCGATGTATTATGGGTGTGAGCGTCACTTTTTAACGCATATGTTTCATATTTATACGCATATGCATCTTTTTTTATGCTTTTGCGTCAAAAAATCTGTCTATAACTGTGTTTGCATAATTTTTTATTTTTTTTACATACATGAAGGCTATAGCTATACAAAGATAGGATTTTATGACCTGCTGTTTGTGTTCTAGTGTTTGGGCACATGTGGCAGACCACACTACTGCGGACCCTAATACTCATGTTGGTGTGCCGGATTAGCTCTCTTAACTGACACAACGGCAACACAAACTTTTGGAATAAAATTGGTATTTCCTAGTTTGAGCAAGAGGAAAGCAAGGCTACGCAACTAAACAAATAGACTCATGGCCTGTGTGTTTATGTCTGTGAATTGGTTATTTAAAATGTAGTTGTGCCTCTGTGTGAACGTCACAAGAACATTTTTGCGTAATCTGCATTTATGAATGTGTTATAATTGTGCATAACCATCAGATGCCATTCATTGAGGTACATCAGTCATGATATGTGTTTGTTATATCTGTTGTGTCGTATGCTGTGTGTACTTCTTGATGAACTATACACAGGATAGATAGAGGAAGGTTGATAATGGCTATGTCAGATATGTAACCCATCACATTTAATGAAATGTTGAATACCACCTCATGGTCACTTGTGTGTATACTACCGATGAGTCAGGCATTTGAACATGCTAGGTAGGTACAGTGTTTGTGACACAGAGTCTCAAATCCAATCCTAAAATTGTTATGTACACCACAGTTTGAGTCATGTAAATGACCTATGTTTCTCCTGTGGCTGTGGAGGAACAGCAGACCATGCTGCATGTGTTCACATATTTCCAGTGTTTCATTGCACAAAGGTGTCCAGTTCAAGTGTGTGTCAGTATTGGCCTCCATGTTGTCACAGTTACGTGCAGGCCTTGTCATGAGTCTGTGGAGCCAATCCCTGAATTAACAGAGTATCCTTCAAAGCAGAACTGACCTAAAGCCAAAGATCAACGAACAACACACATGGGGATAGTCCAGCTATGGCACTACAGAACTTTAATAAGGCTTACGACAGGGCAACCTTGGTGTGCTCAAAAACTTTATGGTCAGTGATAGGAAACAGGCAGCTTTCATCACAACATTTGTACACAGGATGGGCTTGAAAATTCCCACTGTAACAGGGAACATAAGTGCCTCTGTGCTGATTATTCTCACAGCTAGTCGCCACGCAAGCACCATCAAAAGGTGACAGAAGTTAATCTGTGTGTGGACCGTCAGGGCACAAACATGTTTTGTAGAAACCCTTGTTTGTTGTGCTGGAAACACTGCACCAAATCCATGCATACAGCCATAGCACACTGTCATTGTTTGGCACTAATGAATACATGCAAAACCAGACAAGGGATGGGGGCTGGATTAGGCCATTTGAATACATGTCCCAGAACAGAATACGTTAAGTAAACTGATTAAACTATACCATATATTTGAGGATTCATCGTAGACCTACGCGACACAATACCCCAGGAGAAAAGAGAGAGCATGGAAAGCAACTATGAGACAAATGTAGCCACAGGGAACCTCTATGGTTAACGCAAAGACAGGAACCAGTCAGGCTAACAGGATGCAGGCTCTGTCAGGAACAAACATGAACAAGGCAAATACACAGTGAGCAGACTCTGACTGGGAAAAGCAGGAACAATACTGTGGGAACAAAAACAAATTTGTGCTGTGGTATTTAACGTTACACAATTGCCCAAGAGCTCTGGTACACAAGTGATTTGTACACCAATGCACAACAAGGAGATTCAGAAAATGGCAGCTTCTAAGCAGTTCCAGCCAGCAGCAAGGGCAGGGCAGGTTCAAATGGCTGGTCTGCATGGAAGTGCTCACAGGTGTGTGCACCTTCATTCTCTCACAAGTCCTGAAGTTGAGAATCATGTTCAAAGGGCCAACTGGGCCTTTCACATGGGAAGCAATGGACAGTTGATTACAGGTCCTGTCGACTACCAAGCAGTGCATTATCGGACCTGAAGTCCATGCAGACTGATGAACTATGACTATGGCATGCCATACTGAAGAGGGAAGCACACAGGAGTCAGAATGGAGTCTGGGTGTGTGTAGATGAAGATTCCCAGGATACAGATAGTCCATTTACAGGGCCCCCTAGAAAAGGGTGGGCAGAGACTGAAAACATGGCAGTGGCAGGACTTATTACCTGGGATGGGCTGCGCAGGGCATGTCTTTTGAGCAATGCTTGTCATACCTGGGGCACTCGTGCTATCCATTTTCAGCTTAGATAGACTTCATGTCACACATGCTCCTTGCAGAGATAGCCGATGTCACACTTACTGCTGTCAAGGGTCTAGTCATACATTCCTGTTACCAATGCAATAGCACATCCACTGCCTCATGTGTGAGACACCTTTTTTCCTTATGATTGATTGTGTCTTAGTTGTGTGTCATTTGCTGCAATGGACCATGTTGGCAACATGTATGTGTCTCATAGCTGTGGTACTCTGATATTGCCCTTCACAGGTGAAATAGACAGGATGTATGTAATTTACACTGTGTGTCATGTTGGCTGTACATTCATACCCATCAAATGTGATGTGGCTTTTTCAGTATCCTAATCTGTATTTCTGCGATGCTCCATGAGGCTAAACTCTGATTATGATTCCTAGGGATCATGCGATGCATAAAAAATTACCCAGAGCATGATTGAGTGATGAAGTTAGGTGTTTAATGACATATGAAAACAAAGTGGTGATGGTGACTATAGGTAGAAGAAGTTTAGTACGATGTGTTGTCTGCGACGCAATCCTGCAGCAGTGTTTGGATGTTCCCCCTCATTTTCATAGACAGCATCCTTCTCTTCCTCCTCTTCAGCATTTGTGGATCTGGTTCATAGAGGGGAATGTTCCTCCTTACACAAATGTTGTGCAGGATGGCACAGGTCAAAATGATCTTGCAGACCATTGCAGGTGAATATAGAAGGCTGAGTCCAGTGATGTCCAGGCACCTGAATCTGGACTTCAGGATGCCAAAAGTCCTCTCAACTATGGTGTGTGTCCTACGATGTGCCTCATTATAGGCACGCTCTGCTGCTGTGCTTGGGTTGGCAATCCAGGGCTGGATCCCGTAACCCTGATCAGCTGAAAGAGAAAATATGGGGTAAATATTTGGTTCTTGGTTGCACCTTGAGTATCACTTTGCATGGCAGTTGTTATATTGTGTCGTCTGTGACTCATCTGTGTTTGTGGTATTGTGTGGGATCCTATTCTTCTGTGATGTCTTTCTGCATTGGGTTGTTAAACTATCAAAACTGGTGTTTGGCTGATTGACCTGATATCAGTGGTATATTTTGAAACTTGCTGTTCAGTGTGTTTCTCCCATGCATTATGTAATGTGAAAGAAGTGTCTGTGTGCCTTCACTGGAGGTGACATAATATTCCCACACACCCAATCAATTCCACTGTGGTGGTAACACGGTTGCACTATATGGGCTGAATATCCCATCCAATTTGACATATGTAATTGCATGTGAAATGCAACAGTGAAGCCCTATGATTTGGCTAGGTGACAATGTGCAATACATCTCCATAAGTTGGCAGCACTGAAGTGTTCACAATTGACACAGCACAATTATCCGATATGTGACAAGTTCTATGCAAACCTATTTTTGTGCCCTCACCGAGTTGGCTCATGTGCAAATATGTAACTACACTACTGAATTTGCTCCAGGTAAGCTGGCTAACTTGGTTGTGGGGGTGAAGGTTTTAGTGTCAGAAGGTCCATCTGCCTGTACATCTGTTATGTATATGGGGAATTGTCTCAATCCGCATGTGTAGCAGTGTGACCTTTTCATTAGTGTTACATCCACATGTTTTCATACCACAGTCCACTTCCTTATTGCTAGCGGGCAATGTCACCCCAGGAGTGATGTGAGATGTTGGTACTGCCTCAATGATTCCATGTCACCTTCATTAGAGTCAGCATCATCATGCTATGTGTCTCATGGTGTTTGACCTGCAGCAAAACACATTACACACCCCTTATACAGTACGTATTGCTTGGAAGGGTGTGTGATTGAGTGTTATTGATGTGATATTGGAAGATTCATTTTCAAAGTTGTACTGCCAGTTAAGGCCATGTCATTGTCACTGTGTGGTTTTAAATTGGTCCTGTGTGGCTCTGGAGTGGCATCTCTTGTTATTTGCATTTGTAATTTGTCCATAGGTGTGTATCCCATTGGGTCAGGATATCAAACATGACTATCAGTGTCACAACCTCAGTGTCTTCCTGGCCACGTGACAATGTAGTGGTGTATGTGTTGGGTGTCCTGCAGGGTTGCTGTGCTGTGTGTATATAACTACGTTTCTGTACTTACCAACAAGTAGACCATTGCCATATCGTCCATCCTGGAAGTGCTGATTGATGGTGCAGTGGCGGAAGATGAATGAATCATGTACACTCCCAGTATACTTTGCCACGATGTTGGTGATCAATCCACGGTGATCCACCATGGCCTGCACATTGATGGAGTGTGTGTGCTTCCTGTTGCGGTATAGATGCTCCGTTGCAGCAGGTGGCACAATCCGTACATGTGCGCAGTCAATGGCACCAAGCATGTGAGGGAAGCCATTGATTTGATAGAAACCCTGTTTGGTCTCCTGCTGCTTCTGCTGTGTGTTGGGGAAGCTGATGTGGCGGGATGTGAGGGAGATGATGGCATCAAGTACCTTGGGAAGGAAGGTAGAGAATGAGGGCTGTGACATCCCGGCAACCAGGGCACCAGTGGTTTGAAAAGAGCCACTTGCCAACATGTGCAGGACAGCTAGCAGCTTGGTATCTGGTGAAATGTTGTGGGGTGTCTGGAAGCTGGGTGCCACTGTGGCTCAATGTGGCGCAACATTTGCTGTATGGCTTCCCAGTTTAGTCTGTACCTCTGGATGATGTCATGTTCCCTGAGGTCCTGAAGGGTTGTCCTGGTCCTGAATATCCTCTCCTGCCTTCTGCATTGCATTTGGAGTCCCTGTTGGTGTGGTGGAAGCTGCTGCTGTTGGTCCTGTGCTCTACGTCTTTGTGCATGCTGGATGAATAGCACCTCCATGTCTTCCTTTTTGAGCTCTGATGTTGCTTCTGTGTGTTGTCCTTAATTACTGGTGTGTTTGCCCCATTTTAACACCTGCCATGACCCAGGCGTTAAATTTTGGCGCAAATTGGGATTCACGCCATTTTCTGCCTCCGCCTCCCAGCCGTGCGCCATTTTTGCGTGGTTGGATAAATATGTTGCACGGGTATTTAAGTCATTTTTTTAGTCGGGAACGTTGTGGTTCTAAAAATTCTGGACCCATGTAATTTACTTTGCCACAGCAGTACGATTTTAGTATCAAAAGACCGATAATGACTAGTACACTAAGCATGAGCATTTTCGCTCAATTCCAGCAGCGTTTTCACCTCGAAATCGCCATTTTCGTCCTGCACTCGTGGCTCCCATTTTATACACGGCAGCCATTTTTAAAAGTTGCCCTCACATAGGCTTATAATACAGTCAGATTTGATTCCAAGGACACGTACACCTTGATTGACTTTTCTCTGACCTGGGCAAGCTGGAACCATTGCCTCAGGCCAAACCTGTTTGGTCAGTCCCTCTCCCAGTGGCCGAATCAGATAGCATCAAGGCACACCAGGCCATAAAACCCTTATTATCGCTCACACACCCTGCCTAACTTGCTCACACCTGCACCTGCTCTTTTCTTCTTCTTACTTTACGAGGGGGAGGTGCCCGTTTTTATTAGGGGTCCACACTTATCTGATGTAAAATACTAGGCCTTGCCGGGTAATTTATTATGGGTTGGATGACATGAAATATAAGGTTTCATCATGACACTGTTTTTTCCTTTGTAGTGAAAACATGTGAATGACCAACCAAAATGTCAAGAATGTTTGCCTGAAGCTTAAAAAACTGTATATAAGGAAACCTGACTTTGCATTGAAACACAGTCTCCTGAGAACATACAAATCGTGCTGTTGTACTTCTAGGACACTTGTCAATTGGTTGCAGCCAATAAATTCGATCTTTGACTTCACCTAGAAGACTCTGAGTTTCTGTAGTCTGAATCAGGAAAGTACCCGAGGTCTTTGGGTGTACCCTGGCACCGCTGGGTTACCGGATCAGTACCGGTTCTGAAAAACCCAGTACCTCAGTTGGCGCCAAACGTGGGGCGATACCAGCGGTACCGGTCCAAGCCTGAGGTCCGTGGGGAGCTTCGTGTGAAAATTCTGGAGGAAGGCCGCCACTTCATCGACCCCTGCATGTCGACGTGGTCCGAAAGTCTTTGTTGCGAGGTTCCCCGGTTCCCGACGGCTATGAAGGACTGCTGCCCTGGCTATCGCCCTGATTTGGACCCTTGATTTTTGGTAGAGCGAAACGATAAGACGAGTCTTCTGGTGACGTCATTGATATTTTCAGTTAAGTATAAGTGGAGCGTCTCCCAGTCCTTAGTTGGACACTTGGTTTGGTCCTTAGTTGGACACTTGGTTTGGTCCTTAATTGGACATTTGGTTTGGTATCCCTTTGGGATCACTTTGATTTGGAACTTGCAAGTACCAAAGCCGAAGGACTCGTGTATTCACGAGACTATCGTAAACGATAATCCTTTGAAGTTTGAAGCTAGACTAGTGAGCGAAGATGCCTGGTCTTAGCAGACTTGGAAATTTGTTTTGTCTTGGTTGTAAAAGGGACTCCCGGTTGGAGGACTCATGTCCGGTTCCTCCGATTGGAACTCCAACCTATGAACTATATGTGAAGCACGGAGTGGGCCCCATCACGTTTAATAAAGTATGGGTCCGCTATTCTCGGAAATAATTGAGAAAAGTTTTTTTTTTTTTCTTGTAAATATGACTTACAACTAGGATCTGCAAACGGTTCTGTAAGTAAATTGCAACGGCGCTATTTATGAAAAATGGCTAAAGCGCGCTGTATTGTGTGTCCTGAGTGTTTTCTGTTTATATCTGAAATGAGCTCAATGTGTGTTTGTGGGTCTTCTTGATGTTTTCAGTTTGTTAAGTAAAATGTTGGTTAATTAATATTAAGTAGAAACTTAGAAAAAATCCAGAAATGAACCATGTGATGTGCTAACATAGCTATATGTTGCTCTTTAATTTATAGAATGAGCAATTGTGCACATATACAAAACTGCCGTTAAATGCTTAATAAATTAGAAAACACATTCAATAGATATAAATAGGGCCCCCCCCCAAAAAAAAACGAAATTATCTATTTTTGCAAAAAAATAAATACATTTACAGCATTTTTCTTAGATGCATTGTATTAGATGTTCACAGGCAAACTTTTCAGCTGCAGTCTATTTGATAGGAATGTTCAATTCAGCCAGCACTTTCCCAGTTAAACATGGGTGGAATTTTGCATAACCTTCCTTTTAAAGTGGCGCAAAAATGTGACGCATTTCAAGTTAGGCTTATGCGCTTAGGCTTCTGAGTTAATGTATCCCAAATAATAGGCAAGGGATGCAGCTTGCTTTTATATGTGGAATTATCACAAAAAAAAGAATAATTGGGTTCTTATTTTTTTTTTTTAAGAAAATTATTAATTATGGAAAAATTATTTCAAAAATAAGTGCCTTTCAAAATCGTTTTTTAATATTTATAAAGCTTAATACCTATACTATGACCTCCTAACATTAAAATTTAATTTAAGTTATGTTGCACCGCTAAAATGACATTTGTATGTGCAATTTTCCCTTGGCGCAGGAGCAAACAAGCTCATTTCTATAAAGTATAAGTTAATATTTTCAATGGCTGATTCATGGATTGTGTAATAGACATTCTGGTAATGCATATTATGCAAGAAAATTGTAGGATATTGATTTTTTAATGCCTAAAATATCAAAGTCGATTTTGGGGAAAAGCACTGTTTAAACTGCATTTTCTTTCATTCAGAGTACTTTTTAAAATGTCTCAGGCTTCAGTAAATGCATACATTTAGGTTTGATATATATTTGCAGGTTGTGCCTTCTTATGATTCAATGAGTCAATGTGCCAGTACAAAGGCTTGTTTTAATATCAAGGTTGAAGGTTCTAACTTCAGCTGGGCCTACTGAGACGTTCATTCATTCGAGGTTGATGAAATATGTACCATTGCATGGGATTGCAACAAGCATTTATTCTAACAACTGGTATGTGTGTTATTAAGTTTTGTGAATTATTCACAGTAAATGTAGTTTAATAATCTGGAAATAGAGATAATTTTTTTAGCGCCTAAAACGGATTTTTTTTTTTTTTTTAAATAGAGTGAATTATTGCAGGTTAGAATGAAAATAGGAAGGCATACTGTCTTTGACAGATTCAGAGTGGCAGAAGCTAGGAGAGCTACAGAGGCTGGCTCAAGTCATGCTGCTGAGATGCTATCTTTAGTTTTCCCATAAACAATGGAGGAGGCTGTCATGTTGACACTTGTGACCTTTTAAATTAGGGCCTTGTCTCTGTGAAATGCAGAATGACCCTACCGGGCCTCTAAAAGTGGGATTTCTGGTTTCTCCAGAAGAACATCAATACAATTAAAGAACTTAATTCCAAAGGGAAAATATAAAAAAAAAGGGGTTTCTTCGAATGTCCCAACATCATGTTAAATGCTCTGCAGAACTGATACATTTGTGTCTCCGCTCTAAAAAAAAAAAATGATGCCTGCTAGTTGCTTTTATTTGACAGAAAACGAAGTGTTGCATTAAGTCTTAGACAGAAAATAAGATGCAGCCCTTTTTAAAAAAATGTTGAAGGCTACATGCCTTAATGAGAACGATTTGCCAATTAAGACTTATTTTTCACAGTGGAAATTGTAGGTGCCAAATTAATATGGAGTGTCAGTGTAACAATTTTTACTTTTAGAAAGGTAAAACTAAGGTGGCTTGATGTTGCGAAGTAACTGACAAGAGGGTAACAGTTAAGTAATGGAAATTTATTTTCATGTATTTGGTCCTATCATGAATTGTTCTTGCTGGTCCTGTATGTTAGAAGAGAAACAGTAAAGTTATATTTGACAGCAGATTTCCATTGCCTGGTGATCTACTGTCAAAAGGAGGGTAAGGATTTTAAACCTGACAAATTAAACAGGCCCAAATATTGGGTTTTGGGCTGCAGGTTTACAGTGCATAAAGTACATGACATGGTGTTGTGTGTCACCGCTTATTCACACATGCTATTGTTTTGTCTATGCTTTTTGTGCTTGATACACAGCAAGTATATCTGATGGCTTGACGTTTTGTGCGTTTTTATTATTTTTTATTTGTTTTTTGCATGTTTGTTGCTGCTTTTGATACTATTACAAGCTCCCCTGTGTTGTGAGGGGATGGTCATGACGATGCCCATCGCTACGCAACAGTTGGTTGAACTTGTTCTGGTTACTAAATTCCACAGATAATGATATTTCATGCTGTGAACATAAAAGACAACACTTCACCAGTGAATGTCTATTTGGCTATAATGGTATTGAAGGAAAATAAAAAGAGATATACAGGATCAAAGTGTGTCACCTGCAGTTAGTCACGTTACTGCCCCTTCCCTTAAAGGAACAGGCAGCCCTACATTTATGTATCCTTGATTGGACCTAAGGATGAAATTATAGATCTGTGACTCAAGGTGGCCTCAACGTCTACCTTACATCTCATTGACGCAAGGCGGTTTCAAGCATCCAGAAAATGATGCACACTGGGATATTTTGACATTAGGCAGGTCTAGCGTCAAAGTATAAATATGGTGTTAGCTTTGCGCCGAATTTACTCAAAATAAATGACGCTAATCCGGCGCAAAGGGAGCATAAATATGGGCCTAAGCCCGAAGTGCAGACTCTGGAAGGTGTTGATGGTAGAGGTGGCATTGGTCTTGGTGCAGTCCTTGACGTTAGGAATTACAGAACTTCTAGAACTCAAGATCCTTTCAGTGGGGTATATCAGGAAGTTGGCCAACCAGCAGTTCACTGTATTTCGGTGTTAGTGGCTTCAGCTCAGTGGCAATCTGGTGGTAGCCTCTGGTTCTTTTTGTGAAAAGCTTAGAGAAGGTGTATGTGTCCTGTCTTGCAATTGTGGAAGGAAAAGAGCACACTTCAACACCAGACAAGGGTTCAGACACTTGGGGATTAGGGCTAATCTCCCAGAAGCCAACAGAGGGGTCCATGGCAAATCCGATTGGAACAGGTCAGATGGCCTCAGCAGAGTTCCTTTAACCCTAAGGCCCTCCTCCCAAACAAAGGCACTCGTCATTCATGATCAGTGCTTGAAATGGAACAATAAGAGTGCAGGTACTCTGCACCAGAGTATCTGCTTGTTTCTGATAAGTGCTGGTACTCTCTAATTAAAAGTATTAAGTTTTTCCCAAGAAGTGCAGGTACTATCCCTCTCAAAATAAAAAAGTGCTGGTACTTAGTACAGGACAGTACAGGTCCATTTAAGCACTGTTCATCATCCATACCCCAGTAGGGATGTTGCCCTTTCCCAACCAGCTTTCCTGGAGGCTCCGATAAGTTCCCCATGTTCTCCCTACTTTCTCTCACTTGCTGGGTGCATACTCTATCTTCATAAACCAGTCGTTCTGCATCCTGCACCAGTCCATGTCAAATTTCCACTCCTCAACACTTGGTGGATCAGTCGCTCCCCACCTATGAACAATATTACACTTAGCCACTGCACATCCCAGGGTGGATAACAGTCTGGGGTATTTTCCAAGATTCTCCTCTCCCCAGACATTCAAGAGGATTGTTTTCTGTGAGATTGCAGCAGAGAGGTCGACTCCCTCTAGGACCCCTCCTGGACCCCTGCCCTAAAGGCCACTAACTGTAGACAGTCCCATAGTGTATGCAGAAAACCCCCTGCAACCCACAACCCCTAGTACACTTATCAGTGGTAACCCAGTCAACCCTGTGCAGAAGCACCCTCATGTAGTAGGACCTGTGCAATAGACGCAGCTGGACCAGTAAAAAGCATGCTCTGATTGCCACTTCACTGGGCAATTGAATCGCCACCTCTCCTAGCTTCCCAATGTCTGCCTCCCAGGCATCCTTCAACTTTAATAAGGGGGTAGTTAATCAACTTGCTGTAAGTGAAGGAATTTGCTTTTTTGAGTAATGGTTCTGAGAACGGTCTATCCTACAGTGACAAGGCATCTTCCAGAGGCCGGCCCTGCTCCACATGCGTCCACAATGCATGACGAAGCTGGCGATATCAAAATATTGGGTGCCATCTCTCATTTCTTCTGTAGCATCTTCCAGGTGATCAGATCCTCTCCTCTCCATACATATCTTAACATCTGCCCCACTGTCCCACAATGGGGTCATCTCCATGAGCCTTCCCTGCCAACCCAGAGACCTATTTGCCACCCTCCAGATGGAGGCCGTAACCCCTTCTGGAGTAAAATACGAATGGGAAGCTCCTAGGACCCAGGGCCTAACGATCTGCCCTGATCGAGGGCTCTGTCAGGGGAGCGAAGGCCCACTCATTGATAATTATTAATTGTGAAGCCCAATAGTACCTTTCTAAATCAGGGAGAGCAATGCCACCATCATACCACCCTTTTGTGAGTTTGGCAGTTGCTATCCTGGCTGTCCCCCGTTCCAATAGGATTTGCTGAACTGTTTGCTTGACCCTCTTAAAAATCCAATCAGAACTTGATACAGCATTTTTTGCAGTGCATAAAGGAGTTTCGGCAGGACAATCATTTTGTACATTGCCGCTCTCCCCAGGAGAGAGAATGGGTGCGATCTTTAATGCTGCATATCTGCTCGAAACTGTTCTAGCACACAGTAGGGGTTAGCTGAGAGGAAGATCTCAGGCCATCTAGTAACGTAGAGGTCAACATTTTTGAAGCCCATTGTCTCTAAAACCAATCCCTCTGGGAGGATTTGCAATGTGATCCACGCACATAGGGAGTTATAGAAGAGATTTCCCCCACTTTATCCTGTATCCCAAATAGGTTCCATATAGAATGAAGATATGAAGTAGCCTCAGGGTCAGACAGATTCAGAAAGATATCATCTACACAGAGGGAGACTCTGTCTTCCCATTCTGCTCTCCAATCCAGACCACTTACCAACGGGTCAGTGAGCACTCAACACACCAGGCACTCCAGTGGCAGGGTGAAAACCATCTGTGACAAAAAGGGCACCCCTACTTGGTGCCCATGTGCAGCAGGAACGGATGTGACTGAACCACATTAACTTGCACCTGCACCAGTGGTGCACTATGCAGTAGATTGACCCACCCCATATAGTTAGGACCAAAGTCCATCCTTTCTATTACTCCCCACAGGTTATCCCATTCAAGTGAATCAAAGGCCTTGACCAGATCTAGTGACAGGACCACTGCCGGCTCCAAACCTGCTCTGGTACAGCCTCCTAAGATTCAAATGCACCTCTCTGTTTGGCATAAAACCTGATCAGGGTGTACTAGCATCTGTATAATTGTTCTTAGTTGGGTGGGCAGGAGTTTAGCAAGAATTTTACACTCCATATTCAGGAGTGAAATTAGCCTGTAGGCGGCACAGTCAGTATGGGGTTTCTCTTCCTTTTGGATTACCATGATGGTGAATAACCTTTGATAGCGCTGGAGGACACCCTGAAGCCTTGCATCCCGAATTATTTTGCACAAGTGAGGGGTCAGCTCGCTCACCAACTCACCAATTTTCTATGGAGCTCTGTTGGTAGACCATTCAGGCACTCCGCTTTCCCTATCTGTATGTCCCTAATAGCCAAGGCTATCTCTTTTTCACTAATGTCTGCATCCATCTCCTGTCTCGCTTCAGCTGTGATATCCATCAGGAACTCCCTAATATCTGATGGGGAGCAGTAGTATAGTGCAGATTCTTCTGCAATTTTCCCATTACCTTTGACCACCTCGCCCATCCCAGTCTACAGCACGTGGACCCAGCTTCTCTCTGACTTTCTATTGCCCAACCATGCCAATAGCCATCCCTGCTTCTCTCCCACCTCATACTTGCTCTTTTGGGTGGCAGAAGCAATGTAGTGGGCCGTATTCTCTGCCAGATCTTTGAACTCTTGTTGTTTGAGTTGAAGCTTGCCACACTGCTCTGGCATAAAAGGTGCCTCTCTAGTAGCCTCTAGTTCTAATATTTCTTCCTAAAGCCTACATGCCAAAACCTGTTTTCTTCTGATTTTCACCCTCTATCAGCGATATGGCTTGGCCCTGCAGGACTGTCTTTTAGACCTTCCATGACGTGACTGCTGACTCAACAGTCCCCACATTTTCTTGGTAATACAGTTTGGTGCCCTCTCTAATGCCATCCATAATACCTACGTGGTGCGTGATCTGATATTCCTCATGCCATAATTCTGGCATCCTGCCATTGATGCATCTGTGGTGAGGAGGAAATCTATACATGGTGTGACTTCGAGTAGTATGTAAACTGCTTTTTTTCCGAGGTTAAGAGTGCAGCAGATATCTCCAGGTTCGATAGCTTGCAGGAAGGCCAACAAACCGTGCATGTGAGACCCTCTCTCTCCTGGAGATCCGATCTACTTCCACATCGAATGCTTGTTTGAGATCACTCCCCTGTATAAGATCCTTTCAGGAACTGGAGAAGTACCTCACCCAAATTTCTCAGTGAGTCTGAGGTGAAGCCTGCATGAGGACACCTTTTATACCCTTGACTGTTAAGCATCTTTGTCTAAGTCCCATTTTAGGTGACTTTCTTGCATCATCACAATGTCTGGGCCATGGCATCCCAAGTATTGCTTAACAATCGCTCTCTTCAGTCTACTCCTTAGGCCTAAGACATAAAGGTTGACGTCCCCACCTGCAGTCCTAGAGGGGCATGGTTTTGTGAGGCACTGAAAGTAGAGTTTCTGTGGTCCTGAGGCATCTAGCACTACTGCATGCCTCTAGCAGACCCACGGTTGTGAGACAGCAGTGTGCCAACAACATGGTAACTAAAACCCTCCTCTCCCAACTACCCCCTTGCAATACAGACTCAAAATTGCCTGTCAGCCCCAATTTCCAGGTTGCCTGTCACCCTAACAACAACATTCCTTCATGCTGATAAAAACTCCTGTTTGTGAGCAGGTAATACATTCTAGCGATCCTCCTTGGCAGCTACAACAATTGTGTCTGCTATCTGACTCCCGCTGCCATGGGAAACAAGAGTCCTGAGGCGTATGTACACAGGCCAACTGGGGAGCGGTCGACCCAAGCACAATCTCAAGTTGTATGCGGAACTGTTCAAGTATGCCAAAAGGTATCACACACCCCGATCCAAGAAAAGCTCATCAGCTTACTCTTTCTGGAACTGTGCATCACCCCCACCACCTGTGTTAGAGACATCTAGTACCACATATTTGTTATTCTTCAATGGCTCCCCCAGCCATACGCTCTCAGTTCCAGTGGGCCTTTGGGCCCCAGGTCCTGGACCAGTTGGGTGCCACTCTCCCCAACGAGGTCCAAATTGCTGGTTCCCAACAGGTCTCCAGCCCTCAAGCCAGTCCCAAGCCTCCTCTGCTGTGCTGAAGGGTTGGGATTTGCCCTCATGAAGCACCTTAAGGCATGCAGGGAACAACATCATGTACTGTACCTCACGCAGTTGATGTTTCACCGCCAGAGGCTTTTGTTCTGCTGTTGCTGAACCTTGAGAGTGAAGTCGGGGTTCATCTGTACTGATGTGTTTTCAAGCTGAAGTTTATCCCAAATGTGTATAGCTATTAGTGATTGAAAATGCACACAGTGATTGTTCTTAGGTGGGGCCTGGTCCCGTCAGAGGGACAGGTGAGCTTGCTCCACAGAGAAACATCCTAACAGTCTCTTAGATTTCAGCCTTTGGAGTATAAATGCCTCTCAAAACAGTCCAATACTAGGCCCTTCCACCCATTCCAGGACCCCCTTCACACAGATATTATTGCGCATAGATCAGCCCTCACTCGCCTCCAATCTCGCCTGGCCCACTGCACTCTTTCTCTGTAATTGTTCAGCCTTGACTTTCAAAGATTTAGAGTCCTCTTTAAGTTGAGCCAGAGTTTTTTTCTGTTTGCGTGGTTCTTTTGTTGACCTCTCTCAAATTGGCCCGCAACAGAGTGACCTCTAGAGTAACAGTGTTGATTATGGATTGTAGAGGCTCCAGCTTTGCTGAGATCCTTGAGCGAGGGCTGCGCTACATAGACTCCACTCTTAGCTGCCCCACCCGTGGTCGCAGCCACAAAGTCCCCTGCTAATTTACCACTTTAAGGGGGTTGCATATTTGTCCATCTTTGTTTGCTGCTAGAGTTTGCCACTGCAACCCCCTACTAATGATCTTGCCACAAATTGGACTTCTGTCACCGGGCACACCCTATCCCCCACTGAGGGTCCTCAGAGCTTCTAGGTACATGAATATGAGGGAAACTCCAGGGGAGATATTCTTTGATGCTTACCAGGTATTGGGGGCTCTGTCTAGGAGGCCCCCGATAGCCTGTGGCCTGTCGCTTTTCTCCCCCAGGTCTTCCCCCTCAACCTCTTGCCCCAGCTCTCCTTTCTACCCTGGAGCAAGACTAAGCCTGCTTCCTCTCTATATAGGCCCGGGTCTCCCCGGGCTTTGCTCGTATGCAGAACCAGCTGGTTGTCCTTCAAGTGCTCCGCTGTGCCGAAAATGTGCCCCAGCCTCCTGGGTGTGAAGCCCCACAGCCTGATTGACGTGTGGATGGTAGGAGAAGCCACAGCCTCTGCAGCCTGCCCCGGTACTATAAGGGAACAGCAAAAAGCACTGCCTCCCCCAAATACTCAGGGGAAGAAGCAGCTGGCAACGGCAGGATTCTGTACAAATTCAGTGTGGGCTCACCACAGAGCTCTGAAGAACTGTCTGGGTCACCTCCTTTCTCACCCGCAGAACCCAGTGAGTCTGCCTCCCCCATTCTGCTCAGAAGCCACCAAAATCATCTGCGGCAACTGGTTGGAACCTCCTCTCCCCTACCATTGTAAAACACTGTAAAGACTGAGTATAAGTGCAGGGGAGTTTTCCCCACAATGGAGAGACTTTTTGGAACTGGACACAGAAGGCTGGAAGGACTCACCAGGAACCGCCATGGACTGCTGCTGCTGTGCTGACCTGTGAACTGCTTGGTCACTGTAAGGAACTGCCTCTTGCTTGCATCCTCTTTGTGCTGGCCTGTTGCTGGACCCTTTAACCTCTGGACCTTTTTCCTGGACATTTTCCCCCAGGGGCAGGGTGCTGTGGCCCCTGACCCCTGCAACCATCTGCTTAGGGCCTCCTGAGCATTCTCCCTGGGCTGAGGCACTGGAGGACTGTGCCTTTCTAAAAGTCCATAGAGCCTGGAGAGCGCTTTGTTGTTAGCATGCTGAGCGCTCTGAAAGCGCTTCTGTAGTGTGCCCTTTTTGCGCTTAAGAGCGCTTTGTGAACTGTGCTGCCTGTGTAAATTCACAGCCGCGACCCGGGCGTTATAAATCTCCAGCACGCCAGAGACGCCCTATCCCTGGGTCCCCAGGGGCACCCTGGGAGTTAAATCGGAGCAATTGCGCTCTTAAAGTGCCCGGGGCAAGGTACGCTCCGAGGAGCGCCCCCGGGGCACAAGCAGGCACCTGCTTCGGTACTTGCACACTGCTGTGGCCCGGGCAGGCCGATCGAAGTGAAGAAGATGTCAGGCGGGGAGAGAAGCCTTGTCCAAGGCTCACCACCCCACCGGAGCCCTCGTGAGTGTCGGATTTCTTCTGTGTCACCCCCACAACTATCGTGGGTCCCTGGAGGGGATCAGTCAGCATAATCGGAAGGGTGGGCGAAAGCCTCATCGGAGGCTCCCCGCACAGCAGGGCCTCTTGTTGGTGCTCTGTGTACTTTGTGGTGCCCAACCCTGTATGGAAGGGCCAGTGGAGGCCGGGGGCCCCTAGCGATCGCAGGCCCCTGGAGGGGCCTGTTACAAGTTGGAGGGGGTGCACAGCACCCCCCTTCTGCCCTTGTTATGTTTCTGGACTTTGACCCACCCTCGTGAGGGCTGGTTGAGGTCCGGGGGTTCCTCCAGCGATCACAGGCCCCACGAGGGGCCCTTCATTAATACAGAGGGGGTGCGTGCCACCCCTCTCAACCCCAGAACGAGGTCCCCGTTTGGCACAGAGGAGTGACGGGGCCCCATTTTCATTCTACTGGCACTGGATGTGCCTTCATCTTAAACATGTACTTACTACAGGATCTACATATGGCATAAGTTCTTTTTAGAGACTTTATTGATTTATATGTTGCCTACCTGTTTTATGATGTTTCATATGTGTATGCAAATGTTACTTTTATGGGCATAACATGCTAATATGTGTTTCTGACTTGCCATACGTTTTATAATGTTCCTAATATGGGTGTTTATGATATTCTTATGACAAGTGCTTTGGTGTAATAACGTGTTTCCTGACTACTGCTTTTGTTGCAGAATACTAAGTAACCTGTGTGTTATATGTGACTACTGCTAGTTCTGCAGAGTAACTAAGGTGTAACGTTCTGACAACTGCTAAGGTAGCATGATATTACTGATACGTGATGTTTGGTCTAATAATTGCTTTGTGTACAATACAGTATATTTTCATATAACTTGGTGTTGTGTTTCCTTTGGGGTGGGGATAGTGTGTCACGTGTGTTGTGTGTGTTGTGCAAACGCTTTACACATTGGGATAGGCCTGACTGCTTGTGCCAAGATACCAAGGGGGTGAGCAAGGATTATCTTGGACATGTAACTCCCTTGCCCTGACTAGAATGGGTGGGTTCTGCCTGGCTTAGTTGCATACCCTAGCCAACCAGAAACCCCATTTCTAACAAGGGGCATATCTGCTCATGAACCCTGACACACAGTCTGTGATGCCAAAATGTACAAAATTTGTGGGTGTGTCCCTTAGGGTGGCATACTATATGCTGTAGCCTTTAGAGACCTTCCTTAGAACCCACACCCTAGGTACCAGGGGTACCATTTACTAGGGACTTACATGGGAACTAAAGTCTGTTCTGATTGTAACAATCAGGCATACCTTGTATTAAGGAAAGAGCACTGGCACTGAGGGCTGACCAACAGGCCTAGTGCAATCCCAGAGTTGAAAACCAGCATCTATTAGTTATAAAAAGGGGGAAAGTGTGTGAAGTAATCTGCAAAGAAGTGCAGTTTCCTACAGTGATACAAAAGGAGGTGGTCACAGGGCAAGAAAGAACACAGGGCTGTGTGGGGAAAGTTCAAGTTACAAGCTAGTGCACAGAATTAGGATGGAATTTCATCACCACACCCTCAAACATTCCTAAGCAGACTACACATGAAGAAGAAGGCCCTGAAATAAAAAAAGAAGAATCCTGACTCCAGCCTTAATTCCAAGGACTGGAACTGCTGTCCAAGGACCAGGTGGCTGACCTCCTATTGCCTAATCTAGGGGCACAAAAAGCAGAAGGGCTACTGATCCCAACAGAGGCTCAGCTGACCACATACAGCTAGGCCCTGCAGAAGGCCTGGCTGAAGAGAGACCTGGTGCCTAGAAGCCTTCTCAGCGGATTTGCAGGAGTGACCAGAAAGAATTTTCCCAGCCGCTGCAGAAAATAGTAATATAATCATGTTTACCATCTCTGGAGGACCGGAACAAGATGCTGAGTCTTGCCCAAGGAGATCACTGCATAGGTGAGCTCGACAACCAGGTTTGTCCAGATTGGAGGTTTTGTAGTGTTGAAAATGAGTTCAGCAGGACCTCGTGGAAAAGATATCTGGCTTCATGTAGTTTTGTGTGGCTATAGCTTCCAGCCTTGTCATGCTAGATTATGTAGGAAACCAATTTAGGCAGTTAGGTTACTCTGTGAAACATGTGGCAGATATACCATTCACCTTATTACTAATGCCATAGGGTATAATACACTTGTAATAAGGACGGGATCTCTGTCATGTTTGTGATGGAGTAACCTGTTTGCCAAACTCAAAATCAGACCCTAAGTCTGAAAGTCAAACCTAGGACTAGAAAAGGCATCAAATTATCCCAGAGAGAAAGGGACCTTGTTGGCTACAAAATCCAGCTTTGTCTAGCTCAGGAAATTTGGTGCCATAACAATGGTTTCAGCTAAGCTTGATGACAATGTCCAAATTCAAGATTCCCTCGCCAGCTTCAGTCTTGGACTCTGGCTCTGTGGAAGGATTCTGACTTTTAGAGAAAAGACTAAGGGCCAGATGTAGCAACCCGTTTGCGAGTCGCAAACGGCGAAATTCGCCGTTTGCGAGTCGCAAACGTGGGTTTGGCATGCAGAAATGCATATTGCGAGTCGTTACCGACTCGCAATATGCATTTGCGACTCGCAAATAGGAAGGGGTGTTCCCTTCCTATTTGCGAGTCGCTGTGGGATGCAATACCATTTGCGACCGCATACGCGGTCGCAAATGGCATCGCAGTTACCATCCACTTCAAGTGGATGGTAACCCACTCGCAAATTGGAAGGGGTCCCCATGGGACCCCTTCCAGTTTGTGACTGGACCCCAAAATCTTTTTTCAGGGCAGGGAGTGGTCCAAGGGACCACTCCCTGCCCTGAAAAAATACCGAAAGAAAAGGTTTCGGTTTTTTTGCAGTGCAGCTCGTTTTCCTGTCAGGAAAACGGGCTACACTTCAAAAAAAAAAACTGCTTTATTTAAAAGCAGGTCGCGAACATGGAGGTCTGCTGACGTCAGCAGGCCTCCATGTTAGCGAGTGCCTATACTCATGAGGTGGGTCATTTCGACCCCATTGCGAGTCGCAGTCGGTGTCTGAGACACCGTACTGCATAGCAAATTGCGACTTGCAATTTGCGAGTCATAGCAAATTGCGACTTGCAATTTGCGAGTCGGATGGACTCGCAAATTGCAAGTGGCAATTTTGCTTTTTGCTACATCTGGCCCTAAGATCCTAGTTTTTGGCTTGGTGGGTATGGTACTCTATCATAAACACAGCAGAGTACTCTGTCTTTCAAACTTATCGTCTGCCTGCGTGACTTAGATATGGGTGGAATGTCAGCTTTCTGTCGCCTGCCTTGCTTATGTCAACAGAAAGCCACCTTTGAGAGCTTGACGGGGTAAGGGCCGAAGCAGTAAAGTCATAACAACTCCTACTCTTTAGAGTAGGCAGTCCGCTGGATTTTTATTCTGCCCTTATTTGCCAGGAAAAACCTGAGGGGCAAAAAACATAATGATCCCTCTCACCCTTGGACAAAATCTCCCACTGTGTGAGGGTCATTATTTTTTTGTTTTTCAATTGCAATTTTAAAATTTAGAGGACAACCATGAAAACAAATGGCAGTTGTCCACCAAACCTTTTGCACCTTGAGGAAACTGCCATGACAGTGGTTTCTTTCAAATTATAGAGATGACTGCTGGTCCAGAGGTCATCTCCTGCCAGGATGGACTTCCATCCATCAGGGTGACAGACATTAAGGGCCTGATTTAAGGAAAGCGCAGCACCGCTTTCCTTGTGCTTTTTAGTGCCCCCGTAACACCACCATGTGTGCGCCGTATCTAAGATACGGCACACCATGGCGGTAGTTAGGGAAACTAGCGTCCAACTTTTTGACGCTAGTTCAGACCTTTGCAAGACTAGCATAAAAAATGTTGAAGCTAATCCTGCGAAGCCCATTGAGGCCTATTGAAAACAGTGGTGCTCCTCATGTTAATGCTTGCTCTGAGCACCTCACCCAGCCAATCGCATCACATGCACACATACACATACTGACTCAATCACACAACTCGCCACACAATATGACAGGTTCAAGTCCCCCGGCAATGTGCACACACGGACACAGCTGACAGGTTTGAATGTACCGTCATTGCGGTGCCAGAATACTCTTGGTAATGAATACTGGCACCTTAATGACAGTTGTGTATGTGTGTGATATGTCTTGTGTACCAGTGTGCCCCCACCCGTGTCTGACTGACTTGTGTCCCGACATATGCATTGCAGTGATTAAAAAAATTACTGCAACATGTATATATCTCATGTGATCCCACCCCCATGCAGTGCCCACCCAACGTACCCTGGTAATGCGGCACAGCTATCTTGTAGTCCGTTGACGGGGGTCACGTTTTCTCTGTGGGCAGGTGGCAGCAGTGATGGCAGGTGTTGTCCGGTCGTGTCCAGTCAAAGCCAGGGGGTGGTAAATAGGTAAGTTTTCACCCCCACCCCCCTAGGTCTGCCAACTAAGGAGCGGAGGTCAGACCACCACATATAGGAAAACTCCACCTCATGTGACCAGGTAAAGTCTCTCTTCATCAAGTTTAGTCTCATGTGGCCAGGAACAGTCATTGGTTGTCAACTAAACACCATATGCCCAGGTGCAGATTCACATGCTGAGGCACAGCCTCATATGTCCAAATACATAATGAAACATTCTGACAAAGTTACTTAAGCAGAAGCATAACACCAGTTGCTCAGAACAGCCACACAAACGTTTGTACTGCAGTTGTGTGCTTAATGTAACTCTATGGCAAAGCACAGTCTTATTGGACCAGCTACAACCTCATATGTACAGTACAGCTTCCAGTAAAACAGTCTCATGTGCTCATATGCTTATGGCAGCTCCAAATGCCTAATGCAGCCTCAGTGACTAGTACTGCTTGTTTAACAATAGATTTACATATGCTGAGTATAAACTCATATATTTAAGTATATATCCTTTTGCATTGGGTAGCTAAATAATAGATTCTCTTCACAGAGAAAATGGTGCTGCTGAGGTATCTTGGTAAAAAAACAGGTGGTACAGTAAATCTGATTCTTGCAAACCACTTCTTGCTTTCGGTCGCTAATCTATCAGTACAGACAGTCTCAAAAGCTACAAGGTGAGCACCAGTGGGATGCTCAGAGATAATCCCTAAAAATTGCTAAGAGATTCAATATAACTGGCATGTATGCAATAGATAATACCAAAAGCTACCAAAATACTACACAGAATTATAGCTGAGAAGCTGACAATAAGAGGATTGCCTTCCACCAATGTGTTCCAAGTGACATAAAAAGAGTACAGCTTAAATTATCTGTGGTGTACCTTGGAACACAGATGTGAAAAATTCCTTATTATTGAAAACTACTCATCTTTAATGTTATATTGTGTGTGACCTCCAAAAACTCCTCTTCTCCTGGGCAGATTAGTAGTGTAGCAGTAAAGGAGTCAATCAATTAATAAACTTAATTTGATTTTAAAACTTCAAAATCATAAAAGTAAAATTATGTTTCAGCACTTCATGACATTACAATAAAAGCTTTTATTGCATAATTAAACAGTTGTGATATTTAAAAATATGAAACACATAAAAATCTTCTAAAACTGGCACTCCAATTCCTTTCTAATATTAATAGAATGTCCAGTGTAGGAGGGTACATAGACATTGACCTACTCTGTTTGTAGATTTTGTAAAAACACCAGTGCCACTTTACAGTGTTTAATTTGGTATTTCATTGGGCACATCAAAGTCTTGGCAAAAAAAATAAAAAAATGAGAGCATCCCTTGAGTGGAGGTTTTACCTCAGGTGCATTTTTCCAACTCTCTCAACCTGTCATTTTCATTTTGGAGTGTCACAATACAGATTACCATATTATGGGCTTGATTTATACTTTAGCGTATGGGATACTCGGTCATAAAAGTGAAGGGTATCTAATTTGCTGTATTATAAATGTCATAGAAGATAATGTAATATCTGTCATGTTGTGTGATGGAGTATCCCATCCACCAAAGTATAAATAAGGCCCATAGTCTAAATCATACAAGTAAATATCTCTGATAGCTGGTCCTAATGTTGGCTGGTAAGATTGCATTCCGTCTTCAAACTCCGCCATGTACTAAGGCCTTAGGTCTTTAGTTCCCTCTTTCCCATCCTTTCCAGTTTACTTGAATCCTCAAAGAGGTACGGGTGTTCATCCTTAACACAGACAGTTTTAATATATCTTAAACAAGGTTTGTAGCCATCCCAATCAAGACATAGACAGTCCTGCATTTTCACTCTGTTTAATTGTGCCTCAGCCCCGTGCACAGTAATGGAGGTCTTACCTTAATAAGGTCTTCAACAAAAGGAACTCCAAGTTCACCTGGCCGTTGGCAAGTGGTTGGGTGGGGATTGTCTCAAGCTAAACTCCGATAAAACCGAGGTCATCCTGTTTGGCACTCAGTCATCCCTCTGGTCTCCATCCTGCTAGCCTCATGACATGGGACCCCTTCCTACTCCTATAAGGAAAGTTCGGGACCTAGATTTTCTCATTGATGATAAACGTAACTATCAGTAACAAGCTGAAACTGCTGAAAAAGATTCTCCCCTACATCCTTAGCCACCTGCAGAAGTCTTTGGTCACTGCTTTGGTGTTGGCTAAATTGGATTATTGTAATGGCCTCTATCTTAACTCCCATCAAGACATCTTAAATAAACTTCAAACACTTCAGAACAGAGCCGCTAGTCTTCTAAAGTTTCCTAAATACCACTCAGTGTTCAGCGCTATTAAAGATCTTCATTGGCTGCCCTTTTGGCAAATAATTATTTTTAAAATGCTCTAAGATCCTGCACGGCATTGGCCCGAATTTTCTACGGAACAAACTTACCTGGTATTCTCCAGGTAGGGCTCTTAGGCCAATCAATGCCAAACTTGTTGTGGTCCCCAGGTTCAAGCGGGCCACTTCGGGTGGCAGGAGTTTCACAGTAGGGGCCCCACAAGGCATGGACTGCTTTGCCTCTGGCCATCAAGAATGCTCCAAGTGTACTACAGTTTTGCAAGCATATGAAGATGTGGCTTTTCAGATCTGGCTAGATTTTCTGCTCTTTCCCATCTCAGTGTCTAGTGCCAAGATGCCTCAGGGTATTTGCTGTGCTTTAGAAAAAGCCTTAACATAATATAACTAAGGCACAACACCAACAGACAACTAGATGGAACTGAGAGCAGTCTCTTGAAATATACATTTTTTGACTGCTGTAACCTGCTTACATTCATGTGACTCTAAATGCATGCCCTGTATGTTGCCACAGATGTACTCTTAGCTTAGTATATGATACATAATTCCTTTATTGGCTTGATGCCTAAACTAGATGAAAATGTAAAAAGAGAACTGGAGACCTTTGCAAATTGGTCATTTCTGGATGTTATCTGTTGTTTCCAAGGTTCCTGTGGATCAAAAAATTCCACCAAGTAAGTGAAAGTCTTGATTTGAGCTAATTGTGTGTCTTTCACATTAAAAGCGTATGCAGTGGCTCTCTTGGAAACACAAATCATGGTGAACGACATAGAGAGATTCACTTTAAGGTCCAAATCTGCCATAAATAGGTCAAAGCTGTCCAGTAACGTTTGTAGGGTTATTAGTGTAGAGGCCATTAGGACTGCAACGTCTGCATAAAGAAGGCCAGGGATTGGCCAATGTTCAATCTGCGGCATGTCAGTGCACCCCTCCACCAGCACCTTGTGCAAGTTGTTAATATAAATTGTAAAGGGGAAGGGTGCAAGGACAAGTCCCTGCCTGTCCCCCCTGGCACTGTGAAACCTGTCGGTATATTGATACTGAGCCGCTCATTGGCTGTGGCGCCAGTATAGATGACTCTGAGTATATTTAGAATCAATATATCTACACTCATGCCCACCATCAAGCGCCATAACTTATCATGCAAAACAGAATCAAATGTGCTTGGGAGGTTCATGAAAGCTAAACAGATGATACTTTTTTTGTTTAGCAATGGTATATTTACTAATCAATAGGAACAGGTTTAGGCACTGCTCCACAGAACCAATGCCCTTCAAAAACCCATACTGAGCACCTGAAAGAATGTGGTGCTCTCCCGCCCATTATTCCAGGCTTCTGAGAGGAAATCTTCGCCATACTTCAACAAGGGCATCCAAGAGTGAAATTGGTAGGTAACAGGTCAGGGCAATCCCAGTTCCCTTTTTATAAATTATCACCGACTTCTTCTAATAAGGTAATTTTCCAATTTTACAGGTGGTTGTATGGACATTGGTCAACATAGATCAGTGTTAGCCTTAAATAGATCTGACAGGATTCTATCCCACCTGGAATCTTTTGCATTGAGATATTTATTTATAGGCATAGACGCTTCCTGCAAAGTGGGCACAAACAAAGTCACTTCCCCAGTATTCAATGTTTATATCTTCATATTCTGGCTCAGATCATTTGGTGGCCTCTCCTCGTCTAAAGCTTTGGTGTATACTCAGATAAAATCTGCTACCCATTCCTGCATGGAGAGAACCATTTCCAAAGCACGAGCCTGCTCTTCTCTAAAAATGTATAATTGTCCACTTGACAAAGAGCTGTACCATCTTCATCATTTCTTGCAGTGACCAGCGCTGCCCGTGCCTCATCTTTAATCTCTTTTTTTTTCTCCAGGCAAGTGCTTTTTTATAGTCCTTTTTTCATAAAGCCATCTCTGACTGAGATCTCTTCACTCTTTTATGGGCTGTCCATAGAGCACCATGGCTTTACGACCTTCCTATCCACTGGCCTTGTCAATTCTGATTTTACATTGTTAGGCAAAGCAGAAATGGCTTGCTTGATATCTAGGTCTGTGGCACTCTTATTCAGGCAGGTATCCACTGAATGTCTATTATGACTAATCATCTTACAGAGAAATCCCACAGGGATAGCCAAGCTTTACTTAGTACCGGATCCATATTTATACACGACCCTACTGTGCCTGCTGTCTCTTGTTGCATGGTTGCACATATATGTTGAAGACCACTGAATGGCACATAGCTGTATACTTTCAGGAGGGTGGTCACTAAAGTACAGTTCATGTGTCTCAAAATTCTGTACAAAGCGGGACAAATTATAAGATATTATTATGAAGTCTACTGTCCATAGTATAGTGTGTAAAGGACTCATGGACAAAGCACACACAGAATGGCCAAGACTCTTTCGGACCTCCCCATGAAATACTTGGCATCATGCTACCACCTCATCACTACAAGGAGAATCTTCCCCTTCCCCAGCCAACCCAAAAAATACATGAGCCCCTCCACCCTCTCCAAGCACCCTAGGAAAACACTCCCTTACATAACCAATCCAAAAGAAAACTGGTGGCCTTCCCCCATTTCACACACACTTGCTCCCCTGCCCAATCTATAAAAACATACCTGGAACACTGCCACCCTCCACTTCCACTTTGGAAGTGTCCTCCCCTCACCGTTCTTCCATACAAAAATATGTCTGCCAAGCACACAAACAAGTAGTCTGTGAGAGCTACTTGTCAGGATGGCTTTTGTTCCCACCACCAGTGTGGGTCTACACTGATTCACAACTCACAGGAGTGACAATGGTTAGTAATGCAAAACAGCACATGCTTCAGAGCTCAGTTTTCCACTGCAATGAAATTAAACGTATGTGTATAGCTCATTCATTTACTTACTTTTCTTAGCATGGTGAAGTGTAGAAAGAAGGAAATCTTTCACCAAAATACATTTTTGGACAAAATATTGAGTTTAAAATATTGAAAAACATAAATATTGGAAAAAAATATTGTCAAGAATATTGTTTGTTTTTTGGAAATAATATAGTTTTTAGGAATAGTGTTGTTTTTCATATAGTTTCCAGCTATATATTTGTAAAAAGTATTGTTGTTGAATTATTTTTATGTGTTTTATATATATATATATATTAATAATTACACATGATTTATTTTTTCAAATAAATGTTAGTAGTAAGTTATATTGTTGTAGAAGGTTTGTAAGGGGACAGGGTGGTTTTTTTTTTAAATTAGAAATATTTTCAATGTAATGTTAATTTGTTTTTGATTGTTCATTTCTTGATTATTAATTATCTTTTTTATAAGTGTTATATTTTCAATTTAAATTTGGAAGTTTTTTTAAATGCTACTCCTAGTGCTAGTAAGTTTTTACTTAGTAGTATGTTGTAGAGTTTATAAAGGTATAGGATGGGAAGTTAATTAAGTTATAAATAAGTAAAAAATATTAAATACTTTTTAATTGTTAATTAATTATTTAGTTGATAGTTTATTATGTAAATAGATTATTACTGATTTCAATTCAATTCATCTTCATTAAATCAATTAAAAAGCAGATCATAAAATGTTACATATACATACACATACATATAAAAACACCAAATAACTACCAAAATGTTTAGTTGGTACAAGTCCAATAACGCCCACAAAGCACAAATTTTGTCAATTCATACACACAATATCTGCCACCAATTAGGTCCGTATGAGCTGTCCGAAAACAAAACCAGGTTAGAAGTTCAGAGCATTACACAAACATACAGGTGATTTAAAAAAAAAAGTCCCATGGCTGAGCAGACTTCTGGACAATTGAGTCACTGCAGATGTTACAAGGCTGCTCTACACTGAGTAAGATTGCACTTCCGAATGGGAGACATTAAAACAACTTTAATAAAAGATTGATAAAATTTGCAGAAAAAAAATAAAATACACCAAAGTTTGGGAAGAAACCGCATCACATGGGCAAGAGCATAGGCTAGATGTCCAATATTGTCCCTGAGGAAAATGAAGTATCCATTTAATAGATCCCAGACTAAACCGGGTCAGTAGGACTTCCACATGCCCAGGAACGTGTCCAAATTAAGCTCCACCCCAAGTGTTGTTTGTACCATACAATATTCTCTTACAGAAGGCTTCACCACTTCTTTACCCTCCCTGTGACGTACTATCAGACATAAAACATTACATGAGCCACTTTGTCCTTATTGCTAAGTTTAGTGGGTTTTGAAAGACCAAGGGAAAGCCAAGGGCTGTGATAGAATCTTTGAAACAATTAAGCCAGGAGTTCTGTTCCCATAGTAGAAAGAGAGGCAGTGTAATATAATCTCTTGTTTAAAGAAGTTTTCTCATTGAACCAGATCAAACATACAATTGCAGGGGTGCTAACCCCATATACTTGCACTATACCTCAGAATACCAAAGCATATCCTTTAATAAATCTCCAATATGAGGCTTATTGGCTTCTTCTCTATGGAGGAAGCAAGAGAAAAGATCGAGGCAACTGCTTGCAGCAACCAATTTTTCCTGTTTACAATACAGGGGACCCAAGTACAGAAATTATAAAAGATTAACCCTAAATAGGTCAACTGGTTTACTTTCTCAGCGGTCCTGTCCTTGATAGTCATACAACTTGTTTTGATATTTTTGGGACCAGAGATCATGATGAAAGTTTTTGAATAATTAATCCAGATTCATATGTTTCATATAGACTACAAAGGAAGGAAGCAATCAATGGGGTTAGATCATTTGCTGTTCTTGCAAGCAAGACTGCATAACCTGCGTAGGGAAGTACGGGAATTCTTTTTAGTTGCCGAAACATCCAACTCCTTCTTCAAAAGCACAGATTCTAGCTGTTTTATATAAAGCAAAAACAGTGTAGCTGGCAAACCACATCCCTGGTGGACCTCCTATTTTATGGAGAAAGTGTCAGTACATTCCCAACCCTCCCCGAACCTCACAGAAGCAACAAGCTCAGTATGTAACAATTTCAGAAAGGCCACCAACCCTCCTCTAGTCCCAAAGCTATAGCTGATAAAATATCTAACAGTTTGGATCTATTAACACAGTTGAAAGGGCTGGATAGATCTGTGAATGCTAAATGGAGATAGTACATTTTGCAATATCTACTCACTAATAAGTGCAAATTCAAGGATTGATCATCTGTTTCTAGTCCTTTCTTGAACTTATATTGGACCATGTACAGAGTATTGATCTCCGAGGTCCAAAGCAACAGACTATCCAGAACGATTCTAACAATGATCTCAACCATGGGCTCAAGTAGAGAGATGGGACGGTAGCATTTCAGCTCCTGGATACTCCCCCTTTTAAATACAGGTATAATTCTTTACATAAGCCAGAAACTTGAAATACAAACCTTACACACAGAAATGTTAATATTTACCAGTAAAGGGGCCAAGAACTTAGGATGTTCCTTGTATAAATCCATGGGGATCCAATCAGGCCCAGGGGCCTTTTTGGAGGGATTGTTGTTTATAGCCTCAAGCACTTCTTCTGGGTAAAATTACATTTCTAAAGAAAGATTAGAAGGATATCCACTCAAACGGACATACAAACAATCCACAGGGCAATACATTTTACTGAAGTGATCTATCCACAACTCAGAGCCAATATTACAACGCACCCTTTTTACTGAACTATCGGGAGTAAAATTCGCATTGTCTAGCTTCCAGAAAGCCTGGGTGTCTTTTAGTTCATAGGCATACGTCAACTTTTCCCAACATTCAGTCTTTGTTAATGCTGCATTTTTTTAGGTAAGTAGGTTGGAAAATAAACATATCATATTTTTAGATTTAGTGATATGCATGTGTGTTTTATTAGTTGGTAATTAATTATGTATCTGTATTATATTTATTATTGACACATTGTAATGGAATGTATACATATATATTTATATATATTTACTTATTAAACAAAGGTTGCGTTAGGATCACTATTTAAACGTACAAAACCATAGAAATTCACCTGTTAGAGTTATCTCTAGTAACTACAACTCATTCCCTAAAGTACTATAACTCGTGCTGTTGCCATGCAGTTTTTTTGTCAAAACTTTTACTGCAGAAGTTATATTGATATTATCAATGATGTTATCAAAGATGTCATAAGTGCCGTAATATGTGTGGGTTAATTAGCAGTGCATGGCGACCACATGAGTTACAGTTACTTTAGGGCATAAGTTACAGTTACTTGAGTTAACCCTAACTATAACAGGTGAATTTCAATTGTTTTGTATGTTTGAAATGTGGGCTTAACTAGAATGCCCCTGTAACATTTGTTGTTTTCAGTGAATTTCTATGGTTTTCTTAACGTAAAGTAATTTTCAATACAAAGTTAATATAACCACCGCTGCACACAGCCTTTGGCCACACTCATAATGAGGGCCTTTTTATGCCAATCATCAATACCAACCATCTGTAGAAAGTGAAACCAATTTCAGACAAGAAAATCTGAGATTTATGTTTAGAATTTGCACTGTAAATTAAATGGGCTAATGAAAAAACACAGATACAATATTATCATACTGACAGAGAAGAATTATTGAGAAAGTTTCAGTTAAATTATTCCCCAGAATGTTCTAAATATTGGTCAAACTCACATACTTCAAGGTACAATCTCAACAACTAATATTTGAACATTATTGTAGCATATTCTGCATATATTATACCAGTTGTTTAAATGATTTTCTCCTCATCCATTGTATCTGCACCTTCTTTGCATCATCAGTACTTTCATTTCCTTTATCCTTTCCTAACAGCCAGCTCCAATTCCTTATCTTATTTCTTACCTGCTAGTTTGATTCCTACACAACTTTTACAATCACTCCTTAATCTTGTAGTATTCTCTTTAGGGTTTCCACAAATCATGTTACTACTTTCGGTCTGTGATGAAGTGTTTTCAAACACAAATCTCACAAAAAATCTCAAATTGAGTTAAAGTTATACATTACAAATTCATGGGAATTCAATTCTAAAAGGTAACTATCAAATCCTGAAAATTCTCAATTGTTTCTCCTGCAAGTATATTCTTTCTCTCTAATATGTAACATCTAGCTTAAGGCCTGATTACAAGTTCAGCAGACAGGATGACCCGTCTGCCAAACTTCCAAAGGGGAGGTTGCCGCCTTACTGACTACCTCCCTGCTGGGCCCATTACGACTTTCCCACTGGGCTGACGGGCAGAAAGCAAGGTTTTTGTCTGTCAGCTCAGCAGGGAAGTGGCAACAGCATTGTCACTGGCTCGTAATCAAGCTGGCAGCAATACTATTGCCCGCAGGATGACCCAGCACCCTCACAATGCTCACTGTCTCCTGTGCCCATGTCAAAGTGCATGGGCCCCCCTGTGGATCCCTGCACCTGTTCTCTGCCAGCCTTTTCCGTGACAGTGAAACATATAATATAATTGTATTTATTGATATGTATGTGTATTTTATTAGTTGGTAATTATATATCTGTTTTATATGTATTGTTATTTAAAAAATTTTAATCAGGCCCTTAATTTTTATATTGATCTAAAAAGGAAATGACACAGCAGTTTAAACATATGAAGGAATATTTTACTAAACATTTGAAAACCGCTGTAACCATCTTGGTTATTGTTTACGCTAAATAAGGGTCCAATGTTTTTCACTAAACCCCAATGCAACCTGAGTTACATGCCTCACTGTTGGATTCTAAGAAAGTGGCCCTCAGGGATCCCCAGCATAATTGGGGCATGGCCACAATGTCGAGGCCAGCGATCGTGGCCCTGTGAGCTCCAGCTGGGGGAACCCCCAAATGCCCTTATCATGCACAAATAATTGGCCTAGGAGCCCCTAAAAATCTATCCCAGAGTGCGCCAGCTAAGTACCTGCGTCCCTTGTGCGCTAATCTCCCCTAAAGCAGCAGATATGGTGATCTGTTCTGCCTGTGCTACCAAGCCGAGATGCATAAAATGGTGGCCGGACGATTGCGAAGAACGGAGGGAGAGTTGAGAATCCCATGAAGACACAGCCAGTTCTACAGTGAGATGAATACAGACACACCCTGGAGAGTGGGCTGACCCAATTGATTGAAGAGTGGGCCATCCTGCAGAACTAAAGATTTAAAGCCGCCACACTGGCATCTTCAGCCCGGGCCTACAGGGCTGTAGTCCTGTGCCTTGAGTGGACCTGCTTGCGAGACCTCTCATCTGTGGGTGGGCCCTCGGGCGAGAGGAGGGTGGTCAGGGGAAGCAGCCGTGGAGGGACCCGGTGGCGACATCTGAGGGGTAGAGAGTGTGCGGACCCCCTCAAGGGGTGGAGAGACTTACCTGACGGGAAAGTGGGCCATCCTACTGGCCCAGAGACGTATATCCACCCGCGTCCAGTGTGGCCCTGCTTGTACAGCCTCCTGCCTGCGAACAGACTCCTGGAGAGCAGGAATGTGGGCAGTGGAAGTAGCTGTAGAGGACCCAGCATCAAACTAATAAAGTGAGGGAAGCATGCCCGCTGCGGAAGGCGAAGGAGTGGAGATGCAACACTAGCGGTGCGATCCACCAGAAGGAGAGGTGGAGCGCCCTCTTCCAGACACTCTGCAAGCGACTTCTCAGAGTCCCTGTGGCTTGGCAAGAGGCCTACAAACTTCCCATTGGGGGAAGGGACAGAGGACCTCCTTCAGAACTTGCACTGGCATCCTACTGCCAGGGATTTGACCAGCACTTAAGAGACCTCAGTTGACTTTAGGGAGAGGCAGGGTGCGAACTGGACTGTGGTGCTCCCCCCTCTCCCAACACCAGAACTGAAAGAGGGATCTGGCGATAGGGCCTCCAGAGTCCTGAGGCACCACGGCAGATTTAAGGCAGCTACAATCCTCCAAAGCCTTAGGGACCATCGTTCACACATATATAATGCTGAGTTGGGACCTTCATCCTTTCGCCGTGACTGCTCTATGGTACCGCACTACCCCAGATGAGAGCCTACGGGCTCCATCGGATGATGATAGTGGAATTAAACACCAATTGGTCATCTTCCGAGCAGCTCGAGCAAAGGAAGGTCATACCTGGGCAAGCGATCTGAGTGCTGACGCAGTTCCTGCAGATAGAATTAGCAGCACAAAGCGCCTGCTTTACAAAGCTGAAGACTCCACCAGTCTAGAGAGGTATACCCAAACACATATGCTGGCAACCCTCCTTGATCGCAACCTAGGGCTTCTCTCCTCGCTGGGTGCTACCCTGTGAAGCTCCTCTTACACCCTTGGTGGGGCCTGCCGGGGTGACTGCATCATATTCCGCACCAACAGCTCAAGACATCTACAAGGCTTTTTTTGGTATGATAAGAAAGGCTACCAAAAAGAGCGATACTGACGCGGGTGTCAGGCAAATGGAGGAAGTTGCACCGGGAGGGTTGGCAGAGGAGAGAACATTGCCCTACCAAGATGCACCACACACCCTAACACTGCAGGATATTCTACAGGCTATAACTGCCTCCAAGGAGGGACTAGAGACAAAAACAGATACTTTGGAGCAGATCTCAGCCTCCTGAGGGATGACCATAGATGTCTCTCTGAGAGTTACAGCAATGGAACGCATAGTAGACAAGCTCCCCAATCTGTCACTGGCATGCAGACTTGTTTCACGGAGCTCAAGGCCAAGCTATGTCAGACAGCTAGGCAAGAGGGTTCTCTCCATCACTCCACCAGAGAGGCGCTTATAGTGCCATTTTTGAAACCAAGAAGGGAGGGCACGGATGTGGCTGCGTATTGGCCCTCGTCGATATTAAATATTGACTATAAGATCCTCAGCAGAATCTTAGCCACCAGACTAATGCCACATACAACAGTGCTTATACACGAAGAACAAAATGGTTTCATACCAGGCCAAAGTACGGCACTAAATATTAAATGCCTGCTAAGGGTGCTGGAGGCGGAGCTATACGACTCGACAATGGTGGCCATATTGGCTGTTGATATCGAAAAGGCATTCAATAACCTCGAGTGGCCATACCTACAAGACATCTTACTGCATTTCGGGGTGGGAAACAGGTTTATGGAGTGGATGTGACTCCTATACACAGATGTCTGTGCACTGGTCCACATGGGCAGGGTCATTTCAAAGGAGTGTAGAGTGGAGCGCGGCACGAGACAAGTCTGTCCCCTATCGCCCACTGCTCTTTGTGCTTGCAATGGAGCCCCTCGCATGCCATGCTCTTAAGAGTGGAGTTTTCAACAGCCTCTGGGCGGGAGATCAGGAACAGCATATTGCGCTGTACGCAAATGACCTACTCCTTTTCCTACAGGATACAGAGGGGGCTCTGGCAGGTGCTCGCTCCCTGTTGAACCACTTTGTTGGCCTGTCAGGTGTACGAGTAAACTGGTAGAAAACCTGCATATTCCCTGCAAAATCCCCATGGCCCCCACTGACAAATTTGGGACCTTAACGTTGGGATGCTCAGTGCCTCTCATATTTGGGAACATGCATCTACCACAGGCTGGAGGACATATCAGAGGGCAACCTGGGGAAAGCTACACAAAGCTTATGAACAAGCTTGGGGCACACTTCCACTCTCAGTGGCGGGACGGTGGACGCTTCTGAAAATGGTGGCTCTGCCATGCCAGCTTTACTATTTTGTGGTGCTGTCAATATGGATTCCCTGCTCCTGGTCCACTGAACTCAACTCAATGATAACGGGGTTCTCATTGATTCTCACAATGTCCCACCTTACCATATGTACCAGAATCCACACAGAAGGCATAAGCGGCAAAGCCCTCCGATGGATACACTCCTTCCTAACAGGCAGAACGCAGAGAGTCAGGCTTCCTCTAGGCTTGTCAGAACCTACATAGACCAGCTGTGGAGTATACCAAGGATCCTCTTTGAGCCCCATGCTGTTCAACATCTACATGGCCACGCTTGCCCTGATCGTCAGGAACTATGATCTGAACATCCTCTCCTTTGTTGATGACACCCAGCTGATCATCTTCCTGACTGAAAACCTCTCAACGGCCAAGAAGAACTTCCAAGACAGGATGGAAGCAGTCGCCGCCTGGATAAAGGAGAGCTGTCTTAAGCTAAACTCCAACAAGACCGAGATTATCCTCCTCAGCCTGGGATGACTCCTGGTGGCTCTGAACTCTTGGCAGACCCCCCCAACCTCACAGACCAAGCACACAATCTTGGCATCGTCCTCGACTCAGCGCTCACCATGACAGGTCAGGTCAACTCTGTTGCCTCTACCTGTTTCCACACCCTCTGACTCCTACGGAAGATCTTCAGATGGAACCCAAGCGACTGCTGCAAAACTGTGATACACACCCTGATCACAAGCAAACTTGATGACAGCAACACCCTCTATGCTGGAAACCACCAAGAAGAATCTAAATAAGCTACAACAAATCCAGAACACCGCCGTCAGACTCGTCCTGAACATCCCTCACAGAGAACACATCACAGGACACCTGAAAGACCTCCACTAGCTCCCTGTCAAGAAGAGGATACATTTCATACTCCTCGTACATGCCTACACGGCACTCCACAACCTTGGACCCAGCTACCTCAAATACCGCATCACCTGGTACTCCCCTGCCAGACCTCTCCATTCCTCCCAGCAGTCGTTCACCACCGTACTCCACATTAAGAAGCCCTTGGCTGGAGGGAAATCATTTACCTACCTTGCAGCAAAATGTTGGAACACCTTACCTCTCCGCCTCAGATAGTCACCTTTGCTATCTCAATTCAGGAAGGACCTCAAGACCTGGGTCTTCAGCTGAACCCTGAGGACATACCCCACAGTGCCTTGGGACCCTATGAGTCAGTAGCACAATCTAAAAATTACTGATTGATTGACTGATTGGGGTGTGGGCGGCCTGTGGCTTGCACTTGCCAAACTCCAAAGGCCGGTGACGGGGGAGGGAGCTAGCCATTCCAGATTTTGAAGCATATTACATTACCCCAGTGCTTAATGAGTTGGTCGGTATTCTACTCCGGCTGGGGCTCCCAGTTGCGGGAGAGACAAGCGAGGTTCTAGTGGCAAGACTAGAAATAGTAGAAATAAGATTAAAATGCCGTATTCCCCTGCTATCCCAATGACATTTTTGCTGGTGTTATCCCACAGGGGAGACTAGGGGAGGATTTATGAATGGGCCCCCGCTGGGGTGATCACAATGGGAGATCTATATGGAGTGGGACACCATCCTGCCATTTGCAGATTTTAGGGAGAGTAAGTCCTTAAATCCAGGACATTTTCTCCTGCACCAGACGGTGACGTCCACTATACGCTGATGTTGGAAACAAGGATTAGGGGAGCTGCCCCCCCTTGGAAGTATGCCAGTATCTGGTCGTAGCGACTGGGAAACACAAAATAGTTATGTGCCTGTACAGGAGATAGAGACGAGAACTAAATCTACTGTTACTGTCACTTAAGGGGAAGTGGTAGTAGGATCTGGGTAACCCAATTAGTGACACAGACTGGGAAGCTATTCTAGAATGAATTCCCAAGGTGTCCCGCAACGCTCGCTTTAGGTTAATTAATCTTTATATACTCCACAGAGCGTACCTTACACTGGGCAGGATCAGTCAGTATTTCAGAGACTTGGAGGCAAAGTGCCCCCGCTGCGGAGAGCTACATGCAGAATTCCTACATATGTTCTGGACCTGCCCCTAGCTGGTAGACTCCTGGGACAGGATTACTGACTCAATGGCCTCTGTCACAGACCGGGAGATCCCATGTGCCCCTGGTCATTGCCTGCTTCTCTGGTTTCCCCATACCTTCAAAACAAAACTAAAGAGTCAGTTTCAGGACTTGGCATTCATCATAGCTATGACGGAAATCACACAACTATGTAAGAACACCAGGGGTCCCACTTACGAGGGCTGGAAGCGCGAGATGCTGAAATGGGTGGGATAAGAGAGGGTGATTAAAATGCAGGAGGCTTGAAGAGGACAGGGGTCACTGGGTGGCGCTGCAGCATAGGAAGCCCTGGTTATAGCACTAGACTTACATGACTCAACGCTGTTGGACGTTGACCCCACCTTTCCCCTCACTTTCCCACTGACTCCAACAGAACAAAGATGCCCATAGGCTAAATAGTGACCACTGACCGTAAAAGATAAAAGCATGGATGTCAATTAGAAATGTTGAGATAGAGCTATCCTACTTCCCTACCCATACTAACAAGACACAATAGTTAAAGGGAGGACGCGAAGGGAGCAGTGTGAGGGGCATACTTAGTAGGCATGCATGAAGGTTGAAAGAGATAGGTGTGAGATGGAAGAAGAAGGGGATCACAATAATAGACAATATTCAATTTTTACTGACAACCCCATGTACGGAAAGGTGAAAATGGCGGTATTGACTATAATGTATGAAAAATCAATAAAGTTTGTTAAAAAGAATGGATCCCCAGCATTATGACAAACTGGCGAGCTCTTCTCCCAGTTTAACTAGGGCCTAGCAATCAAGTTTAAGTCATGCACAAAAATATCCTTTAGGGTTGAACAGTTTTGTAAACATACATTTACTCATCATAAATGTTTGCACATTTGTCTGCATTTTTCCTAGGGGCAGCCTTAGAAATATGCTTGGAAGCCTTGACTGTTAAGTGACAAAGGCCCTCATTACGACCCTGGCGGTCGGTGATAAAGTGGCAGTAATACCGCCAACAGGCTGGCGGTAACTACCGCCAAAAAATGACCATGGCGGTGATATCTCCAATAGACAGCCAATGTATCACACCGATTGCCAGGGCGGAAACAGCCACCACGGCGGTAGCCCAGTCCAGCCAGGCGGAAGACAAAGTTCTGCCCACCATATCATGACATGCCAAACTGCCACCGTTTCTGGGGCGGTACCAAGGTCATCAAAAGGCTGGCGGAAACAGAGCTCAGAAGAGAAAGGACTTACCATTGGAGACACAGGGAAGAACCATGCTACCATGGAACCAGAACTGCAAGTCTTTCAGATGATCTTCTACGTTATGCTCCACCACGAACATCAACGCCGGCGAAGACAACGAGGCGAGTACAGCCGCCTAGCACACAAGGGGGGGGACGAGAGTGACACACACATACGCAAAACACATACCCCCATGCACACACACCATACACACAAACAGCTGCACAAAAAAGCTATTTATCCCTGGAAATCGGCTGAATTATGCAAGGGCAACAGAAATTGACTAAAGTGATTGTAATAAGATCAACAGCAATAATAATAAGTTGATGTGGCAATGCAACAGATATATACAAATGTACAAAAAAGGGACACTGCCCAGTTCACAGTTAATGGGGGCCACATGGCCGCAGGGCAGAGTTCAAGGCCCCACTCAATCCATGCACCAATCCGGAGAGAACACTGCAGGGGCATCAGTTGGCAAATAGGCAGGGACCTCAGGGAGAGGACGGGGCACCTCAGCCAGATGCGCAAAAACGACCACTGGTTCTGGAGGGGGCAACATGCCCTGTTGCTTGGTCCTGGGGACTGATGGGCCACAGTTTCTGGAGTGGGTGACTTGACCACTGGCTCTGGAGGGGGCAACATGCCCTGTGCTTGGTCCTGGGGAGTGATGGGCCACAGTCTCTCAGGTCGGTGACTTGCCCACTGGCTCCGGAGGGGGCAACATGCCCTGTGCTTGGTCTTGGGGAGTGCAAGAGCACAGTCTCTCAGGTGGGTGAATACCCCACTGGTTCTGGTGGGGGCAGGCTGCAAAGCAGCCCATGGAGGCTGGATCATATGGCATCCACCGGCAGTGACGGCTGCACTGTGGTGGTACTGGGAGGCTCCTGCTCAGCCCCTGCACCCTCTGATGGCGGCACTGTGGTGGGAGTAGTGGGAGGCTCCTGCTCAGCCCCTGCACCCTCCGATGGCTGCACTGTGGTTGTGGTACTGGGAGGCTCCTATTCAGCCCATGCACTCGCTTATGGCTGCACAACCATGGCTGGCCGTGGGGGCTCTGTGACAGCTGCTGGTGCAGGCGCCTTCTCCTTCTTGCTGGATGGTGCAGGCTCCTTCCTCTTTTTGCTGGCTGGTGCAAGCTCCTTCCTCTTTTTGCTGGCTGGTGCAGACTCCTTCCCCTTTTTGCTGGCAGGTGCAGGCTCCTTCCCCTTTTTGCTGGCTCGTGCAGGCTCCTTCCCCTTCTTGCTGGCTGGTGCAGGCTCCTTCCCCTTCAGTAATTGTGGCCTGGAATCCTTTCCACCACGAGTAAGTGCTGATGAAACTGGGCCTGTGGACTGTTTGGCTGAGGTGCTTGGATGGGTCCTTGATACCCTGGCCATACGTGCAGGATGGCGTTAGGGGTAGGGAAGAGGTTAATCTGGGAAAGGAAAGGCTTTTTAGGGACATTGGGTTGGGAAGAGGGAGAAGTAATGGGAGTGGAGGATGAGGGAGTGTCTGTTGGAGGTGTTTGATGGATTTGGGTGCAGGTGCATGGGTTGTATGCTGTTGTGAGTTGGATGGCTGTTGGGTGTCTGAGTGCTTGCATTTGTATACTTTAGGAGGGGGGCAGACACGGTGGGAAAGGACACAGGGGATGTGTGCATGGATGTTGGGGATGTATCTGCCAGTGAGGTGTGTGTAGTGCTTGGTGTGGTGATGATGCAGGTAGTGGATGATGATGTAGTGCATGCAGGTGTGAGTGTGGACGTAACTGGGTGGGAGGTGGAGGAGGAGGAGGGGGAGACAGAGGAAATAGTGGATGTTGTTTTGTCTGCAAATGAATGGTGTTTGTGTGAGTGCCTGTGGGATGAAGTGTGGTGCTTGTGTTTGCATGTGTGACTCATGGGTGTTGTCCTGTGTGCGTGCTCGTCTGGCTGTGTGCTTGGGATGGGACTGGGAAGTGGTAGTTGGAGAAGGGACAGTTGGAAACAGGGACAATGGCTGCCATCAGAAAGGAGGCCAGAGCCTGGATCGATCTCTGTTGGGCCACCAATCCACTGTTAATGCCCTCCAGAATGCATTAGTTTGCTGCATCTGGGCTGCCAGCCCCTGGATGCCATTCACAATGGTTGATTGCCCTATTGAGTTGGATCTCAGGAGGCAAATAACCTTCCCACTCAGGGCAGCAGGGCTCACTGGCGTAGGGCCTGAGGTGCCTGGTACAAAGGAGATGCCCACCCTCCTGTGTAAGCGGGCACAGGCAACTCGCTGAGGGGCTGCTGTTAGGGCAGTGCTGGTATGGGGTGGCGGATGTACCTGTAGCTGGGGTGGTCACAGAGGTGTCCGCCACCATCAGGGAGCTCTCATCGGAGGAGGTATCTGAGTCTGTATTGTCCCCTCCAGTCTCTGCCGTGGTGCTCCCCTCGCCCTCCGTCCCACTGGTGCTCTCAGTGTCAGTGGACTCTGCCTCCAGGGTCCTGTGGGATGCAGCTCCATCCGTCGCGGTGCCTCTGCTCCTCCGCCAGATGATGCTAATGCACATAAGGACAGGATGGCAAAACAAGAAAGGGGGAGAGAGACAAAGGATACACTGGGTTAATGACTACACCAACACCACCATTGTCGAGCACAGCACCCTCACACACAGGGAACAGTCCTACCCACTATGCATTACACTACCAGTGATATTGCTAGCCACCTGGGACCCACGCAGCCCTGACCAGTAGTGTATGCTAACAAGCTAGGTAGGAAGTATTTTCCCTTCAGACCCTTAGCCACCAGAGGACCTACGCTGCTATGCCTGGCCTGCCCAGGGGCACCCACTGACACACACTCACCACCCGGATACCACCCCTCCAGCCATTTCCTTCAATGATGGCCACTGTACTCACCCCCTTGTGGCTGCTGAGATGCCCTCAAGCTCCCATCTAGCTCCGGATAGGCCACCGCCAGTATGCAGGCTATCAGGGTGGGTCAGGGTTCCACGGGCACCCCTTCCTCGTTGAGATGCCATCCCCAGCAGAGGCTCCGATATCTTACGGTCCCAGCGTCTCAGGTCCCCCCCCACTGTTTGCGACAGTGGGTGATCATCCTGCCATAGACCCCCAGGGTCCGCACCTCCTTGGCGATGGCACGTCATATATCCTTCTTTTGATGGGTGCTGACCTGCAGAGGCAATACAGACAGGAGAACACCTTTAGCCAAACAGTCCAGCCTGTAGCATGTATGACCCACCATACTCGTTTCCATCACTATTGGCACACACATAGCCCAGCACTCAACGTGTACCCAGCCAAGAGGTCATCCCTCCCCCATACTCAATGCCTGCACACACACCTCCATACATTCATGCCACTTGCATCGTGCCCACAGTGTACTCACCTGTTGGTCTGGAGGCCCATACATCAGTCCGTACTGGGATAGGACCCCATCCATCAGTATCACCAATTCCTCTGAAGTGAAGGCTGGGGCCCTTTCACCGGTCACACGGGCCAAGGTAGGCTCCATGCACAGGTCACAGCAGCACATACAGTGTAGGTCCTCTCCTGTGGAAGGTCAGGAAACGAGTGAGGAATCAGATAGAAAATGGCAGTCCCGTCCACGGCGGTGCATACAGTCACCTCCGGCGTAGATCACCATTGGCCACTGTACCCCATAGGGCCCAATATTAACCAATGAGGAATTGTATGGCTGTTCATGACCGCCTCCTGCCACGGCACACAACGTCAGCGGCATTACCTCACTTCCACCTGTCCCTCCACACAGGACAGGAGGATGCCATTTCGGGGGGGGGGGGCAGGCCTATGGAATAATGCTGCATCACAGGATAAATAGGCACATACTTAACAATTCACACAGTCCCATAACATGTTTACAGGTTGCAGACTACTGTTGTGGCTCCATTGTTCAGTTTGTGACAGCCTCCTCACTCTTTTGTCTCCTACCCCTGAGGATGAATAGGAGATGGCGACATACCCCCATGTACAGACCCCTGGGGGACTTGGCTACACTGGAGGGCAGGCACATAATATTCACCTATAGACTGGGCAGGGCCACAATTACAGAGCTGTGTGCCCAATTGGAGCCTGACCAGATATCTGCTATCCGTTATCCGACTTGGATCCCACCTCTTGTGCAAGTGCTATCAGTTCTCCATTTCCTGCCAACTGGTTCTTCACAAGTGACAGTGGGCTTGGCAGCAGGAATGCCACAGCCAATGTTCTCAATAGTGCTGAGTAGAGTGTTGTCTGCCCTGATAAAACACATGTGCAGCAACATTGCATTCCCCCAGATTGAGGATTTGGTCACTGTGAATGCCGAATTCTATGCAATGGGACATATCCCAAATATAATTGGGGCGATTGACGGAACACATATTGCATTTGTTCCCCACCCCCTGACAGAATTAACAGGTGTTCAGGAATCGTAGGAGTTTCCACTCCATGAATGTGCAGATGGTGTGCTTCGGGGACCAGTATATCTCCCATGTTAATGCTCAGTATCCTGGGTCGGTGCATGATGCCTTTGTCCTTAAGAATAGCAGAATCCCAAATGTGATGTCCCAACTACAGAAGCACAGGGTGTGGCTAATAGATGAGCCCTGGTTCCCACCCAGTACATGTTGGTGTATGGCTATGGTTCCTGGCCATATGGGATAGTGTGTGGCTTAATGTTGTCCCTCAATATTTTCAGGTAACTCTGGTTACCCAAACCTATCCTGGCTGCTGACCCCTGTGAGGACTGCCAGGACAAGTGTAGGAGAACATTAGAATGAGGAACATGGGCGAACCAGAAGGATCAATGAAAGGACCTTTGGTCCCACTCAGTCACCCTGCCCACCTTGAACTGCCATTGCTCCCCTTCCTATGTCCCTATGGACAATGCACCTGGACTTTCCTCCATCAACACCCCATTCCATTGCACTTTCCCCTCTATGTAATAGCACTACAATATACACCCTTTGATAAAAATCGATTTCGAGTATGTCATGTATTTCAAATACGTATTGATTGAAACTGGTACAACCATCGTAAATTAACTGTACATAGAATGAGCATAGAATTAATGACTTGTAGCTGGCTGTTGTGATCACACCAGGAGTATTTGTCAAATCACCAACATCTGCAAAAAGAACAGCCAGAGGGAACAGTAAGTGGGCATAGAAGTGGGTAATACCAGCATGCCAATGCCACACAGAATACAATCCAAAGTAATTGAAATATAAAGTTTCACTGTCTCACCTTTGTGTCATTGGAAGAACTTACGGATTACAGATGTTCTGTTGTCCACATCCTCATCCTCTGCCTCCCCATCCTCACTGTCCACAGGATCCACTGCTGCCACAGGGGCATCTCCAGTCTCCTCCACTTGCAGAAAAGGGACATGGCGTCTGAGGGCCAGGTTGTGCAACATGCAGCATGCCACCACTATCTGGCGGACCTTCTTGGGTGAGTAGCACAGGGATCCACCTATTATATGGCGGCACCAGAACCTGGCCTTCAGGAGGCCAAAGGTGAGCTCAATAATTCTTCTTGTTCTCCCATGTGCCTCATTGTAACATTCCTCTGCCCTTGTCCTGGCATTCCTCACTGGGGTCAGTAGCCATGAGAGGTTGGGGTAACCAGAGTTACCTGCAAATATCGTGGGATGCCTGTTAGCCACACACTCACCCTTAGGGCCAAGCCCACACCCATATACCAACATACACTGGGTGGGGACAATGGGCTCACCTATCAGCCACACCCGGTGCCTCTGGAGTTGAGCCATCACATATGGGATGCTGCTATTCCTCAGGATAAAGGCATCATGCACCGACCCTGGATACTTTGCATTGACATGGGAGATGTACTGGTCCGCCAGGCACACTATCTGCACATTCATGGAGTGAAAGCTCTTTCGATTGTTGAACACCTGTTCATTTCTCCTGGGAGGGGGACAAAGGCAATATGTGTACCATCAATTGCTCTAATGATGTTGGGGGTATGTCCATTGCATAGAAGTCAGCTTTCACTGTGACCAAATCCTCCACCTGGGGGAGGATATAGCTGCGCATGTGTTTAATCAGGGCAGACAACACTCTGGTCAGCACTATAGAAAACATTGGCTGTGACATCCCTACTGCCATGGCCACTGTCACATGGAAGGAGCCAGATGCCAAGAAATGTAGCACTGATAGCTCTTGCACAAGAGGGGGTATCCCAGTGGGCTGATGGATAGCTGAGATCAGGTCTTGGTCCAATTGGGCACATAGCTCTTGGATTGTGGCCCTATCAAGTCTGTAGGTGAGGATAATGTGCCTGTCCTCCATTGTAGCCAAGTCCACCAGCGGCCTGTACACGGGAGGATGTCTTATCTCCTAATCATCCTCAGCGGTTGTAATCTAGGGGGCAAAACGGTGAGCAGCTGGTCATTTTCATAAATATCCTCAGAGTAAGATGCATTGCATGTTGTGACAGAAACAGTATGTTTACGTGTAGTCCCTAAATGTGCTCATGTCTGCTGTGACGCAGTTATGTGCCATAGCCTGCCCCCCCTGAAATGGCAGACGCCTGTCCTGTGTGGAGCTCCATTTTCTATCTGTTCACTCACATGCTACCTGACCTTCAACAGCAGAGGACCTACACTGCAAGTGCTGCTGTGACCTGTGTCTGGAAGCGACCATGGCTCGAGTCTCTGGGGAAAGGGCCCTGCCTTCACCGCTGCGGAGTTGGAGAGACTGGTGGATGGGGTCCTACCCCAGTACCGATTGCTTTATGGGCCTCCAGACCAACAGGTGTGTACACTGTGTGCACGCTGCATGGTGCATGAATGCATGGAGTGCTGTGTGGGAAGGCCTCGTGTAAGGGGGGGAGGTTGAGGGATCCTGGGCAGAGTGCTGCATGTATGGTGGTCAATGTATGTGCATAAGGGGATGGGAGGGATGGTAGGCCATGGATGTAACAGGCCAGACTGTATGACTGATTCCTTATTATATGTTCTTTTTTCTGCAGGTCAGCACCCACAAGAAAAAGGGTATATGACGTGCCATCGCCAAGGATGTGAGGACCCTGGTGGTCTATGGCAGGCAGAGCACCCACTGTCGCAAACGGTGGGAGGACCTGAGATGCTGGGCAAGGAAGACAGTGGAGGCCCAGCTCGGGATGCCCTCCCAACGAGGAAGGGGTGCCTGTCGAACCCTGATCCCCCTGATGTTCTGCATACTGGCGGTGGCCTATCCGGAGTTCAATGGGAACTTGAGGGCATCACAGCAGCCACAAGGGGGTGAGTACAGTTTCCAATTCTGCAAATTGCGTGTGGTGGCGTGTTCTCTGGGTGGGGGATGTGGGCCTGTGGGTGCCCCTAGGCCAGGTCAGACATTGCAAGGTAGGTTCCATGTTGGGCAGGGTCTGCTGCACTCCACCCTCAATCATGCTAGTGGGCATCTAATACTGGCCAGGATCTCGGACAGTGCCTCCTGGAGAGTTGGTTCCCTGGTCCTGTCCTCTCCCTGGCGCCAGAAGTCCTCCCAGTGTCCCTGTTGGCCTGTGCCTCTGTCCCCTGAACGGTTTGCCCACTGCCACTGACCCCAGGTCCCTGATTGTCTTGTGTGCGAGATGTGGCCTGGGGTCTCTGTACAGGTGGGCACACTGCTGATTGACGTGTCCGGGGGACAGAGGTTTGGGGACGCTGGGTGGGTGCTGTGATGTTGGTTCCTGATGGGGGAGGCTCTGTGGTGGTCTGTGACTGGGCTTGAATAACCGGCTGTCCAGTGGCTCCTGATGGGCCAGGTAGATCGTCTAGATCCTGAAGACCAGAGTTACTGTCATCACTGTGGGCCTCTTCAGTTGGGGGACTGGATAGTGCTGGCACCTCCTCTCCGGTGACATTGGCTGAGGTACCTGTGGGGATGTAAATGATGTGTTATGGTTAATGTACATGACATATTGTACGTCCCTTGCTTCCTCTCTATGGTTGGTGTTGCCCTGCTAGCTTTTACTTGTGTATGTTGGTGTATTGCGGGATTGTTAGTTCTCTATGCTGTGCATGCTTTATTGATGAGTGTCCATGCAGGGCTGTGAGGGGTGTCCATGCATTGGTACAGCATGCAGGGCTTGGCATTGGGATTGAAGAGATGTGATGGTGGAGTGTGTGGGATGTAGTGGAGTGATGGGAATGAGGGTGAGGGTATGTGATGGCATGCAGGTAGGGGGGTGATAATAGTAGAGAGTTGACTTACCAGAGTCCAGTCCTCCTCCGACTGCGGCCAGGGCCTCAGGACACAGTATTGCCAAGACTTGCTCCTCCCGTGCTGTGAATTGTGGGGGAGGAGGTAGGGGTTCACCGCCAGTCCTCTGTATAGCGAGCTGGTGTCTTGCTGTTATGGAACGCACCTTCCCCCGTAGGTCGTTCCATCTCTTCCTGATGTCGTACCTTGTTCTGGGGTGCTGTCCCACAGCGTTGACCCTGTCCACGATTCTCCACCATAGCTCCATCTTCCATGCTATTGATATCTGCTGTACCTGTGCTCAAAATAGCTGTGGCTCTACCCTGACAATTTCCTCCACCATGACCCTTAACTCCTCCTCAGTGAAACGGGGGTGTCTTTGTGGTGCCATGGGTGTTATGTGATGTGTGTTGGTGAGGGTGTGTTTGGTATTGTGTTGGGGTGTGTGGAATGGGGTGCATGAGGGATGCATGGGTGTATGTGGTGTGTGTCAGTGGTCTTGGTATCAGTCTGGTGGCAATGATTTGTATTCGTAAGGGGTTGTGGGTAATATGTGTGCGGTGTGTGTATTGGTGTCAGGTGTGTGTTATTTGAATTGTCCAATGTGGTGTTGTTTTGTCTGTGGGTGTCTATTGTGAGCGCAGCGGTATGTACCACCAATGGTTTACGGCCGCTGAATGTCCGCCGTGGTGATTCGTGGGTCATAATGTGGTGGGCGTTGTTCTGTTGCCGTAACGGTGTGGGCTTTGATACCGCCACTTTTGCACTGACCTATGGTCTTTCGGATTTACGTCTATGGCTGTATTCTGTCAGATTGGTGTGTGTGTGTCATAATATGGTGAACGGATATCTGCTGTCGCGGCGGTAAATTGGCGGTAAGCAGGATTTACAGCCAGGGTCATAATGAGGGCCAAAATGCTTTAGTTCTAGGGGGTTATTACGACTTTGGAGGAGGTGTGAATCCGTCCCAAAAGTGACGGTAAAGTGACGGATTTACCACCAGCCGTATTATTAGTCCATTATATCCTATGGAACTCGTATTACGGCTGGTGGTATATCCGTAACATTTGGGACGGATTAACACCTCCTCCAAAGTTGTAATAACCCCCCTAGTGTGCAGAGATAATACCCAAGTAATAATGCAGCTTGCTAAATTCTCCTGCCAGGAGGTTGGGGGCATATCAATCAAGTTCAGAGCAGGCACATTCTCCTGAGGGGATTAAGCTTTCCATTCACTAGAACCAGAGGGATGGCCATGTCCAGAACAGTCTCTAGATGGAAGCATATGTGAACCAAAACATTTATACCACTTACTTTCAAGATTGTGTTGTTTGCAAAGCCCTTTAACTAACTATGACATACTGTTTGCCAAGACTCTTTGCCAGGGTATTTGTAGCGTTTGTTGAGTGGGTCTTCCTACACAGTTGCCTGTGACCAGGAACAGTGCCTTGCCATTGGAGCTCTAGGCCACATCTGTCCACAGGAAATCACACTTGAGAAGTGGTGAGATTCAGTGCCCGGTGTGAATAATTGCAAGTTCAGGTCACAAGGTCTGATGGACAGACCTATCAAAGAGTTTCAACATGCTGTTCATGCTTTCTTCAAGGTAATGTGCCAGAGAAATAAGAGTGAGAAGCATGATAAGACCAAAATTGACAGCGCTACGCTGCATCACTTTAGAAACGCAGGGATGAGCTGCATTTTTAGAATACGGCGCACACCCTGCGTTTCCCCGTGCGCTGGCACTAAATTTAGCTGCCAGCGTCAACACAGGCATCCTTGCACCACCATGCAAGGATGTCTATGTTGAGGGGTTTGATTGCTTATGTGCAGGAAGGTGTCCCCTCCTGCACATAAACAATCACTAATGGGAATTAGGCACTTCTGTGTGTGCTGTAGAATGCCGCACAAACTGAAGGGCAAAGCGTCATTTTGAAATGATTGTTTATGTGCAGAGAGGGACAACTTCCCACACATAAACAATCATTTCTGGCATTTTGCTCATTCTTTGCGTGCTGATGGATGCAGCACACATAGAAAAAGCAAAAAACAAGGAGGAATAAAAGTATTCCTCCTTGTTGGGTCTTGCCCCTGGGGTGGCGTTAGATTTTGGCACTGCCTTAGGTTTACAAAAACATGTAAATCTGGGGAAGCGTCAAAATGCAATGGGTGTTGCTGTGGCACGCCCACAGCAACACCCATTGCACGTCCCTTCCACGCAAAGTGCTCCGTGTGAATGGGGGGGTATTTACAAGGTGGCGTTAAGCCACAAAAAGTGGCTTAACGCCACCTTGTAAATACAGTGCAGGGCATAGCACCACCGGAACGTCACATGAAGTGACGCTCTAGTGGCACTAGAGGTTCATAAATATGCCCCTTAGGGTCTTGAAAATTAATGTTGTCAATTCACGCACTTCACATTCTGCTTTGGCCAATGACAGCATGAGTTTGCACCTACTGTGTTTTGTTCATCCCAAGAATTGTTCACTAACAGCACGGTCAGAGGTCAAGGAATCTGCTTAAGACTGCTTGCCACTGACCCTCTCCTGCTAGAGAGGAACCACGAACAGAAGAATAAATTGGAGGAGGGAGATTCATCAGTTAGAAGGCAGTATATGTTATTTTGGCCTATAACAGTGCCAGCTTAAAACATTTCTTTACTGGGTACTGCATATGTATATTAAAATCATGAGGAACGATCTTTGGCACAATAGAAAAATGTGACCCACATAAATTCCAATACAGAGAATGTAAGGAGTACAGAATCAGAGTGATGAGAAGGGCGCACAAAGTTAAGAGAAGTGTACAATTTTAGAATGATGGTCTTACTATCGAGACCACAAAGGTGACTGAATTATTTCTTGTAGGAAGGCCACTCAGGAATTGTATTGGCTTTGTGTTGGAAAATGGGTTATTGGTAAGGGCAGGTAGGTACCTACACTTAGCAATAGGCCACTGACCTCCACTTAGGTCCAGTTAGGTCTCAGTAAATTAAACCCAGCTCAACCCTTGGAAGCTTGGCAACGAGCGACAAGGCTTAACTTAGGAGACAGAGGGGGTCATTCTGACCCTGGCGGTCATGGACCGCCAGGGCCAACGACCGCGGAAGCACCGCCATCAGGCTGGCGGTGCTTCTGGGGCCATTCTGACCGCGGCGGTACAGCCGCGGTCAGAAAAGGGAAACCGGCGGTTTCCCGCCGGTTTCCCGCGGCCCCAGGGAATCCTCCACAGCCATGGGGATTCCGACCCCCTTCCCGCCATCCTGTTTCTGGTGGTTTTCACCGCCAGAAACAGGATGGCAGGAACGGGTGTCGTGGGGCCCCCTAACAGGGCCCCATTGAGATTTTCAGTGTCTGCTTGGCAGACACTGAAAATCGCGACGGGTGCAACTGCACCCGTCGCACACCAGCAACTCCGCCGGCTCCATTCGGAGCCGGCATCCTCGTTGCTGGGGCTTTCCCGCTGGGCGGGCGGGTGGCCTTTTGGCGGTCGCCCGCCAGCCCAGTGGGATAGTCAGAATGACCGCCGCGGTCTTTTGACCGCGGTACGGTCTTCTGGCGGTTCCCGCTAGGCGGGCGGCTTCTGGAATGACCCCCAGAGTGTAAAGCATTCAAATATCACAAAACAGTAAATAAATAAAACACAGGAAACAGTTTAAAAATCCAAAACCAATTTATAAAAATAGATTATATTTATATCTTTAAAATGACACAAAAACAAATAAAATCGGATAAGGGGAACCGGAGATATGACTTTTTAAAGAATTATTGTTTTCTAGCACCTAGAAACAAAAAGCACCAATCTGGTCATCTGATCGCACCTTGACCGGGGCAAAGTCAAAGTTTAAGGCCGACCGCGATGGAGCCCGGCTCGGCTACAGGCTGCGGGAGGACTCGGTCAAAATTTTACCTTCGCACTTAGTAGTTTTTCTGAAGATTTTCTTCAGCGGGACGAACCTGCCAGTCCAATCCGACCTCCTGGAACTCTTCTCCGGATAAGTGTCGCGGGAGCCCTCGGTGGCGATTTTTACCTTCAGACTTAGTCGTTTTTTCAAGGTGAAAATCTTTCGACGGGGGTAAACCTGGATCTTGATCCGACGTCTTTGGAGCCCTCCTCGAATACGCTAGCTGGGAGGTCCCGGTCAACTTTCTACATTCGGACTAAGGGCCAGATGTAGCAAGGCTTTTGCACCTCGCAAACGGTGAAAAACGCCGTTTGCGAGGCGCAAAAGCCTCTGTGCGATGCAGAAACGCATTTTGCGAGTCGGAACCGACTCGCACAATGCGTTTCCGACTCGCAAATAGGAAGGGGTGTTCCCTTCCTATTTGCGACTCGCAACGCGATGCAAGTTGATTTGCGACCACGAAAGCGGTCGCAAATGAACTCGCAGTTACCATCCACTTGAAGTGGATGGTAACTCATTCGCAAATGGGAAGGGGTCCATATGGGACCCCTTCCCTTTGTGAATGTTCAAAAAAAATGTTTTCAGAGCAGGCAGTGGTCCTATGGACCACTGCCTGCTCTGAAAAAAACAGAAACAAAAGGTTTCAGTTTTTTTTCTAAGTGCAGCTCGTTTTCCTTTAAGGAAAACGGGCAGCAGATAGAAAAAAAAAACTGGTTTATTGCAAAACAGTCACGGACATGAAGGTCTGCTGTCTCCAGCAGGCCACCATCCCCGTGAGTGCCCAAACTCGCAATGGGGTCGCAAACTGCGACCCACCTCATTAATATTAATGAGGTGGGTCTTTGCGACCTCATTGCGAGTCGCAGAAGGTGTCTGAGACACCTTTCTGCATGGCAAATTGCGAGTTGCAATTTGCGAGTCGCTCGGACTCGCAAATTGCAAGTCGCAATTTGCTTTCTTCCTACATCTGGCCCTTAGTCTCTTTTTTGGAGATTTTCTTCACTGGGACGAACCTGCAAATCAGGCCGGGTCGCGGTTGAGGCAAGCCGGCTAGAGTTGCTGCGGCGGGTCGGTCCCTTTATGGAGCTTTTCTCCAAACTTCTGGATCTTCTCCCGGATGTTCTTTTAAGGTTCTTTTGGGGTCCACAGCTCACCCCAAGGCTCCAGAAGCTCTGAGATGATCCTTGGGGGTGTGGCAACAACTCCCAGAATGCACCTGGCGCAAACTCCTTTTTGGCCACTGGACAGTGATCAGCTGGTTGATTTCTTCAAGAGTTGGTGCAGGGGACCCTGGTTAGCACTTTTTTACCTGTAGCAAACAGGGAGTCCCTCCTTGAACCAGTTGAAGCCAGGCAAAGTCCTTCTTGTGATGAAGCCAGGGTCCAGGTGCAGGCCAGGGGTCCAGCAGGGCAGTCCTTCTTCTCCTTTGGTTCTTCCTTGTTGGAATCTGATGGGGATCTGAGATGTGGGTGCAGGTCTGCCAGTTTTTTCCTTGCTCCTGGGTGAAAAACAGGGGGGTCCTGGTTCTCCAATCAGGGGCAGGGTCCTTCCCCCTGTGATGACCACTTCCTGGGAAATGTGGCAAAAATCAATCCCAGGAGGCAAAATTCCTTAAAAATCCATCATGTCTGAAAGTGATTTTTGGAGGTTACATCTGGCTGAGCCCACCCACTGGTGTGGCTAAAAATCATAAACACACCCCTCTCCTAATCTAATCAAGGGGCACCTAGTTGTCTGTGGTTGCAGGATGTGGGGGTGTTGCTGGGTTGCTCCAAATGCCCTTCTCTGCCTTTGAAGACCAGTTTGGCAGCCCTCCCCCTTCCTGCCTCACCATCTGTTGAGGGGAGATGCCCTCCCACAGGCACATCTCTTTGTGTGAAGCCAGGCCACTTCACACCTCATCAAGGCAGCCTGGCCAGGCTGCCAGAGGCTGGCCAATCAGAGCACAGCAGCAAAAACAATACAGGGCTGAAGTTGGCAACTTTTCAGGTAAAGTTTAAAACTCTTTACCTGAACAAGTTGTATTAACTCCAACAACTGGAAGCTGTGGGATTTATTATAACAATTAATTTGATACCAAACTCTTTGTATCTGTCACTTAAGGGGACTTTTAAAATTAAAATAAAGTCTCCCCATTCTAGCCTATGAAGGCCATTCACTACAATGAGGGGAAAACAAATGTGGCTGTTTTTACCTCACCAGAGCTCATAAAACTATTTTTATAAGGTCCCTGCTTATAGTTACATGGCACCCAGCCATAGGGGCACATAGGGCACACCTTATGGGTGACTTATATGTAAAAATAAGGCAGTTTAAGACTTTAGAACTACTTTTAATTCCAAAGTCGAATTTGTATATAACTTTAATTTAAAAGCAGCCAGCAAGGCAGGCCTGCCTTTAAAATGACACTGGGCACCTCAGCAGTGCACCTATGTGGTCCCTAAACCTACATGCCCTACCATATACTGGTGACTTATAGGTAGGTCGACTTAGCCAATTATAATTAGCCTAATTTGCATATCCACTTTACACAGAGCACTGGCCATGGGACTGGTAAGCAGTACCCAGGGCACAGCCAAGAGTCAGTAACCACCAGTACCTGTCCAAAAAGTGTGGGGGTGACCAGGGCAAAAAGGAGGACTTTCCTACACTTTGTAAGGTATAGTTTAGTTTCTCCTCCCATTCCAATGTCAATAATAGCAATGGAGAGTCAATAAAAGGAGAGAGAGTGGGAGTGGTTGAACTACTTTTTTTGAAGAACTCACTACTCTGATGGGTATGGCCATTACCTCGACAATCGGACATGGAAATCCTACACCCTAGCAAGAGAGAAGCGCAACATCAGGAAATGGATCACCATCTTGGGAGCACCATGTTTGGCATACAGGAACAAACCGGCATCAACTTTTTGAGCTGGTATATTACAACTACCTTAGTTAAGTACAAACTTCTGTTGACTAGGGAGATACCTGTAGCACATGTTGAGCTGCTCCAAGATCATGGAATAATATTTTTATGTTGCCTGCAGACTGTTGCTTTGTGAGTGACCTGAGGTACATGAAAGTTTCTAAATATGAGTGCAATTTTTATCTGCGGGCACTCTATCAATTGTGCATCAGTGTGGTCAAGATGTGACCTCTCTTGACTATTGACCCTGATGCTTCTAGAAACTCTGTCCATTATTCCCTAGTTAGCGACACGTGACAGTTGGTTCCATTTTTTACATGAGGTGTCATGCTCAAATGTACGTTCGATGATTGGGGAGCACTCCTTAGCCTGCGTATGGAATCTGAATATAAAAGAATGTCCAAATGTTGCTTTGACATAGTGACAGGGTCAAAATATATCTATGTAATGAGGATTTCTTGAGGAAATTGTCTTTTGAGAACATTAGGACTTTTGGGTGCCCCTCAGGAATTGCATAACTTTAGATTTTCTTGGTATTGACAGAAATGAATACTTATAATCACTCCATTTGAACATAATATGGATTGTGGACTTCAAATTTTGGGATTGGAGATGGACTGTTCATGGGAACAACAATGCAGTGCATGTAAGTTACTTTTTATAACATACTACTGTGTGCAAAGTAGTCATCATCCAAAGCTGATATTCAAATGCATGTCAATTACCCATCTTTATTACCACTGTTCAGAAGAAGTTTGCTGTGTGAGATCTTGGTAAGCTGGTATATAACCAAGGGATGCTCCCCCAGATTCTTCACATTGTTATGAAGATGTGGCAATTTGCATCTTCTGTGCTTGTTAATAAATTGACTACTAAAGTAGGTCTAAGGCCATAAAGGGCAACCTAGGCCTGCAATATTAATTGTATGTTTGCCACTAGAAGGGCCAACCTATTGTTTTTCTTGGGCTTCTGATATTTTAATGATTAGCAAAATAGTAGGCCTGTATAATTTGTAATTTCATATCATAAAATAGTTTTCTGTGCAAGTCGTAACACATATTTTTTTGTCTATGAGTGGACCACACACTTTTTATGATAAACTATTCATACGAGTAATGCATTTTTGTTACATTATCTTTTTTTTTAATACATTAATAAGTTGCTCTTTTGCCCTTTGTGCAAGTTGTAAGACATTTAGACATTCTACTACAAACGAGATGTAGTGGCTTGTCAGTGTTTCAAGCAGAATCTCATTAATTTCACTTAGACACACACAAAGGCTTGGGTATAAAGCTAAAAAGACCCAGAACACTTCAAATATAATTTTGCATTTGGAGCTCTATCTGGAAATAAAAAAAAACACACAGTGCATTGGCCCATCGCACTGGCTGCATCTAATGATTATTCATTTGGTGGCACAATAGAGATTTAATACGCAATCATGGAGGTACTGCTTCCTCGGGAATTCTATTGTCTTCACGTAGGAAAACTACTGTAGACTAATTTAATGGAAGAATATTTTATAAAGGCTGAGCTACAGCGCAGGTTCCATCTTGACACTGAGACTTTGAAGCAGTTGCCTTTACTTGCTTGAGGCTTACAGAAACATATTGGTTTCGCGGCATCAGGAGCATTGCCTCCCGTCCCTCCCTCGCCTTCCTTTAACCAATGAGGCTTCCTGCCTCCCCCTAGACCCTCCCTTCCCCTTTAAACTCCCCACCCCACCCCCACCACCTCCTGTTTTTTCTGTCTAGCCCACGCTAGACTTACCTTTCGCTTTTCCTCCACGGCGGGCCTGAGGGTCATCGTTCTCGCACTCCTCGAGGCGCGGGGCGCCTCAGTGTGTGTTCTGGCCGGTCGCGTCTCTGCAAGCAGGTGGGGCTGCTTGGCAGACGCGTCCTGAGAGTCGGCTGACAAGGTCAGTCGGCTCTTTATGGCTGGGGCGTCTGTTTCCGGTTCCTCGGACCGCGGAGGTGCCGGTGGATATTTTTGCGTCAGGAAGGGTAGGACGGGCGTTCTGCCCGCGTTTTCACTAATTTCCTTAATTAATGGTGTACTTTTATTGGATGATGTTTTTTTTGTAGGAGGACCTGTAACTAGTATATTTAGAGGTTGGGTTCAAGGGGATGGTAGTACTATTTGAGATTATCATGCCGAAGGTTCCTACAAAAAGGCGCAGGATTGTTTCTTCTTCCTCCTCCTCAGGGGAGGAGGGTACTACTGCCATTTCTACACCTGGGGGTCGCCAGGTTCCGGGTAGTTCTGCATCACTCATGTCAAGAGAGGAGGTGCAGGACATGATAGAGGTGGCTGTTTCTAGGGCTCTCCAGGCAGGGATGGCCAGACCTAGTCGGTCTAAAGCGGCCGTCCTCCTGCGACTGCGGAGAGATCCTCTTCAGATGATGAGGAGGATGATGCTCCATCTACTTCCTCTGGGGGGAAATATGTCTCCAGGGAAGAGATGTGGGAGGTGATGTCACATGTGCGGGACAATTTAGGTTTTCCAGTGTTTCAGCCTGCAGGATCTGACTCACACTTGTTCCCTCAGTATCAGACGCCTTCTAAGTTTGCCATGCCTTTTCAGGGACCTGTGAAGGATATGGTGTTTCGGGAATGGAAGGATGTGGATAAAGCTCAAGTTCCACGATTCCTTCAGAAACTTTATTTACTGGAAGGGGAGGATGTGCTACCTCCCTCTGTTCATCTGGATTCCATTTTGGCAACCCTGATTGGCAAGACGGCAGTCAATCCGGAGGGATTGTGTGCCTACTGATGCAACAGACCGTAAGGTGGATTCTGGTCTCAAGAGGGCTTTTGCGGCAGAAAATCTGGCCCTGAGAGCAGGTATATATTCTGCTTATGCTGCCCAGTCGTTGGTGCAGGACTTTGATAAACTGGCGGTTGCTGTACAGGAAGGTGCAGAGTGCTCCAAACTTCTGGCGGTTATGGAGCAGCAGGCCAGGTTGCTGGCGAACGTATCGTCGGATGTGGTCCGTGCTTCGGCTCTGGCATCTGGGGCTTTGATTGGGGCCCGTATGTCCCTCTGGTTACGATCATGGAAGGCGGATCCTGGTGAGAAGTCTGATCTCCTGAGACTGCCTTTTGAAGGACGTAGTTTGTTTGGTGATCAGTTGCCTACCATGCTTTCCAAGGCATTTAAGGAGAGAAAGCATGACTTGCCTTATAAAGGTGGCTCTGCTTCTGGCAAAGGGTGGAAGAAGCATTCCTGTTCTTCTCCCAAGATGGATGCAAAATCTTTTTCTTTCAGGAAATGTCGTTTTCAGCCCCGTTTTTCCCCTAAGAAGTCTGCTCCTTCCTACCGGGGTGGGTTCAAGAAGGGGTCCTGACAATCACTGTGGGCCTGGCATAGGGCAGGTTGGGGGAAGGCTGAGGCACTTTCTTTCTGCTTGGCAGGAGAGTGTCAGCGATCATTGGGTGCTGGACATTGTGGCCAATGGTTACGTCATAGATTTCGATGTGGTGCCTCCAGATTCCGGGGTGCGTCCCACTCCTCTGCCTGCGGTCGGGGCACGGAGAGAGGCGTTGTTGAAACGGGGTTCAAGACTTACTTCTCAAAGGGGCCATTTTCCGTGTACCTGTAGAAGGAAGGGGTCGGGGCACTTATTCCGTTTTGTTTCTAGCTCAGAAGGTGTCAGGGGGTTTTCGGCCTGTCCTCAATCTGAAAGGAGTGAATGCTTGGATCAAGACGGTGCATTTCCGCATACTGTCAATTCAGACTAATTTTCTGTTGGTCAGTCAGGGGGATTTTCTGGCGTCGCTGGATCTGCAGGATGTATACCTGCATGTGCCAGTGGCAAAGGCTTCTCAGCGGTTCCTACGGTTTGCAGTAGGCCTGGAACATTATCAGTTTTGTGTGCTGCCTTTCGGCCTCAAGTCATCTCCCCGGATTTTCACCAAGGTGCAGGCCCCTCTAGTGGCTCTTCTACATTCAGAAGGGGTGTTTATTCATCCTTATCTGGACGATATCCTAATACATGCACCCTCACAGGTCCAGTTGCAGAGGCATGTGGCCCGGGTACTGGTGGTCCTGCAAAACCACAGGTTTTTGATCAACTGGGGGAAGTCAGATTTGGTCCCTTCCCAAGATCTGGTTTTTCTAGGGACTCAGTTTCTGACTCATCAAGGTTTGGTAACTGTGTCGGAAAAGAGGTTAGGTGTACTCCAGTCCCTGGTGAGGGCGATTGTGTCGCAGTCTGCCCCCGAGCGCTTCTATGGTTACGTCTGCAGGGTCATTTGGCGTCAGTGATTTTTCTGGTTCCTTGTGCGCGATTCCATCTTCTTTGCTTAATGAACAGGTTCCTAAGGAGGTGGGCTCCAGGGTCTGGTTCCCTTCTGACTCAGATTCCGGGGTCAGGGTTGATACGCAGGGAGTTGAGAAGGTGGTTGGGGTCCACTCATCTTCAGGTAGGGGTGTCTTTGTTTCCTCTAATCCCAGTTGTGATAACGACGGATGCCAGCCTCTCAGGTTGGGGTGCTTGGATGGGGTCGGCGCAGATTCAGGGATTTTGGTCTCCGCTGGAGGCTAATCGGTCGTTGAATTGGCGCGAATTGAAGGCAGTGTTGTTGGCTCTGATTCATTTCCAGGTATCCCTGAAAGGAGTTGCGGTTCTTATTCGGACAGACAACTAAGTCACCAAGGCTTATGTAAACAGGCAGGGGGGGACCAGGTCGAGGGCTTTGTTCAGTCTGGCAAGAAAGATTTTTGTGTGGGCTCAGGAATGGGTTCCTTCTCTCCGGGCTACCTACATTCGGGGGGTGGTCAATGTTCGGGCGGATCTACTAAGCAGGGTGATTCCTTCCTCACAACTTTTCTCCCTTCGTAGGTCGCTGTTTATTCATCTTGTTCGCCTCTGGAGTCTTCCGGTGATGGATGTGTTTGCGTCCCCGGAGAATGCGAAACTCAGTTGCTTCTGCTCCCGGTTTCGTTGTCCTCAGGCTTGGGAGGTAGATGGGATGTCGTGTCCTTGGCCTCGGGGTCTTTTGTACGCTTTCCCGCCATTTCAGCTTATCCGGGCTTTTCTGTTGAGAGTTCGGCATTTGGGAGCCAGGGTTATCTTGATTGCGCCCCATTGGCCGAGGGCGAATTGGTTTCCATTGCTGCAGTTGATGGCGTCAGGTCGGATGTGGCCTCTTCCTCTTTGTCTGTCTCCCCTGGAGTTTCCTTGCTTCTCGAAGGGGTCGTTGAGGAGGTTGCACTTGATGGCCTGGAAGTTGAACAACGGGGTTTGACAGGTCTGGGGGTGCCAGTAGCTTTGAGTTCTATGTTACTGGCTTCAAGGCGGCGTTCCACTTTGCTTTCTTATGGTAGACAGTGGAAAGTTTTTTCTTCTTGGTGCTTACGGCATAAATTGGATCCTAAATTCACTTCTATATTTGATGTGATGCAATTTTTACAGGATGGTGCACAATTGGGTTTGTCGGTGGCTTCTCTGCGGGTGCAGTGGGCGGCTATCCAGGCATTTAGGGGTCCTTGCCGTAATCTGTTGGATGAAGGTCATTTGATGCTTAGATTTTTTCAGGGTCTTCTTAACCTGTTTCCTCGCCCAGTACGTTCTTTTCCTTCCTGGGATCTTTCCTTAGTTTTGGATGCATTGACTGCTGCCCCTTTTGAACCTCTGGGGGACTGTGACTTGCGTCATCTTTCTTTGAAGACGTTCTTTTTGGTGGCCATTACTTCGGCCCGCCGTTTAGGGGAATTGTGGGCCTTGGCCTGTTCTTTTCCTTTTTGTAAGGTTTTTCCGGATCGGGTGGTGCTTGTTCCGGTTCCTTCTTTTATTCCAAAAGTTAATTCTTCTTTTCATGCTCGCCAGGAGGTCATACTACCTTCATTTTGTCCGAATCCTTCCTCGGATGAGGACGTTCGGTTACATTCTTTGGATGTGCGCAGGGCATTGTTAGAGTATCTGCATGTGGTGGCTCCTTTCCGTAAAGGTGATTCTCTTTTTGTGAATTTCAGTCCGGCCTGGAAGGGTGAGAAGCCTTCCACGGCTTTGTTAAGTCAGTGGGTGCGCTCCTTGATTCTGTTGGTGTATTCATTGAAGGAGGTGGTGCCTCCCCAGGGGATTCAGGGCCGTTCTAACAGGGGTATAGCGGCTACGGTGGCTGAGCTTCAGGGTGCTTCAGTGGTGGAAATTTGCAGGGCCGCCACTTGGGCCTCTCCTTCAACATTTGTTCGGCATTATAGGCTGGCGGACTTGGGTAGTTTGAAGTCGGTATTGGGTCACCGAGTCCTATCCTCTATGATGTAATAGGGGGGTAGGCATTACTCCTAGTACTACTCCCTCGCCTTCCTTTCCGTTCCCTCCCGCCCCGTACCCCCCCTGAGTTGCTGCTTGGGCTTGTTTTTGTACAGGAGGTGGTGGGGGGGATTTTAAAGGGGAAGGGAGGGTCTAGGGGGAGGCAGGAAGCCTCATTGGTTAAAGGAAGGCGAGGGAGTAGGACTAGGAGTAATGCCATTATCGTAAGTAATGGACGCATGTAATATTGCTCTGTGTCGTTGTTTACTGCGGAAAGAAGCAAACAGTTTTAGAAACCACCTTTGTTTTTCGGGGTGTAGATTAGCATTGAATGTTCTCCCATTAAGTAACTAAGCCTAGTGACAGACTGACAGAACACTAATCTGGAACACTTGGTTTGCTCAATAAGACAGACTACACCTCCTGCCTCACACAGAAAGTTAAACAGCCATGTAACCCTAGGCTTCTGATTTTTGTCCCTCTTCATGGGCTGTCCAGCCCACCTCCTCTAATGTGATAAAGACCTGGGGGTCTGCCTCGACCCAGAGCCCTCTTTAGCTGCGCAGCTGAACATCTTGTTTCTACATGTTTTTTCCTTGTGAAGGTGCTTAGAAAAATTATGTCTTTTCTTTAAAAAAAAAAAAAAAGCACACCGGAGTTATCGAGTCCACTACACTTAGTCATCTGTATTTACTACACCTTCCTCTATTTCCGGACAAAGGTCAATTGGGGAAGATGATCCAAATAGTGGCGGCAAGAATGGCTCTCGGTCTCCTCGTTTCATCTCATCTTCAGATGCTTTAAAAATTCTGTACTGGCTCCCAGTCATAAAAGAGTGACTTTTTTATCCCTTTGCCTTGTACATCCCTTCACGTTGGCTTCACGTCTCAGATGCTCAACTGCTGCTCCTCCCCAGAGCCAAACACAGCCGCTCAGGGGTTCAAAGCCTACCAGTCAGAGCAGCCAAACTTTGGACGAGCGCCATTAGGTAAAATTTCTTCCTGGTTACAATTTAGGAACGCCCTAAATACCTTTCTGTTTTGAAATCAGGGTCGACCACTCTTGCCCTGTTTTCTTTGATAATGGATTCGTCCTCCCCCTCTGATCGTTGGTACACTCTGTCAGCGCCAGGACACCCCTCAGGATAATTGCGTGGCCTAACATAGCCAACAATCTCTACTGGAAATACAGATTTTGCCTCGGTAGGCAACGCTTGCATGTGTAGCAGTGACAAGCGCAGCGCTTCGTTCTCAGTATTGTTTTCGGTGAGATTCCCGCGTAGAGACGTGCACTGAAACTCAGAGAGCACCGTGTTCTCTTGCTCTTTCCAGTTTCGAAAGTCACTGACCAGCGGGTCCAACGTCAGCTAGCACAACAATAGTTCTGGTGCAATAGATCACAGCCCATTGTCCCCCACTTTCGACCCAAATAGGCGTCTCATAAAGCTGTCACCAAGTAAGGAACAGCTTCTTGAAATCGGATGAAAACAAGGCATTGGTAAAATCATTAGGCCTGGATCTAATGCACTAATGCCTGTAAACAGAGGAGTGCACAAATGCGCACATACTATTTCTAACAGTTCTCTGTGGCAACGCTTGTTTAATACAGTTTGTCCGCTTAGAATGGGAGTGTGCTGCTAACCACAGGCTGGCAGAACTCTGGAGTAATAGTGCACTATACCTCCGACCTGTGCAATATAGCTCGATAGACATACACAGTATTCAACCTGGAGAAAGAAGTGCAGATTCTCCATCGAAATTTTGCGTTTAATAATTACAAGAAAATCAGTCCTTTTGACCACCGACTGGACTAGTCTGCTTTTCCTGTCAAAGCATTGCATGCAGAAGCATCTGAAAGGACTCATAATAATATAATTGGGGCTCCTGGTTTTATGGCATTTTGTTTTTTTTAACAGTTCTGGCTGTATTTATCCATATTTATTTTTGGCCATCTTATTAGTATTTATCCACATTTATTTTGTGTTTTGAGAAAAAATTGATTTGTAAAATGGTCTGTCGCATATGAGCAAATTAAGCAGCCACATATAGTAAAACACTACATGCATATGTGCATACTAGCGTTATACTACAAATATATGTTAACACATGCATGTCTTTAAGGAAATCCGATCCTGAAATTTTGTAACTCCCTATCTGTGTACCTGCTCAGCATTTGTATGGAATTCATGAAAGACTGCATGGATAGTCTTTCACAAAAAACACAATTGTCAGTATTTTTCTGCTTTTAAAAATAAATACAGACAGGAAACAAATTGTTTCCTGTCTGTATTTATCTGTAAAAATCTGTAAAAACAGAAAACCGGAAGGCTTAAATATAATCCAGGAAACACTTGAACTACATTATAAAAAATAGTAAGATTTGAGAATTACCTGAACTGTCCCATTAGAAGGACAGTCAACTGTCCAACCTATATCAGCACTGCCTAATTACAAGTGTGAGTCTCACAGTCAGAGCTGTCAGATCTGATCCGCTGAAAGTATTTTTGGCGTCTTGAATTTGCCAAAATTCTCCTTTAAAAACCCCGCTAACCCTCATGGTCTGACAAGTGCTAAGTGGATGCTTAATGTAGAAATATAAGCAGACCATGTCCTTCCTAAGGTGCTCAGGTGGCTTAAGCCTGAGTTCCCTGCTCACAGTCTGTCCGTGCTACAGTCCTCCCGTTCCTGAGACTCCTGTTGATTGGCTAAGACTTAACAGTGTGGCTTAGGAGTGAACCCAGGACAAGCCCAGGATAGAGGTGCAGCTCTGTGGACAGGGCTGAGTCGGCAATCTCCATCCCTCTGTTGGCCTTGGAACCTGCTGCAGAGCCAGAGGAGAGAGAAGGCTAGCCTAAATCAGGAGCTTCCACCCCTCTCCCAATATACTCACTTCTTCAGCCAGAATAGAGCCAGTGCTGGTGTCTGTGGTCTTTTTCCTTCTCCTCCTCCACTAGTCTGAGGCTTTTGACTGCTGCAAGTATTTTGACACTGCCCAGTGCCATGTACAGCTCTAGATCCTCCTCTGGCTCTCTTAGTACTGTAGCATAAATTAATCTCCAGCCTGGGATGTGCCAACCTTCACCACTTCCCTTGTCACCTACTGACCCAGACGGTCTCTCTGTTGGTGGACAGGGGGTGGCCTGTGACAGGGTCTTGCTCAAATCTCTTGCCCCACAGTATACCCCCACCCCACTGTTCAATTTTCCACTTTGTGCTCCTGGAGATTATATATTCACATATGCACTAGATCTCAGCATAAGACTTGCATTGCTGCCCCAGAAGAAGCACGTAGAAGAGGATGACAGAAATTAGGTGGAATGGGTACTCAAGTTCTTGGTGTGACAGGGTTGAGGACTGGATGGCAGCTTGTTTGTCAGAAGGAAGATGATCATAAAAATAAGTGAAGCCAAAATGTTGTTATATGTTGTATGTTATACTCAAGCTCTCGCATTATGATTTGGTGTTGCTATGGATAGCTCATTAGATTGATGCAGAGGACTTACCTGAAACTCCAAATGGGTTTGCAGACTGTTCAATTTCTAGTTCATGTTCAATTTCTACCTGTAGTAACAGCTTCTCAAACTACAATGGAAGCATTCTCTGTGAGGACTAACACAAATTCTGGTCAATCGATATTATGAGACAGCATAAAGAGGTTCATCAGTAGAAGGACCGAAGCAAAGCCTCTCTCTGAATACACTTTTTAGGTCAAGTCTATCTTAAGTTCCAAAAGATGATATCACTTGAATTAGTGATCAAACAAGTTTATATTACAACATACAACCACCAACCTGTTAAGGCAGTGACCTTACGAGGGGAGATACATAGCATTCTGCTCACAGCCATCTAATCCAAGCCACAACAGTCTACCAGACAGTGCAAGCTGCTGGGTTGCAAAAGGCCTATTATGTGCTTAGCATAAGTTGACTGGGGCTTGTAGCCTGCCCATCGTTTGGCTTTATTGTCGCAATCATTTTCTTGCATCTTATTCAATGTTCTTTTTTTTTTTTTTGTCCCATTGCATGGTTTCCCGTCCTCTGGAGCATAGCCACTTTACCATCTCTCTGACTAGTTGGTTTCTATCCTTACCCTGCTTACTTTTAGGGAGATCATTTTTTTCTTCAAGTGCGCAATGATCTTTGCAGTTTTCCCTTGTGTGTTTCTCATATGCACTCACAGGCCACTCCCCCACACTCCATGTTGTCCTTGCTCTCATGTGCTTCTCTGCCGCCCGCCACTTTGCTGTCTCCAATCTGCTTCTCCCCCTGCCACCCACACGCTTCTAACCTACTCCCTCAGCATGACTTTAATTTTACTTGAATCCCCTTGTATTTCTTTCCCTCCACCATCCTGCGTTTCTCCCCCTACCGCACAAGTATTTCATTTTTTAAGTCTTTATTTTTAGGACGAATTAGCTGCTTTTGTGACAAAATGTGAATGACAGTTCAACCAGTGGCTGTAAAGGGCTGATCCAGAACCCCTCTACATGTTTGTACATTCATGTATTCTTTATTTATCATTCCTTTTGACTACATGAATCTGGAAAGACATCTAAAGCTGTCTATAGGTCAAACCTAAAAAAGCATATATTCACTTTAAAGTTAAAAGATCGTTGGGACAGGGACCAAACAACTTCCAGCTCAATTTGTGGGTAAACTTAATATCACTGTTACCTGAACTTTCAATGTGAGAGAGAAGGTAGATTGAACTGCTGCTGGCATTCAGTAATTCCTCTGTGTTGTAGTAAAGGTCGCACAGTGATAGTCTTTTATTTCCTTGCTCTGCGCTACCCTTGTGTGGGGGAGGGAAGCTTGCATAGCTTTTGCCCATGCTGCACCCATGTCGTATATTAATGCTACATGGTAAAAGCCTCTTCAATTTACAAGAGCAAACTGATTAGCATGTCTTTTTCTTAGCAACTTTTCTGCATCCCTTCATGTGGTACACTTACCGCACCTCACGTTGCTAGCGATGAACAATGCAGGCATTCTATACTTTTGGACAGAGCACTCTGAGTGCCACCTGTCTTCATTTTTATCCAAATTCTGAGTTTTTTAAAACACTCCTGTGCCAAGGTAAAATTCCACGTTATAACCACCCTACGGGATATATTGATCCATAATTACTTAATCTTGTGGTCTGGTTTGGCTTTTTGCAAATAAGCCATGTGTGGAAATCCAAAGAGAGTGAGGTACTATTTATCATCAATGATGATGGAGGGGTGGGACATCATAACCCATTTTCGTTTCATCTTTCGTGAGTCATGGCTCCTCTCATTCTAAACAGTGGTAATAAATTAAATTTTATACTTAATGAATCTGAATATACAAGGAAGAACTGTGTGTTTATAGAAATTTAAATAGCTAACATGCAGTTTCTATTTTCAATAACAAAACATTTTCTGAAAAAAGCTTTATTTCTTTCAAGTTCAGAGAAGACGCACGTCGTTCCCTGCCAGGGACTACTACACAGGGGTGGCTCCTCCATGAGGGCGGAGGATCGGCTACTCCCCCACCAGCAGCAACAGCTGCGAATCCTTTCACGAGGAAGGGATAATAAGATGGGTTTATTATCCCTTCCTTGTGAAAGGGGCGGGCCGGAGGCTGTGACGTGCAGAGGGGAGTGCTTTGTACACACCCCTCAGAGCGCATGTGTGTTTGGCCGGCCCGAGATGGCCGGCCAAACACACGTGCGCACAGGGCTCTCTCCTGCCCAGCAGCACAGTTGCTGGGCTGGAGAGAGCCTGCAGAGGCTCCGAGTCTGCCTGGGAGCGCCCTGGCTGGGTGCTCCCAGCCAATTCTGACACTGCTTTGAGCGGCGTCAGAATTGGCAGCAGGGCATGCTGGGATCCTGTGCCTGCAGGAAGAGGTGAGGAGCGGCGCAGTTCTCCAGACAGTGACGGTGGAGGCCCAGGTAAGTTTATTTTATTTTTTTATTAATATCCCCGTGTGTGCGCCGCCCCTTCTAACACTGCAAGCCGCAACTGCTACTACGGTAACCAAAATAAATCTTTGCTTTTAGTAAATGTTTATTTTTTTTAAATTGATGAGGGTGCATCAACTTTCTCAACAATAAGATTTTTCAAAAACCATGACAAAGCAAAACAATAATTGACAAAGTCAAAAGGCTGGTAGCCAAGGCTAGACCTTTCGCCTTTGCAAATGCTTGTTAAAATATTAAATTACAAGCTGCCAAAATGGTAGAAAATATGTCAAATTTTGACATTGCACTTGCTTCCAGTATGTATTTAGAGAATTTGAAAATGTATCACCCTCTTGATAATGTTCATGTGTTTTGTTTTTATGGTTTTGCACAATACATAATAAATAAATAAAAGACAAAAGCAATAATAAACCACAAAGTGGTTCATATGTAGTTGGTGTACACTGTAACACATAGATTAATTAACAGCCAACCATCTACTTACAGTGAGAACGTGTGTTGAAGACTTTTCTACACTAGGGCCCTCATTATGACTTCTGCGGTCTTTTCACAAGAACGCTGAAGCCACAGGCGCCAGAAGACTGCCAGTGTTGGTGGCCTGAAATCTGCCATATTAGAAGTCAAATCAGATTTCCGCCTGTTTACAGGTGGAAATCCAACACCGTTGGCCTGGCCGATGGCGGGAGGGAGGTGTTTCCACTGCTAGCACCGCCACGCCAACAGGACTCTGCGCGCCGTATTACAATACTTAATACAGCACAGTGGTTTCCTGAACAGCGGTGCAGTGCTGGCGGTGGAAAACGCCGAAACCCATGCCCTCATGGACGACCGCCTCGCCGAGACAGGTAGGTGGACCGCCCGAAATGGGGTGGGGGAGTTGTGTGCATGTGTGGTGTGTGCGTGTATGTGTAGCAGAATGGGTGTGCGTGTGTGTATGTATGTGTGCATGGAGGGTGGGTGAGCCCGAATGGGATGGGAGGAGGGTGCCGGGGTGCAAGTGCATGTGTGTTTGTGTGCAGAGGGGTGGGGATATCTGTCTGAGTGCGTATATGTGTGCGAATGGGAGTTTATGAGTGCATTTATGTGTGCGAATGGGGTGTTGATGTATACATGCGGTTGGGGGGGTGTCTGCATGTATGTGGGGGGGTAGTGTGTCAGGATGCAAGTGAGGTGTGTGTATTGAGATGCATGCGAGTGGGGGTGCATGTGTGCAAGTCTGCGAGTGAAAGGGGGTGTCTGTGTGCAAGTGTGCGGACGAGGGGCTGTGTGTGCAAGTGTGCAGATGGGGAATGTGTGCATGTATGCGAGCGTGGAGGGGTGGGGGTGTGTATGAATGTGGAGAGGGCAGGGGTGTGAATGATTGTGGAGGGGTTGCATATGTGTGAGCGTGAGTGGGGGGGTGTATGTCAGTGTGAGAGCAGGTAGGGGTGTTTGAATGGATATGTGCGGTTGGGTGGGGTGTCTGATTGCAAGTGTGTGTATGGGAAGGGGGGTGTCTGCATGTGTGTGGACGTGTGGGGGGTGCGTGTGTCAGCAACAGGAATGAGGATTCCTGTCACTGGGTGCATTACCACCAAGGTTTTTGTGGCAGGCGACAGCCGCAAAAAGCCTGGTGGTTCGCTGCCTTTTTATACGGTCGGCGGCCTTAGGCCTGCTGCCGGCCTGGAGGAGCTCACCACTGGCTGCGGCAATCCGACCGTACTGGCAGGACTGGCAGCGTTGTGGCGGTTTGGCTGCGGCCAAACCTCACAACTCGTAATACGGTGGTATTTACCTCCGGGTCCGCTGCGGTTAGACTGCCACCTCGGGTTTTCTTAATGTGGGCCTGGGTGTACAAAATTATATTTTGTAACTCACATAACTTACATCATACCCGGATTTTAATCTCATCCAGTCTTTTGTCTGTGGAGTTTAATGCCCTATCATTCATAGTACATAAAAGAAACTGGCTATGAATTACAGAAGAAGCCCTCTACTTTCTAGGCATTTCCGAATGCATGCTATAGCATAGAGAGTCAATTACGTTTTGAACTAACTCACTATTTTTGTCATGTGTTTCACTGTAACATGTTCTACTGAAATCAAAGCAGCTCAAATAAACTCAAGCACATTTATAGACCACACATGGAATTTTCTCAGGCCATCCGCTGTTGCGGTCTCATGATCGCCAAACTCTTAATAAGGGCCTAGGTGTACAAACTTATATTTTGAAACTCACATAACTTACATCATACCCGGTTTTTAATCCCTTCCAATCTTTTGTCTGTGGAGCTTAATGCCTTCAATTTAGTACACGATTTATTTTAATTGTTATCCATCATCTATACTATTTACAAAAATATTAGGTATCATTCATAGTACATAAAAGAAACTGGCTATGAATTATAGAAGGAGACCTCTCCTAGGCATTTCCTAATGCGTGCTATAGCATACAGAGTCAGTTATGTTTGAACTAGCTCACTTATTTTTGTCATGTTTTTCACTGTAACATGTTTTACTAAAACCAAAGCAGCTAAAGCTAAAATTAACTCAAGCACATTTATACACCACATATGGAATTTCCAGAGGCCATTTAATTCACAAGACAATGTATCCCCAACCACATGTAGGGGGCTATTTAATCAATTATGTCTTGTACAGTAGCCCCATTCAACTCATATTGTCTCCATAAGTTGCTGTTTTCTAAAACGTAGATACGATTACAACCAAGAGGACAACGTAACTTGTCTTAGCTGATTTCTGCAAGGTTTCTGTTAGGAGCTTGCTAATAGCACAACCATTTAACACATGTCTGGAATATAGGTTAGTGGATTCAGCTCACTGTAAACAAACAAAGTTATAGGAGGATATTCACATCGATAGTCTCCACATTTGGCTTTTGAGGCATATATTCAAGTTCACTTTCAGCATCTGTTACTTCCTACACAGTTAAACAAGGAAGCAACATAGGCATTGAGTACTATTGTACTCTCCAACATAACATCATTCAAATTGAGCTAATTATTCCTATAATAAAAGGAATTAGTACAATAATTCCTATAAGCTGACATTCTCATGGGCACACTAACATCACTAACCAACAGCCTGAAACAAGTTGTTGTTGAAGGTGCAGTGTGTAAACTGGTAGGTACAGTGGGTTTGTATGAGGCTATTGCTTATCATTTTTTTTACTGCTTCTTATTCAACCCTTCTCCTTCTTGTGTTTGTCTGTCTGATGGAGCATAGATTCTTTGCAGTCATTTTGAATAGATTACTTGTATTATTTCACAGACAACAACAGGCAACTGCATTTTTCTTTGAGCATTCCAGCGAGTGCATGTTTTGTCTTGCTCTCTCCCCAAGTGCTGCTTCCTCATCACATCAATCTAAGAATTGCTCTCCATGCAACCCAAATCATCTGTAAAAGCACAGCAACAACAACAGATGTATTTTTGCCAGTGTTTGACTAAAGAGTAGACTTTACAAACTTTATTGAACTTCTTTTTTGTTTTATCTTCTGCTTTCGACATGTTGCATTACTGGCAATACCTTGGTACACAAAGGCAGTGGAAGGAGAGCTGCTGCCCTCACGGAGCTGGCATTTGAACAAAAAGTGTACTTAACATGGCCCCTTCTTGTGGAGACCCATAAAACAGTTCCTGGTGCTGAAGCACAGCACCAAATGGCTGTAGCATTGGCTTCAGTTTTTGAGCTCTCTGGAAAGTAAACTAAGCCGTGGCCAGCGAGTCCCCATAAATTCTGACAAGTTCTTATTCTTTTAAAATTCTGTTCAGAGTTTCCTGTGTGAAACAAATTTGAAAAAATAAACAATTCCATTTATAAATATTTACAATACTAAATAAATTGCAAAACACGTAGATACTTAAAATTTGTGTTTGCTTTTCATGTAGTAGTTTTTTTGCTTTTTTGTTTCAATATCGCCTTACAATCAGGCATTGGCAAAATCAATCGCTAGGCACTCACATTATATAAGCAAGACTTATTGGCTTTGCTAATTGTAGTTTCCTTTTCATGACTTTGGATTTTGCACACTGCTAAAGCTATTTTCAACCAGACGCAAAATCTCTACCTAAGCACTCATAGTCTCAAATAATAATTGTACAAAGAACATATATTGACAAGTTGACCAAAGACCAAAATCTAGTAGTAAATCCCATATAAACGAAGGAAGAACAAAAAAGGAGAGATCGCAAGAGAGCATAAGAGGAAAAAAAAATTCTGTCTAATGCTACATTTCTTCTATTATTTCCTTTCCCTTCCCTCTTACTTACAATGTGGTCTCCCTGGCATTAGATATGCAGCAGGTATTGCAGTAGAAGTTTGCTAAGTATATTCTTTATATACTTTGGGACTACCCCACTATAATCACATATTTTCAAAATACTACAGATTTTCTGAAGCACACTAAAGGTGTCACTTGCAGCCACAATTCTATTATAGTAGATAGTCATATGTTGGACACTTCCCAGACTGCTCCTTACTTTGGTAGCACATACCTTGGCAGTCCAGGACGGTAAAACAAAAAAATGAATGTGAGGGCATGAAAAGGCTTTCCTTGTCAAACAAATGGAAATAAAATGATAGGTGAACCTCAAGCTGAATGTTGTTAATGGAAGCCGATTGGGCCTACCACCAATCAGATACACTTAGATGCTGTCTTTCCCGGAAAACTCAGAGGTTCTGGAGTAGTGGGAACATGGAAACAGATAGCCATACGCTGGAGGGTGTGGGGACTAATCTGCTGACCCAGATTTCAGGACAGGATAGGGACCACCTCATAGCATGCACAGGTGAGTGCCTCACAGTGAACAGTCCTTGAACCATGGATCTTGGTAAAAAATGAACATTTATTCTCCCTACCTGGCTGTAAAAACGGCTGAAACACACATCTTGTTACTGATTATGTATTTCTTTTAACTAACTTGTCACATTATTGAAAGGTAATTTAAAAGTTATGCAGAAACAATGATCCAAACTCCACATATGAATACTGCAATAAAAAATGCGTGCCTTTTCAGTCATTGGATTAACATTCTGCAATCACTCATTTTTAGGGATTCAATTCGCCATTTCTACAAATTCATCATCACAAATCTCTGAATCAGACCCTCGGTTGGATTTGCTCATTTATATTATGCCATGCCACTGCTTACAAATACAAAAGTAGGCAACATACAGTTTGATTGAAATATGAGAAAATCATGTGAATGGTAGTTGTATGGAGACATAAGACTTAGATAATTTATCTTGTCCTTGGGTAAATCTGTTTAAAAAGACAGAATTGTATTTTTATCTGCTAGGAGAACGGTAAAAATGTTTTGGGTTCAACAAGACTGTGGGAGACATTCCTCAGCTCTGCTGCAGAATCCACCAGTTGATATCCTAGTTGGACCAGGGTGTTATTACATAAATCTTGGATGCTTTGAACTATATTGAAGCATAAACGTAATCTCCAGCTCTCTGCTGTTTCTGCAGAGTTCCTGCTGGTGGTGAACTTATAGTTCCCAGCTGAAACACTTCCGTTGGTGTTTTTTAGGATCCATCTATGAACACTGCTCTCCCATTCCAGGCCTATGAAATGATACATCTCTTTGGCTTTTCTTACAGGGTACCTAGCTAAATCCTCATATCTAACAAGCATGTACTTTCCTTTTAACCACGAAGGTCTATTAAAACCAGTCTCTGCTGACTTACTGAGATCCTCACAAGTTGTTGTTACGTGGGACAGATCAACGCTGTGAGGTTTTCTCCCAGTCGTATTCCAAATTTTCCAAGAGCGAAACTGATCCGTGAAGGTCCCTATCCTAGATGTTATTATGCCTCTTGGGTCCCGTACCAGATGAATAATTTTCAGGTTAAGTCTAGGATCTTCTGCAAGTGTTCGAATGTCATTGATTTCAGGTATCCTTACTGTTTTTATGGCTATGTGCCGTCTTGCATGGCAGGCCTTGGATGCCAGAGTCAAGTTGACTGCCCTACACCTTTTGGCACAAAGGTGTTCTTCCACAACAGGCAGATTTTCACAGACTGGTTTTGAACACAAAGCATTGCTCGCCCCTCTACGGAAAAAGGAAAATGTTTCATGGTCTCTTGGCACTGGCTTGATGTAATTTTCTAGAAAATTGAAATCACAGTCATACAAGTTATGTAGTAGGTCTCTATATGCTCCAAGCAGGGCTCTTCTGTCCAAATGACCTTTGACACGGGCACTTGAGTTAGTGAAAGCCTGTTGGACATGATAGAGTGGTTCAAAAAGGTAAAATATTTGTGGATGTTGGTTGAAAAGTTGTCCCAAAAAAGATGAGCCACTTCGGGTAGTTGCAAATATAATGATATGTTTTCTGCTTTGCTGCTGGAGAGTGTCATGCAAATTCCCAGAGTCTTCACACAAAAAAACACCACTGTTATCTGAAATGAAAACACAGAAAAAACTGCATGAGTACTAAGAACCAACTCATTCCAGGACAGTTATGCTGCAGGCCCACATAGCCAGCCAGAAGCATTGTACAAATATCCTGACACTGCCACTTTTGACTGGCAGCAGGATATGTTGCAGGACTCAGAAAATTCCAAACCTGCCAATATTTGGGGGAAGGTGGTGAAAAGGAGTCAATATTTGGGTGTCGACAACCCCTGTACATGGAGAATTGGGGAATCAGCAAGGGACTGAAGACACGCTCACCCCATTAGTAGGAAAGTGCTACTATTCACATGCAATAGAGCCGGGGACAGTTGCTAATGACATCATCACTGGATAAGTTACCAAGCAAATTAGCTGCCAGGCTACCATTACATTTACTGATGTCCCAGTGGGTCAGGATAGACGTACCATGTTATCTTACAATGCTGCCTAGCAGTGTCCTATGCCTTGTCCTTGTAAGGTAAACTGCTACTGCACCTAACCAGTGTTGGGCAATCCAAGGGGTAGCAGTTAATGTATTGAATTACATTCACTGCACATTATAACTATTAAAATGTGGCTTTCTGAAAATCAACTGCTTATCATGATGCCCATCCAAGCCTCGCTAACAAGGCTGTAGCTCTGCCTCACTCTCACAAGCTTTTCAAACAGTTCTACACTCCTCTGCATTATTCTTAAATAACTCATCCCATGCATAACATGGGTCACAAAACCACCAAAACGTGATGTCCAAATTGTAGGTAGAGATGTGCAAAAAAGCCTGAACCACCTAAGACCCAATACTGCATAAGTAATTGTAGCCCACCATAGGCACTGCCATCCAAAACAGCTATTTGTCTGCTGTTCATGTTGCCACTATTTTACACAGCCGAATGACACTCGCTGGACTCGCCCCTCATTCCTGGCACTGGTGAGCTTATCCCACTCATATTGATACTTTAAACTGCCCTCCTCCCACCCTGTCATCCTCATTTCCAAGCCTCATCACCCTGTCCTTGCTCCAGTACATACTGCCCTTACCACTCACTGTCCTTCACTTTTCTTTCATGCATCTATCCAGCCATCCTTAAACTCACTGTTTCATCAATACACTCGATCACTCATGTATTCGTTCATTTATCATCAATAACTCACTCATCTATACAACTATTAACATATTCCCACATTGGTCCATTCATAAAGCCACACAACTACTGAAGAAGCACTTTAGTTTATAGATCAGACCCATTAACTGCAATGCTTGTAGGTCTTGTGTGAATCTAATCAGTAGTTGTGAGCTATCCTCAAATGAAAAAAGTGAAACGTATTGCAATGTTAATTAATGGGTATATGCAGAAATGTCTCTCTAACATCTTTTTTCAGCAGACTAGAACTTGAATACCCCATTCTGACTATTTTAATTCTGGTGCATATTAAGTATCTATGTTACCATTCTCTGGAATAGGGAGGGCACTGGATGGAGTAGATATGTGAAATTTACCTCTGTGAGAAAATGGGTTATTCGTTGAGAGGATTGGAAGCCAAACTCAAATATTAAACAGAATACTTGTCAGAGAGAATCAGTAAATAAACCTGTTCTTAACCCTCTGGTTGCCCCTACTGACCCGTGTCCCCCAAAAGTTATTCACTGTGTTGCAAGAACTGTGGCAGAACAACTACCAAACTTCTGAATAAGATAATGACCTCCGAACATTTCTCTTCAGCCTAGTAAAAACCCTCGATATTACCCCTGCTAAAAACAAACCCTCTCTTGATCCCCAGGATGTGAGAATCGATATCCCATCCTCTATTGTCGACCAAGATTCTTGAGGAAGCCATGAGTACTAAAGTAATGTCTGTTCTTACAGCAAACCACCTGTTTAATAGTTCTCAGTATGATTTGGGATCTAACCATCAGTCTTGTTTGCAGAAGAAATCAGGACCATAGTCAATAATGGTGGTAAGGCAGCACTGGTACTTCTGAACTTATCAGCCGTTTTTGGTACCATCAAATGCTCATTAATTGGTTAGAGAGTGTCGGTATCAGAGACCATAGCCATAGCCCTTTTAAGTACTCTTGAGAATTCCCAAATTTAAGTCAGTCTCCCGAGCCATCTACAACCTCCACTGGCTTCCAGTCCACAAGCGTGCCAGTTCCAAAGTCCTCTGTCTGTTCACAAAGCCCTTCATAATGCGGGTCCTGAATACCTCAAGGGGAGAATTCACTGATACACTCCTAAATATGTGCTCGGGTCCTCCTCAGCCAACAATTTAGTAGTTCATAAAATCAACAAGGCCCTGTGGGGTGGAAGATGTTTTATCTTCTCCCCCTGTAATCTCTGGAATTCTCTGCCTTATCAGCTCAAATCTCAGTCCAACTTAAAACAATGTAGAAAAAAACTTAAAACCTGGCTTTTTTCATGCCCTCTTTCTCGTTCATGCCCTCTTTCTTGTTTGGCCTCTAACATACGTTAGCACCATTACGCCTTTGGGCATATCTGCACTTTACAAATTTTGTTTACTTACTTACTTGGAACAAAGCAGTCAGACTTTGCTTAGAGATAATATGGAAAGTATTCATACAGCACTCACACAGTAATAAAGTGAAATTTAATAAATAAAATGACACCACAGTAACAAAAATTCAACAAGTAATTTATGAATTTTTAAACTTTACACGTGAAAATAGCGGCAAAAAGCACAAAGAGACACTTGGTGGTATCTGGTCTCGCTGGACTAGGTCAAAGTCACAATTTCAGGCTGACCGTGACGGAGGGTGGGACCAAGTTTTCCCGGTGAAGAGTTTACCTTTTCAAAGTCCAAGTCCACGTGAGGAGCCATAGCTGGAGCTTCGCTTCGGCAGGGGCAGCAAGGAGGTCAATGTTAGCTGGAAAAGGGTATGGCACTGGAGATTCACGTCGGCAGGAGATGCAAGCGTTTGCTGTTTGGTGTGAATAGCAGGTCCCAGTCCAGACATTGCATTGGCAGGAGACACAAAGATCCTTACTGATGTGAGGAGCACACTTGTGGTCGTGAAGAGTCCCAAACATCTAGATTTTTACCTGGACTGCAACTTTTGTAGATTTGAAGCAGGAGGAGTACACTTTGATGCCCACCAAAGGTCCAAGAGGTGCTTGTTACCTGGGCTGTTGGAGGGAAGTCCTCTCGAATCATGTTGTGTCCCTGTAGCTCAAGCAGGACTTCAGGCAACTTAAACTTGGAGACCATTTTGGGGATCCTGGTTTCAAGGCAGGCATGTCAAGTCTTTCTTCTTCAGACAGCAGGGCAGTCCTTTTTCTGAATCTTCCACAAGTCCAGGAGCATTCTCCATATTCTCCAGAGAGATTCTGAGAATGCCACATTTACACCTAGTGCCAGCCCCTGTGTGGGGATAATCGCTGGCCTACTCCCAAAGTAGTTCTGGCCAGTTCTTCCATTTTTCCTAGGTTTGGTTCCAATATTTCTTGGGCGCAAAGGCAAGGGCACCCCTGGTGTCAGGTTCCTTTGAGTGTGCTGCAGATAAGGTCCTTTGTAGTGTAATCAGGGCAGGGCACAATCCTTCCTCGGCCATCCTGTTAGGAAGACCTACTCCCTCCATATTCAGGCCTGTTTTGTCTGAAAGGAGTACACAACAAATCAGAAGAAAGCCATTCCGAGATACACTAGTTATTCTAGTCTTTAGGTGCATTTCACTGTCAGGACATGAAACGTCCAGCTTTTTAAGTTAAGTACCACGCACCCTGTCCTATTAGCTTTTAGAGCCTACCTTAGGGACTTACTTATAAATATTAAAAATGAAGGTTTAGGCTTGGAAAAATGTTATTTCTGCCAGGTCAAAATGGCAGAAAATCCACTACAGGCTGCAACGGCATGTTTTACAGTGCTTCTTTAGTGGGTGGCAAAATGAATGCTGCAGACCACTAGTAGCATTTCATTTACAGGCCCTAGGTACATGCAGTACAATTTACAATGAGCTTATAAGTAAATTAAATGTGCTAATTAGGTGTATATCAATTTTATCATGTTTATGGGACAAGGCGCAAGCACTTTACCTCAATATGGATAAGCAAAGAATGGTTTAATAGTGGAAAAAAGAAAAGTTAAAGTATATTTTAAGGATAACTCTTTAAAAACGACATGGTCCAGAATGCATTGTTATGGATAGGGACTATGTAAGTGTGTTTATTTAGACAGCTGTTACCTGTGATCAAGACCTGGTTAGGTCAAAACGCGTTAGGTGGTGAAAGCACTATTCACATAATAATTAAAAGCTGAAAAGAGGAACTTCCCGGAATGCGCTGATTTATTTTTGTTGAGAAATTATTGGAGTTGTGGTCTCCAACTCCGTCATAAGTACCGGCAGCAAGAGCGCGCGATTCACGTGTGGTCATTTGGTGATTTGTATATTTGAATTGCGGCGCCCGATTGACAGAGAAAACAAACATTGGATATTTAATGAACGAGGGATCGTTGTGTTGAACTTAAGGTCATGGCAAGTACTAAAGAGGTGTGTTGTTGCACCGTGCCACGAAGTGGGATAATAAACCTGTGAAACACGAGTGCAATTAACGAGCCGGGCAAGTCTAAGTGAATTGAAGTGGACTAAACAGTTGCATATAGGCACGAACACAAAAGGGCTCCGAAGTAATGAGCGTTTAAACTTTCCGGAAGGAGACCAACATCGATTAAACAATGTTTGTGCCTCTCGATAATTTAGGATTATTGTTGCAACATTGCAGCAGTTAAAGACAACGCAAACACAGCTAAAAGCAGCCGCCGAGTAATACATACAAATAATGAGCAAGGCTCCCGCGTACATTTCAACTCGACGGAAACACTGTTGCAGTTGTTTTAAACAACTACGGATGGATTATTTATAACAGCACAAACCAGTGAAGAGTGAGGACATCCTAGGTTTCCCACTAAAAAAACTCACATTAGCGGCACAACCATAGGATGCCAAACCGAAATGAAAACACTGGAAACTACACTAAGAACTCTGTTGCCTGATCAAACACAGCGATACTGACACATACCTGTGAAAGTGGAGCGCGGAACGAGCGAGGTCGGAGGACGGCGTTCGATCAGCTGTCTCCTTTCTGAGAGGTACGTCATTATCGTATTATGTTTAAGAGTTTTGTAAATCACAAAAACAATCGATGCAGTCTAAAAAAAGGACCGGGACGTGAAAAGCTTATATAAGTAACAGTTAAAAAATAAATAAATAACGGTGCAGACACCTGAAGAGTTGTGTGTTTGTGGATTTAATGATTTTAAAATAGGCATGATTGGTTACAATTGATTGAGGAAGAAGTGGAAATTTGTCTCTAACCTTTTCCACTGAGAATTGAGAGAAGAGATTGAAATGTATCTAAATATAGGTTATCATATAAGAGTGATGACATATGGGAATAACTGATATTTTCCAATAAAAGTAGTACATAACGAGAAACAACTACACACAATATATACTGGGTTATTGCACTCGAGATTGGGCAAACATGGAAGTGAGAGCTGCTAAAAGACGACAGAAAGCAGAATTAATATTTTGTGGTGAAACTAGTATGGCAAGGAATACAGAAGGAGTGAATCAAAAAGAGAAGTCTTATACTTTGAAACAAACCTTTTGGCAACTGGAGAAAGTACTTAAAAAAGAGATATCAAAGAGTTGGGAAATTATAACACTGGAAAAATATATTGAAGTAGGACGGATACCAAGAGGATTGAGAATTTTTACTTTACCAAACCAAGCAAATACTAAACCTGAAATGTTATAAGAATGGGGAGAAAACAGTATGCAATGTTCTAAAAACATGATTTTAATCATCACAAAATACGCCAAACGGAAGAAGAAAGTAAGAAATTAAGACAACAAATGGAAATTAGACTTGAAAAGAGGTAGAAGAAAGAAAGCAGCAGAGGAAGTTTGTAAGGGATGAACAAGATTACTCAAATGGCACAATTCTGACATTTGCAAGACGATTCAACAATCTGAAAAAACAATATGCTTCAGGAAAAATGTCCACAATTACGGCATCATTTGAATCAGCAAGTGAATCAGATATGGAAACCTCTGAAAAAGATAAACCTAGTACATCGAACATGGGAAAATCTTCCTTTTTAGAGGAGTTACAACTACTACACATCGACCAACGGGCCCCAAGATACAGAGATCGGAGAAAAAACTCCATCACAAAACAAGACATAGAAAGGGGAGAAGAGGAAACAGGAGGAAAAAGGTACTAGTTATGAGAGCGTCAAAAGAAATAGCCACCACAGCAGACGAGGAAAATTTGATAGTGAATCTATCTAATCATGATTTGACAGCATATGAGAAGAAACCACCCAGCAAGGGGTTATCCTTTTGTCCTGAAAAACATTTTGACTACACAGAACTACGGACTGATATTTACAAGTATGTAAGAAAACTCAAATTAAAAAGGTTTTTTGCCAACTAAGAGAAAACAAGTGTTCATGAAGGTTACAAGGAGATTAAAGAAACAAATTTGATTATTGATCAAGTACAGGATTTAAAAACTTGTTATGATCTCATACATAATCTGGATGAAGAGGAACTTTTAGAAAAAGAAATTCTAGAAATATTGGATATAAGCAAGAACCAACATCAATATACCCCTTTAAAAGTACAATCAAAATTCTGTCCAATTCTAAATCCTGGAAACAAAATTGATATCTTTCATGAGCTTGCAGTTAAAGATTTGGATAAACTGAGGAAAATAAAACATCAAGAGGGCAGAAAGAAAAACCTGACATTGGGTGAAAGACAAGCATTAGACAATTTGGAAATGAATAAGAAAATAGTGATTAAATCAGCGGGTAAGTGAGGAAACATAGTGATCATGAATGCAGAAGATTATAAACGTGAAGCATACAGACAATTGAATGATAAGAACAATTATCGTGGATTGAAGGAGAATCCTATGAATGGTTTGACCAAACAACTTGAGTGCACATTGAAACAATGGCAGGATGAAAATGTGATCAATAATGAATATAATTTCTTAAACAATACATTTCCGGCTATATCTACAATTTATTTCTTACCAAAGATACATAAAACCCTGCACAATCCACCAGGTAGAACAATTATTTCAAGCTGTGGGGCCTTATATGAGAGTATGTCTTCTTACATTGATTACTATTTGGCACCTTTAGTTCCAACTTGGAGTTCATACATTAAGAACACTGGTGACTTCCTCAGAATACTTACAGATATCAATTGGCAGGAGGAATACCTGCTGGTAACAGTGGATGTGGTTTCTTTGTACACCTCTATTAGACACGAGGTTGGTCTCAAGGCTGTTGGATATTTTCTGAGGCAACTGAATATTCAAGAATTACAACATTCCAAGATGTGGGTAAATATGATAGCAATGTGCTTAACTAACAATATTTTTTATGTTTAATCATGAGATTTTCCTTCAAACACAGGGTGACGGCAATGGGAGTGTCCTTCTCTCCAAGCTACGCCAACCTAACGATGGGCTGGTGGGAAAGAGAGGTGGCTTGGAGAGAGTAAAATAATCAATACGTGGGAAAAATACCAATATGGTTGAGATTCATTGACGATTTGTTCATCATTTGGAAGGGAACAGACAAGGAATTTCAAGAATTCTTTGAAATACTAAACAATAATGAACTGGGTCTTAAGTTTACATATAAAACCAGTAAGAAGAAAATAGAATTTTTGGACATCAAAATTTATGTACATAATCAAACACTACATACAACCATGTATCGGAAACCAACATCTGCAAACAGCCTTTTACACGGTACAAGTTTTCACCCTCAAAGTTTAATGAAGAGCATACCCTATGGTGAATTTTTGAGAGTTAAACGCAATTGCTCAGAGAACAGCACAATGATAGAAGAATGTGAGGAAGTTGTAAATCGATTCCTAAAAAGAGGGTATAATCATAAGGCTATCCCCACAGGTATGGCAAAAACACGTAATACATGTAGAGAACATACCCTATCAAATAAGGTGTCAAAGACTCGGCAGAGCAATGATGATAAACAAATACGAATGATAATGTCATACAATAAGGAACACAATGATATCGCAAAGATTTTGCAATGACATTGGAATTTAATATACAATGACTCTGACATTAGACACTTAATGGGAAAAAAAAAAAAAAACATTACTTATAAGAGGGCACCCACCATTAAGGATCAATTGGTGAAAAGTAATTTTGTTGAACAGGCACCACAAACGTGGCTAAAGAAGGATGTGACAGGATTTTACAAATGTTTGAAATGTAAAGCTTGTCAAATTGGTGAGAATAGAAAAACAGTTCAAGACACAATGGGTCAAACTTTTACGATTGACAAGAAAATAACTTGTGAAATGACCCATGTGGCATATGAACTGAAATGTGGTTGTGGTCTAAAGTATGTAGGCAGTACAACTTGCAAATCAAAGAAACGTATATTGGGCCACATTAGGGCAGTCAATAATGGCGACTTGAGTTATGCAATGGTAAAACATCAAAAACAGTGTCAGGCAAAATATCGAAGCAAATGAGGTATTTTGGAGTGGCACATGTCCTTGAAAATGAGAGAGGGGGCAATAGAACTTCAAAATTACATCGTTTGGAATCAAGATACATTATCAAACTCAAAACTAAGATTCCATTTGGGTTGAACACAGATGAAGAACTTTTTGTATACTTATAGACAATAATTAAAATCATTATTAAGAAATTAAAAGAGACAGCCTTATGAATGAGTATTGATCAATAATGTATATAATGTAATGAGATATAATAGAAAAAAAATTGTAACCTCATGCCTAGTAGAATAGGAATCTCCGTTTTTAATTCACAAAGTTCACTTAGTTTATGGATTTTTTGTAAACAACGTCATCCATCCACACATCTTAGTATTAATTGGTTGTAAATTTCGAGCACTGGCTATCATGTAATTAATAATGGTGAGCCATAACAGTGCAGGTTGATTGAAACAAACATAAAGTCAGTGAAAGAAAGACGAGATGGTAGGAAAAGGACATGGTTGTCTACACATTGTCAGAAAAATGTTTAACTGATTTTATGTTATTGTTCTTTTGACAATACCTTATGAACTAGAAATAATTAATTCATTCACATATTAGAAATACAATTTTAAGAATATCCATAATTTGTAACTAAATGCGAAATTGTTAGGATATAGCATAGAATTGGGAAGAATGCATAAACATTGCAAATGATGTAATAACAAAAGATGGATATAGTATGTAAAGAATGGTTTAAGAGAGGAAATAAAAAGAAAAGTTAAAGTATATTTTAAGGATAACTCTTTAAAACTACATGGTCCAGAATGCATTGTTATAGATAGGGGCTATATAAGTGTGGTTGAGGGAGATGGCTGTTACCTGTTATCAAGACCTTGTTAGGTCAAAATGCGTTAGGTGGTGCAAGCACTATTCAGGTAATAATTAAAAGCTGAAAAGAGGAACTTCCCGGAGTGCGATGATTTATTTTTGGTGCAAAATTATTGGAGTTGTGGTCGCCAACTCCATCATCAGCACCGGCAGTAAGAGCGTGTGATTCACGTGTGGCCATTTGGTGATTTATATATAGATGTCTTGTTTTTTTCCTCCAGGAACCTCTGTCCCTTCCAATTCTGTTGTAGGTTCTGAAAAAAGATACAGCGGCACCAACAGATCTGGAATCCAAATTTTATTTATTAATAAATTGCTCGGTGCATATAAAGGAAAATGGCGATGCCTTTGATTGTCCAAAGCCTTCGATTGGCCATAGAGTTCTCTGTTACTACGTGAAAAACGACCCCCATATCACACAAATTGCACAACCACTAGAACGTTAACCATCATGTTCTATATTTTCCAGTGCTATTCCAGTTTCCGTACTGGGAGTAGTGTCTAAATGCTTTTCATTTGACAATGCCCAAAAAAGTTGTTCAATGACATACATACTATTAAACATTAAACAGCTTTCTAGCCCTTATTTGTTCCTGGTAAAGTTCCTGATTAAAATACTCAATCCATGTTGCATATTCATTAACATTATTGCGCTTTGTTAGAATGTGCATAATGAATCACTGATATCTTTTTAAACAATCTATTCACTCATATCTTTGTAACTCTCAATATTGTCTTGGGAAGTCTAGAACTTGGCTTGCCTCTAGGTCGTTATAATACCGCTAGTCTATATATTTACAGCACTCATTTCCCATAGGGTTATTGATGAAATAATATAACATTGTAGTGATTGAAAAGACCTTTGTCTATGTTGTTACTGATCAGTACTTTAAAGTGCAATTGCAAGATTGGATACTAAGCCTCTAAGTTGTTACTTTACTACTGGTTCTATAAGTACATTGTTCTTTATCAATAAGGTGCATAAACAGAGTCATGTGCTTTTATATAAAAGATATTAAGATTATAAGGATCCTTATGTAAGTATGACACTCCAATAATCAAAGTGCACGTGCAGATAATTAAAGTACACAGCCTTTCGAACTTAAAACTTAAAAAGTTATTTCTGCTATTTATTTTATAAGAGAACTTATATATTTTTAGGTAAAGTACCCAATTTAAGGGCAAATGCCTGTTTCTGAACAGAATATCATTGTTTCAAGGATCCTTATTATCAATATATAAAAAACTAGCACATACAAACTCGAATTTATGATTTTCAAGTTTTTACAATTGCCTCCATTTTTATGCCCTCATCTGCGATGTTAAAAAAAAAATCCTTATAAACAAATGTAATGACCAGATAAGCATAAAACCATTACCATTCATGTGCCTAATCAAATAAATGAACCACAAATGCAAAATCGAGTCTCTGATTTTCAATACCTTAATTTTGCATTTGTCTTTTCATCATAAAATGCCTGATGGCAGATACTTATGTCTCTCTATCTTTAATCAATCTTGCGACCTGTTGCTGAAATTCTCATTATATTGGTTATCTCATACTGAAACTGTTTGGATCCTCAAACTTCTATAAGTCTTTTAATATATCTGACTTGGGATACCCACATATCGTCTAGTATATTTTATTGATTTTATTTTGTTGATCATCTCATTCTGGTAAGCTGTGTGGAACCTCAGTCTTCTGTTTATCTTTTGACATATCCAGCTTTGGGCGCTCTCATATTGTACATTCCCTATTGTATATCACAAATAGACATGTAATTCTACATCCCCATTTATCCCCCAAGGACTCTCAGTTCCCATTAGGATAATCCATTTAGACTCAGCTCTCCGCAAGTGTTTTTCTTGATTACCTCCTCTGGAATTTCAGTTGATACGTTGCATACCATAATGCTGTAACCCTGTCTGTTCGCCACTATGTTGTTCCCAAATATGCTTTGCCATGGAGTATATTATGTCCTTGCTGTAGATTGCTCTGAGGTGTTGGAGTATGTGAAGTTTTAATTTATTCACAGTACTTCCCACATACACCTTATCACACCCATATTCCAAAACATAAACTACAAATGAGGTTTCACAAGTAATTCTCTCACTGATTTACATCAATTTTCCATTGTGTAATTGGAATGTGCTCTTATTCTTCCCAATGGAACATGCCTTGCATTTACCACATTTCCAAAATCCGATCTTCTACTGTTCTAACTAATTCAAGCCATATCTATTTGGGGGGCCATATAGCTTTTAGACAGGTGCTCCCCTAAAGATGGTGCTTTCTTATGTGTGATTTGTGGATGATCTGGTAATATTCCTTTCAATGTCTCATCTAATCGCAATAAGTTCCAATTTGTATTTTGCAATTTCTTAACCTCAAGGCTAGCACTGTCAGATCTCATGATATATCTGAACTCTTCCTTCTCAAATGTTTCAGGGATGCTTTTTTTCTCTGGCATCAAGAGTTCACTCCTTTTACATTTTTTCGCCCTTATCATTGAATCTTTCAGGACCGTATCCAGATATCCTCTTTGCACAAATCAATAATACATGTCTTCAATTTGTATTTCAAGGTCAGATTGATCCGAACAATTACTTCTGACCCTCAAAAATTCACCATACGGTATACTCAGTTTGTGGGTACGAGGATTACCACTATTTGCGTGCAGCAAACAATTCACACTTGTTAGGTTTCTATGAATTTTTCTACATTTCGTGTTATCTTTTACATAAACACTAATATCTAAATAAGTGATATTCGTCGTACTGTTTTCATACGTGAATTTTAGCTGTTGTGGGTTATTGTTAAATGGAATGATGAAACTCTAATGCTTCTTGTTCTCCTTCCCAGATCAAGAACAAATCATCACTGTAACGAACCCATAATATCAAGTTCCAGATTTGTTTCATTACTGTCTTGCCAGATGGTTTCTGCTTCCCACCATCCCATAACTAAATTAGCGTAAGTTAGTGCAAAGGATGTTCTTATCGCTGCCCTCTCTTTTGTAAATAAAATTGACCATAAAAACGAAAGACATTAAGGATCTGGCCTCTAAGTCATCTTGATGTCTTATAGAGGTGTATAGGGAGACCACGTCAACTGTTGCCATAATGTACTCCTTTCTCCATGGGATGGTATTGATCTGATCTGATTAAGGAAACCCATAGAGTCTCTCAAGTATGAGGGGAGACTAGGAACATAAGGGAACAGAAATATGTCCACGAATCTGTGTGTTTTAACAATGATCCTATGGAACCTACAATTAGCCGCCTTGGTGGATTCTTGTGTACTTTCGGTAAAAAGTATATTTTTGGAGTGATAGGATGGTCTATATTAAGATATCTCACTTCCTCCTCTTCTAAGAGACCTTCATCTTGCCATCTTTTCAATGTGTTGTGAAATTCTGCCATATTTTCATCCTAGGATTCTTTTCTAACTTGATGTAGCTCCCTTTATCATTGAGTTGTCTCTTAGCCTCCTTAATGTATTCTGTACAGTCTATAATAACAATATTGCCTCCCTTATCAGATGCTGTGATGATGATTGTATCATCATTTTTTAAGTCTCTTAATGCTTCCCAATCTTTTTGCATCATGTTAACCTGTTTGTGTATCTCCGAAGTTTCCTTGATCAACCCCTCTACCATCACTTCTTGAAACAGGTCTACTTTGTTCCCCATAGGAAGTTGGGGTTTGCATCCACTTGAGTCTAATTTCTGTTGGAATGCCCATAGTTTGGCATAATTCTTGATCACAAAGAGTTTCAAAACTTGACCTTTCGGTGATCTCTTTGGATTCTTCTTCCAGTTCAAGAAGACTTCTTAGATATTCCATCCCTGCACTGTTAATGGGAGACCATCCCTGCACTGTCAATGGGAGACATATCTTGTGTTTTTCTTTTTTATTCTGCTCTGATTTCTTTTGTTCAACTTCCTGGAAAATGTGTATAGATCAATTCTGGCGGTGGCTAGATCCATTTGAACCATGGGGCAAAAAGTCAATCCTTTGTTTAAAAGTCTAACATGCTTATCCTCTAATGACTTTGAGGACAGGTTTATAACTAAGTCCTCTTGCTGTCCCAACTTGCTGATATCTATTGTTCGCTTCCTCTTTTCTTGCCTCATCCTCTTCGATCTCCTTATGTTCTTGTGCTCATTTTGTTTTGTGTTCCTCTTCTCCTCTGTCTCGCTTCCATGAGGTAGAGGCGCATTTCTCCTGAAAAATCCAATACTGGACATTTTATTAAGGGGAGTTCGTTGCTCGAACTTAAGTCTGAGCTTTCAGCACTTAACACAATCCTATATCTTTCAATGGTCTTATCCAGATTCAAAGTGTCTTGCAAATGTGTATATTCTCCCCATGGAATAATCTGCCTTATCTCTATTAAATTTCTTCAGTTTTTTTACTTTTATTCTTTTTCATGTTTTTCTAGTCGTTTTTCCATTTTACTTAACATATTTTAGATGTCTTCTGATGTACTGGCAGGTTCAAATTGATCCTCAATTTCTTTTATCCTTTGTAATGTCTTATCTAATTTTCGTTCTGCTTGGGTAATTAGTGTTTGCACCAATCTCATGGAGCATGGAGCATTCCACTATGTCTCTCTGCCACTATTTAAGAAGATCAGCATCCATATCATTAAGTGTAGGTAATACAAATATCTTCAATCCCCTCTGGATTCTTCCGCATTCAATATATTTTATTAAACTTGTTTTCTCCCACCATTTATTTATTTCCATTCTTTTGACCTGTTCAAGTTTCTTCAATAACATAATGTGCAAGAGTTCACAATTTTTAACAATAGGAAGTTCTGACCCATTTGCATTACCATTATCAGCAAAGAGAGCTCTACACAGTTTCTCGTTTCAGCATTCACTCAGCCATTATGTATAGATTAGCGGTTTTGTGTGATAAATTCAATACACATATATATAGTTTCAAATAGTAAATCTTAAATATTTGACTATGTAACATTATTACAATGTAAACCAAATGCACAAATATTATTCAATACTATATATAAATATATACTTATATAAACCCGCACATACATTTGTGTATGTTGATATATATATGTATATATATGATTTAACACAAAATAATTAAAAATATATATTTGACATCATATCAATTGTTTTATTTTTTTTATTTACTACTATAAAAACATATATATATATATACACACACACACACACACACATATAAAAATAAAAAAAACTCCAAAGCATTAAATAAATTAGTTAAATATGAAGTATAAAATCCCAAAAAAGACATTTACTAAAATAATTATACAAGATAAATGCATGTAAACAAATAGTATAAAATTAAACACATAATAATATTTGTATTTATTTAAACAATATTCAGACTATTGAAGTCTGAGAATAATAGATACACTATTTCCACTACAGCTTGTACAACAGTAGTGAAAGCGTAGGCTTTCATAGAGGTTACATTTGCTATTCCCACTCCAGTTTGTACAACAGTAGGGAAAGCATTGGATTTCGGAGAGGTAAGATTTTCTATTCCCACACCGTCTGTGCAGGGAAATTCTTAGACTTCGGAGGGGTAAAATTTACTATTCCCAATCCAGTTTGTGCAACAGTAGGTCAACGTTGGACTTTGGAGGGGTTAAATTTACTATTCCCACTCCAGTCTGTGCAGCAGTAGGGAAAGTACTTCACTTTAAACACATAACATATTTGAACAATCCTATGAATCTACAACAAATATAAAACTCTTAATAAGAACCTTATTACCTAACCAAAAATATACATATGTAATAAGAGACAAACAATTTACATGATGTGTATGATTAGTAAACAATTTCATAATTAATTATTAATTAACAGTTGTATTTATTACTTAACTTACCACATTATACCCCCACATACCTAGCAGCCCACACTTAAAATATAACTAAAGTAAATAAGAATAACACAACTGACCTAATTCATAATCAATTAAGTAATAATTAATAAATGAATAATTGTTAGCTATTACTTAACTTCCCACCCTATGCCCCTGGAAGCTCAGCAGCTCACACCTAATATATAACTTAAAAATTATAATTACACAATTTACATGATTAATCAATTTAATAATTAATAATGCAATAATAATTAATTGTTAATTAACTATTGCTTAACTTCCACCCTATAGCCCTACAAACCCAGCAGCCTGCACTTAATATATAACTAAAAATATATTTATCACATAATTTACATAATTAGTAATCAATTAAATGATTAAAGATATATTAATAATTAGTAATTACTTGATTACTGTCACACCCAATACCCCTACAATTCGAGCAACCCACTACAACACTATAAATTGCTATAGCAAATAAATTGAAAATTATAAACCACTTAAAATTATAAACTGTATTCCAAAATATTATTGGCAATTCTACATATAATAACACATAATATTAATATATTAACTACGCACATAAAGAAAATTAAAAATATATATTTTTTATAACTACATTATTGAAAGCAATATTAAGTCCAGTCCACTTCTGGGGATACCCATGCCACTTAGGATGGTACATGAAACACACAGTGTCACTGGAAGCAAGCTGATGAGCCCATAACTAGGGCAAATCTGGTCCTGATTCACCAGTTAAGACCACCCCCCTGACAGCCAAGCCTTCGGCCAGGCCCTGCATCCAACCTCATCAGCCAGGCCCTGTGCTCCTTCCCCCTGAGCCCCTTCCATGGGCAGCCAAACTACCACCACCCACAGCCTTTTTCTGTTTGCTGAAAATCGTTGCAGACGCCAACGCCATGCACCTTCCCACGGGAGTCCAGGTTGCAGTGGTGGCTCCTGCTGGACATCCAAGGGATCGCAGAAATGCCCCACAAAAATATATTTTTTAATTTGGCTCCCCCCACAAGGTCCAGGGGGGTTTGGGTACCCCTAAACGTCCCCTTATACCTTTTTTTTATTTAACTTTTTTTTTTAAAAATTCAGGGCATAGGGACTCAGTCCACCTGTCCTCAAATGGGAGGATCAACACTTCACGTTGCAGCCAGCCAATAGAAGCGCAACCTCCCACAGAAGTTTGCAGGAGCGAGGTGGCCAGCGGGTGAAAAAACTGCCTCTGCCAACCAGATCGCTCTATTATTTGAAGTTTCAGTGAATTTCTAAGTTTTTTTTTTTTTTAAGTAAAGCAAGATATTCTTACAATTCCTAACTACAAGGTCACGTTAATGTTTGTTTTTTAGGGAAAAAACAAAAACAATTATATATAATATGTATCCTTATCCCCCAGGGCCGATCACTTTTATTTTGATAGGGAGAGGGGCATGCTGCACCCCTCTTCAAGTGTTCTGAAAGAACAAGGGACCCACTCCTCCTGTGCTGG